>NC_141184.1:1300000-1900000 GCF_055505025.1 Bos grunniens | reverse complement strand
TCTGAGAACACTGGCAACATCTAACCCTGAGGATGACAGTATTTTCAGGATAAAAATCTGTTCCTGTGACTTGATGAGTGCAGTATGCTTGTAAGGAATAGAATATGGAAACCTGCATTGTGTCTGAGAATATCTGAGATAATTTGCTGATATGCTCCCTGGTTTCCTGGTTCAGTTTCAACCAGGACCCCTAGCCCTTGGTCCTAGGAAGACATCAACTTCCCCTGGATGGCCCATGAAGTCGGACCCCCTCTCTCATTCTAACCAGAGCACAAAGAACCCTTCAGACTAGCTTGTTTATGCAGCAGGAAAACCAACACGCACATTTTCAAAAAGAATTGCATGTCATTAATTCTTATTGATGTTGAAACTTTCCTTTTTAGCAAAACAGAAACTGTTGGGTGAGCATCATGCACTGTGTCAATAACAGGAAAGAAAATAAATGTTGAAACATGCTAAATAATTGCCCGACGGTACTTGTACTAATGACCGTAAACTTCTACTATGCTAATTTTTCTCTCCACTTTTAATTACCGATCAATAATACTTTGCGGTTGACATTTAAAAATGCTGAACCACATGTAGCAACACAGACTGAGAGAAAATCTACAATGTGGGACTGAATTTGCCAAATCAATAAACTTTGCCATTTAACAAATAGTAGCGTGTAAACAGTCACCAAGATAAGCGAGTGAAGAGCACTGAGCCCGGAGGACTTCACTCCTGCTTGGTAACACCAGGCCCCACTGCCCTGACGGAGGCCCTCTGCTGGGAAAGACGGGGCGAGCCACTGTCTCCAGCTCTGGGTCCAACCTTCTCAACCAGAGAGAAACCTGGAAAATGCAGGACTCGATGGTCCGAAGGGCGTTCTCCTTATTTACAAGGAACTCCTTCGTAGAAATCAGAGGGTTTGCCCCGTGTCTATGGTTGATAGGATCATAAAGGCATTGGATAAAGATGTGTGAGTTTAACACTATCCTCCTGTGAGTATAATGGTATTATGCTCATCACTCATTTGGAATTTAAGGGCTAGAAGCAATAACATGTCCATGTACCTTGGAGACCAAAGGAAAAGAAGGCTTAAACGCCCACGCAGATCCCAGGAAGGTCAGCTTCTGTGGAGCACCATGGTGGAGAAGCCGCCTTCACTTGGACTGTTATGTGCAAGAACAATAAAGCTGGACCTTCCGTAACTCAAGCGTGTGTTACACCTTCTCCTGCACCGGAGGTAGAGGTGGTCTGTCTTCCTGGGTTGGGCCTTCTGCAGGTTGGGCTGTTGAGCGTGTTTGCAAAATGGTAGTGGTCAGCAGGCCCTCGCATCCTCTCCTTTGCCTCAGCATCTTCCTGGGGGACATTTGTCAAGTAAAGGCTGAAGAGTCAAGGCTGTGGTTTCCCAGTCGTCATGTACGGACGTGAGAGCAGGGCCATAAGGAAGGCTGAGCCCAAAGAGTTGATGCTTTCAAACTGTGGTGCTGGAGAAGACCCTTGAGAGTCCCTTGGACGGCAAGGAGATCCAACCAGTCCATCCTAGAGGAAACCAACCTTGAATATTCATTGGAAGGACTGATGCTGAATAGTTTGACCACCTGATGTGAAGAACTGGCTCATTGGAAAAGACCCTGATGCTGGGAAAGACTGAAGCAAGAGAAGGGGGAAGCAGAGGATGAGATGATTAGATAGCATTACCGTCTCAATGGACATGAATTTGTGCAAACTCCAGGAGATAGTGAAGGACAGGGAAGACTGGTGTGCTGCAGTCCATGGGGTCAGACATGATTTAGTTACTGAACAGCAACAACACGGCTGAAAACCAAGCAAAAGTTGTCACCGCACATCTCGGTCCCAGGGGGCCCACTGGCTTCTATATTCAGTTCTTATTCTCCATGGAAACTTTCAGAAATTACGTCTACGTCACATTCCTGTTTTCATAGCAACATCACCCACCAAAAATGGCTCCCTGTGTCTGTTCAATGTGCGGGATTCAGAATATTTTGATTAAACAAAACGACAGGAGCAGAAGAGCACACTCAGCAGCCGTGTCCCACCCTGATCTGTAATCCTGGGCATCCTGCGGGTGCTTCTCTTCCCTATTCTGGGGTCACCAAGGTTTCCAGACTTTTTCATCTTCTGCTAAGCATTTTCCTTTGCCCAGTGCTCATGACCTCAGCGCTTCGCCTTCCTCCACACAGTCCTTCGGCACCCAGCCTGCAGCTCAAAATATCCGTGGTTCTGCCTTTGACATATGGTTACGGTTGCACCTCCCAGGAGTGCCTGCCCCTCACATCACCTGACCAAGTCCTACCTGTCCCTCAGGGGTCCATGTAAACCATCTGTTGGTTCCAAGTCTCCCTTCCTTGGCTCCCAAGCCTGGTGAAAGGGCAGTGAGAGCTCCCTCTTCAGTAACCCCAGAGCACAGTGGAGTGGACTCCTGGAGGGAGAGGTGGTGTCATGTGGGAGTGGGGGCCATCCTGAGAGGTGCCTGGGCAAGGGCGGTTGTGACTTAGCAACTCTCCCCACCTGCAGCTCCTCCCTCAGAGAAGACCCCTCCTCTCCAGTTGCTGCTATGTAAGTCAACCAGATGGCCCTGCTTCTTTCATCTATCTATCCATATTCCATCTATGCATCCATTCATGTATCCATCCATCCATCCGTCCATCCATCCCTCTATCCATCCATACATCCATCTATCCATCCATTCATCTATCCATCCATCCACTCATCCATCCATCCATCTATCCATCCATCCCTCTATCCATCCATCCACTCATGTATCCATCCATCCATCCATCCATCCATCCCTCTATCCATCCGTACATCCATCTATCCATCCATCCATCTATCCATCCATCCACTCATCCATCCATCCATCTATCCATCCATCTTCACCTGTGCTCCCTGGCTCACCATCCTTTCCTTCTCTTGGGCAAGAAATTTCAAGACCACTTTTGCTTCCTTTCCCTACTTCTGCCGCAATGTCCTTGCATCTTTCCACTGCACTGTCCCAGGCTTCACTGCATCACAGACACCCCCTGCCCCAGCCTCACCCCTCTGAAATGCCTTCCTTGGCTGGGGCCAGAGTTTCTTGTAAATGTCAAAATAAATTCACGTTCCATTCTGCCTCACAGACCTCTGCCAGCTCCTGCTCTGCAGAGAAACTCACATCCCTTCCCAGGGGTCCTGGCCCCACCCTGGTTCCCCCATGGGGTCTTTTCCAGCCCCAGCACCTTTTCTGCCTGTGGATGCCTGCTCACTGGCCAAGCTCCACTGAAACCCTCTTCCTGCAGGCAGGCAGCTCCACTGTGCGAGCCTCTCCATCTCTGGGTGCTTGTTTTTCCCTCCACAGTAGCCGTAAATTTGTGAGAACAGTGATGATGGCTAAGATCTATTAAACTGGAGAATGCACTCTCACAAAGAAGAAGGGAATGACAGAGGACAGAGGGTTTGATGGCACGACCAACTCAACAGATGTGAGTTTGAGCAAGCTCAGAGATGGCGAAGGACAGGGAAGCCTGGCGTGCTGCAGTGCATGGGGTCTCAGAGAGTCGGACACAACTTAGCGACTGAACAGCAACGACAGAGCACTCTCACCAAAGAGAGCTGATTAATAACTATCTGCATAAATCACTGTCTCTCGAGAGAACAAACAAATAAATAAACAGGCAGCACCCAAGGGCAGGAGTCTGGGATGCAGTGTCATCTTTCTCCATGGCACCAAGTCCTTCTGCTGTCTCGAGCCACTGTTGAGTGTCTGCCCTTGGATTTTCCAGGAGCCTCGATGGGCGTGGCCTCCTGCTGTGGATGCTGTGACCTTGAACTCCTCCAGGTCACACAGAGCACAGGGGCCTGGGCCGGGAGAACGCAGTGATGTTAAAAGCCCTCCGCTACCTGGGACTGTCTCATGGATTCATCCAGGACTGCCCCTGTCCTCCCAGCAGCTGTCTGAGCCAGGGTCAGGGTGGGTGGGGGTCCCTTTGAGTCCGCACTTGATTCCAGGGCCCAGTGAACTGCTTGATTTAAGGCAGCAAGAGAAGGTTGTGCTCCCAAAACTGGCATGGCAAGCCAGGGGCTAGGCTCAGGACGAGGGTCTGAGTGCAGAATCAAGGAGAGGAGGGGTCCGAGGGACGGAGAGCAGGGCCCAGGAACTTTCCGCTTTATGCCATCACCCCTGGAGTACAGGGCTGTCATGCTGTGAGCCAGGTAGGGACAGGTGCAGTTGAGGGAAGACAGGCAGGTTCTCCTGCTTCTCTCTTCAGAGATTTCTCCATCACCTTCTCCAGTCCTTAAAGCCTGCAACAGCACAGTCAGTGCTGTCCAATTACTCCGCAGGCACTGAAGTATATGGAGAATGACAATCTCACCCTTCTTCCTCCCCAGGTAGGCTGTGTACCTTGGGGGGAGCTGACTGCAGCAGCATCAGAGTGAGGCAGGTAGCGATGAGAGGCTGATGAGCACAGCCCAGTCTCCAGGCTAAGTACCTGGTTCATCAGAGCCACACAACAGCATTCAGGTGGACAAACCTGGGGGAAGTGCCTGTTCAGGAAGCAACTATGCTCTGGAGAGCACAAAGCCTGACTTGTCTTTATTCACCACTACAAGAGAAGTGATTCTGGGGTGACAACCACATATGGAGTGGGGGAGCTCTGAGACAATCAATCACAGCTGAACAGAAACAGGGGCTTGATCAAACCATGCCTGAATCCCATCCCAACCTCTGAGTTTATCTATTGTGGGAGCCATCAAATTCCCTTCATTTAAGAAAAGGAGAACAAAATGTAGGGCTGCTAAGGGCAAAGGGAGATGCAGAAGCTTTTCTTAAATTAAAAATGAAGCATAGATCTATGTACATAACAGGGACTAGTTAGTTGGTGTAAGCAAAAGTTGTAGCATCAGAAAATTCTTGACAGGACACGTGAAATTCCTAATATGAATTCCATGACCACCAGAGAAGCTTCCACAGCATGTGAAAGTGAAAACAGAGACCCTTCTGCAGAGCCTCTAGCTTCCCAGAGAGCATTAATTAGCACTGAAATGTCAGAGTATCAGGGTTCCTGCAAAGGCCAGGGAACTTCCATAGACCAGAATGTCCTTTCTCCTTCTTAAGGCATCCCGGAAAGAACCTCAAGAAGTCTCTAAAGAATATCAGAAAATCCCTTGGCACCAGCTTCATAATTTCAAGTAGTAGGGGTTAAGTATTTGATGAACACGTCATTTTGGATTAAATTTTAAACAATCAGAATGCGTATGCCCTCATCTTCAAACAACAGAGTCAGCCTTGGGGCCATGATATCCCGACTCTACAGAAACTCATAGTTGACAGGGCGTGGTTCCTCAGGGTTTCAGCTGCAAAGTCACCGCCAAAATCCCTCAGCAGCTGTCACTGGGAACAGGTAAAGATGAAGGCTTGTGCTTCACAGGTTGTTTAAAATGGACTCAAACAAGGTGGAATAATGGTTCAAATCGAAGATATGCAATTTTACACGGAAGTGATTTTTCAATGGCCTCAAGAGCTGTTGTGAGTCAGACACCAAAAGGTGGTCCCTTCACGTGGCCATGCGCTCCACACAGCTTGCCTCCCTACACATGGCCGTGCGCTCCACACAGCTTGCCTTGCCCTTGAGAGCTGGTGGAGCTTTCAAGACCATCCTCTCTGAGAATGAACAGGACATCCTAGACACTAAAGCATTCTGTAAATGCCCTCATTGCTAAAAATGCTTTTCCAAACAGAGACATTCAATTCTTTTAATGCCAAGGGATAACACAGTGGTGTCAGACAAGGGAAAGCTCTGAGAAGCGGGAAGGTCTCCAGCAGCTGTCAGGGACCGAGGCCATAAACCATGACCTCCATCTGCGGGCCATGTTAAGTTTTCAAATCGTAAAGTCTGGCTCAGCCATCCTTTTGTTTTCTCTCTTTTACACATAAAGACTAAGAAGTAAAATATTATGCAAATCTCAAGTGTAAACACTCAGGAAATTCCTTAGACTAGCTGTTTGACCCTTAAATATTTTCTGCTGATGTCCAAGGTAGCGTTACACAGTCACCATAATGTGGGGAAAAGGTTGGTCATTGTGGATTCAGTTCAGTTCAGTCGCTCAGTCGTGTCCAACTCTTTGCAACCCCATGAATTGCAGCACGCCAGGCCTCCCTGTCCATCACCAACTCCCGGAGTTCACTCAGTCTCACGTCCATCGAGTCGGTGATGCCATCCAGCCATCTCATCCTCAGTCGTCCCCTTCTCCTCCCACCTTCAATCTTTCCCAGCATCAGGGTCTTTTCAAATGAGTCAATTCTTCACATCAGGTGGCCAAAGGATTGGAGTTTCAGCTTCAACATCAGTCCTTCCAAAGAACACCCAGGGCTAATCTCCTTCAGAATGAACTGGTTGGATCTCCTTGCAGTCCAAGGGACTCTCAAGAGTCTTCTCCAACACCACAGTTCAAAAGCATCAATTCTTCGGCGCTCAGCTTTCTTCACAGTCCAACTCTCACATCCATACATGACCACTGGAAAAACCACAGCCTTGACTAGATGGACCTTTGTTGGCAAAGTAATGTCTCTGCTTTTCAATATGTTATCTAGGTTGGTCATAACTTTTCTTCCAAGGAGTAAGCGTCTTTTAATTTCGTGGCTGCAGTCACCATCTGCAGTGATTTTGGAGCCCCAAAAAATAAAGTCTGACACTGTTTCCACTGTTTCCCCATTTATTTCCCATGAAGTGATGGGACCAGATGCCATGATCTTCGTTTTCTGAATGTTGAGCTTTAAGGCAACTTTTCACTTTCCTCTTTCACTTTCATCAAGAGGCTTTTGAGTTCCTCTTCACTTTCTGCCATAAGGGTGGTGTCATCTGCGTATCTGAGGTTATTGATATTTCTCCTGGCAATCTTGATTCCAGCCTGTGCTTCTTCCAGCCCAGTGTTTCTCATGATGTACTCTGCATATAAGTTAAATAAGCAGGGTGACAATATACAGCCTTGACGTACTCCTTTTCCTATTTGGAACCAGTCTGTTGTTCCATGTCCAGTTCTAACTGTTGCTTCCTGACCTGCATATAGGTTTCTCAAGAGGCAGGTCAGGTGGTCTGGTATTCCCATCTCTTGAAGAATTTTGCACAGTTTATTGTGATCCACACAGTCAAAGGCTTTGGCATAGTCAATAAAGCAGAAATAGATGTTTTTCTGGAACTCTCTTCACTGTGTATTATCCACTGGCAAAGCACTGCAGCTTGCAAACTGCTTTTGGGGATGGCCAGGTCCCTGCGGAAAAGGCAGTGCTGAGTAACAGATAGTTTCCAGGACTCCCCAAGACCCCACAGTCCCGAGCTGAACCACATCCCCAGAAGATCTCTGGGGGTCCCCACCACCCACCTTCAGTCTGGATGCTTCTAGAGCTGGTGAGCGCAGACACGCACGCACACACCAATGCTTCCTGCAGAGCCCCCCTCAGTGGAATTGCACTATTGGGGAATAGTACCATGATACCCAAATGGCAGTTAGAACTGAACATATTTTTATGATTTTTAATGAAATACAGTTAGTTTACAATGTCGTTAGTTTCAAGTGTACAGCAAAGTGATTCAGCTGTATATATATTTATATATCCTAGTCCAGATTATTTTCTTCGATAGGTTATTGCAAGATGTGGATACAGCTCCCTGCGCTATACAGCAGGTCCTTTCTGTTTGTGCATTTTATTAGTATATATAGTGATGTGTGTGTGCTGACCCCAAACTCCTAATTTATCTCCACTTTCTCATCCAACCACAAATCTGTTGCCTATGTTTGTGAGCCTATTTCACTTTTGTAATGAAAGTCATTTGTACGAATTTTTAGATTTCATATGTAAGTGATATGGTATTTATCTTTTTCTCTCTGACTTACTTCAGTTACTATGACAGTCTCTAGGTGCATGCGTGTTGCTGCCGATTTGGTATTATTTCACTCTTTTGACTGCTAAGCAGGATTCCACTGCATATACACGCCACATCGTCTTCATCTATCCATCTGTCCGTGGACATTTATTCCTGGCTGTCGCAGCTAGAGCTGCTGTGAACGTTGACCGACGTGTTAGAGCTTCCTCTGGCTGTATGCCCAGGGGTGGGACTGCAGTGTCGGGTGGTGGCTCTATCTCCAGTTTTTTAAGGAACCTCCGTATTGTTCTCTGGAGTGACCACACCAGTTTGCATTCCCGTCAACAGTGCAGTGGGATCCCTTCCCTGCACACCCTCTCCAGTATTTGTCGTCGGTAGACGCTGGGATGGTGGCCGTCATGGCCGGTGTGAGGTGATGCCTTGGGGCGGTTCTGGCTCACGTTTCCTTAATAATGAGCAACGTTGAACATCCTTTCGTGTGCTTTTTGGCCATCTGCATGTCGTCTGTGGAGAATTGTCTATTTAGGTCTTTTGCCCATTTTCCGATTGGCTTTTTTAAACATTTTAAATAATCCCATTTAATGAGTATTTTTAATTACAACTTAAGTTTCCTTTTTGGATAAAATTAGCCATGCTGTTAAAAGAATGTCTCCTGGTGGCAGCTCTCTGGGGGCTCCCACCTCCCCTCCAACCCATCACCATCTTCAGGACCACCCCACCCCCGGTTTGTCTTTTCACCAAGCAGTCCACTCCCGAGTCACCATCAGAGGCTCCTGAGATGCCCAGAACCTGCTCTGCCCGGAGATTGACAAGGACTCATCCTAGGATGACCCTTAACCAGCCTTGGGGGGATGGGTGTCCATGTGCCCCCTCCCCATCTCCGCTCTCACCCCACGGACAACTCTGCGGCCCCCAGAGCTCCTGAGCATCCCCCAGAGGCCCCCATGGGACTTGCTGAACCCTGTCCCCATCTCGTGTGGCCCCTCCCTGCACAGGCCCGGCCCCCACCAGGATGTCCCACAGGCACTTTCCGATGCAGGCCGCCCCACCCTGGGGCTGGCTTGGGGAGAGGGCAGCCTGAGACACAGGGGGTTCCTTCATGGCCACAATGTTTGCAGGGGCCGTGCCAGGAAGCCACCCCGTCGACACTAAAACTCCCCCGTCAGGGGTGGCCCCTCATCTCTGTCCTGAATCACCAGTGATCAGTAGCCCCAGCTGTGTGCAGGGGCCCAAAGCCCTGTGTCCTCCCTGCTTGTGGGTGTGGGGTCTGCAGGCCAAGTGGTGTTGATGGGGCCAGGCTTTGCCCCCTGCCCACACAGAGCCACCCAGTGGGTGCTGGGGTGCCCGTGCTCTCTGCCTTGCCCATGCGGGGAGCGAACTCTGCTGAGCAGGCAGATGATGAGGAAGAAACCCTGGGCTTTTTACCTCATGCCTGCCCAACAATGCCATTCCTTGAAGTGCAGGAAATTCCACATTTCAGATTGCCCATGGAAAACAGTGTGTAATACAGCCCTCTAAGATTTAAAATGCTTATGCTATATAGCAGAGGAACCAGAGATCAAATGCCAATATCTGTTGGGTCCTAGAAAAAGCAAGAAAATTTCAGAAAAAACACCTACTTCTGCTTCATTGACTACACTAAAGCCTTTGACTGTGGATCACAACAAACTGGAAAATTCTTCAAGAGATGGGAATACCAGATCACTTTACCTGCCTCCTGAGAAATCTGTATGCAGGTCAAGAAGCAACAGTTGGAACTGGACATGGAACAACAGAATGGTTCCAAATCAGGAAAGGAGTATGTCAAGGCTGTATATCGTCACCTTGCTTATTTAGCTTCTATGCAGAGTACATCATGTGAAATGTCAGGCTGGATGAAGCACAAGCTGGAATCAAGATTGCCAGGAGAAATATCAATAACCTCAAACATGCAGATGACACCATCCTTATGGCAGAAATCAAAGAAGAACTAAAGAGCCTCTTGATGAAAGTAAAAGAGGAGAGTGAAAAAGCTAGCTTAGAACTCAACATTAAAAAAACTAGGATCATAACATCCAGTCCCACCACTTCATGGCAAATAGATGGAGAAACAATGGAAACAATGAGAGACTTTATTTTTGGGTGGGCTCCAAAATCACTGCAGATGGTGACTACAGCCATGAAATTAAAAGACACTTTCTCCTTGGAAGAAAAGCTATGACCAACCTAGACAGCATATTAAAAAGCAAATACATTACTTTGCTGACAAAGGTTCATCTAGTCAAAGCTATGGTTTTTCCAGTGGTCATATATGGACGTGAGAGTTGGACCATAAGAAAAGCTTAGTGCCAAAGAATTGATGCTTTTGAAGTTTGGTTTTGGAGAAGACTCTTGAGAGTCCCTTGGACTGCACAGAGATCCGACCAGTCCATCCTAAATGAAATCAGTCCTGAATATTCCTTAGAAGGGCTGATGCTGAAACTCCAATCCTTTGGCCACCAGATGCGAAGAAGTGACTAATTGGAAAAGACCCTGATGCTGGGAAATATTGAAGGCAGGAGGAGAAGGGGACAACAGAGGATGAGATGGTTGGATGGCATCACCGACTCGATGGGCATGAGTTTGAGCAAGCTCTGGGAGTTGGTGTTGAACAGGGAGGCCTGGAATGTTGCAGTCCATGGGGTCACAAAGAGTTGGACAGGACTGAGCTACTAAACTGAACTGAAATCATACTGTATAGCACAGAGAACTCTGCTCAGTATTAAGTAACAAAATACTGAATGGATATTAAATATTAAATGGAAAAAAATTTGAAAAAGAATAGATTCATGTATAACTGAGTCACTTTGTTGTACACCCGAAACTAACACAGATTGTTAATCACTGGTATGAACCCCACGGACTGTGGGTTCCCATGAGACCCACCAGGCTCCTCTGTCCATGGGACTTTCCAGGCACGAATACTGGAGTGGGTTGCCATTTCCTTCTCCAGGGGATCTTCCCTGGCCCAGGGATTGAACACAGGTCTCCTGCATTGCAGGCAGATTCTTTCCTGACAGTCACCAGGGAAGATCAAAATGAAAATGACAGTTGCTCCGTCGTGTCCAATTCTTTGCAACCCCGTGGGCTATACAGTCTGTGGGATTGTATAATTGTATGCAATCCAGGCCAGAACACTGGAGTGCATAGCCATTCCCTTCTCCAGGGGATCTTCTGGACCCAGGAATCCAGCTAGGGTCTCCTGCATTGCAGGTGGATTATTTACCAGCTGAGCTACCAGGGAAGCCCTGGTATATAATCATTGATACTCCAACATAAAATAAAAAGCTTAAAAAGAATTTAAAATAATAAAAGATTTTCTGTGTCCTCTCAACCTTGACCTTATCTTAAAAAAAAAACCAGTAAAACTAAGGAAGAAAAACTACACTGTATCTCATATGGAACTAGTTTAAGGCTAAGTATTGTAATGAATTGGATGCCAGAAGTAACCACAAGATCACTTAAAATCAACAAATTAAATACAAATCAAATCAAGTGTTCTCAGTATGATTATTGCATTTCAACAAGAGTGTGACCCGAATCCCTTTATTCCACTACCGTCTGGGTGAACTGTGCGGGTGACCTGTTGGAACTCCGTTTCCGCGTGGCCACCGTTTCTGCGCAGCAAGGTGTTCAGAGAACCCAAGCAAAACTTGAGACTTTGCAGCCCGGAGTGTTCCTTCGTCCCCGGGGTGGGCAGGTTGGTGAGGAAGCAGGGCACGCACCCCAGGAGGCCTTAGTGCCCTGGGGCAGGCGCTCACGTGCTGCACCGTGGCTTTCTCCACCTGAAACACGGGTCAGTCGCTGCGGGACTCAATCACGTTCCTCATCGGCACTACCCGACTCTGTGTGAAAGTGTTGGTCGCCCAGTCCAGCTTTTTGTGATCCCATGGACAGTAGCCACCAGGCTCCTCTGTCTCTGGGATTCTCCAGGCAAGAATACTGGAGTGGGTAGCCGCTCCCTTCTCCAGGGGATCTTCCCAACCCAGGAATCAAACCCTCCTCTCTTGCATCTCCTGCGCTGGCAGGCGGATTCTTTACCACTAGCGCCACCTGGGAACTCCTATTTGCTTTATGTCTATGACTTTATGTGAGACTGGATCCAACAGCATTCTGGAAAGCTTAAAAGATGATGTTTCAGGACGTTTTGTACTATGAACCTTTCATCTGCCAAGGTTCATTGAAACAAATCACTGCATCTGACGAGCCTGACATCAAAATTGACTCTGTGGTTTCCTGGAAAAACTTGGCCTTGCTCTGATTCTGTGGTTGCCCTTGGTGTTCTGTTAACGACCCCAGCTAAGCAGGATAACTTCTAATAAACATGATGTAAAGGGGGAAAAAATGATGTGGTCCAAGAAGACAGTCTGAACAGATATTCGAATGAAGCCACAGAGGCATCTGTCAGAGCCGGCAGACACGTCCCACCCACCCTGCCGGGAGAGAAAGTAGACGGGTGAGAGGGCTTACGATCCCCACTTGTCACGGCCAGGGAGACTGCTCGAACCACAACCGTCAAAGCGTCTGCTGATGTCTGCGTCTGTTAAGCCTCGCGTTCAGATCTGGTTTTCATGGCGCTTTAGTTTTCTTACAGTATCTTAAATGTAGCACCTTTCAAATTAATAAGTGTTTCTTTATTATGCTGTAGAGAATTCCAATGAAACTGTAATCCAAAATGTATTTTGAAAAAGAAAATGCTGTAAAGCAAATTCTGCAGCTGCAACAAAATCAGCGTGCTTTGCCTTCACATAAGTGTGCCCAATCAGACCTCCTGACCCAGCGGCCCAGGCCGGGTGCCACCGGATGATTAACAAAGCACAATGACCGCGCCACCCCGGAGACGGAGCCACAGAGCCTGCTCACCACTGGCGGGGCTCACCGCGCGTCCCACCCCTGCGGTGAGCAGTGACTCCAGCCTGGGGGAAATCACACGTCGGTCTAAGTGTGGGTCTCATTGCTTCAGGAGTGTTTGTACAAAACAAGGAGTAAATTAGGCACACAGAATGATTTCCCAGGGTCTTTGAAAGCAATCCATCCGGCCGCCGGCATTCTCGTGCCTGAGATGCCTTTACAGCTGCAGGTCTGGGACGTTCTCCCGCCATCTGCCAGTCTCATTCTTCTGCGGACCCAAAAATCTCAACCTGCTTTAGAAAGTTAATTATTAAATACTCTCAATGGCTGTTGAGCTGCACAATAGCCTAGGCAGGGTCTCGAGTGCATTACCCTATCTTGCCCCCTATCTAGCCCAGACTTAACTGCCTTTGATCTTATCTCGTGGTAGATACAGAACTGAAATAATCACCATTTAAATATATTAGGCTGTTTGACATAGGTACTACACACAAGGAAATCAATAATGATTATACAATCAGCAGATACAATGTAAACGGCATACCGCAGTCTTTATGGGGGTGAGATAGCATCTCAGAAATCCCAGCCAGCGTCAATAGCCATTAGTCCTCCAAAGCGGCCACTTGAACTTGTGCGTGTGTGTGTGTGCACGAGCCAGGCTACCCAGGGGTAAAGGAGCCTAGAAGAGGTGAGGTGCGGAGAAATAAAGAGGAGTCGGGCTTCAGCACCGTGTTTCAGGGCTGGCCAAGACTCACTCAGCTTTTGAAAACCTTCATCTCTTTGGATGCTGCTTCTCTTGAAGCCAGGAATAGCCCTTTGAACGTTCTGCCAATTTAGACAAATTCTAACAGCTAAAGAGGCCATAGTCAAGGTCATTCAGTCGTGTCCAACTCTTTGCGACCCCATGGACTGTATAGTCCATGGAATTCTCCAGGCCAGAATACTGCAGTGGGTAGCCTTTCCCTTCTCCAGGGGCTCTTCCCAACCCAGGGATCAAACCCAGGTCTCCCGCGTTGCAGGTGGATTCTTTACCAACTGAGCCGCAAGGGAAGCCCATAATCACCATTAAATTCAAATGTCTGAAACACTTATTACGACCCTAGCACTGGCATCTAAGAAGATCTCTTAAAGCTGAACTTTGGTTTTCACACCCAGGGTGCCTCTCTCAGCTGGGTGGGGGCGGGGGCGGGGGCGGTGGGCTGGAAGTGAGGTTGGAGGAGACATTCCATCCAATATTATTTTCTCCAAGGCCCTGGAATCCTGACATTCTCCTAAACGAATTTCCACCGCCAAGTCATTTGGGAACGAAAAATATTTTTCACTCAGGAAAATATCTGCAAGAGTTCCTCAAAACCCAGAGACCCATCACGGCATCTGAAAGTTGATCAATGTCAAGGATTCTTGGCCAAGGCTGAAAAATTAAGAAATGGATTTGGTGAAACGTCCGCAGTCATCAACTTTCCAGACTGCTCCGGGGGCGAGAGAGAAGCCACAGAGATCGATGTGCCCCGAGTCCTCCCAGCCAGGCCCAGAGGTGCTCGGGCCGGTTCTGGTGACATATGGGTCTCGCTGTGCAGTCCAGACGCGGGCGGGGAGGCCGGCCTCCCCGGATGTCAGTCACTGCGCAGCAAACGCGCCCTCCCTCTGCCGAGAGCCATCAAGAGTCTCAGTGAAAAACGTCAATTCTGTTTACATCCAGCGTCGCTGATGGCTTGGCACGCCAGCATCCTGGGCACACACCGCTGCATCGAGAGCAGAGTCCGCAAAAATAGGAGGCCGCCATTCCCCTCCTCTTATGAAATTGAAGGCTCTCGGAAGGGACACAGACAGGCGCCGCGTTATAGCCCTTCTCCGCTCCCCTCTCCACCCTAGCTGTCAAATTTACTGTTCAAGCTTTTCTTTGTAATCACACGATTACGCACTTCATCACCTGCCCCACCCCCATCATTCCATCTAATGGTTTTAAAGGGAAAGGAAATTACTTGTCTTCGCAGCCAGCACTTGACACTTTTATGGGTCATTTGTAATGAAGCCATTCTTCGGCTTTAATGGAGACCTTGATTCCGACCGGTGTGAATAATTGTCATGAGGTGATTAATTAAATATTCACCACTCCCCTATAAAATTGATCAACATATTACATTACACTGCTCTGAAAGTTATTTTATTTCTTCATTCGACTTCAAATTCTATGCATTTAAACAAGCTTTAAGCTGGAGCCACATAATTTACTACATATTAATTATACATACACACGGACCAACTAAAGTAAGGAAAAGTGTTTTACACCTTTTTTTTTTTAATTCTGTAAAATGTGCCCCCATGACTAACAGCAGTGAGGAGTCATGTCTTCGGAAGGAAATGCCTTGTATTTGCTTCTCCTCCGAGGACAGAGGGGTCGTCTCTGTTGGCAGATTTGAAGTTCTCCAAGCGTTGACTTGATCTGAAATAAATTTCCGAGGCAAAAAGTAATATTACCAAATGCAATGGTATATAAAATGTTGGCTTTTAAAATGCCATCCTGGGACAAGACGCAGTAGTGAGTTTCACAATCTCTTTTCCACCACAGCTGAGTGGGGTTGGGCAGCAGGGAGTGAAGTCCCAGGCCGAGGACTCTGCTGAAACTAAGAAAAAGTTGGGGCCCCCATAACCACCGTGAATCCCAGACGCTGGTTCCCTCTGGGGTTTAGACGGTCTGCGTAAATGAATGAAATTCTTCCTAGAAAGTGGGTCCCTCTTACTTGCATTTCCTTCACAGGGGCTGGGGCTTCTCTTGTCACAGAGTGTGCAGCGAGCAGAGAAGATCGCCTTAAAAAATTCAGATCCCTAATTCCAAACGTGAAACTCGAAGTCAGAGATGCTGTAAGGCTCACAATCAAATCAGATGTTAATACTAACAAGGAACAGATGGAATGAGGCGAATTATGTTAAAACCTATGGAACTAAGTATCGGGAAAATTATGAAAAATACAAACAAAACACAATCTGATTTTCTATAGAGTTTTGCACTTGACCAGGGAGTAATAGACATAAAAGGGACTGGTACGGGCACACCGCGGACAGACACAGACCAGCGCTGCACGTCAGAGGGCGGCAGCACAGGCGGCTCTGCCCAGAAAGACACCGGCGCCCCCGCCCAGCACAGAGAGGCACCTGGGCGTCCTGAGCCAGCCGAGCAGCCGAGGGTTTAGCACACACCTCAGACCCCTGAGCCGCAGAAGCACCTCAGACGATATACAGCACGGCCCCCACCTCTGATCCAAGTGCACCCAATCCACCCACAGACATTCTAGAAGGCCTGGGAGGTGCCCCTTTGAATGCAGATTCCTGATTTAATTGAAGTAAGCATAAGCAATCAACTCCTTTTTTTCCAGGCCGTTAAAATGCCATTGAATGAACATAGCAGATAAAAAAAAAAAAAAATGAGCAAAAAAAAAAAAATTTCAGCTTAAACAAACTTGCTGTTTGTAGACTTGATCCCATGGATCTGCTGTGGTCAAGATGATTGGGGCAGCGGCCACGGGAATGAATCCCACAAAGGGACTGAGTTTAATCATCCAATCCCAGACTGTATTGATTTTGGGACTACTTGCAATGACTATATAAATAAGCCATTTCTTTGCAACTGTATCTACAGCCGGTCATGAACCCAAAACCTTCACAACCTGGTCCAAAGTGAATTATGCCCTGCAGAAATAAATTAATAAAACGAACACAGCAAGGCTCCTCCACCAACTTATTTTCACGTTTCAAGAGCTTAAAAATATAAAATCAATAATCATTTAGTCATAAGGGTAAATGAAGCGACATAACATCAAAGTATACCCTTTAGCCATTCAAGTCATCCTAGGTAATTTATCTCATCAAAAGGCAGTGGTAATAATCCTTTCCACTCGGAGACAAGCTGCCACACAGCTGCTGTATTATCCTAGAGTAAACAAGTTGGGAGAAAATATTAAAAATCAATATCTGTTTCCTTCTATCAGACCAGATGGCATCCATCATAAATCTGCCCCTGTAAAGAGTTCTTGGAGCTGGGTGCCCAGACTGAGGAAGACAACCGAATGAACAGCATAAAATGAAGCTCTGCTCAATGGGGAATGACAGTTGGATTTCTTTAAAAATGCAGTATTTTACAATTGTAAAAATTTGCTGAAATTATAATTATGGGGGGAAAAATCTATCATAGCCATGGGCACAGAAAGGAAGCAATTACCAGCACTGCAAAGTAAAAATGCACACGGCAGCTTTCTACAGCCTCCACACGTGAGCCTAGCTGTTTGATTGATTGAGTTGGTCATTCATTCATTCATTCGTTCTTGGGGCCTGAAGTTTTCCAGTGGTGACGTTCAGGCAGCAGCCCCTCCACGTGGAGGATCTATCACTCCGTCACACCTTTGTCACACGTAACATTCTCTCCCAAGACATCTATTCCAGGTTTTGACAAGTCTTTTCTGATCACCATTGGCCCAGTAGGAGACCCTTGATGCTAAGTCCCTCAGACTCTGTTTCCCAGGAGTTGGAGGGAGTCCTGTGAACCCAGGTCCCCCAGAGGCAGGTCTTTCCCCAGACACACTAAGACTCAGGGAGTCCTGTCTGCTGGAGAGCAGAAAACACAAAACCCCTCAAACACAATCATGTCTCAGGAATGGTCGACCCAGGTTTGGGGACTTAAGTTACTTTGTCCTCGCTAGGATAAACCATTTCGATCTCCCGTTGTCCATTACAGACTGAACTGTGTTTTCCCAGATTCAAAACTGAAACTCCAACCCCAGCACCTTGGAATGTGGCTGTTTGGAGATGGTCCTTTGTAAACAGGGGAAGGTTAAATGAGGTCAGAAGGGTGAGCCCAGCTCTCTCGGACTGGTTTCCCAACAGGAGGAAAAGATGCTGAGAAGGCTACCTGCGACCCCGAGAGTGGTTCGTCCCCGGAAACCGCTGCTGCTGGGAGCTTGATGAGGGACGGGCAGCGTCTAGAGCTATGAGATGACACAGCTCTGTGGCTGAAGTCCCCTGTCTGTGACACTGTCAGCGCGGCCCCAGCAAACCTGAGCAACATCCCTAGAATTTAAGCTCAGTGTAACGGCTTCCTCAGTGCGATAGATTTACACAGGAGAGGTCCATAAAGAAATTCTTCATTGATTGACACTTGAATTAAAAAAAACCTGAAGGGATCCCCAAATAAGTTTATTTTAGGGAAAATCTTACCTTGTGTCAGTTTAAGGGGAAATGGCCATATTTCATTTTATAATAATGGCATTCCCTTCCTCAGTAGCTTAAATGTCCCCAAACTCATTATCCCCACCTTTGAAGATGCACCCGGATTAAGGCCCCTACTCAACTCTGTCTGACAGGTCCTCACAGTGTCCAAGGTCAGGTCTAGTTGCCACGTATTTATAAACAAGAACTAAGGTAAGATCTGGCTGTGGAAGAATCCTCATTGTGGCTGATTTGCTGGAGATTTATATCTCATCAAAAGGCCTATATAATTTTTGCACATACCCTCATTTAGGGGCTCATAATTCATCACCGAGGAGACTTAGTGAAGTTGCTTTTATAAAATTTATTTATAATTACATTAGAAAGGAAAAAGGAGAAGTTACAACAGGCAACACCGAAGTATAAAGCATCATAAGAGACTATTGTGAACAACCATATGTCAATAAAGTGAATTTTAAAGAAATCTAAATGTCCTGTATGTTTTCCTAGCAAATGTGATCTTAGGGTCCACTCCTTGTTAAGGAAGGCTCCGCGTGGGTGTTGACTCTCTGCTGGGGGGAGTTTGTTGCCATCACAGATAAGAGGTCATTCCAGAGAAAGTGGCGAACCACAAGGAACATTGACACAGAGCAGAGGTCTCCAAAAAGTAGGTTTCCTACCTCCCTCCACCTGCAGGGTGATCCCAGCTCCTACCTGCCTGCAGCTGCTCAGCTGAGCCCTCAGAGAAGCTGGTGGAGCAAACGGAGAAACCACTGCCTCGCATGATGTCAGACAATGACAGAGGGCTTCTTTATTATTCCAGGGACAATCCAAATCTGAGACGAGTGACAGATGACACCGAGTCTGAAGCAATGTGTCCCATTAGAAATGTTTACTCTGAGGATAATCTGCCAGCTCATGTGATGTCCTCCGTAAAGCACCATCTCTCTCAGTTCTCACCTGGAGAATCTCTTTCAGATCAGGCGCTTATTTGGACTAAGGGCTGGGAGTAGAATTGCAATCGTGAAATTATTCCATTCACTGACTATAACTTTTCTTTCACAGACATGAGTATCCGAGCTCTTGTTTTCTGTTTGGTTCAGAACCAAAAATAAATATTTGGATTGTAAAGAGCTGAATATCAATTCTCAGAAATGTCACAGTTGTTCTCACTTAATACTGTATTTCACATTGTCAAATGGATTACAAATGAGACTCACTCCAAGAAAGTCACCCAAAGTGCACTGAACTGAAGTGTTAATCACTCAGTCATGTCCAACTCTTGTGACCCCATGGACTGTAGCCTGACAGGCTGTTTTGTCCATGGGATTTTCCAGGCAAGAATGCTGGGGTGGGCAGCCATTCCCTTCTCCAGGGGATCTCTCTGACTCAGGGTTTGAACCTGAGTCTCCCACACTGCAGGCAGATTCTGCACTGTCTGAGCCACCAGGGAAGCCCAAAGCTCACTGAAAGCCATCTCAGACCCTGAGACTGGAAGGTGGACCCAGCATCAGAATTGCTGCCAAGTGACATCACTTGAGGCTGAGACCATCAATCAGGTGAGCCTCTCATGGGACCACACCCCTCAATCCGATGGTGCTCAATAGCTTTCTCTCAGGAGCCATTTAATCATTAATACACTTCTCAAAGGGTGGTAAGAAAGTGAACTCTTTAAATCTAGGTGGTTGCTAAGAGACTGATATTTTGAGAATTTTCATCTTTATCAGATATATTTTTTCCATGGCAGACAGGATCTCAAGATCTGTCAAGAGGGTTAAACTATGACTTTAACAGAAGAAATTTATGCAGTTTTATAAATATTAGTCCCTCTTTTCCAGAAATGATTTTCTCCAAGTCTAATTTATTAATGAACTTTCAGCATCCTCACTCAGGCTAATGACAATTATTTACTTGTATTTAATAACTGAATACTCAACAAAGAAAATATCTACGTGCCAGATAACATTCTCTCCTTTCATGCTTTCTTCTCCTGCTTGCGTGCTCAGTCATCTCAGTCATGTCGGACTCTTTGCGACCCCCAGGCTGTAGCCAGCCAGGCTCCTCTGTCCATGGAACTCCCTAGACAAGAACACTGGGGTGGGTTACCAAGCCCTCCTTCACAGGACCCTCCCAACGCAGGGACTGAACCCCGGTCTCTCGTATCCCCTGCATCGCCCGCAGTTTCTTTACCACTAATGCCACTGGAAGCCCCCTTCCTGCTTAGGCTAGACTACTTCCTAAACCAGATCTGAAAACTGGAATGAAACAGACAAATAAGATTAGCAGTCATTCCTAAGCCTGAGGCCAGGAGGAATAACAGAGATAAATAAATCTGCATTTTATTAATCGATTCACCGATCAGATCCTCTGCATCATCGTTGTCATCATCATTACCAGACTCGGATTGTACTTCTGGTGGAGCTGAAGAAACCACATTTACAATCTAGCATTTCTGTGTAATTTTAAATTATAAGAGGAAAGAAGGCTGAGAGCCGAAGAACTGATGCTTTTGAACTGTGGTGTTGGAGAAGACTCTTGAGAGTCCCTTGGACTGCAAGGAGATCCAACCAGTCCATTCTGAAGGACATCAGCCCTGGGATTTCTTTGGAGGGAATGATGCTAAAGCTGAAACTCCAGTACTTTGGCCACCTCATGTGAAGAGTTGACTCATTGGAAAGGACTCTGATGCTGGGAGGGATTCGGGGCAGGAGGAGAAGGGGATGACAGAGGATGAGATGGCTGGATGGCATCACTGACTCGATGGATGTGAGTCTCAGTGAACTCTGGGAGTTGGTGATGGACAGGGAGGCCTGGCGTGCTGCGATTCACGGGGTCGCAGGGAGTCGGACACGACTGAGCGACTGAACTGAACTGATTCTCATACTCACTGGAAGGACTGATGCTGAAGCTGAAGGTGGCTTTGGCCACCTGATGCAAAGAACTAACTCACTGGACTGCAGTACGCCAGGCTTCTCTGTTCATAACCAGCTCCCTGAGCTTGCTCAAACTCATGTCCATCAAGTCAGTGATGCCATCCAGCCATCTCATCATATGTTGTCCCCTTTTCCTCCTGCCGTCAATCTTTCCCAGCATCAGGATCTTTTCCAATGAGTCGGTTCTTCGCATCAGGTAGCCAAAGGATTGGACTTTCAGCTTCAGCATCAATTCTTCCAGTGAATATTCAGGACTGGTTTCCTTTAGGATGGACTGGTTGAATCTCCTTGCAGTCCAAGGGACTCTCAAGAGTCTTCTCCAACACCATAGTTCAAAAACATCAATTCTTCAGAGCTCAGCTTTCTTTACAGTCCAACTCTCACATTCATACATGACTACTGGAAAAACCATAGCTTTGACTAGTCAGACCTTTGTTGGCAAAGTAATGTCTCTGCTTTTTAATATGTTGTCTAGGTTGGCCATAGCTCTTCTTCCAAGGAGCAAGTGTCTTTTAATTTCATGGCTGCAGTCACCGTCTGCAGTGATTTTGAAGCCCCCAAATATAGTCTGTCACTGTTTCCACTATTTCTCCATCTATTTGCCATGAAGTGATGGGACTGGATGCCATGATCTTAGTTTTCTGAATGTTGAGCTTTAAGCCAACTTTTTCACTCTCCTCTTTCACTTTTATCAAGAGGCTCTTTAGTTCTTCTTCGCTTTCCACCATAAGGGTGGTGTCATCTGCATATCTGAGGTTATGGATATTTCTCCCGGCAATCTTGATTCCAGCCTGTGCTTCTTCCAGCCCAGCGTTTCTCATGATGTACTCTGCATAGAAGTTAAACAAGCAGATGACAATATACAGCCTTGACATACTGCTTTCCCAATTTGGGACCAGCCTATTGTTTCATGTTCATTTCTAACTGTAACTACAGAAGTGGTAAATATGTAGATAAGCACTGAAATATTCTCAATCTTGAATTCTTTTAAGGATAACTGACTAAAGTAAAATGTAATTAGATTTTGTGAGCTTTATATCATAGGTGAATAAAATATATATCATTGTAAAATGGAAGCACATTCGTATAAGATTCTTATATTAGATATAAAATTTTAAAGCATATTTTATTGAACTAATATCAAATATTGTAAACTCAAGAGACCAGTAAAAACATATAATTAAAAAGATGTATGTTTAATGAGCCAATAATGAGATAAAGTAGAATAATAATTTTAAAAATCTGCCTTCCCTAAGAAGGCAGAAAAGGATAAAGAAAAAGAAAAGATGGATCAAATAGCAATGAGATCCAACCAGTTCATCTTAAAGGAAATCAGTACTGACTATTCATTGGAAGGACTGATGCTGAAGTTGAAACTTCAATACTTTGGCCATCTGATGCAAAGAACTGACCCATTGGAAAAGACCCTGATGCTGGGAAAGATTGAAGATGGGAGGAGAAGGGGGTAACAGAGGATGAGATGGTTGGATGGCATCATTGAGTCAATGCACAGGAGTTTGAGTAAGCTCCAAGTTGGGGCTGGACAGTGAAACCTGGCGTGCTGCAGTCCATGGGGTCACAAAGAGTGACTGAAATGAACTGAACTGAGACTTAATCCAAATTATAACAATAGTTACAGTAAATATAAGAGATCTAAAAACACCAGTTAAATGGTAGAGATTGTTAGACCTGATAGAAAAACAAGACCCAACCATGTACTGTCTACAAGAAATAGGCTTCAAATACGGACACACAGCTAAATTAAAATAAAAGAAAGTGTTAAAATGGACAGCCAGCAAGGCCCTACTGCACAGTACAGGGAGCCCTGCTGAACGTTGTGTGGCAGCCTGGCTGGGAAGGGAGTTTGGGAGAATTGAACGTTATGTGGCAGCCTGGCTGGGAAGGGAGTTGGGGAGAATTGAACATTACGTGGCAGCCTGGCTGGGAAGGGAGTTTGGGAGAATGAAAACGTGTATATGTAATTGCGTCCCTTCGCTGTCCACCTGAAACTATCACAATGCTGTTAATCGGCTATACTCCAACATAAAATAGAAATATTTTTAAAAAAAGAAAATAGTGAGAAAGAACATACAATGCAAACACTAATCATAAGGAAGCTGAAACGATGACCTTGGTGTCAGACACTGCACACTTTAGGACCAGGACTGTTGCTATGCATGTAGAGAGATATTACATGATGACAAAACTGCCGATTAATCACAAGTATATAACAGTACCAGATGCGTATGCACCTAATACTAATGTGCTGAAACACAGGAGGCAAAAAAATTGATAAAGTGGTGAAGAAACAGACAAATACAGCTGACAGTGTTAACATTCCCTTCCCAGCACCTGACAGAACAAGCAGATAGAGAATCGTTAGGAGCACAGGCAACCTGAACAACACAGTCAACCAACTTTAACAGATGGACCTTCATAGACTACTCCACCTTACAGCAGCCTTTAGAGTGAGCCTAAGGTCTTTATAACTGTTTGAGTGAATTTATAACCTTTTGAGAGAGACTAAAATCCGCCCCCCCATATAGACCAAATAATAGACCATGAGATGTTTCAATAAGTTGGGCAAGGATGAAATTATACATCATTTGATATGATATTATATTAGAAATAAATAATAAGAATACATTTATGAAATTACAAGTATTTGGAAATTAAGCAAAATATGTTTAAATAACTAAATGATCCAAGAAGACAGCAAGAAGAAAGAAAAATTAGAAAGTATTTTTAAGTAAACAAAAATAAAACTTGTTTTCAGGCTTCAGCAAAAAGCAGTGTTTAGCAGGAAATTTATAGCATTAAATGCTTGTGTTAGAAAAGATTAAAAGTCTAAAAGGGTCTAAGCCTCCATATTCAGAAGCTAAACATTAAGAAAATAAGAGAAGGAAGAAAATAATAAAGACCAGAGCTGAAGTCAATGAAATATAAAATGGACTAACTGTAAAGAAAAACCAATTTCTCATTCTTCGAAAAAAATCAAAAAAAACAAAAACTCATTCTTTGAAAAAAAATCAGTACAATTCATAAATCTCCAGTGATCTAAACAAGGGAAAACGAGAAGATACAACACACATTACCGAGAATCAACGAAGGCATTTTGCTAATCACCACAGATCCCACAAACATTAAAAAGATGATAAGGAAAGATGGTAAAGCGATGTATGCCAACATTCAACCACTTAGATAAAAGGGAGCCATTTCTCAAAAGATGTCAAACTTAAGAAGCATAGAAAATCTTGAGTAGTTCTAGGTCTACCTAAAAATTACAATTACAATTTAAAATCTTCCCATAAAGAAAATTATTGGCCCATATGACTTCAGTCATAAAATTTATCAACATTTTAAGAAGATAATAGTAATACACAAAATCTTTCAGAAAATAGAGGAGGGGGTGGAATACTTCTCAACACATATCGTGATACTAGAACTATTTGGATACCAAGGTACCAAACCCAGACAAAAACATTGTAAGAAAAGAAAATTACCAAAATCCATCATGAAAAAAAGGATGAGAATTAAAAAAAAAAACTAGTAAAAGTTAAATCAAGCAACAAGAAGAAAATATATTTTGACCACATAAAGTTATCTAAAAAATTCAAGCTTAACATAACATTTAAAAATCAATTAACACAATTCGCCACATGAAAGAAAGAAGAAAAGCCATGCAGTTACCTCTATAGATGGAGAAAAAGCATTTGACACAATTCTACACCCATTCATGATGAAGAGCTCTGAAAGAACGAGGGGAAGCAGGGAGCACCGCAATTCAACCAAGATCAGCAACAAGTCATCATCTCATGTCACATTAAACGATGGAGCACCGCGTGCTCCTCCACCATCAGGAACCGGCCCAAATGTCTGTTTCCACCACTCGCAGTCAACACTGCACTAGAGGCCCTGTCTAGTGCAACAAAGTGAAAGAGAGTGTCACTCAGTCGTGTCCAGCTCTTTGTGACCCCACGGGCTACACCGTCCATGGACTTCTCCAGGCCAGAATACTGGAGTGGGCAGCCTTTCCCTTCTCCAGGGGATCTTCCCAACCCAGGAATCAAACCGGGGTCCCCTGCACTGCAGGCAGATTTTTTACCAAATGAGCCATCAGGGAACAAGAAACAAAAAAGCAAAAGTCACGAAGACTGCAAAAGAAGAAACAAAATTGTCTTTATTTGTAGACAACATAATGTTGTATGTAGTCAATCCTAAAATATATATATATATATATATATTAAAGCTTCTAGAATTAAGAAGTGAATTTAGCAAGACCATAGAATAAAAAGGCAATACACTATAATTGATTATATTTTCTATGGTATCAACAGAGAGTTAGAAAATGATTTTTTAAAATATATATCATCAATAGCATAAAAACGTTTTGCAGTAACAAAAATATCAAAATATGTACAATATTTGTACACTGAAAACTATAGAATATTGCTGAGAAAAATTAAATAGACCTAAATTATTGGATAGATATGTCATATTCATTGATTGGATTTTCAGTATTGTTACAGTACAAAATGCCCTTCAATTAATGGGATAGATTAATTACAATCCAAATCAAGATCCTAACTGGCTTATCAGTAGAAAGTGGCAGGCTGGTTCTAATACTTATATGAAAATGCAAAGGATCTGGCTGTTTCAAAATGGGTTAGAGATGGAGGACTCAGTCTGATTACAGAGTTTGCTACAGTAACAATGGTATTGGTATTAAAACAGGCATGTGGATCAGTGGAACAGAATGAATAACCTAGACACAAATGCACATTTTGGTGGTCAGACACTTTTCTACAAAGATAATAAGGCAAATTAATGGGTAAAGGGGAGTTATTTAGTAAATGGTACTAGAACAGTGAACAGAGTTGGAGTCAAAGCAAAAACAACGCCCAGCTGTGGATGTGACTGGTGATGGAAGTAAAGTCTGATGCTGTAAGAGCAATATTGCATAGAAACCTGGAATGTTAGGCCCGTGAATCAAGGCAAATTGGAAGTGGTCAAACAGGAGATGGCAAGAGTAAACATCGACATTTTAGGAATCAGCGAACTAAAATGGACTGGAATGGGTGAATTTAACTCAGATGACCATTATATCTACTACTGTGAGCAGGAATCCTTTAGAAGAAATGGAGTAGCCATCATGGTCAACAAGAGAGTCCTAAATGCAGTACTAGGATGCAACCTCAAAAATGACAGAATCATCTCTGTTCATTTCTAAGGCAAACTATTCAATATCACAGTATTCCAAGTCTATGACCGGACCAGTAATGCTGAAGAAGCTGCAGTTGAATGGTTCTATGAAGACCTACAAGACCTTTCAGAACTAACTAAAAAGATGTCCTTTTCATTATAGCGGACTGGAATGCAAAAGTAGAAAGTCAAGAGATACCTGGAGTAACAGGCAAATTTGGCCTTGGAGTACAAAATGAAGCAAGGCAAAGTCTAACAGAGTTTTGCCAAGAGAATGCACTGGTTGTAGCAAATACCTTCTTCCAGCAATACAAAAGAAGGCTCTACAACATGGACATCACCAGACGGTCAATACTAAAATCAGATTGATTATATTCTTTGCAACCAAAGTTGGAGAAGCTCTATACAGTCAGCAAAAAAAAAAAAAAAAAGACTGGGAGCTGACGGTAGCTCAGATCATGAACTCCTTACTGTCAAATTCAGACTTTAATTGAAGAAAGTAGGGAAAACCACTAGGCCATTCAGGTATGACCTAAATCAAATCCCCTATGACTATACACTGGAAGTGACAAATAGATTCAAGGGATTAGATCTGATACAGTGCCTGAATAACTATGGTTGGAGATTCGTGACATTGTAGAGCAGGCAGTGAACAAGACCATCCCTAAGAAAAAGAAATGTAAAAAGGCAAAATGGTTGTCTGAGGAGGCCTTACAAATAGCTGAGAAAAGAAAAGAAGCTAAAGGCAAAGGAGAAAATGAACGATATACCCATTTGAATGCAGAGTTCCAAAGAAGAGCAAGGAGAAAAAAGAAAGCCTTCCTCAGTGATCAATGCAAAGAAATTGAGGAAAACAATAGAATGAGAAAAACTAGAGATCTCTTCAATAAAATTAGAGATACCAACATTTCATGCAAAGATGAGCACAATAAAGGACAGAAATGGTATGGACCTAACAGAAGCAGAAGATATTAAGAAGAGGTGGCAAGAATACACAGAAGAACTATGCAAAAAAGATCTTCATGAACCAGATAACTGAGATGTTGTTAGAGACACCTAGAGCCAGACATCCTGGAATGTGAAGTCAGGTGGGTGTTATGAAGCATCCTTACAAACAAAGCTAGTGGAGGTGATGGAATTCCAGTTGAGCAATTTCAAATCCTAAAAGATGATGTTAAAGTGCTGCACTCAATATGTCAGCAAATTTGGAAAACTCAGCAGTAGCCACAGGACTGGAAAAGGTCAGTTTTCATTCAAATCCCAAAGAAACGGAGAAGGCAATGGCAACCCACTCCAGTACTCTTGTCTGGAAAATCCCATGGGTGGAGAAGCCTGGTAGGCTGCAGTCCATGGGGTTGCACAGAGTCAGACACAACTGAGGGACTTCACTTTCACTTTTCACTTTCATGCATTGGAGAAGGAAATGGCAGCCCACTCCAGTGTTCTTGCCTGGAGAATCCCAGGGACGGAGTAGCCTGGTGGGCTGCCATCTATGGGGTCGCACAGAGTCGGACACTACTGAAGCAACTTAGCAGCAGCAGCAGGGGAGGTGATGGAATTCCAGTTAAGCAATTTCAAATCCTAAAAGATGATGTTAAAGTGCTGCACTTAATATTTCAGCAAATTTGGAAAACTCGGCAGTAGTCACAGGACTGGAAAAGGTCAGTTTTCACTCAAATCCCAAAGAAAGGCAATGCCAAAGAATGTTCAAACTACTGCACAATTGCACTCATCTCACACGCTAGTAAAGTAATGCTCAAAATTCTCCAAGCCAGGCTTCAGCAATACATGAACCGTGAACTTCCAGATGTTCAAGCTGGTTTTAGAAAAGGCAAAGGAACCAGAGATCAAATTGCCAACATCTGCTGGCTCATGGAAAAAGCAAGAGAGTTCCAGAAAAACATCTATTTCTGCTTTATTGACTATGCTAAAGCCTTTGACTGTGTGGATAACAATAAACTGTGGAAAATTCTGAAAGAATACCAGACCACCTGACCTGCCTCTTGAGAAACCTATATGCAGGTCAGGAAGCAACAGTTAAAACTGGACATGGAACAACAGACTGGTTCCAAATAAGAAAAGGAGTACGTCAAGGCTGTATATTGTCACCCTGCTTATTTAACTTCTATGCAGAGTACATCATGAGAAACGCTAGGCTGGAAGAAGCACAGGCTGGAATCAAGATTGCTGGGAGAAATATCAATAACCTCAGATATGCAGATGACACCACCCTTATGGCAGAAAGTGAAGAGGAACTAAAAAGCCTCTTGATGAAAGTGAAAGAGGAGAATGAAAAAGTTGGCTTATAGCTCAACATTCAGAAAACTAAGATCATGGCATCTGGTCCCATCACTTCATGGGAAATAATGGGGAAATAGTGGAAACAGTGTCAGACTTTATTTTTTTGGGTTCCAAAATCACTGCAGATGGTGATTGCAGCTATGAAATTAAAAGACGCTTACTCCTTGGAAGGAAAGTTATGACCAATCTAGACAGCATATTAAAAAGCAGAGACATTACTTTGCCAGCAAAGGTCCATCTAGTCAAAGCTATGGTTTTTCCAGTGGTCACGTATGGATGTGAGAGTTGGACCAAAAAAGAAGGCTGAGCACCAAAGAATTAATGTTATTGAACTGTCATGTTGGAGAAGACTCTTGAGAGTCCCTTGGACTGCAGGAAGATCCAGCCTGTCCATCCTAAAGGAAATCAATCCTGAATATTCAGTGGAAGGACTGATGCTGAAGCAAAAACTCTAATCCTTTGGCCACCTGATGTGAAGAACTGACTCCTTAGGAAATTCCCTGATGCTGGGAAAGATTGAAGGCCGGAGGAGAAAGGGATGACAGAGGATGAGATGGTTGGATGGCATCACTGACTCAATGGACATGAGTTTGAGTAAGCTCCAGGAGTTGTTGATGGACAGGGAAGCCTCATCAGGTGGCCAAAGTATTGGAGCTTCAGCTTCAGCATCAGCCCTGCCAATGAATATTTAGGCTTGGTTTCCTTTAGGATTGACTTGTTTGATCTTTGCATCTTTTAATGTTTGGCTACAATCACCATCTGCAGTGATTTTGGAGCCCCCCAAAATAAAGTCTGTCACTGTTTCCATTGTTTCCCCATCTACTTGCCATGAAGTGATGGGACCAGATGCCATGATCTTAGTTTTCTGAATGTTGAGTTTTAAGCTGCTTTTTCACTCTCCTCTTTCACTTTCATCAAGAGGCTCTTTAGTTCCTCTTTGATTTCTGCCATAAGGGTGGTGTCATCTGCATATTTGAGCTTATTGATATTTCTTCTGGCTATCTTGATTCCAGCTTGTGTTTCATCCAGCCCGGCGTTTCACATGATGTTCTCTGTATATAAGTTAAATAAGCACGGTGACAATTTACAAACTTGACGTACTCCTTTCCAATTCAGGATCAGTTCGTTGTTCCATGCCTAGTTCTAACTGTTGCTTCTTGAACTGAATACATATTTCTCAGGAGGCAGGTAAGATGGTCTGGTATTCCCATCTCTTTCAGAATTTTCCACAGTTTACTGTGATCCACACAGTCAAAGGCATTAGCATAGTCAATGAAACAGAAGTAGATTTTTTTTTTTTCTGAAATTCTCTTGCTTTTTCTATGATCCAACTGGTATTGGAAATCTGATCTCTGGTTACTCTACCTTTTCTAAATCCAGTTTAAACATCTGGAAGTTGTTGGTTCATGTACCATTGAAGACTAGCTTGAAGGATTTTGAGCATTACCTTGCTAGCATGTGAAATGAGTGCAATTGTGCGGTAGTTTGAACACTCTTTGGCATTGCCTTTCTTTGGGATTGGAATGAAAACTGACCTTTTTAGTCCTGTGGCCACTGCTGACTTTCCCCAATTCGCTGGCATGTTGAGTGCAGCACTTTCACAGCATCATCTTTTAGGATTTGAAATAGCTCAGCTGGAATTCCATCACCTCCTCTAATTTTGTTTGTAGTGATGCTTCCTAAGGCCCACTTGACTGCACATGTCAGCATGCCTGGCTCTAGGTGAGTGATCTCACCATTGTGGTTATCTGGGTCATGAAGATCTTTTTTGTGTAGTTCTTAGGTGTATTCTTGACACCTCTTCTTAATATATCTGCTTCTATTAGGTCCATACAATTCCTGTCCTTCATTGTGCCCATCTTTACAAGAATTGTTCCCCTGGTATCTCTGATTTTCTTGAAGAGATCTCTAGTCTTTCCCATTCTATCGTTTTCCTCTATTTCTTTGCATTGTTCAGTTAGGAAGGCTTTCTTATCTCTCCTTGTTATTCTTTGGACAACTGTATATCAATTTGAAAAACACAGATGCCAAACACAAAAATGGATTGTATGCCTAAACATAAATCTGTAAAATTCCTTGAAGAAATAATTAAGAGAAAATATGTGTGATATTGAGGCAGGGAGAGATTTCTTAGAATGAAAAAGTGTAAATCCCATAAAATAAAAATTGATAAATTGAACTTGAATAGAATTAAAAACCTCTGCTCTTGGAAAGATTTCTAAAAAAGTAAAAAGGCATGCCACCAACTGGGGAAAATATTCACATGTCAGACCAAGGGTTTATATCCGAAATATATAAAGAACTCTCGTAACTCAATAATAAGAACACAAATTGCCAAATTTTTCAATGTTGGCAAATATTTAAACATGCTCCATATAAACAAAAGATATGAGAAAGATCAGTAAGCACATGAAAAGACATTGATTGAGTATGAAACCATTGGAATAGTTAAAATTTAAAAGCTTGAAGACAGAAGTGTTGGCGTGGATTTAGCGTCAGTGCAACTCTCACCATTACTGGTGGAAACGATACGCTCCCTGGTAGAGCAGTCAAGAAGGCCTTGTGACGTCACAAGTGTACTTGGTACAAGGTCCTTGTGCCACGTGCCGCTTGCACTCTAGACGTTTACCCGGCAAATGAAAACAGGCCACATAAAGCGTGTGCATGAGTGTTCATAGCACTTTCATTCTTAATAGCCTCAATGAACACATAAAATCATGCTCTGAGAATGATGCTTAAATATACAATTAGAGAGAGGTCGGGGGTAACTTAGAAAACATGATCCATAAAATGACGTTTACAAGGAAAGAATAAAAAGGGAAAATATGGTATCTAGAGAAACAAAAAACAAACAGAAATATGCAGAAAAAAAGCTAAGCCTATCAGTACTTATAGTAAATGTAAGTGAGCCACATTCATGTCATAAACAGGATCTTACAAACTGGGTTTAAAACATCCTATTTTAAGTCAACTGAAGAGACACATCAAAACATGGAAGTTGAAAAGAATGGGAAGGATAAAGACAGGCCAGTCAAATGTTAATAAACTGCAAGCAACTGGAGCAATATTGACGTGGAACAGATCAGAGTTCAGAGCTAAGAACAAGATGGCTGAGGCTGGATACTGATACAACCAAAGGCACGATGCACTAAGAACTGCCGTTCAGAAACCTTGTTTGTCCCCAACAGTACTTCTCAAAAGGACACAAAATAAAGACAAGAGAAACATTCTCACAGAAGCAGCATAAACTTAAATTTCAGAAACTATTAACAACAGATTAAACAGAGAAAGTGTTTAATCCTGAAAAGTTGGACATCACACTTAACAAGCTATATCTTCTTTGCTTTCAATATTGAACAATAAAAGAATATGCTGTCTTTTAAAATAATCATGAAGCTGTCACAAAAATTGGGCATTTATTACTGCATATAGAAATTTCAACACATTTTAAATAAATCTTAGAGTAGACAGTCTCTTGATGGATATAAAAATTGATGTTTAGAAAAGAAATAAGATGAAAACTGCATAAGTTTGAATAAGAAAAAATGGGAAAACACAAACAACCAAAATTCACCATGGAAGAAGAGCATAAATGATTAAAACTTTACAGAAACACATTTTAAAATCTAGACTTAATGGAATTATCATGGAGACATAAATAGACAATACTGTCTCAGGAACAGGTAGAAAATCTAAAACAATGGACTCTTTTGCAGTCGATAAAAAGCAAGGAATTTGATGATATGAAAAGTTCTTAAAGGTTCTTTAATGAAAGAAGACGGCAGAGTATGCACAGCAGATTCTATAGGACCTACTGTATTATCTATTGAGTATACACCTATTATTTCACAGTTTGTGGTTCAGAAATCTGAGTGACTTAGAATCTCTGGAAAGGCTGTGGTGCTGCTGATAGCTGAGACCATAGCCATCTCACCGGGAGAAAATCTAACTTGATCCCACTGGGATCAAGGGCCATCCTCCAAGTGCAAAACATGTCTGTTGTCTGGCCGTGGCCCCCCACCAGGCAGGCTGTTCACAGGTTGCTTCGCAGAGAGCTGGTTTTCCGCCAGAATAGGTTATCTGAGTAGCACAAGAGAAAGCACACCCACAGTGGAAGCGGCAGGCTTACAGCTCAGACTTGAGAGTCCACCATTTATGCCATTCTGTTCAAAGGCTTCCCAGGTGGTGCTAAGTGGTAAAGAACCCACCTGCCAACGCAGGAGATATGAGAGAGGCGAGTTCGCTCCCTGGGTGGAGGAGATCCCCTAGAGTAGGAAATGGCAACCCACTCCAGTATTCTTGCCTGGAGAATCCCATGGACAGAGGAGCCTAGCAGGTACAGTCCATAGGGTCACAAAGAGTCAGACATGACAGAAGGGATTTGGCAGGCACACGCTAGCCAGTTAGTGAAGTTCTAGCTCCTGTCATACGTATGCATATGCCTAACACGCCTGCACATGCATATTCACACGCCTGTGCCCGATAAGTCTGTAGATGCATGTACGTGCACAGAAATGCGTGGAGAAAGCTCCAAACAATACACGCTGACCCTGAAGTGGGGAAATGAGATTGAGGTACTGGTCTGAGGTGGGTGTATAATAGCGGGCCTCAAAATCCACCCACGTTCTAACCCCAGAACCTGGAAATGAGACCTTATTTGGGAAAAGGGTCTTTGCAGCATCCTTTCTGCTCATACCTACAGTCAGCACCCAGCCACATGACCTAGCTGCACGGCATTCTGGGAAATGTGGTCCTTACTCCAGGAGACCATGGACTCAGCTAAACACCAAGGTTCTGTGTTTCTAGGACTGGGTGGTTTGTGTGCCAAAGGGTTCCAGGCTATAGCATTTCCCAGTCACGACAGTTCAAAATTGTGTCCTGTGGATGCCGGTCCTTATAAGAAGCAGGGGCTTGCTGATGAAAGGCAAACAGGTTTTGTTGCATCAGCCAGAAACAGTCCATCGTTGAAATCATTCAAATAATGCGTAAGGATTCAAAACAACTTACTATGGCGTTACCATTTAGCTTTCCGTGGTTTTATTAATAGGATATGTGTAGATCACACTTGCTTTATCATACACAGAATCTAAGAAGTTATAGAGGCGATCTTCACGTTTTATTTCACATATTACTGCTTCATCCTTTTTCAGAATCTACTTAATAGTCTACTGTTGGACTGAATCATAAGGTATGTGACTGAGGACCTAAATTATAAAATGCTACATACCTGTGGTAAAAATAAAAAAGAAGAAAATTAAGAAATACACAAGCTCCTCCTAGTTTCCCTTATCCCATTCCTCAGAAGTGATTCATATGGTATTTAACCATACAGGATGAATCTTAACAAAAGCTTTCAGTGTGCGTATCAACTGCACAAACAACTGATTTTAAGACTGGCCAAGTACTCCATCCATGAACTCCTACTTACTGTGTTTCCCTGACAGTAGATGTTCACTTAATTTTAGGCTGTTACAGACCTGCAGTAAGAAATGCCCTTTTAAGCAATTTTGGGGGTATTTCCACAATTTAAATTTGCAGAAATAAACTTCCTATTTCAGAGATTATGAAGATTTAAAATTTTGAGGAGCACTGGCAAGTGGCCTCCAAACAGTGTGACCAGTGTCTATTCGTGCCCAGTCCATAATTCCTGTTTCCCCTCTCCCCTGGGAGCACAGTCTCACTTTCACTCACCAAACCGCTTGAGCTTTTCTCCTTGTTGTTGCTAAAGTTGTTTCCTTTCAAAGTAGGTTGTTTGGGGGTTATTTGTTCATTAATTTATGATATTATGGTTGCCTATCTTTTATTTGGGGATTTAGGACATAAGTTTAATAAATTTTCTAGGAATTTTATAAACATTTTTATTTGCTGAAAGTGTATATTCATAACATATATGTATATACAAATATATTTTATATATGCAAAATTTCAATTAAGATATGTATATATTCGGTCACATAAAAGGCACTAGTTGACAGCTGCTACATGAATTCCTCTTAGAAAACTGTCTTTGTCAGCACAAAACCTTGAGAAACTTGAGACCGACAGCTGACTGTTGGCAGAAGCCCACTCAAGGTACAGTGGTCACCACGCCCTAAGAAAGAGCGCGCGCCCTGGCTTTTGGGACGCAGGCCCGGGTGGACGAGCCCGGGGGCTGGGAGGGCCGCTCTGGCGGGGAGGGGGACACTAGGGGGAGGGGAAGGCCTTGCTCTTGCTGCAGACCCTCCCCTCGTTCTCCCGTCGCGGCCGAGCCGGTCCGCGTGGGTCCCGCGGGCGGGCTCTGGGCGCGCCTCCCGGAGCGCAGGTGCGGAGCGCGGCGCCTCGCGGGGTGGAGTCGGCCTTGGCCCCCGCCTCCCGAGGCTTCCAGCAGGCGGTGCGGAGTCTGGAGGGAAACTGGTTGAACCAGTTGCGCTCCGGAGCCTCTCCACCTGTGGGACCCGAGGGCGCATTCCTGCGGCAGAGGAGGCTGCGGGCTGGAGAGTGGGGGGAGAGGCGAGGGGCGCCCCAGCGGGGGAGTGGGGGGCAGAAGACCCCCCACAAGCTGGAGCGGGCCCGGAATTCGGACGGTACCCTCCGCAGGCCTCCATGGGGACGGGAGAGGGGAAAGGCCGGGAGCCTTCCGCAGCCCGAGGGCAGAGCCGGGGCGGGCAGAGCCGGGGAGGTGAGCGCTTAGTCGGGGTGACCTTCGGGCAGTAGGGGGACCCTGGAAACCGAAACTGGAGGGAAGGGTCGGTGGAGACGTGAGAAGAGTCAGGGGAGTGCAGACCTGCTGCCCGCCGGCCCCTGCCCCTCCCCAGTGAGTCAGGGCGCTGTGTTCTGGGCTGCGGGTGCGGGGGCGGTGAATGTCCCCCAGATGCCAGCCGAGTCTGGGTGGGGACAGCCGCTCTCCCTGCTTTCAGAGCAGTCCTGAGTGTTCTCTCTCAGGACCCATTGGTTCTGAATTCCTCTAAAGTCTGTGTTGTTTAGTAGCTAAGTCTTGTCTGACTCTGCGACTCCATGGACTGTGGCCCACCAGGCTCCTCTGTTCATAGGACTCTCCAGGCAAGAATACTGGAGTGGGTCCCCATTTCCTTCTCCAGAGGATCTTCCCCACCGCTGGGATGGAACCCATGTCTCTTGCATCTCCTGCATTGGCAGGCAGATTCTTTACCATCTGAGCCACCAGGGAAGCCTGTAATTTCTACATATTGTAGTTGGTTGAATAGACAACCCTCCCCGCCAAAAAATATAGATCCATTTGGCACCTCTGACTGTGACCTTATTTAGATATAGGGTCTCTGCAGATGTGATCAAGGCAAGCATTGGCCTGGGTTAGGGTGGGTCTAAGTCCAAGACCATGTCCTTCTAAGAAGAGGATGCAGAGTGGAAGACCATGGAGCACAGAGGCAGAGCTTAGAGATGGAGAGTTGGCCCCAGACACTGAAAGAGGCCTCAGGAGGGAGCCTGCCCTGGGCAGCTGGACGTCACACTTCTGACGTGCGGAGCTGTGAGAAAACCCACTCCTGCTGGTTTCAGATCTGCTCTGTCACTCAGTCAAGTCCAACTCTTGCGACCCCAGGGACTGCAACACGCCAGGCTTCCCTGTCCTTCACCAACACCCAGAGCTTGCTCAAACTCATGACTCATGTCCATGAGTCAGTTATACCATCCAACCATCTCATCCTCTGTCTTCCCCTTCTCCTCCTGCCTTCAATCTTTCCCAGCATCAGGGTCTTTGCCAGTGAGTCAGTTCTTCACATCAGGTGGCCAAAGGATTGGAGTTTCAGTCTCAGCATCAGTCCTTCCACTGAATATTCAGGACTGATTTCCTTTAGGATGGACTGATTGGATCTCCTTGCAGTCCAAGGGACTCTCAAGAGTCTTCTCCAATACCAGAATTTAAAACATCAATTCTTTGGCGCTCAGCTTTCTTTATGGTCCAACTCTCACATCCATACATGACTACTGGAAAAAACATAGCTTTGATTAGCCAGACCTTTGTAGGCAAAGTAATGTCTCTGCTTTTTAATATGCTGTCTAGGTTGGTCATGACTTTTCTTCCAAGGAGCAAGCATCTTTTAATTTCATGGCTGCTGTTACCATCTGCAGTGATTTTGGAGCCCCCAAAATAAAGTCTCTCACTATTTGCATTGTTTCCACATCTATTTGCCATGAAGTGATGGGATAGTATGCCGTGATCTTAGTTTTTTGAATGTTGAGCTGTAAGCCAGCTTTTTCACTCTCCTCTTTCACTTTTATCAACAGGCTCTTTAGTTCTTCTTTGCTTTCTGTCATAAGGGTGTTTTCGTCTGCATATCTGAGGTTATTGATATTTCTCCCGGCTATCTTAATTCTAGCTTGTGCTTCATCCAACCCAGCATTTCACATGATGTACTCTGCATAGAAGTTAAATAAGCAGAGTAGCAATAGACAGCCTTGACGTACTCGTTTCCCAATTTGGAACCAGTCTGTTGTTCCGTGTCCGGTTCTGACTATTGCTTCTTGACCTGCACACAGATTTCTCAGGAGGCGGGTCAGGTGGTCTGGCGTCCCATCCCGTGAAGAACCCCTTTTAGAGTCACTGTCTGCATCAGTGACAGGAAACAAAGACGCTGTGAACTCCATCCTGATCCCGTGGGACTGGAAGTCTGCGCCCGCCTCCCCACACCTTAGGGACGCTCTCTCTCACTGTCCTCAGGTTCCTGCTTAAAGATCTTCTTGTCAGCTTGACATCTGACAAGAGGGCCCTCTGATCACGTGCCCTGTGACCGGTCCCTTCCCCCATCACTTCCCCCACAGCAGAAAACCGGACGGATTCCGTGGATCCTCCTGCCCAACCTCTCCGACAGTCTCCTCAGCAGACACCTCTTGGGGCCGGGGTCCAGCCCCAGAGACCTGTGCCTGGCCCTCCCTCTAACCCGCAGCTTCCCAGGTCTGCACCTGCCGTGTTTGAGGACCGCTGGGACCTGACCACAGAGACGAGCCCCAGTTCTGCACTCACAGGACTCAGGGATGCCCTGCAGAAGGATGTGGCTACACCCAGAGACCTCCGGAGGCCCTTCAGGGAGAGATCCTCTCCTCATTCTACTCTTAGAGCACAAGCCTGGGCGTCCAAGGCAGGCGAGAAGGCCAGCCCCCCACACACACGCCCCGGAAATGTTTTTCCCTCCAACAGCAGAGGAAAAGGAGGCTCGGGTGAGAAATGGCACTTACCTCACAGTTGACTGAAAACCACGCTGGATTTTCTTAATTTCTTCTTGAGTAAATGGGATTTCCTTTGTTTACTGTCCCTTGCTTGGCTGCTTAGGCTGCAGTGTGGAACTGAAGATACGGTATTTGTTGCAGATTTTTGGATGCTTTGGCATTACCAGTGTGCGTGCTAAGTTGCTTCCGTTGTGTTCAACTCTTTGCAGCCCCCGGACTGCAGCCCGCCAGGGTCCTCTGTCCTTGGGATTCTCCGGACAAGAACACTGGACTGGGCTGCCGTTCCCTTCTCTAGGAAAGGCAGAGTGAAAGTCATTCAGTCGTGTCCAAATCTTTGCTCCCATGGACTACACAGTCCATGGAATTCTCCAGGCCAAAATATGGGAGTGGGCAGCCTTTCCCTTCTCCAGGAGATCTTCCCAACCCAGGGATCGAACCCAGGTCTCCCACACTGTGGGCGGATTCTTTACCAGCTGAGCCACAGGGGAATCCCAACAATATTGGAGTGGGTAGCCTTTCCCTTCTCCAGCGGATCTTACCCACCCAGGAATCGAACTGCATTGCAGGTGGATTCTTTACCAACTGAGCTATCAGGGAAGCCTTCCCTTCCCCCAGGGATATTCCCAACCCACAGATTGAATGTGTGTCTCCTACGGCTCCTGCAGTGCTGGCGGATTCTTTACCACTTGAGCCAGTATGGAAGCCCTAGCATACCAATAACCACACTAATTCCTAAAAGCCAATTACCTTTTTCTTTATAACTTTCTTTGTAAAAGAGCTTTTATCAGACTGATGAAATGCATGGAAGCCCCAGCCAAGGTAATATATCATATTAATGTAAAGTTTGCATTGCTAAAATATCGCTAATTTTGTTTGAATACAGACCAAAAGCACGACAACATTAAAATGTTTAATTTGTTTAGATTATCATGATATATTAACAAATAAAGATTGGGATGAATATGAAAGAAACAAGCCAAAACAAAGCCAGAAACAAACAAAAAATAACCGTGTTGAACACAGGTGAAGGGGCGGCTCACTGGAGATAAAACTGTGATGCTTTAATCTTATTATGTCTTTGTCCACACCATCAATATCTTGCAAGATCTTGAGCTTGCAAGACCCAGGCGCGAACCCATGCCCCCTGCAGTGGAAGCCAGGAGTCCTAACCACTGGACTGACAGGGATTCCCGAAACTGTCATGCTTTTAGAAAAGAACGGGAAAGCACAGTCTAAACTCTAGGAAGATCAGCATATCCTTCAGCAAACCTAAGAGAGAATGAGAACACCCGGAGGAGCAGCAGTGATGAGGGATATTGGCGTCCACACGTGAGCGTCCCTGGAGCACGTGGGCTGCGTCGGGACAGCTGGTCACCACACGTGATTCTGCACAAAGTGGCCGCAGTCACTTTGGATGTTGGCAGGAGGTTTGGACTCCGGTGTTGAAATCCTAGCGCTCTCTACTCTGCGTAAGTTTATAGATTACATAACCTGGTGGAGATTGGCCTGTCTCTCCAAGTCTTCTGATGGGTTTAAGAAGAAACTTGGTGCTGCAGTCTCTCTGCCCCACAGTGCAGAGTTCTTCTGTGCAAATTCAGTATAAGTGCATGGAGCACTCCAGTGCCCCCACTCGTTCCAGCTTCAGTCTGCTCTCCTCTGAACACTGGAGCAAACCCCAGAGGGAAGAGGTTAGGTCTCACGGACAGCCCCTCCCCACCCAATCTGCAAGAAGCTCAGGTTGGGGTGGGGGAGCCCGCAGGCCACTCTAGGTGTCTGCCACTAGCCCCCAGCACACGGTGCTGCCTGGGGAATGAGGGGCTGCTTGCCCACCTCCCACCCACAGGGAGCCTGCCAATAATCTGCCCATTGAGCACTGTGATTTCTGTTTTTGAGCCCATCTCAAGACAAATCAGCTAGGAAGTGTGACAAACTACCTGTTCCCTTAGCTTGATGTTGGGGTCGAGTGTGCAGATCGGGGGGAAGACAGCGATCACAGTCAGGAAACGCAGGCGGAGACTGTGTGTGCTGGGGAAGCAGTGCATTTGCATCCTTACCCTGGTGGCTCAGCTGGTAAAGAATCCGCCTGCAGTGCGGGAGACCTGGGTTCGATCCCTAGGTTGGGAAGATCCCCTGGAGAAGGGAAAGGCTACCCGCTCTAGTATTCTGGCCTGGAGAATTCCATGGACTGTATAGTCCATGGGGTCTCAAAGAGTTGAACACGACCAAGAGACTTTCACTTTCATACTTGCATCCTCACCCTTGAGCATAAACCCCGTGCAACCAGACCACTTTTTTTCTTACTCATAGTGGCATTCACAGAGGTGGTTCTTGTGGCTATTAGTTTGAAGGTGTTTGTATCATCTCCTCAGGCTGCCCTAATGAAGTAGCAAGACTGAGCAGAGTAAAGAACAGGAATTTATTTCTGCACTGTTCTGGAGGTCAGCAATCCAAGATCAGGGTGCCCACGAGGCTGCGTGGGTTGCATTTCCTTCTCCTGTGTGTCATGAGACATGTAGGCCTGGAAAATGATCATGTGACCATGACCAAGAGGAGCGGCAGAAGCAGGTGACAGAGGATGGGATGGTTGGATGGCATCACCGGCTCAACAGACAGGAGTGAGCAAACTCCGGAGATAATGAAGGACAGGGAAGCCAGTGTGCTGCAGTTCACGGGGTCACAAGGAGTCGGACACGACTTAGCAACTGAACAACTAACCGTGACCAAAAGGCGAGGTTGGGCTTCCCTGGTGGTTCAGACAGTAAAGAATCCACCTGCAATGAGGGAGACCTGGGTTCGATCCCTGGGTCAGGAAGATCCCCTGGAGGAGGGCATGGCAACCCTCTCCAGTATTCCTTCCTGGAGAATCCCCATGGACAGAGGAGCGTGGTGGGTTACAGTCCATGGGGTCGTGAAGAGTCAGACACCACTGAGTGACTAAGCACAGGGCACAAGACAAGGCTGGTTTGACATTTGAAAGCTGATTACTGTAATGCATCACCTTAGTGGAATAAGTTTTTAAGATATGTTTAATCAGTATATACAGAAAAACAATTTCCAAGAAAGTGCAGCTCCCCTCCATTCTTGAAGACTCTGGGCAACCTAGGAAAAGAGGGAAACTCCTAACTTAAGGACGTGTTCAGAACTTACAGCAGCATCGTGCTTAGTGAGGAAGGGCTGACCTTTCTAACTAGGGTCATGCCAAAACAAGGCTGCCTCCATCACACTTCTGCTGCATAATCCCAGAGGCGCTGGCTGGTGCAAGAAAGACAATGGCTGAGACAGCAAACAAGCTGGAAAGGCTGAAATAAAACTTTATTTACAAAAGACATAATTGCTTATGCAGGAAATTTCAAAATTTACAGAAACCACTATAACAAATCACTGAAGTAAACAAGATCGAAAAACACGTGGTCAATATGCAAAAATCACTTCTATTTCTAAATAAGCAATGTCAAAATATGTCACACAAAGGCGTTCCCAATGGCTTAAATAAGTAAATAAAATGCTTAGTAATAACTTCAGTAAATCTTGTCCGAAATGTCTACACTAAAAACTACGAACGATTCCTGAGAAAAGTTTTTTGGACTCAGTAGGAGAAGGCGAGGGTGGGATGATTTGAGAGAACAGCACTGACACATGTACGTTACCGAATGTAAAACAGACGGCCAGTGCAAGTTCCACTCATGAAGCAGGGCACGCGGCGCCCTGGGGCAGCCTTGAGGGGCCGAGCATCCAGGATGGGGGCACACGTACACCTGCGGCCAGTGCATGTTGGTGTGCGGCAAAACCATCGCAACACTGCAATCACTCTCCCATTAAAATACATTCGTTTTTTAAAAACCTAAATAAAGGGAAAGGTATACTATATTTATGGATTGAATAAGTCAATATTTTTTAAAAGACCAGTTTTCCACAAATTGATCTATACTATCAATTAAGTTCCAAATTGTAGAATTTGTAGAAATTGAAGGACTAATTCAAAATTTACATGCAAATACAAAGGACTTCGAATTTCCAAAACAATTTTATGAAAGAAAAATGAAGTTAAAAGACATACTACATAATTTAAGATTTTCTGTAAAGAGATAAAAACAAAACAGTACGGTATTGAGCTAAGGACAGACAGATCTGAAAGGGACATTGTTAAGAAGCCAGAAATACACCTACACTCAAATGGGCAATTGTTTGTTTTCTGCAAAAGTGCCAAGATAATTCCCTGGATAAAATATGATCTCCAATAACTGGCATGAAATAACTACATGCTAGATGGGGAAGAAATAATGTCGACTCTTACCACACATCACACACAAAACTGGTCCAAAATGAAGCGGCATAGGCAAAGGTAGGAGTTACAGTCACAGGAACTGCAGAAATCACACAGGAGAAAAGCTCCACGACCTTGGATTAGGCAAATATTTCCTTAAAATAACACACATATATACACACCAAAGGAAGCATTTTTGAAAACTGAATTTTATAAACATGGGAAGTTTTGCTTGTTGAAAAACTCCATTAATAAAATAAAAAGAAATTGAAAACGCAAGGTACAGATTGGGAGAAAGTGTCTGCAAAGCATATATCCGAGAAAGGACTTGTGGCCAGAATATATAAAGAACCCTTATAACGCAATAATTAGAAGAAAACACATTTTTAAAAATGACCACAAGAATGGTATAGCCACTTCAGAAAAGAAGGCATGTGGATGGCCTACAGCGCAGGAACAGATGATCAACATCATTAGTCATTTGGAAAGTTCACCTTCAGCCGTAATGAAATGGCCACTTTGTTCTGAAATGAACATGCGGGGTTTTACCTCCGGGAGGTGACTGAGCTCCAACGCCAAGAGGTCAGTGCCATGGAAAGGAGAATTTATGGCTCACGTTTCACACATCAGACTAGACAACATGCCGAGTTTCTCCGAACATCTACACAGTCGGGATGAGGAGAAATGAGCAGTTATTCAGGCTGGTGTCTGAGTACAGAACAGAACAGAACAGAACAGAGGTCTGCCAGTTCCAGGAAAAACCGCACCCTGTGACCAGACATCCCAGCTCTGAGTGCCAGGTTGAAGCGGTGTCTTCTCCAGCAAGAAACAGCCTGGAAGAAAGCTGCCAACCACAGCACTAGAATAGAGCACAAGCTTGTAACAGCACACAAGTCCTTCATCAGGGGCTGGGGGAGTGACTATGACACAGCCCTGAAGGGAATACTGTTCAGGAATTTTGCAGAAGATCGGGTATATTTGGGGAAATCTCCAGAAAGGAATCCTAGTAATCTCCTTGAGTTACTGTTAGGAAAACATAGCAAGTTTTGCAAGGATGCGTGTAACCTGAGAAAGAAATGGAGAGGATTTCTTGACTAATGGCCACGAACGTGTGTATGCATTTGCTCACGTTTGCAAAAAGAAATGCTGCGAAGACGTGTAGAAGCTAACGAGGGCAGTGAGGGACTGCCGCAGGGCAGAAGAAACGGAAAACAGGGCCAAGGCTGCTCCGCACTCGCTCCCTGACTCTCAACCACGCAAGTCATGGAACCGAAAGTGCAGCTCCACCAACACGGAGGAAAGTCCTGACACTAACTCAGGGCTGAAAAGCAAATCTTTGTATTAAACTAGTAACAGATGAAACACTATTTTCAAGTAATTTTGTAGATTGCTTCGTGAATCCCAAGTGTGATATTTTCTAGACATTAAATGATCTGCAAAGGAAAATAAAAGCTGTACTCAGTGATTTATTGTTAGTAGTCATGCAGATATTTATAGTTTTGAAGCATTTATGTATGTTTCACAGCAAATCAAATGAATGAAAACTGGTGAAAGAATGAAGAGCTTCAATATATGAGGAAAGATATAAAGAAACATTAAATATGAATTAAAATGTGTGCTTATCTCAAATATAATTTATTATCTATAATAATTCAGAACATAGATGTATAATATATATATTTCTCAGACTAATGTAAAAATATATGGAAGTCAGAGATTTCAAAAGATGACATAGAAATGTTTTTCTCATCTCAGTATACACCCAATTCGTCGTGTTTGTGTAGAGTTTTTAAAACTGCAGTCTAGTTGATTTACAGTGCTGTGGTGATTTCAGGGGTAAAGCACAGCGACTCAGTTATATGTACACACACACACATATATATATGTACGGGCTTCCCTGGTGGCTCAGACGGTAAAGCGTCTGCCTGCAATGTGGGAGACCCGGGTCTCTGGGTCGGGAAGATCCTCTGGAGAAGGAAATGACAACCCACTCCAGTATTCTTGCCTGGAAAATCTCATGGATGGAGTCTGGTAGGCTACAGTCCATGGGGTCGCAGAGTCGGACACGTCTGAGCCACTTCACTTCATATATATGTACATGTATATGTGTGTGTGTGTGTGCTAAGTCACTTCAGTCGTGTCCAACTCTTTGCAAACCCTGCCTGTAGCCTGCCGGGCTCCTCTGTCCATGGGATTCTCCAGGCAAGAATGCTGGAGTGGGTTGTCATGCCCTCCTCCAGGGGATCTTCCCGATCCGGGAGTATATGCACCTTTTATGTCTCCTGCATCGATAGGCAGGTTCTTTACCACTAATGCCACATGGGAAAACGTATACATACGCTTTCTCGGATTCTTCCCCATGATAGGTTATTCTAAGATACTGAGTATCGTTCCCTGTGCCATGTAGTAGCTCTTGGTTGTTTATCTATTATGTATATATTAGATTCATTGATCCCAAACTTCCAATTTATCCCTCCCCAGCTCTGTATATAACTTCTTAAAAATCATCAAATACTTATAAAAGCCAAAGATACAGAAGGCAGTGTTGCTGGCTTGGCTCCTCCAGAGAGATGCTGCCTCTTACCGTCCCCTCTCACATGTCCTGCCTGCCTGTGCTCAGAGCGGGCACCGTACTCTGAGCCCCACATCTTCTGCAGCTCGAAAGCCTGAAAGGTCTCTGAAGACACAGACAATCAAGGTGTTGCGTCTCATCACCCTCAGGATCCTGCCTGTTCCTTTTTGTAAACACGCCCCCCTCTCTTGTACCCTCCCTCCAACTCCCCCACCTTGTCCCTGACAGCCATCAAGCTGTTCTCTCTTTCTAAATTTTTGTAATTTCAGAAATGTGCTCTTGGCAGAATCACGCAGTAAAGAAGCTTTGGCATCGGCTTTTGTCCTCCAGCCCAGTTCTCTGGAGATTTCATGCGAGCTGTTTGGACCAATAACTCGCTTCTACCGTTGAGCGTTAGTTCCACCCACTGAAGGACATCTGGGCCGACTCCAGTTTCTGTCTGTTACAAATAAAGGTGCTGTGAACACCCGTGTACAGGGTTTGTGTGAACACAAGTTTCTGTTTCTCTGGGAACAATGCCCAGGAATTCGATCACCAGCCTGCATGGTAGTTTCAAGTCTAGTCTTTTTTTTTTCTTTTAATTGATTTATTGTAATTGGAGGATAATTACTTTGGAGTATTGTGATGGCTTTTGCACCATCATGAATCAGTCACAAGCATACATTTGTCCCCTCCACCCTGTACCCCCGTCCCACCTCCCTCCCTCCAGGGTGGGGTGTCACCGGCACGGGGCCCCTGCGTCATGCACCAGACTCACACTGTTTACCTTTATCAGAAACTGCCCAGCTGGTTCCCACAGTGGGTCTACCACGTGACATTCCCACCAGCAACGCGTGAATGACCTTGTTTCTTTGCATTCTCACCTTTGATGTTATTGCTACTTTATTTTCTCATTGTAGCCATCCTGATAGGTGCATATACTTCTCAGTGCTTTTAATTTGCATTTCCTTGATGGTTAATGACATTGAACACCTTTCAGGAGAATATTTGCCATCTGTATATCCCCTCTGGTGAAATGTCTTTTGACCAAATTCTAATGGGATAGTTTTGTATTGTTTTGTTTTACTGTTCGGCTTTGAGTATTCTTTATATATTCTAGATACTAGTCCTTTGTCGGATACATAATTTGCAAATAGTTTCTGTCAGTCTGCATTCTTTTTATTCTTTCAGAGAATAAAATATTAATTCATGGATTCTGCTTTTGGTGTCTAGTCTACAGATTCTTTGCCTCGTCATAGATCTTGAGATTTTTATCCTCTGTTCTAAAAGTTTCATAATTTGACGTGTAAGTCTGTGGTCACGTCTAGTTAATTTCTGCGTAAGGTACGGGAGTTGGGTTGGAGTTTGTGTGTGTTTGTATGCGCATACTTGCTTTGTGCTCAGTTGTGTCCGAATCTTTGTGGCCCCACGGACTGTAGCCCACCAGGCTCCTCTGTCCCTGGGATTTCCCAGGCGAGAGTACTGGAGTGGATCACCGATTCCTACTCCAGGGGATCTTCCTGACCCAGGGATCGAACCCCCAGCTCTTGCATTTCCTTCATTGACAGGTAGGTTCCTTACCACTGAGATACCTGAGAAGTCCCACAGGCTTAGAGACGTTCGATTGATCCAGCACCGTTTGTTGAAAAGACTAGCTTTCCTCCATTGAATTGCTTTGCATCCTGTCAAAATAAGTCAGGAATATTTATACATGTTTGTTTCTGGGATTTTCTCTTTTGTTCCAATGATGTAATGTCTTGGAATTGGGTAGACTGATTCTTCCCACTTAATTCTTCTTTGTCAGAATTGTTTTAGCCATCCTAAGATTCCTGCCACTAAAAATAAATTTCAGAAGAAACTTGTCTGTTTCTAAAAAAACCCTTGCTAGGATCTAATCAGCTTTAAACGGTCGGTCCCACTCTGAATTTTTCATTAACAGTATCATCAGTATGGTTTGCTTTTGTTCACTTTCTTTTTCATGAACATCTCTGTGCTGGGAATGGCACACGTCATGCGGGATGCAAAAAACAACAACAAAATGCACGCTCGCTGTTCTCAAGGAATGGAAGGTTTGGGACTGACTGCTAACTCAGGAATTTATTTTAAAAATGAAATGCTATTTTCAGTGTGCATAGCTATAGGGGCTTAAAATTCAACGTGGCAATGCACCGCGCTTCATACAGGAGAGCCAGGGCTCCCGAGGTGTGATCAGGTTTGCCTGGATCACTCGAGATCAAGACACTCAGGTGCACAGAAGATGCTTAGCAGGGAAGCCGGCAGGAAACGTACGCAACCGTGGTTTTTCTGTTTCTGTCCCTCAGTATCCTGGGTACCTTTGAGAAGAAAAAGTGAGTGACCAAGAGCAAGCCATTCACCGACTCAGTCAGTCAGTCAGTCAATACGTGTCTAGTGCTCCACAGAGCCCCACGGCAGGGGGTGATGGAGCCCCGTGGTCAGGACCTTTGCAAGTGGCAGGGACTGATGTGGAGGGATGTGTGGCCACAGGCAGGAGGGCCAGCAGGCCAGGAGCCTGGGCAGAGAGGGCCAGGTTCGGGCGGCAGTCAGTCCCCAGGGCCTTCAACCTCGTGGGCCCAGGGAAGCCTTTGGACACACAGGGCTCCCCAGGAAGCCACCCCCTCTCCAGGTGCAGCCCCCCTCTGTCTAATCTTGACTTGAATTTTCTAAGGCACCTTTACTGTGGGTGGTGAAAAGATTCAGACTTCTCCAGGGCAAAAGCGCCCCTCCCCAGAGACGAGAGCGGCCAGCCCCCGAGAAGAGCCAATAGCCACAGGTGAGCCGCTCACCTGATGGGCCCAGGTGAGGAGCCTGAGGTCCCACGGGCAGCGTCCTGCCCAGGAAGCCTCTCTCTCTACCACGTTCTGGATGATGCCCAGTGACAGACACACCGGGGGCCGTCCGTTCAGAGGTCAACACCGCAAATCTAAGACTGTATCTTTATGTTCTGAAGGATGGGATGGGCGAGGGTGGGGCGAGGTGAAGCCAGGAAGAAAGAGACAGACACGTACATTTTTAAGAAACTTTTTTTTTTTTAAGAAAGCACTCCTCCATTAGCTCCCTATATTTCTGCACTATGACACTTCTTTTAAAGGGTAACACACATTCTTGTTTTAATTTTCAAAGTGTTAAATATTTCACATGCTAGGAATGTAGAGTGATAGAATCCACGTAACCATCATTTCAAGTTAACAATCTCTGGTGACATTTGCAGCATATAGATTTTTCAGAAACAAAGCATGCCTGCCAGTGTGGGCCCCCAGCCTCTCTTCAAGCACACAGTGGGCCTGCAGCCTAGGGGAGAGGCCCCATAGCGACGCTGCCACCCCCACCTGTAAACAGCAGGTATATTGCTGGTTTGTTTTTCTTTTTGTCAATTGTGGCAGGAGCCGCAAGCTGTCGGTATCCTTTTCTGAAAGTATTATTATTTTCCCCAGCTCAACCTTATACCCCCAGGACTGGCTCCAGCGGGTGCAAGCAGAGTCTGGGGTGGTTCCCGTCATCCCTGGGGAACACTCTGTTCCAGGGGATGTGCCCTGGGCTGGGCTCTGCAGCCAGGCCTCCTCTGACTGCCATTTAGGACGCTTCCAGCCCTGCACTTTGCAGACAATGCTGCAAGGGCAGTGCCAGGGCTCAGTGCCCCCAGCCTGGCATTTTCTCAGCGGCGGCGGACAATGAGGCAGGGATCTGGGGGTCAGCGGGGTGGGCAGCTCCTGCTTTTTCAGATACGGACAAATGTCTCCCGGATTCCTCTGTAGCAGTTTCAACGAGCACAGCAGGGAGAGCGCGCCCGGTCTCCGTACACCCTGGGCCTTGTTTGGGGTCACACCGTGGCATCTGTCACACGGTAAGGTGTCCCCGTCAAGAACGAACGTGGGCCTCTGTCCTCTGTGAGGAGACTCCACCGGCCTCCTTGGCCCATCTCTCCGGCGGCTGGCTTCACCTGCTGACCTTGGGCGCTGTTCCTGGTTCTGTAGGGCAGTCTTTGCCATTTACGGTCACTGCAAACCTTTCTCCCCAGGTCAGTGCCAGCAATTTCTGTTCAACTGAAGTTTTTTACTTTTAATGTAATCAAATTTATCAAACCTTCCTTTCTGCATTTCCGCCAGCATTAACAACAACAACAAAAAAAGGCCTTCCTTACCCGCGGCTCTCCCACCCAGCTGCGTCAGTGTGCGCCTGACCACGCGCGGCGGAATCGCGGTCTGGACGAGCCCTTTTGATGAAGTCAGCAGGCGGCTATGAAACGGGACCCGGGACAAACGCCCTCTATAGCCTCTCTCGTCTAATAAAAGTAATGGGCGAAACACAGTTCCTTCTCCTCCGCTGGTTTTCTTGCCAGCGAGGATCCTACCCGCTCTGGCCGGATCCGAGCGACGCTCCGGGTCTCTGCAGCCTCTGGGCGCGCTCACACCCGCGTGCACGTGCCGAGCTGCGCTCCGGAGTGGAAAACGGGGAAAGCAAAGCGAGTAATGGAGAGGCTGAGGACGGCCTGGGCGTCGGGGGAGGGGGGCGGTGAGGGATGGGTATGTATGACCTAAGTTCTTCCAAAGGCTGTCTCGCAGAAACATTGAAAAGAAAAGAAAAGAAAACGGACACCTTTCATCTGTTTCCACTTGCCTAGAGCCGCTCCCGCGGCGCGCTGACCTCCCCGGGCAGCGCGACTGTGCGCGCGCACGTGTGTGCAGGTCGGGGCGCCTGGCCGCGCGGCCGTGAACGCGGAGGGCAGAGTGCTCGCTCACACTGTCCTTCCAAACGATCGCCGACCGCTGAACGAAGGCGCTCGGGTCTTGGCGGCTCCGGAAGAGGGTCTCGGGTCACTGGGATCCTTCATCCCGTCCGCGGCGCGCGCACCGCCGCCCGCGCACCGCCACCCTTCCGCTCACCCCCGCTCGGCGCTCCCAGCTGGGGACGCGGACACCGGCGGGGACCTGAGCCCGGGGACGCGCGCACGGCTCGCCCAAAGGGGCTGCGGGTCGGGGTTCGCGGGGGGAAGGGAAGAACCGGAGCGATGGAAGCACGGGATGCGGAGAAGAGGCGAAGGATGCTGATTCCTGGGCCGCGGCGCGGGAGAAACTTCAGGAAGCGGGTCGGAGGCGGGGCGTTCGCGGAGAGGATGGGCCGTGTGCGGCCGCTGAACGAAACCAGGAGGGACACGTTAGCGGCCAGCACAGTTCTAGTCCTCCGACCTCAGGGGCTGGGCCGTGGTGCTAGAACCGGGTCTCAGGCTGAGCCCAGAACGTACAAAAGAGCGCGCCCCGGTCCAGGGACCCCTCCCGCGGCACTGCCCGCGGGGCCCGAGTCTTTCGGGCCGGTGGAAACCCAGGGGCCGCGTCCGCGCTCCAGGTTTCCTGACTGGAGCGGCGGGGACCCCCCGGGCTTCGCCTCCCGCGGTGTTTTGCAGACACACGTGGCCGCATCAGAACACCGTGTCAGAGCTTCGAAAGGCCAAAGTGTCCAGAGACCCGCGAGCGGGCTCGACCCCGCTTGGAAGGCATTCACGTTTCATTTGACTTAAACTCTGTACAGTTTACAGCGAAGTGTTCCTGTTTCCCAAAAAAGAAAACACAGACCCGGACTCGCGGCTCTTCTTGCCAGTTTCTGATGCCACTCGCTCCACAGTCCCCCAGGAAGAGCGACATCAGAGGGGACAGGTCCCCTGTACATGGAAACCACTTCCACTTGACACAGAACTTCACGAAGAGGAACCACGTAAAATGTGTCTTTTTAAATCTTAATTGACCCCCTCCCCTCGGCATATCTACACGCTCCAAGATGGTACCTCTTTGCCCACCCAACTCTTAAAACTCCCAAGACAGGGCAAAAGGCGGGAAGAGAGAGAGAAGCCGGGCTCGGCTAGGCTTTATTCAAACGCTCCAGTGTTGCTGTCCGTTTGCCCCGAATGCAATCGACGTGGGGGAGGCCGGGCCGGGGCGCCCTCAGTGGCTGGGGACGGCGCCAGGCCCACCGCGGCGGGGACGAGGCGGCATCCGCGGGCCACAGCGCCCCCTCGCCGCCCGTGCGCACGACTTCGGGCCGCGTTGCCGCTGGGCCTTCCCGCCTCCCGGGAGTCCCGGGCAAGGAGTGGAGGGCGCCTCGGTCTGCGCCACCGCTGCTTTCCGAGGAGGATCTAGAGCCCCAGGCCGCCGTTTCCCAGAGCTCGGCCTCCAGGAAACCGCGGTTCCCGGAAACACGAGTGTCCTCGCCAACTCCTTCCAAAAGCACCGGCCACTGTGGGGACAAGAAACAGAAATGTGATGGTGTTAACCGATCCCTCTTTTTTTTTTTTTGAATGCTCACCTGGAGCAAAGTGTGTGTGTTGGGGGCGGGGAGGTGGAATCCACCGTAAATCCCGCAACCGAACTGCTCGGATCCATCGCTTTCAGGGCACGCACCCGGTTGGCCCGCGCGCCGGCCCTTTCTCTTCCATCCCAGTGAGGAGGGCAACCGAAAGTGACAGAGGCCCAGTGTCCGTTCAGACTCCGGCGCTCCACAGGCCTAAACAGCCTCCTCGCCCGTGAGCGGAGCATCCAGGTCCTGCTCCCCGAAAGCGGCGGCCGCGGGGTCCGGGAGCTCCCCGCGGTGACCCGAGACGCAGTTGCAGGATTCCAGGCCATCCTCGCAGGCGGCCGCGCGCCCAGCCATCGCGTCGAGCCTCCGCATTTGCAGCCTGTTCTTTCGATTGAGTTTTTAGAAAAGAAGACCGAGCCAACTTTAAGAAAAGGGAAAGTGATTTTATATATTAAAAAAAAAATCAGAGTGCTTTAAAGCGAAACGGAGTTTATATATCCCGGTAACAATGCAGAGCGTAAATGTTAATGTCTCTGCGTAGGCATTTTAATTTGCTACAGTCACCACCAATAAAAACAGCATGTAGTACGATTCGACTGTTTAATAGTGCAAGGTAGACGGCTTTTATTAGTAGCAGGCAGCAGTATGGAAAATTTAGATTTCAGTGGAGGAGTATAATTGCTGGGGGGAAAAAAAAGACACTGAGCAGAGACTGTCTTCCGGATCAGCTGCGCTGAGCTGCGGGCAGCGCGAGAGCCGGCAGCCCTTTCTGGAGAAGCACCCTGGGCGACGCGAGACCCTCCAAAGCCACGTGCACATGTCTGGTTACACACTTAATTGATGTCAAAATCGAGTGTATCGGAGCTTATGCTCCCTGCTCCAAACTGGAGATGTTTTTGTAATAATTCGCTGTTTTCTTTTCTGCCCCTGGCAGAGATCAAGCCCTGGGGGTGGGGGGTGGGGGTGTGGAGTGGGGGAATCGAGGGAGAGGGAGGAGAGGGCGGGGGGAGGGGAGGAGAAGGCTAGGGGGGCGGCCCCAAATGCTAATGAGACAACAGCAGGAACTGGTCTTTAGAAATGGAAATACTCAGGCCAGTCCTCCTTGGAGATAAAAATTAGACCTGATTTTTTTTTCTTTTTCTTTTTTCACTTGAACTATGTAATTGGAAGGGAACCGAAGGCCCAGAACCTGGTCTGGCGCTGTGAACGTTGGTCATCCGTCGTGTGTCTGTCTCATTTCGGCCTCTTCCTGGCCGAATTCCCTCCCGGGAAGACCACGGATGCCGCGGACCCTGGGAAAAGCAGGCTCCACGGGGCTGCTGCGGCCTCTGATTCTCCCCGCTTCCCTTTCCTTTTTAACGCGACAATAATTGATTTAAAATAACTGCCCTGAACTGAATTAGGGCGTCCTGCTTGGGGTCAAAGCATTGCTGAAACTCACCTGCTGGGCCCTCGAGGTGGCGCAGAGTGTGTGGGGTGGGGTGGGGGTGACAGTTTGGGTGGGTGGTGAGGGACTGGGGAGTGTTTGGGGGTGAGGCGTCTAGGAAAGTGTAGAGGGTGCAGGCTGGGGTTTGTGGGCGGCGCGGGGGCTCAGAGAGGAGAGCCGGTGTTGAGGGGACGGGCGAGGGTGCAGCGGTTTGGGGGCAAGTGGGGAGGCGGCTGGGGTCAGGTGCCTGGACTTCACATACCAGGGGGCCACCGCCTGCAGGCGGAGGCGGGTGGGCTCTGCTCAAGTCCAATCCTGCAGTTTACAACCGGTCTCCTTGGATCTGGGGGAAGGAAACACAGCCTCGGTGGTTCCGCAGGCGGTCAGGCCCGAGGCTGGAGCCTCCTGGTCCTCGCGCTGCAGCCGCGCCTCGCAAGAGGCCGCATGGCGCCTGGGGTACCCGGGAGACCGAGACCCGAACGCGATCACTCTGGTCCTTCCGCGAGCTGCCCAGCCAACGGGCTGGGAAGTGGGCCAGAGGGGTTGGTAGGCGGTGGGGTAGCGGGGTGGGGGGTAGAGGAGTAGGGGATGGGGTAGAGGGGTGGGTGGGGAAGGTGGGTGGGGGTGTGGGGGAGGTGGGTAAGGGGTGGGGGTGTGGGGGAGGTGGGTAAGGGGTGGGGGGGTGGGGGAGGTGGGTAAGGGGTGGGTAAGGGGTGGGGGGGTGGGGGAGGTGGGTAAGGGGTGGGGGGGTGGGGGAGGTGGGTAAGGGGTGGGTAAGGGGTGGGTAAGGGGTGGGGGTGTGGGGGAGGTGGGTAAGGGGTGGGGGTGTGGGGGAGGTGGGTAAGGGGTGGGTAAGGGGTGGGGGGGTGGGAGAGGTGGGGGGGTGGGAGAGGTGGGGGGGGGTGGGTAGGGGGTGGGGGAAGGAGAGGCTGCGGCCTGGAGCTCTGGCCTACCGCGTTCCCCACCCCACCCACCCCCCCACCCCCCCGCGCAGAAGAGGCACCTGTTGTGTTGACCACCACGCCTGGGCCTCGCACACCCGCCGCCCCCTTCCCCGTGCGCCCACTTGCTGAGAGCCCACCGGTGGCCCCATCTGCCCCCACCCCTCCAAGACCAAACGCCAGACGCCCTCCTCCACGGCCCGGTGGGGGAGGGCGGAGGAGGCCCGTGGAGAAGGGTGTCTGTGGGACTGGGTCCCAGAGCCTCCTGCCGAGCGCCTCGACGCTGGGCCCCGAGAGGCGGCCCCCAAGTCGCCTGTTACCTGCGCTACCTGGGCAGCCGCGTGCGCCGCCCGCGGCCTGTGACTGTCGCGTCCCTTCCCGAGTGACAGCGAGGCTCCAAGTCCTGCCAGAGGCGGTCTGTCCGGTGACGATCGTTTCCCCCGAGTGCTTTACAACACAAATCCGAAAGAGGCGTCAACTTATAAAACAAAATAAAAAACCCTTTGGGGGAGGCGGCGGCGTCCTGGAGAAGCACTGGAGGCGCGGGATAAACCGCATCCGAGAGCATTAGAGTCCTGACACCCAGGGCCCGCTGGCCACTGCGGACCTTGGGGCAGAGAGCTCACCTCAGGGCCCTCCTGGCGGCTCGCGACGAAAGCGCCCGGGATCTGGGTCCCGCTGGGACACGCCGGGGCGGCGCGGGGCCGGCGGCCAGCTGCGAGGCCCCGCGCGGAGGCTCGCCCCGTGCAGCAAGCAAGGACGAACCGGGGGAGGTGGGCGTGAGAGCCGCGCACGCCGCCCGCAGGAGGACTCGGGCCATGGCGCCCTATTCCCGTCGCATCACCCGTAGCTCCGATCCGGGCACGAGAGTCCGGCGCGCAGTACGCGGCCGGTGAGGGGGGCCCGGGCCGCTCATCTCCCCCCCCCCGCCACCACCCCAAGTGGCAGCGGGCGGCCTCTGCGCGGGTCCCTGCGGGCCGATCTGGGGGCGGGGCAGTGGGAGGGGGCAGAGTGGCGGGCGGGGGCGTGGGGGGCGGCCGGGAAGGGGGGGGGCGGGGGCGGGCGCCGGGAGTCCGCGCGAGTGGGAAGGGGAAGCGCGCACTGCCCGGTGCGGTCGGGCTGCGGGCCGGGGGCTGGGGCTGCGCGAGAGGCGACTGAGCCACAAAAGCCTGCGCGTCCTGCCTCTCGCTCCCGCCGCCCCTCCGCCCGCCCCACCCCCGGCGTCCCAGCCCCTCCCCCGGCCGCGGCCAGGCGGCGGGAGCGGGCGGAGCCGGCGGAGCAGGGGAGGGGGCGGGCGCCCGAATATGCAGATGAGCCCGTGACGGACAGCTCCGCGTTCCAATGTCCCTCGGAAACTCGAGCGCTCCTTCCTCAACTCCTCACTCCCGACTCCAGACTCCCCCAAACCCCGACCGCCGGCCTGGCGCGAGGCTGCGCCCACCGGCTCCGAGCTGCCGCCGCCGCCAACGCCGCCGCCGCCGCCCCGCCGCTCCCCCGGCCCGCGGGGCCGCCCGGGCTAGTGCGCGGGCCGGCCTGCCTGGGCTGGCGGTCCCCGCGCCCGCCGCCGCCTCGCGCCCCGGCCGGGCGTGGATGGAGGGCGCCGCGCGCCCTGCCCGCTGCTCGGCGTGACGCGGGCCCCCGCGCCCCGCGCCCACCATGTCCTACCCGCAGGGCTACCTGTACCAGGCGCCCGGCTCGCTGGCGCTCTATTCGTGTCCGGCGTACGGCGCGTCGGCGCTGGCGGCGCCGCGCAGCGAGGAGCTGGCGCGGTCGGCGTCGGGCTCGGCGTTCAGCCCCTACCCCGGCTCCGCGGCCTTCACCGCGCAAGCAGCCACCGGCTTCGGCAGCCCGCTGCAGTACTCCGCCGACGCCGCCGCCGCCGCCGCCGGCTTCCCGTCCTACATGGTAACCGAGCGCGGGCTGGCGGGCGGGGTCGCGAGATGCCGGGCGCAGAGACCCTGGTCTGTGATCGGCGACCTGAGGGTCGCGGGGAACGTGGTGTGGGAGGCGGCTCCGAAGTCGCGGAGTTGGGGCCGTGGCGCGGTCGGCGGGGACGAGAGGCAGGGCGGTCGGCCGGCGACGGCCGTAGCGCGGGGCTCCGCGCGCCCTTCCCCTCGGCTGCCGAGGTCATCTCCCCGCGAGCCCGAGAAGTGCGACCCCACTGGGGTCGGGACGGGATCTGGCCTGGGTGGCCCTCTTTCAGGCGCCGAAGCTGGGCGAGGAGTCTTGAGCGGGCCGAGGCTCGCTTCTTCCGGCGCGGGCAGCAAGGGTCGGCGCCCCTGGGCCTCCGGGGCGATCGCCAGGCGCTGGGCACTTTCTCGCGGGGCTTGGGGTCACGGGGCTGGGGAAATCAGCGGAGCCCCGGCCGCGGCTCTGGGGCCCGGCCGGGCCGCCCAGATCTTCGCCTTCATCTGCCCCACAGGCCCGTGCTTTAGAAAAACATGTCGGCCGGCGTGCGGCCCGCTAAGTGCCGCCTCGGTCCCCGCGCGCCGAGAGCAGCCTCTGCGTCGCGGGGCCCCGGGCCGGCCCGCGCTCCTCCTGCTCCGCTGCCCCGCAAGGCCCGGGGGCTGGCAAAGCGTGTTTTAGACGCTGGGGGCCCGGACGGGGGAGTGCGGGGAGGGGGGGGGGGCCTGGTGGCCACCTCCCGCCCTCGGCGGAATTCCAGAGCAGAGACGGGGTAGCCGGGGCCTCGGCGCTGGCTGTAGAAGTCTCGAATTTAAACGTTAAGGGTTGAATTAAAATGCTAATTGCCGCGTATTTGAAGAATTCGAAACGGTGACTGGCTTCGAGTTGCAAATTGGATTTGCCGAGCTTTAGAGTGGTGAATAGCGGAGCGGGGGCTCTGGGGTGTTTTTTTAACCATTTAAGGGAGGGGAAGGCGACTAGGAGGAGGAGGCGACTCTTTACACCAGGAGAAATTTAGATATCAAGAAGCTACCTGCGGGCCCGTGTGTGCGGGCCTGTTTGTGCACGCCCGTACCGGCGGCTCAGGGGCATTTGGGGCCAGATGTGTCATTTTTAGGAAAATGAAATCGTTGGAAAATTTGGGAATAAAACTGCAGCGCTTTCCGAGATCCACAGCTGGCGTTAAAAGACCCGCTGCGTCCTCCGGATCTGTTGCTGCGGGAAGGCGCAGCCCCAGCTCAGGGAGGCACCGTGGGAAAGGCGGCCGCGGGCGGGCGGAGGGGTCGCCGGGGCTCTGACGCCTGTCGGGCCCTCGGACGACCGCTCACCGGGCTCTTGTCGCTTGCAGGGCGCGCCCTACGATGCACACACGACCGGGATGACGGGCGCCATCAGCTACCACCCTTACGGCAGCGCGGCCTACCCGTACCAGCTCAACGACCCGGCCTACCGCAAGAACGCCACGCGGGACGCCACGGCCACGCTCAAGGCTTGGCTCAACGAGCACCGCAAGAACCCCTACCCCACCAAAGGCGAGAAGATCATGCTCGCCATCATCACCAAGATGACCCTCACACAGGTCTCCACCTGGTTCGCCAACGCGCGCCGGCGCCTCAAGAAGGAGAACAAGATGACGTGGGCCCCCAGAAACAAAAGTGAGGACGAGGACGAGGACGAGGGCGACGCAGCGAGGGGCAAGGAGGAGAGTGCGGACAAGGCGCACGAGGGCACCGAGACATCGGCTGAGGACGAAGGTGAGCGCGGCCGAGGCGGCGCAGGGGCGCGGAGCCTCCTTCTTCCCAGGCGGGGCGCCGAGCTGAGGCCGGAGAGGAGGCCGCCCGCCTGCCCGGCACTCCAGGCTCCGCCGCCTGGCGCCTCTGGGGCCCCGTGAGAGCGCCGTTCGCAGCGCGCGAGCAGGGAGGTCAGGCTGCCTGGAGCACGCGGCTCGGGTGGGGTCGGGGTGAGGGATGGCGGGGGCGGGGAGCGGTGGGCAGCGGGGCCCGGGGTGCCACAGACCGTGCCCCCCACCCCGCGCCTCTGCAGGGATCAGCCTGCACGTGGACTCGCTCACCGACCACTCCTGCTCCGCCGAGTCAGACGGAGAGAAGCTGCCCTGCCGCGCCGGGGACCCCCTGTGCGAGTCGGGCTCGGAGTGCAAGGAGAAGTACGATGACCTGGAGGACGACGACGACGACGACGAGGACGGCGAGCGGGACCTGGCGCCGCCCAAGCCCGTGACCTCGTCGCCGCTCACCGGCGTGGAGGCGCCGCCGCTGCTGAGCCCTCCTCCCGAGGCCGCGCCCCGCGGGGGCGGGGGCGGCAAGACGCCCCTGGGCAGCCGGACGTCTCCAGGCGCGCCGCCGGCCGCCAGCAAGCCCAAGCTGTGGTCTCTGGCCGAGATCGCCACGTCGGACCTCAAGCAGCCGAGCCTGGGCCCGGGCTGCGCGCCGCCCGGGCTGCCCGCGGCCGCCGCGCCCGCCTCGAGCGGGGCGCCTCCGGGCGGCTCGCCCTACCCCGCGTCGCCGCTCCTCGGCCGCCACCTCTACTACACATCGCCCTTCTATGGCAGCTACACAAACTACGGGAACTTGAACGCGGCGCTGCAGGGCCAGGGGCTGCTGCGGTACAACTCGGCGGCCGCGGCCCCCGGAGAGGCGCTGCACGCCGCGCCAAAGGCCGCCAGCGACGCGGGCAAGGCGGGCGCGCACCCGCTCCCGGAGCCCCACTATCGGCCCCCGGGCGGCGGCTACGAGCCGAAGAAAGGTAGGCGGCCCGCGGGGCCCCGGGGGCGGAGGGGGGGCTGTGGGTCCCGGCGGGCGAGCACCCCTAGGAGCCGGGAAAGGGAACCGGGCACCGGTAGGTCTGGCCGGGGAAGCCCTGTCCCTGAACCGGGAACGGGGAACGGATGGCTTTGCACTCCTAAGTTAGAAATGAAGGAGGCGGGGCGGAGCTGGTGAAGTCAGAAACAGGGTGGGGGGCCAGGCGATCCTGCCTCGAGACTGAGACAGGACTGACCCCTTTATTACTTTTTATTTGATTTATTATTCCTGTTGTTGGTATCGTCCTGACTGTTTTCGGTTTGGCAAATACAAATCGACGCCAAATGTAGCTTCCCTCCGGCGTCCTGAGCGTCAGCCTCGGCGCTTTCTGTCGGTTCTTGGTCTCAGCTCAATCTCTTCTTCTGCCTTCGGCTGCAAGGAGATAAAGCCTTCTGCTTCCTCCCAGGGGTCTCCGGTTTTTAAATCTTCAGAACAGAAAACGAGAGTCCGTTTTCTCCCTCCCTTTCTTTGCCTCGCCTCTGTTGCTCCTAATGGAGGCTTGAGCCGATCAGACCTATAAAAGGAGGTCAAGGGGGCAGAAAATGCGGAAATGTGACGGGCGAGTGCCTCAGGGGGCGGGTGAGGGGGGGCAGCCGGGTCCCCCAGACCGCTTGGGGGTTCAGGGGGAAGGGCACGGCGTGGTTGGGCGGCGCGGGGCTGGTGGCCGCGAAGCTGTCGCGAGGCAGATGGCTCTGGGGTCGGGTCCTGACTAACTGCCCCCTCCCCTGACAGATGCCAGCGAGGGCTGCACCGTGGTTGGTGGGGGCGTCCAGCCCTACCTATAGAAGGGCCGAGACAGCAATGCAAGTAAGTGGGCTCCCTGGGGTCCCCCCTCCCCACACCCCTTGCGGAACCTTCCACCAATTGCCCAGCAAATTCGCTTAATGTGTATTTCTTGCTTCTTGCCATGGGGTCTGAGGACAGAGCCTTACTTCTCTCTCTCTCTCTCTCTTTTTTTCTTTTCTTTAAGTGGGAGAGGATTATGCTCTTTTTTGAGAGCTCTTCTTTTTTTTTGCTCAAATTCTGCTTTAAAAAAAAAATCACTCCTTCAACTGGGAATGTATTTATTGCACCACTGCTGCTGTTTTCTCTTTGGAAAAACAGATTCTTAAAATCTGGGTATTTGTATGCAGTTTGGAACCTTAAAAAACTACACTTAAAAGGCACTTGCTTTCATGAGCTAGTGTTCCCAAAACTGGGAGTATCAGACCCCTTTTTAGATGACATTTGCAGTCAGGCTGGAGAGACACAGAAATACTAGTCTTTTATCAGGCCTGTCCCCGTGTCCAGATGGAGTAGATAGTACCAGCAGTTTGCCTGGCTGACAGTAGTGTCTCAAAAAGAAAACTACTTTACAAGTAGGCAAAATTACTCATCACAGATCTTGAAGGTGGGCAAGAAGCAAAACCTTCTGAGATGGACGCTGTTTAGAATGTGGTGCCTGATACTGGTGGGGCTGAAGGATTTGGGGGATGACTTGGTTTTTTCCTTGGTCCACAGGTAGGTGTCACAATTGCTTTGGAAAAAAAAAAAGTCAGCAGGCCATTCTCTCCTCCCAAGTTCATAAATATACAGATATATATATATATAAAATGACCTCTAAATCCCGACCGCGTCTTGTGCCACTGTAAAAAGGAAGGACCCACAGGGCACTGCCAACCCACAGACTCTATCGGAACAGACTTTTGTTGGACATACGTGAATTTGTTGGCATAGTATAGCTTCCCCAATGTATGTGTGACTTTTGAAAACAATCTTTTTTCTCAGGATATCTTAACTTGATCACTTCATTGCCACGGTATATATTCTATAGGTGTGATAGGATTTACTGTAAAATTTATTTGTAAAAGATGTACACAGTAGAAATAAAACGTGATTATAGAACTTGAGTACTTAAGAAGTGGAAACAAATTTGATATTTATTTTTATAATGATATAAAGCTTCTAGTAATTTATGCAAGTTGTATTGCAATGGAATCTAAACCTTTTGTAAATAAATTCTGCCTGGTTTTTATTTGAACATTGCTGGTTATACAATCTTTGTTGGTTGTTTAACAAGAATTCTTTACTAATTTATATCTTAAATTGTAAATAAAAACAAACTAGTCTACAACAGTGTGGTGTTTGGGGCTCATTTGTCCTGGAAAAGGCTTTGGGTAGGGAGCCCTGGGGATGCAGCCCCTCCCCCCAGGTGATCTGACCTCAGGCTTTTTAATGAAAATGTGTAAAATAATCCCTCCCTTCTGCTCCTGCAAGAAGGCAGAGGCAGGAGCAGTACACAGTAGGGAGATACGCATGGTTTTACATTATTTATATACACCTGCATTGTAAGAAAATCTGGATTTTGTGTTCTGAATATGCAAATGGCTTGTTAGTGTACATTTAAAAAACTTGGCAAAATAAAGTGATCTGATACCCCATGCATTAGGGTCCATTGGACATTTATTTCTGGGCTTACTGAGCCTCCTCAGTAACTAGAGTATTGTGAGTGGATAATGTGGATAATATGGGGTATAAATGATGCCCCCACCATAAATTATTGAGTGAAATAATTGTTTATTGTTTATTTGAATTATCCAAATTGGCGTAGATTATTCAGATTTATTGAACGACTTCTTAACTCTCCTTTTCATATAACTCATGTTTAACACAAGGCGAAAATCTGGGGAGGAGAGATTTATTTTCCTTTCAGTGGCTCTTAGCCTTACCCTGGGGGGAAAGAAAAGTTTAAAGAACCCTAGACTATTGCCTCGTTATTGTGTGACTCACTACCTAATTTTAGGACAAGTCTACAATTTGTAGTCAAGGAACATATTCCCTTTGATTAGTATCATAAAAGCAGCAAAACTGTCACTTTAATTTTCAGCAAAATTATATGGATACCCATATAATATAATTTCAGAAAAGAAATGAACAATCATTTATTTCCTCTCCAAAGATAAATTGAGTGAATATAACTTACGGTTATAAAACAAGAATAATAGCTTCTTAGATTGCCCTTTAATCAATCATACACTTATTTTTCAAGAGGTTCATCTATTTTATTCCATGATTAATAATGTTGCAGCCTGAGAGCATTATTGGATCCCAGCGGGGGTCGGCCCGGATGCTTTTAGCTGCTTTGGAATGGTCAGTTGGGGTTCATTATGGGCTGATATTGAACAATTTATAAAATCTTGTCTAAACATCTGCCGGCTCTGATAGGCCGATGTGTCTGAGGATGGGAAATTGCTGGACCAGTTGATATTGACAAACGGATCTCTCTCCAGTGGCTTTTTGTGCCGTGGAAATTAGTGGCCTCTTGCTGGGGTCTTGTTAGAAAGGGTATTCGAAAGTAATCTTAGCTACTTGAGGCAAAGCTGGGGGGCTGTGAACTGGTCACAGAGCCCTGCCTGTTATGGGGTCTGACTGCCCAGGAAGGCGCAGACCAAGGCTTCAGTTTTCTGTTCCTTTTCAGGCATTCTGTTGGCTTGGAGTAGATAAGCGATCAGAGGTTAGCAGAAAGCGAATCTTTGCGGGTAGAGACCTATGTTTTCCTCCTTCCTGCCTCCCCTAGTAGAAGACCTGGACATGTTTGGAATAGAGCTATCTCTTGGCGACAGGGAAGATTTTTCACGTGGGAAGCCTGGTTGCTCTGTGGCAGCCGTCTGGAGGAAAACAGATTTGAGTCTGTGCACAAAAAGGGAGCCAGGAGCTCCTTTGCCTGTTTTTGTTTCAGATGGAACCTTTGTGGAATTACCGGGAGGATAATGATTTTCCCTCCAGATAGCATTTGACATTGCAGTCTGAAGATGTTAAGCGGTTTTGCTTTTATTAACATTAGCCATGTTTCCTAAATCAGCAGAGAATCCAACCCCCGTGACAGCAATATTTCCTGTATGTGATATTCTAATTTGAAGACTTGGGTGAAAAGTATGAAAGTTAACAATATTTAACAAATAGGCACTGAAAGACCATGCTCCCTGATGAAGATACATAGTGACAGCCTCGGGCTCTTAAGGAAGCAGGGAGAACGAGGAAACCAAGTAAAAACTGATCTCCCTGCATATGTTCAGAAACTGAAGCCTGGATGAAAACTGCCTCCCTTTGGAACAGAAGATTGTTTTACCTGGATACATGATCCCTTCGCGGCACACACAGGCGTGCACGCGCAGCGCGCGCGCACACACACACATACACACATACACACACCCTAGACCTCCTTCTCAGGGACAATCTGCACCTTTCAATTGGTGCAAACTCCGAGCAGCTCAGGAGATTAGCCCAGACTAACGAATCCTCTTTGATGTTTATATGCCCAACAAATTATCAAAGATTTCCATAACTTACCCACCCTGCCACCTGACCTGAATTTCTTTCGGGAAAACTTGATTTTTTTTTTAATGTACGCTAAGCACAGAAAACCTGCAGGTGTTTAGAGGGATCTTTTTTAAGGAAACGTAGCATGCACTTTACGGTTCCTCCGCGGCAGATCTTCAGGAAAGATGAGGGAGAAACAGAGGCTCTTCTCAGGGAAGAGGGTTACTGTGTCTGATTTCTCTCTTCTGCTTTAAAATTCAGCTAATCAAACATTACGTCCCGGCCCACGGAGACTTTCGCAGATGTTAGCGGAGGCCGGGGAGAGGGAGGCGGACGGCGGCGAGCGCGGGGCCGCGGGGCCGCAGGATGGAGCCCGTGCGGCCCGGCCCGCCGGCCTCTGCCCTGCGCCGCCCGGGGCGCGTTAGAGCCGATTTATCGGAATTCGCGCTTTAATCTCAGGTGGGACCCTGGGGCCGGGCCGAGAGCAAGCGGGGCGCTGGCCCGGCGGCCGCTGCCTCCCGCGCCCGTCAAATGTCAACATTTGTTCCCAATAAAAGAGTTATTGTTTCTGCAAAGCTGCTGCGCAACTGCCTTTGAAACTTGAAAAGAACTTCATCCACCTTTGTCTGCGGCCAGGCGGCGGGGCCGGCGGAGAGGAAAGGACGGGCTCCGCGCAGCTCGCGCCGCCGCCGCCGCCGCCGCCGTCGAGCTGGTCCAGGAGGCGGCGAGCAGCCGGTCCCCGCGAGGCCCGCCCGGCGCGTGTTCAGCCGACACCTGCGGGCCTGGCCCGTGCGCGCTGCTGCTCGTTTTGCGGTCATCTCACACCGCATCGAGATATTATCAAAGAAGCTAAGAGTCAATTCGATCTTTTGTTTCTTTAACGGGACAGAAAATATGCCCTAAACTTTCTCTGCTCAAGTCGAAGTAAACAATCAACCGTTTGCCAAAATCATCCAAAGCCATTATCTGTGAAGTCAGAGCATCTCTTCAAGTGTAAATAATACACTGGATTATTATAAAGTTCCTTCAAGTAACAGTCTCCAATGATCACCCACCATATACATTTCCTTTAGTTCCCCCGTGCATTGACAATCCCAAGGAAAGCATTCATTTTAACCCCCAAATTAAGGACATAAATAGACCTTTTAAATATGTGTTTTTACACTGCTTTTTAAAAACAACATTGTAAACACTTAAAAAAATGTGTTAACTCAAGAGGCAGTCTTGGGAACAATACACAACAGTCTGTGATATGTGGATATTATGATTAACAGCATTTGAATTTCTACAAATCGCAAAGGGGACATGTCCCTTTGATGTATTTGCAAACCTTTATGTAAGTGACAAATCCCTACAGATATTTTAAAGGCTTATTATAAGGAGAAGTAATCTATGACAATATAATTTTCCAGTTGCTGGAAATTACTTTCTATTGGCCATAATGACAGCACACGCCAGCCCTCCCCTGCCCTTGGGCTGCAAGGCCAACAAGCTGGTGTTTGATGCTGTGCACTTGGACATCAGGCCTTGGCAAGTGAGAGAGAAAGCACTCCCACCCTGGGTTTGGGGAGCAAATATACCTCCTTCTGCACGCCCCACTCTGCTCTTTCACCTGTGTCTCCCTCAAACAGAAGGACGTTGCTTTAGCTGGCACCTTCACCCTCCACCCTCCAGGCAGAGGACGGGCTTCTGTTCCCTCTACTAAGGGCAGCGTGTTCACGCTCTTTCTAAGAAAGATAAAAACTGAAGATGTTAGGAAGGAGGACTCTCCTGGTAATATAATGCAAATAGGATGGCTTAGGAAACCCGAGGACCGTTCTTTTGCAATCCCAGGTGAAAGGAAAGAGGAAGAATGGTCTTTGTTTGTTTAAGGGTGGCTCCACGATAATAAGGAAAGGCCTTTTAAAAGGCGCCCCATGTTAGTCTGTTCTGGATGAAACTGAAAACAAATTAAATGGAAGGCTCTTAGAGAAGCAAGTGGGAGGCTTGGGGCTGCCTCCAGTGGCCGCAGCGGTGGAGCTTGGTAGGCAGTGACCAGGGGAAGGAGCGGAGTAACAGGACATCACTCAGGGTTTTGTGGGGGAGATAAATTGGCAATTGATTGTGTGTAAGTCCTGATCAATTATTAACCATTAGTGTCAACAACACGGTTATAATTACCTTTGGTTATTTTAAAGACTTTTTTTTTTTCATTTCTCTGGTCGCATAATTAAGTTAATGCTCTTGAGGAATGATTCAGAGGGGAGATGATCAAACCACGCCCCTCCTGTTGCTGACCTTTAGGGAAAACACATTCACTGCTCTCCTTGTCAGAAACCCCCTCTCTGCCTCCATTCTACTTCAGACACATATTTTTTTTCCTTTTCCTCTGCCATAAATAATGATTGCGCAAGAAAAGGGAAAAATGACAAATAGAGCGCAGCTGGAGTTAATAAGGCTGATCAAAGTTAGGGGGGCTGGGATCGCTCGCCGCTACAGGTCTAAGGCCCATAAAGGTGCCAGCAGTTCCCGCTTTTTCCCTCCAAGATCGAGAGAAAGGGCAAAGCGAACATTTTAACCCCCGACATCTTCTAGCGCGGGAAGGGTGGGCTTGGGAGAGAACGCCGGTTTTCAGGCCCTGTTCGCACCAGCACAGCGAGGCCGCCTGGCCCGGGGGTGGGAAGGGTGCCGCGTGTTCGCCCGGCGCGGGCGCGGGTTCCGCGTGCGTCCGGCTCCCTCATCCACCTCCGGCCCGAGGGCGGGGGCAGCGTCCTCGACCCTGAAAAGTTGGGGGTGAGCTGGCAGGTCAGGTGAGGACAAGTAGGTGTCCGGGGAAGATCGGGGCGGCAGATGGATGTCCTCCGGGGAGGCAGTGTCAGCCCAGGAGGCCGCCCCGGAGCGCGTGCGAGGAGGGCCGTGGGCGCCGGCGGCCCCGAAGGAGGCGCGCGCGCTGGAGGCGGCCGGGCGACCCGAAGTTCTTTAACGTCCGTCACCCCAGGTTTGGTTCGAGCCCACGTTTGGCCCCTGCACAACTACTACAATCATTTCTTCAGGGAACTGTCTTTCCTCCTCTGCCTCCAGCCCCCGGGGGGCCTTCCGGGGTTGAGGTCGGCCCTCAGCGGACACCCCCAGACTCATTTCTGTCCCGCCGGCCTCCGGCGCAGCGCCACCGCGTGTGCGCTCCTTGGTCACATGGAGGCACCGAAAGGCAGCGACCAGGACCGAAGAGGGCAAGCCGAGCCGCAGGTCCCGGGAGCACGGAGACTTGCCCGGGCTCTGGGAAGTGCGGGGCGCGCGGCCTGCTAAGGCCTCCCGCCATTTCCGGGCCCCAGCCCCTCGAGGGGAGCGGGCTAGGGTCACCCTTCGAGGCCTCCTTAGGAGGCCGCAGCCCGGGCCATCCAGCAGCCTGCCGGGACACGAGGACCCCGCCGGGTCCCAGGGGAGGCCCCATCCCGGGGTCCCCCCGACGACGCGCGCCCCTAGCTCGGCTTCGCCGGCCGCCCCTCCTCCCGGCCCCTCTCCGCGCCCCCAAGCCCTCCAGCCCTGCTCCGGGAGCCCTCGCCGGCGGCTCTGGGTGCCACCCGCCCTGCCCCTCGGGAGCGCCGGTGAGCGCGCGCGGAAGGGGCGCCGAGTGCACACCCGGTCCGCCGCAAACCGAAAGCGCTGCCTTGGAGCACGGGACGATCGGCGGAGGCTCGGGCGCCCTTCCCACGCCCGCGAGGGAGGAGCCGCCGCCAGCCTCTGTCCGCCCCTTTCGCTCTGCCTCTGCGAGTCTGCAGCGCGCACGGCGCTGCTGCGCGGCACTGGGAGCCCAGTCCGGGATGACACTCGCTGGGCCGCCGGGAGCACTCTCTCCGCCCGTCCCGCCGGGCGGTGACCCGCCCCCCACCCCCCGCACCTCCGGGACAGCGAGTCAGAGGCCTGACGGCTCTAGAGCGAGCCGCTTGGTCTGGGCGCGACTTCCCACTGGCGAGGGGCCTAAGACATCTCTTCTCAGAGCACTTACCAGGAGAGGTCGGGGTTTTACAGGCCCGACCAGGCGAGCTGACTTACCTCCACACGCTTCTTTTTAAGAACTGGTTGGAGGGCTGCCTGGAGGTGCTGAGGAGCCCGCGGGGACACAGCGAAGTTCGGGGTTCGGATAGGGGCGCCCTCGGGCGTGCCAGGTCGCCTGGGTGGCCACCAGCTACAGTCCCTCAGGACAAGCTCCAGAGTCAAGGGGTCGGGGCGGGGGGAGGGGGGGTGCTTGAACCCTTGAACCTCCAACCCTTCACTTCGGGAACTTGTGCCTGCCAGACCCGACTGGGGCCCTCCTTTGGGGGGTCCTGGCGACCTTGGCTTGGCCTCTCAGAGCTGGAAGCGCTGAGGTGGGACCACAGAAGTGGAGTCCGGAGCTTCCCGCTGGGCTGGAGAGGGTCCTTAAGAAAGGCAGGACATGCAGGAGGCCTGCCCTGCGGAGGAGGCTCTGAGGCTGGGGGCGAGTGAGGGTTGGACCCCTGGAGGTGCTTCGTACCCTTTGGGAATCCTCGGACGGGCCTGTTGTTCTGGGTCAGCTGTGCCCAGGACATGACTTTGGCCTCAGCTTCCTGCCATCCCACTCCAGGAGGGGACAGGGCAGTGGGCCATACACATCCAGGATGGGGAGACGGTGGAAGGGGCCTGGACCAAACCGCCAAGGCCTGGAGGAAGGGAGGGCTGGGTGGGTGGAAGGGTGGGAGGAGTGCGGTGGGATTTAGGGCCCAACGGACCCCTGGGCAGATCCAGGTCCCGGGTGCTGGTTTATTTAGACAGGAGGCCCAGGCTGCTCCAGGTTTATTCTTTCTGACTCTCAGGCAGTGGAAAAGCAATTTGTTTTAAAATGATTAGTGATCCTCAGCCCCTCCAATAATAACGCCTTAGTTGGTAATGGGCCCAGATGTAAACAGGAGTTCCTGAAAGGCCCAGCTTCCTGGGGGTGGGGGTGAGGGGCTGTCTGTGGCAGGGGTTGGGGGATCCCAAGCCCTGATGAGAAAGGCGTTGGCTTAACCTCTGGTGGGGCTGGGCCTCTTGCAGAGAAAGGGGCTGATTTAAGGCTGCTGGGCTTTGAAAGAAGATAAAGCCCCTTGCAAGGAGAGAGTGGCACAAACAAGTTACAATGTAAACTTTCTACTGACTTCAGATCTTTAAGCAGAAGCAGAGGATGTTCTCAGGGGCTTGCCCCTGCTGGCCCTGCCTGCCCAGCACAAAGGTGTCAGAGCCAGACAGAAGGGTAAGCCGCAGGTGGGCCGTGGGCTGCAGGCAAGGCCTTCTTGTCCTGTTCCCTGGTGATCAGGGAAAGCTGCTGGTAGCGAATCTGTGGGAGACAGGCCCGCGGTGGTCCTGACTCGTCATGGTGGTAGAGGCCTGGGAGGCCTCAGGCAGGATGCCCAAGGCAGGTGCTGAGTGCCGTGATGGCATCGTCATCTGGAGTGTGTCCCACACTAGACGACGGAGCGGAATGGGATGCGCAGGCGGCCTCCTCTGTAGGGCTCCAGCTCTGGCTCTGGGCAGAGGTCCTGCGGAAAGAAGCAGGGTCTGCACTCCGGAGGCAGAGCTGCTGGCAGACAACCCCAGATGAAGCAATGCCTGCCGGTGCCCACCACAGCTTGGGAGGGCAGGGGGCGGTGCTCAGGATGATTCTGGGGGGTCCTTTGAGCGCCCCAGGCAGTCTGCCTCCCAATTCCCAGCTCCTCCTGCCCCGGAGGCTCTCCCAGGGGCTTCTCGCTGGTGATTCAGGCCCAGTGTCAGCATCCACCTGCCCTGTTGGCCTGTTCGGAGCCCGAGGCCCAGTGATGGCCACGACGGGTAATGAAGGGGCCACGAATGACGGCCACGAAGGGACCAGGCCAAGAGGGTAAACTGAGGCCTGTTCAGAAAGCTCACCATTTTCCAATAAGGCTTGTAAACTCCCCGTGCAGTGTATTTTAGCTTTCTGCCTGGGAAAAATACACCTTCAGCTGACACAATCACAAAACATGTGCAAAGCAAAACTTGCACAGAAATCATTACCATATCAAAGAGGATTGACTTTAACGATTACTCTGCACGTCTGGGTGTTTCCTTCTGAGGGGCGGCAATGCTCAGATTTGTAATAAAGACCGTGTAATTCATAAATTATATATTTATCCAATCTTTTTCTTGTCTTCTTTTCAGCAGGATCACTCCTTACCTTGTAGTAATCAAGCTTTTCACATAATTTCTGTTCCACTGACAATAATGATTCAAAAATTAGAAAGCAACTGTATTCAAAGTATACATTTAAGTACATTTTCAACAGAAACTATGTCGTAAACCAGATGCAAAAAAACAAGAATATCCCAAACTGGGTGTTCTGTTTTTTATTTGCTAAATCTGGCAACCCTAATACTGATGAAATGCATTAAAAATATTTCTCAAGTGATACTTTCTTCATACATGGCTTGGAACAGAGGTGTGTGGGAGGGGAATTGAGGCAGAATTGACAGGATTGAATTTAGTGACTTGCACGGATGGAATTAGAAGTGTAATGGGACTTGGGTTCAAGCCAGGATTACGTCACCCAGAGACAGAAAGCAGGCAGAACTTCTTTTTATACAGAGTTACTGCTGTTCAGTTGCGAAGTCATGTCTGACTCTTTGCAACCCCATCGACTGCAGCTCGCCAGGCTTCTCTATCCTTCATTGTCTCCCAGGTTGCTCAAACTCATGTCCATTGAGTCGGTGATGCCATCTAACCATCTCATCCTCTGTCACCCTCTTCTCCTCCTGCCCTCAATCTTTCCCAGCATCAGGGACTTTTCCAATGAATCGACTCTTCACATCAGGTGGCCAAAGTATTGGAGCTTCAGCTTCAGCATCAGTCCTTCTAGTGAATATTCGGGACTTATTTCCTTTAGGATTGACTGGTTTGATCTCCTTATTATCCAAAGGACTCTCATAAGTCTTCTGCAACAGCACAGTTCAAAAGCATCAATTCTTCAGTGCTCAGTCTTCTTTATGGTTCAATTCTCAGGTCTTTGTATATGGAAAACCCATAGCTTTGCGTATACAGACCTTCATTGTCAAAGTGATACCTCTGCTTTTTAATGCACTGTCTGGGTTTTTCACAGCTGTTCTTTCAAGGAGCAAGTGTTAGCTGCTCACTCATGCCTGACTCTTCCCACGGACTGTAGCCCACCAGACTCCTCTGTCCACGGAGTTTTCCAGGCAAGGATACTGGAGTGGGTTGCTATTCCCTTCTCCAGGGTATCTTCCCAATCCAGGGATTGAACCTGAGTCTCCTACATTGCAGGCAGATTCTTTACCAACTGAGCAAGCACCTTTTAATTTCAGGGCTGCAGTCACCATCTGCAGTGATTTTGGAGCCCAGGAAAATAAAGTCTGTCACTGTTTCCATTTTTCCCCTTTTATTTGCCGTGAAGGGATGGGACTAGATGCCGTGATCTTCATTTTTTTGAATGTTGAATTTTAAACCAGCTTTTTCACTCTCCTCTTTCACCTTCATCAAGAGGCTCTTTAGTTCCTCTTTGCTTTCTGCTTTAGAATGGTGTCATCTGTATATATGAGGTTATTGATTTGATTCCCAGGGGTCTTGATTCCAACTTGAGCTTCCTACAGAGAGACCCCAACAATTCTTTCCTCCAAAGGATCCCTCTCCAAACCCTCCATCTCACATTTCTCCAGTGAAAAGCTGCCCCCAATTCACATTCTCTTCTCAGAAGTAAATGCTGCTATTTCAAAACAGTCACGTGACTTCAGCATGGATTTGTTGACAGTCACCCACATGTGGGGCTTTTACATTGTACATTGAGTGACTTCATGCATTAACCCAATGGTTCTGAGCCAGGAGAGCCTTGACTCACCTATAGAGATCGGGGGTCAGTTGGTCTGACGGGACCCAGGCGCAGGACTGAGGTGAGAAAGTGAGAACAAGACACGCCACAGTGGACCTTCAGGAGGCAGCAGGCGTGGAGTCCTGCAGACAGGGCTGGCCTGTGGCGTCTGTGGACTTCCTCCAGGGTGGAGTGCGGACGTGATGACCCACATGCTCTCGAAAGAGCCAGGCATTTCCAAAGACCGCTGACGTCCGGCAAACGAAGCTGTGTGGAGACACTGGAGACGGTGGCTTAGCGCGGCCACCACGGGGTCGGGAGGCCCTTTGGCGTCCGTCAGAGGCAGTGCAGTGTCTGCGTGTGGGAGGTAGTGGTGCCCAGGGTGGGGGCGGCCTCAGCCGGTGGGCACACGGACCACTTTTCACCCCGTTCAGCAGGAAGAAGGGGTGCTGGTCTTCTTTTCTGCAGACGATTTGACCTGCAAGGCTGCCTGTCCTAGCTCTGGCCAGCGCCGAGATCTGGGGACTCAATGGGCAGGGAGCCTCGCTGGGTTGGTCTTGACTCCAAATTGACATGGTGAGTATGTGTGGATTTAGCTGTTTGCAGATAGGAGAGGAAGAACAGGGTGGAACTGAAGCGACAGGTTTGGTCGTGAGGCTTTTCCTTGGGCTCCTGGCGCGTGGCGTCACCTCCACGAGCTGCTTTCACATTAGTCCGTGCTGGGATCCTGGGCCCTTGGTGATGGACCTGGGTGTTTCCAGCGCACTTACTGTTCCATTCAATAGGAATTACAGACAGGAGATGTAGCTTCAGTTTTCAGTAATTTCTCATTGGATTTCATTGTGGTGGGACAGTCCCATTATGAATCCAGGTGTGTTATCAATAAGCCCCTTAGAATCCACCATGGACCTCTCGGGACTCAGGTTTCTTAGGAGCTTCCCACTGGCCTCCGTCACTGTGCAGCCCTGGACGTGTGTATTAAGAACACGCCGATCTTTGTGGTCTGTGGTCTCTGTCCTCCAGCACAGAGCAGAGTAATCCTGGCCCAGCGCCTGGCCCGTGTCCGTTTCACGGCGGCTGCCTTGCTTGTCTGTGAAAGGACATCAGACTTTTAACTGCCCCAGACATAGCAATGGGTATTTTGGAGATTGGAGATTGGTGTGGGATGGCTTGGCACCGGGAGGGCTCAGGGGCAGGAACCCAGGGTCTGGACGTTGAGGGGGCAGAGAGGTGAGGACTGCCCGCAGGGACACCAAAGAGTAGGCTGGAGAGTCAGCCAAGGGGGCAGAGGACGTGGGCCATGGGCACTGCTCTCCACTGGCATGTGTCTTCCCTCCAAAGCAGCTGAAAGCACAAAGTTCAGTATCTCTTGAGCCCCTGGCTTAGTGGATCTCTTGTTTCTTCTTCTCAACATCAGTTCCTCTGCTTAGAGTGTAAATTACTGCTTGAAAGTCACATTCTATTTGAACAAACCCCGATGTCATATATCAACCCCAATGGATACATCAGTTAAGCTGACAACTCTGCTTATCAATACTTTATGCATGAGTTATAGCCCAAAATTAAAAACTGCAGGTAACAGTGTGTGTGAAGTGAGTGTGCAACTGTCTGCACAGGCACCAGTAAAATTCTCGCCTCCCAGGCCCCATTCCCAGCTCACGAGCCCCAGGACACACACATTTTGACTGGGTACAAGACTCTTCAGGCTTCCCTGGTGGCTCAGACGGTAAAGAAACCACCTGCGATGCAGGAGGCACGGCAAGAGCCCCGGGTTCGATCCCTGGGTCAGGAAGACCCCCCCGGAGAAGGAAATGGCAATCCACTCCAGTATTCTTGCCTGGAGAATTCCATGGATGGAGGAGCCTGGTGGGCTACTGTCCATGGGGTCGAAAAGAGTTGGACACGACTGAAGCGACTTAGCACACGGCACAAGCTAAAAACCCACATGGGTTGTTTATGGCTAATGCCTGAACCTCAGTTCATTCCAGTGACCTGGGTGAAGTTCAAGAGTTGGAAGTTAGGTATTTTGACAGAGAAACTGGGGGATCTCACAGAACTTTCACGGAGTGGGAATCTTGGGGCTGCAGGCGCCCCAGGAGCAGAGCTAGAGAGGACGCACATTGCCGTGGGACCAGCGGAGAGTGAGCAGCACCTGCCTTATCCCCTGCAGTGTCTCATTTAAACGCCGTCCCTCAGGGCTCCCCGGGCTGACACCGTGTTCTTCATGTGGCACCCAGGAGAGCAGGGATGTTCCGAATGCTTTGTCTGGGGACACACCTTCGATGGGAGAGGCAGTGGGTGCCCACGGGTAGTTGGTGCCCACTCTGAGAACTGACTCATGGGAGAAGACCCTGGTGCTGAGAAAGATTACAGGCGGGACGAGAAGGGGGCGACAGAGGATGAGACAGTTGGATGGCATCGCTGACTCGATGGACATGAGTTTGGGTAAACTCCAGGAGTTGGTGATAGACAGGGAGGCCTGGGGTGTTGCAGTCCATGGGGTCGCACAGAGTCGGACACAACTGAGCGACTGATCTGTGCACTTGCTCTGGATCATCTTACCTACCCTTCCCGGCAGCCCTGAAGAAGGGTTGTGAGCTTCATCTCTGCTTTACAGGTGAGAAGCCCGAGACTCGCCCGGATTAACTCCCAGCGGGGGCTGTGCTGCAGACTCTGCTCTGGGCCAGGTGTGGGCCCCATGCGCTCACGGGGGCCCAGCTGAGACGCCGATCTTCAGCTCTTCCAGACGCTTCCCCCTCGCCACAGGCCCTCGGTGCTGTGCTGGCCCCAGTGCCAACGGCTGGCCTTCAAGCAAACAAAGGTTGTGGATGAAACAATGACAGGGTGGCCCATCCCCACGGCCCATCCTTGTTGGCCCTGGTAAATGTCCCCGGGACCTGGGGACACATGTGAACGCAGTCCCGTGAAGCTGCACCTGCAGCACCCAACTTCCCCTGAAGACGGGAACCGCAAAGTCCCCCGCAGACAGGAACCGCAAAGTCTCCCACAGCCGGGAACTGCAGAGTCCCCCACAGCCGGGAACTGCAGAGTCCCCTGCAGACGGGAACCTCAAAGTCCATCCTGGTTTCAGCAGAGCAGGTGCCAGCATCCTCCTAAAACCGCTCTACAGCAAGTTCACAAAAGAGGGCTTCGGGGTTTGCAGAAATCAACGGATACGCTGTAGCATCCAAACCACCACCTGGCAGAAAGGCACTAACGATGCTGGTCTCAGCCCTCAAGCCAATGCGGCTATGCTCTGCTGTCCTTCTGGGGTGCTGGGTGGCCAGGATGCACTCAGACGGACCCTGCGCTCCTGCCCGGCTCTGCACACGGGGACCCAGAGGGGCCCTGGCCTTTTCTCTCCTGAACCCGTTGGTTTCCTTCCCGAGAGCTGAGGTTTTCAATCTGATGTACCTCTCTGCGGCCTTCCCAGGCAGCACTAGCGGTTAAAAAAAAACTCACCTGCAAGACAGGAAACATGAGAGACACAAGTTCGACCCCTGGGTCAGGAAGATCCCCCGGAGAAGGGCATGACAGCCCACTTCAGCATTCTTGCCTGGAGAGCCCCATGGACAGAGAAGCCTGGCGGGCTATGGTCCATCCATAGGGTCCCAAAGAGTCGGACATGACTGAAGCGACTTAGGATGCCTGCCTCTCGGGGTGTCTCTCTCTGCCTCTCTTTCTTTCTGCTTCTGTCTGTCTGTCTGTCTGTCTGTCTCTCTCTACTCATATACCATCCCTCACCCATGAAGTTTACATTTTCAAGAATAAACAAAAGTCTGAAAGGAAGCTGAAGTCTAGAGCTGCAGCTCACGCAAACATCGCTTGAATTTGCTCTCTTCTAACCAGTAAACTGTCAGCTTCTTCCTGACCTGAGATCCACAGGACACCGGCCGGGCACCCTCAGCTTACCCAGGCAGGTCCCATCTCTTGCCCGTTCTAGTAAATTCTTCTCCTGTTTTAAACACTGAGTGTCCTTGGCACAAATAATAGTTGAGGTTGTGCAACCCTTAAAAATCAGGCATGGTGTCTTTGCCTCTTGATTTCTGTCACACACACACACACACACACCCCATTACGTTCCCCAGAGGACTGCAACACTCCCTTAATTGTGCACGAGGCTCAGATTCCTGCCTCGCCTGCACAATCTAATTTTGGAGCAGAAGTATGTCTGCCTGCTCCATGCTGTGGAGAAACAGCCCTTAAGCAAGACGAATCAAGTTGACCGCGTATCTCAGGAATACGTGGGGACTGTCACCCGTCATCCGTCAGCATCTCGACACCGTCTGCCTTGCACCAGCTGCCCGGGAAAGCCGGGCTGGGTGGGGTTCACCGGCTCCTGTGTGCTCCTCTGTCTCTTTCAAAGGCATCGGGAGCTGGTTGGGGTCTGTAGGCCTCGATTCAGTGGACAGGCATCGCCAGATGTTTACACAAGCAAATACTCAATTTCCGAATGAGGGTCAAGGTGCACTGACGAGGAGGTGGCGTCAACAGGGAGGTGCTCCTGGGAGCACTGAGGAGGGAGGGCGCGGGTGCAGGGGCGGCCTCCTGGGGGCGGGGGAAACCCCCTCCATGTGATCCTGGTGTCTGGCTCCCAGGCTTCTCCATGGGGGTCCCCCTCGCCCCATCCCCTTGGAGCGAGGCCCCCCCACTGACAGTGTCCCTGCGGTGTGGGTGTGGCCCCTCTTCCAAGTGGGCGCCAGAAGTGTCTGGTGGGGACGGTCCCTTACCTGCTGTTGGCTCCACCCTGGGCCCCATGTTGGACGCCTGTGTCCTGAAGGACTGTGAGAGCGAGTATTTTGAAAAGCACATTTCAAACATGGGTTTATTGAGTGTCTCTTGGTCTGAGAGGATATGGGGGGCACATTTGGGGGGGTGGGTCAGACATGGCCTCCCCCTGCTCCCCGGATGTCCCATCTCTCCTGCACCAGGAGGAGTCGTACCAGACCAGCCCTGGAGCTGCGTCCACGCGGAGGCTCTGGGACTCGGGGCCCTCTCAGGTCGGGCTGCCTGCAATTCTGCGGAACTGAGAGCATCAGACAACACACTCCTTAGCTCACCATTTGGGAGGAGTGTATGTTGTCATCCTGGAGTTCCTGCAAAGTGTACATTGTGGTAACAAAACCAAGACTGTTTACTCTTGAAAAGGTTATTTTTTAAAATGGAGTCCATGTGAAAATACTAAAGACTGTGTATATATGTGTAACTGAATCACTTTGCTTTACAGCAGAAATTAACAATAGTGTAAATTGCCAGTACTTCAGATAAAAAAGAAAATTATAAAAGACTACTATTCAGCCATAAAGAGTAACAGAATAATGCCATTTGCAGGAACATGGATGGACCTAGAGGTTCTCATACTGAATGAAGTCAGAGAGAGAAAGACAAATGCCGTATGATATCACTTATATGTGGAATCTGAAATATGGCTTATGGAACAGAAACAGACTCCCAGACATGGAGAACTGAGCTGCGGTTGCCCAGGAGGAGGGAGCCTGGGGGAGGGATGGTGCGGGAGCTTGGGATTGGCTGATGCCAAGGACTGTGTGTAAGGTGGATAAACAGAGTCCCACTGTATAGCACAGGGATATATTCCATATCCTGAGATACACCATAATGGAGAGAATATAAAAGGAGGTCATACGTGTATGACTGAAACTCTTTGCTGTAGAGCAGAAATTAGCACGACGTTGTCAGTCAACTATACTTCATCAACAACCACCAAGTGAATAACATGGGCCTCATGCAAAGTACCCAGCAATCAAAAGGGTTTCCACTACTGTTAAGAATGGGATCAATTATTCAATTCATTGAGTATTATTAACTGTTACCACTTGGTCACTTCAGGCATGTCTGACTCTTTGAATGGTAGCCCACCAGGCTCCTCTGTCATGGGACTCTCCAGATAAGAATACTAGAATGTGTTGCCATTTCATACTCCAGGAGATTTCCCCCACCCAGGGGTCGAATGTGCATCTCTTGTGTCTCCTGCATTGCAGGCGGATTCTTTACCACTGAGTCACTGGGATAGTGCTAATTATAAGTTGAATCCTTTGTTGGAGAGATCACTCAGAAATATTCCTAAAGCTTAGAGACAGCAGATGGGTGTGGTATCTATTATCCATGAATGTGATCCCATACATAAAAGGAAACAGAAAAAAAAATAATAATGTTGAAATAGAACACAGTCCTTTGGTCCATGAACCCCATGTCCTACATCTGTCTTTTGTCTGTGGAAAAACTTTAACCAAAGAATAAGTTTAATCAGAGAAGTGAGAAAAATGTCAAAACAGAAGAAAGCAGTCAAACAGGACAAAACAATAATCCTGTAGTCACTGAGCAAAGTCAAGGGCTTTAGTTCCTTCTCAAGGGCTGGACATAATACTCTGGGCTGTGTCTTGTGAGCTGTCCTATAGATGCTAAAACCCCTGCCAGGTTTGAGAGGTTAACTCCATGATGACCAGACCACAGCCAGGACATAAACTGCCACCATTCTGAGAACTGGCCTCAAGAAATGGGAACAAACCAACCCTGGAACTGAAGACCAACTGTACCTAAAACGATCAAGACGACACTCGTCAGACCACCGATGACCACTCTGAAGACGCCTGTCAGAGCTGACGGTGCTTTTTCTGCCTGAAGCCCCCTCCCTCTGCCTGCGAAAGCTGCTGACCCCGGATTGTTGTGCAGGGTTGGGCAGGAGGGGTAAGAGGAGGCCACCTCCCCCAAAGCTGCCAGCCCGGCATCTGAAACACAGCAAGCTTTCCGTTCCTCCAACCAGACCTCTTTATGGACTGTTGAGCAGCCAGCAGCCAGACCCCACTTTTGGTTACAAAGTGACCCCCCTGCAATGGCAGAGTGCTCCCCACCCCACCCCCACGGTGGGAAAGAGGGAAGCCGAGAGAGACTTTCTAAAGGTGAAAAGAAATCCAGGAGAGCTGTATTGACTTAGGCCTCTGTCTGTAGAACAGAAAAATGCCCCTGCTAACTGTTCTTCTCTGTGGAAGGTGGTCATGTATGGACGTGAGAGCTGCACCATAAAGAAAGCTGAGCACCAAAGAATTGATGCTTTTGAACTGTGGTGTTGGAGAAGACTCTTGAGAGTCCCTTGGACTGCAAGGAGATCCAACCAGTCCATCCTAAAGGAAATCAGTCCTGAGTGTTCATTGGAAGGACTGATGCTGAAGCTGAAACTCCAATCCTTTGGCCACCTGATGCGCAGAACTGACTCACTTGAAAAAGACCCTGATGCTGGGAAAGATTGAAGGTGGGAGGAGAAGGGGGTGACAGAGGATGAGATGGTTGGATGGTATCACTGACTTGATGGACATGAGTTTGAGTAAACTCCAGGAGCTGGTGATGGACAGGGAGGCCTGGTGTGCTGTAGTCCATGGGGTCGCAGTCAGACACAACTGAGTGACTGAACTGAACTGACTGAACTGATGGAAGGTGGGCTCTGGAGCTTCTCTGCTCCTGTTTGAGAGGGGATACCTGAATTCACGGAGCTGGGGGCTCACGGGAAACAGAACTGTGGACTCATAACTCACAGCGTGGTGATGGTGTGTCGCACTTAGCCTGATTCACATTTGCACGTTGCCGCCTCATGCGCTTTCCCTCTATGAGAGGAGCCGTGTGGTTCCTGACCCTGAGACCCTCTCCAAGAGGCTCTCAGTACTTCACAAGTGTGAATTCACCAACTCATCCACAGCTGCGGAGGCAGCAAGGCAGAAGGAGCATCATCTGGGTTCCTGAGGCTGAAGCGCCTTCGCTGAGGTCACTGGAGTGTCCCCGGGCGGGAGAGGAGCCGGTCACCCTCACCCTCAGGCATGGCCCTGACCACAGCCCAGGGGGCCCGCAGAGCCCCTGGGGATTCTGTGCACCCTGAACGGAATTTCTGCTTCTTTTCCTTGAGAACAATCCCTTTTTTCATAGTGCGGCGTTTTCACGATGTGGTTTTGAAGGAGAAAATCAGAAGCGATTAGGGTGATGGCTTGCTGTCTCTAAGACGCTTGATCGCTTGGTGTCGCATTGGGGAAAGGAGGGCTTCACGTCGACAGGCTATTTCCGCTGCACTCGGAGGTGATAAACTATACTGAAAGACATTTAAAAATACCTGTGCCCGATGGCGGGACGCTGGCAGCTGGGCGAGGAAGAGTTTAGTACGCTTCACGTGAAAGTTCTTTACTGGAGAAGCTGACAGGTGCCCCATTTGTATGAGAAAAACCAGCTATTGTTATCCAAACCTCTCAGATTCCTTAACACTCTGCTTGACACAGGCAGATGGATCAGGATGCTATCTGATGGCATTGTTCACCGATTCTATTAATAATTCCTCACAAGCACTTTACTAGTGACTAAAATGACCTTGGATTCTACAGATGAAAAACCTTCCCAGCCACATCCAGGGGTGAGCAGGAGGCAGAAGGCCCGGTGGGTCCCTTCCCTTCGGTCACTCGTGTGGCCCCTTCTCAAGAAGCTTTCGTTTCAAAGATGTGTTTTATCCTCCCCTGGGAATGCCATCTCAGGGGCGTGAATTTAGATTAAACGAAACTTTCTGTTTCTCGCTTCCCGCGGTCTAACCTCATCAAAACCCGGAGCTCATGAGACGAGGGCTGTGGGTTTGTCTTCTAGGTGAGCTCATGAGAGACGAGACTTTGGGGGAGTTGTGACCCCATCTCCTGTCTCAGCTCAGCGGCGTGGGAGAGCAGGCAGGAGTGCACAGGTGAGCAGAGCAGTGGTCCTGCCCGCTCTGCTGGGAGGATCTTCAGGTTCGGGAAGCAGCGCCTTTACTAGCGTGACGGTGAGCTGGGGCCCCGGCAAGGGGTGCCAACACAGAACTCACCCAGCCGGGCCTGCTGTGTGGCCCTGGCCTTGTCCAAGGGGTCATGCTCATTAATTCAGTTCGTATAAGTGCACTGCCCTTGCATACTGGGTGCTGGCTCAGACAATTTACTTCACAGATGCTTTCCTTTTAATGAATAAAACAAGCATTGGGAAGAAGGGCCAATTCAGTTTCTTCCAGAGCTAATAAGAGTTCATAACCCCGAGATCGTCTGGATTGACATTTGATCTTTTTGAAGTTAGTAAGAGCTCCTTAAACAGAGGCGGTCCTATATGAAGCTCACTGGTAACTCCTGTCTGTCTCATTAAGCTGTTTAACTACCTTGGATAAAAGCTTGAGTTAAGTCAACTACACAAGGGTGAAGGCTTCCCAGGCGGTGCTAGTGGTAAAGAAGCCACCTGCCAAGGCAGAAAACTTAAGAGACACAAGTTCAAACCCTGGGTTGGGAAGATCCTCTGGAGGAGGGCATGGCAACCCACTCCAGTATTCTTGTCTGGAGAATCCCCATGGACAGAGGAGCCTGGCGGGCTATAGTCCATGGTGTTGCAAAGAGTCAGACATGACTGAAGCGACTTAGCACGCATCCACGCAGACAAGGGCTCAGTCTGCAGTAGTGGTTGGAAACCGCATTGGGAATCTAGCTAAATGCCTCTTGGAAACAGGCTCCTTGTGGCCACAGAAATGGAAGTGTCTCACTTTATGTAGGGAAAACCTCATGGACAGATGCTTTGGGCATGAATCAGCAGTGAAGCAGCCATGAGCAAGCACTATGGTCCAAGAAATTCAAGTGTGTTTTCGAATTGTGGGTTTCTCCCCACAGTGTGTATTGTTTTTCTTAAATGAAATAGGACAGAAGAGAAAGTAACACCCAGAAGGTAAGGGGCATTCTGTGAATGTGTATTTCAGCTGTATGAGAATGTGTATGCAGATAATACTTCTTTCTGAGGACTGTGGTCGGAAGCCGCCGGTGGAGGCTGTGAGTGAGTGACAATCCATGCTTCTCTGACAATGGTCAGGATTTCAGCCGGGCTCCGCTTGGGACGCTTGCTTTCTGTGGGGCTTTGTGAAGCAAAGCCCAGGCGCTGGACTGCAGGGTCTGTGAGCCAGCAGGAGTCTGGGCCTGTGCTATTGCCCATGCATGGGGCAGCCCAGCCAACCACCCCACACCCCTCCCTGGGCCTCTATCTCTGCCTGCCAATTAAGACAGTGAAAAGTGAAAGTTGCCCAGTCGTGTCCGACTCTTTGCAACTCCATGGACTATACAGTCCGTGGAATTCTCTAGGCAGGAATACTGGAGTGGGTAGCCTTTTCCTTCTCCAGGGGATCTTCCCAACCCAGGGATCAAACTCAGGTCTCCTGCATTGCAGGCAGAGTCTTTACCAGCTGAGCCACAAGGGAAGCCCCAGAATACTAGAGTGGGTAGCCTATCCTTTCTCCAGTGGATCTGCCCAACCCAGGAATCGAACCGGGGTCTCCTGCATTGCAGGTAGAATCTTTACCAACTGAGCCATCAGGGAAGCCCAATTAAGACAGTGAATACCCCTAAAAGGTGAGACAAACAGAAACTACTCGGCTAAAAAGCTGCGATTACGGTCGTTGTCAGTTTCAGTACATAGTTAATGGGCACAAACTTCATCCTTGAGCTGCTGGCGATGGCTGGTGATGTCAGGACTTCTGCGTCCTGGAGAGAAAGTGTCTGGGGCTTGGGAACATTTCCGTGGAGCCCTTGTGGGTGTTCTTGCTTCTGAAAGTTCCCAGTTTTCCTGCTTCAGCCCTGCACACAGCAGCGTGGTCTCACTCCGTCATTCCACCAGCCACCACGGGGAGGTTGTTTTACAAACTCTTGAGCACTATATTCTGAGAAGAGAAATCCCAGCAAACAGAGTAACCCAGATGTCTTGGCTGGCTCTGAGAAAGAGTCTTAAAACCGGGGGTTGGGGGGAGTCACACTGACAAGGACCACATGACCGAAATCTTAATTTCCATGGTTGGCTCCCCACCCCTGCCCTAGCCCCGTGGGGCCCCAGGATGGATTCTCAGCCCCAGTTGTCTTCCAGGGCAATCTTCTTTCAGGAAACTCACTAAGGAATATTAGTCTTATTCCATTTAATCACCAGATCCAAACAACGAAGAGCCCTCTTCATTAAAGGCGCTCAGAAATTCTGGCCAGCTGTTTCCTGCCACTCGGTGGAAGATGGGCTCGGGAGCTCTCCGAGGTGCTCCGCGTGCTTCAGCTGTGTCTTTAAACTTTTATCATCTCATTCCCAAATCCGGGATCCAAATCCAGGAGAGGTCCTGTGACTTATGGGCTTAACTTTTGACATGCTTTAATGCATATTACACACCCTAAAAGTTCTGGAGATTATGAGAATCGTTTCCAGCTAAGTTTTGTTTAGTCAAGCCAAGTCAAGTCAATTTAGTTACATTTACTCTGTGACATTCATGAGCCTGAAGTCCTGAAATGGGGAGAGAAACCAAAGCCAAGTGCAACCGTGGCTCATGCAGGTGCCCCGTGCGTGCGAGGAGCTGTCCTCTCTGCAACTCTACTCTAGGACACAAAGGGCGCCTATCCTCCAAAACGGCTCCAGGGCACCGTGCTCTCTCTGTGGTTATCACCAAACCTCTCATTCTCTGCCTGCAACCCCAGAATGGTTGAATGGGAAGTTTCCATTTGTTTAAACCAGTAAATGGACAGCTCCTGTGTGCTGGGGCTGGGCATCGCTGGTGCACCATGGACCCTGAAATGACCAGCGTGTGGGAGGGTCCCCCTGTTCCCAGACTCTGGGATTTCCTGTCAGCAGACATCCCTCCCTCACTTCCATCGACGAAGTCTCTTCTCTCCTGGGCACCCAAGTCAGTGGCCACTCTGCACGATCACAAGAAGGAATGACCTTGGTGCACGTGACCTTGGCTCTGGGTTTCTGTTCTGATGGGGAATAAGCCCTCTCCCGTGCAATGTGCAAGAATACATCAGTGCAGCCAGGACGTGCATCTGGGGTGAGGGCCTGTCCCCTTTAACCCAGCCATTCTTAGTCTGGGGGCTCAGCGTTCACTAAGTGAGGGGCCCCCGGTACTCTGATGCTCTAGTGAAGACTGGGGCAGGCAAGAGCCTTCCAGCTGAGAGAGGAAGAGGAGCAGGCTGTGATCCTCTGGCCTTCCAGCTGAGAAAGGAAGAGGGGCAGGCTGTGATCCTCTGGCCTGTCTTCTGTACACGTCACATTTTCCTGATTACTTACAATAAATATCCACCACAACGAAAGCAGGAAGTAGGTATCCTGACTCTCACTGCTGCATGGACAATGGGTTTTCTCGGGCATCCGTGCAGGCTGGTTTAGGAGCAGAGGACATATTTAGGTCAGGGTGTGGGGACCACATGGGGCTCTGACTACAGGGGCTCTTGTTTGGGGTGAGTGGGTGACTCCGTCAAGGAACATGGCTCCCAGATGGGCCACAAGCCCAGCGTCTCACACTTCAGGCTCAGCTGCCTGCCTTGTCACATTCCCTTCATACCCAGTGGCAGCCCTTCCAAAGGGCTCCCCCTACTCCAGTGGGGAGAAGGACATCTCTGGAATGCGTCCTCCACTCTATGAGCACGTGGCCTTGTGTTCAGGCTCCACTTCTCCCTGGTGTTTCAGAGAGTCGGGGCTGAAGCACAAGTCTGGTGAAGGGGCTCCCCACCAGGCTGCTGGTGGGGGTGGTCACTGCTGGACAAGCCCCGTGGCCGTCAAGAGGGGCTGTGTGGCTGGCCCTGCGCCTGCCGTGTTCTCAGCCCCAGGCCTGCCCCGCACACAGAAGCCTTCCAGTGCATTGATGGAAGCCACACCTGCATCACCCCCGGAGCAGGCGTGGCCCCACCCGACCCACAGGACTGACAGTGTGTGCACCAGGGGTGGGACGGTGCTCACAGTCCAGGAAGGCAAGGCCAGCCCACACCCAGCCCGTCTTGCAAGCCCCTCCCTGCTCGCTCCCCGTACCGCTGGACCAGGTTCCCAAAGCCTCAGGTGCAGAGTCAGCCGGACTTAACCCTCATCACATTCCTGACGGCAAAGCCTGGATTCTGCTGCTGAAGTAGCTACGAGACATCTCAGTGGCTGATGGGTGTGAGCAAGGCAGGGAAGGACTGACTGACAATGTGTGGAATAAGAACACATCATCCTTCTCCTCAAATGACACAGGCCACTGTGACTGTGCGGTCGTCTAACTCAGGAGGGTTTTAATATCACAACAAATCACGGAATTTTACTTCCTGGGGACTGTATATGGAGCAATCAGCCTCAGGGCTCCCTGCGTGCTCTGAGATCCAGCCAGGTCTGAGCAGGCCCGTCACCTGTCACCAAGTGAAACAGTGACCGTGCAAAGCAGCTCTCCCCGCGTGCTGGGTCGCTGGCTGAGACACACGTGTGGCTTGTTCCTTTCACCTACATATTTTATGAGCTGGGATCTGTTGCCTTTTCTCAAAGATGCTTCAGATGCATGGATGGGCCTGACCTCAGTGCTGTTGACTCGAGGTCTGACCATCTTGCACCGGGCCAGAGCAGAGGCTGTGGGACTCAGGGTGAGGCTGTGTAACTGCTCCTCGACACTTGCTGGGCTTGAGGATTTCGGCTCTGACTCATCACATCATTCTTCATGCTGCTCACTTATTTGCAATTTGGCAAAAGCTAAAGAATATCATGGCTTCTATTTTTAAACGTGAGGCAGGGATACTCTGCTCAGAATCGCTAAGTTCTAGGGACACCTGAGAGCCTCTGGAGACTGGGATAATTAAAAAAACATAAAGTGAAATTTGTAAATCATTTCATAAATGTGTATATTGGGATCCTGGAAAGTGGGACAAATCTGTATGCCTTTAAAGTATACATATTGTGAATCAACAAATAATATGCAAATGTATATGGTCACACAACAATTTTATTCTGGATCACGTGAAGGGTGAGCACAGTGCAATGCTTTAGGCATGTCATCGCATTTTGAAGGGACGCCTCGTTCCTCAGTCTGTGTTTGGTACTGCAGAGCCAAGAGGCAGAAAAACCCATCCTGAGGTTGCGTTCCTGATACTCTGTACAGCAGTCACAGGTTTTTGCTGTTCGGTCAGAAGTGATGGGTTTTATGCTGAAGTGAATCATCTTTCCACGCTGATTTTTCCCTGCAACTACAGATTTTTCTTTTTAAATGACCTATTTTGTATTAATTAAGAAATATGTTTGGAAAAAAGTTTTCTAAACATTTATAAAAATAATGGGGCAGTTAAAGTTGAGCACTTGCGGTGGTCACCACTTGCAGCTGTGCTGGGTCGCTGCTGCTCCTCTGATCGGGTGGCCCTTCAGGTGAGCCTTGACAAGGTGACAGAGGGACCTGGAACCCGAGAACCCCAGCCTGCTTTCTGGCCACCAGCATGCAGCCCCTCCATCCTGGAGGTGAAATGGTGTAGGATGCAAAATGTTATGGCAATCATGACAATGTCTTCCCAAAGGCGCTGGGAACCAGTCGGCAAGAAGATGGTTTCAGTGAGAGCCTCTGCAAGCAGGGTCTCTGGGAGGTGTCAGCCTTCATCACCAGAGAGGCAGTTTCTGAGACACGGGAGGAAGCGAGCACAGCCACCGGGGTGGGGGTCCGAGGCAGGCGCCTGCACCTGCCCGCAGTCCTGCCCGTTTCCAGAGCCGAGGACGGTGCCGGAGGGCTAAGGTCCGCATCGCCACCACAGCCTCATGCCCAGCCCCTCCACGCCCCCTCCTTCCTCCTAGACTCTGGAAAAGCTGGGCGCTTACTCCACAGAGCTCCCTGCTGCTCAGCCCCAGCCACAGAACCCCTCCTAGTCAACCAAAGTGTAAATAGCTGTGCGTCTTTTTTATTTATCAAGGACTTGGCTTTGCTGTGGAAGTCCTGGCTCCCATATCTCGTGGACACCCCCTTTTCTACGGCTGTTTTAAAGTCACAGCTGAGCAATGGCTTCCTGACCTTCAGCTGTGTCTGTCCTTCCCCCAAAGCTGTCTACATTTAGGGAGAAATGAGCCACTAGCTGGGCTTCTCTCTGTGACTTGAATGGTAAGGAATCTCCCTGCAATGAAGGAGACCTGGGTTCGTTCCCTAGGTTTGGAAGATCCCCTGGAGAAGGAAATGACAACCCACTCCAGTATTCTTGCCTGGAGAATTCTATGGACAAAGGAGCCATTAACTAGATAAAAATTGCAAAGATGGGCACAATAAAGGACAGAACCAGTATGGACATAACAGAAGCAAAAGCTATTAAGAAGAGGTGGCAAGAATACACATAAAAACTATACAAAAAAGATCTTCATGACCCAGATAACCACGATGGTGTGATCACTCACCTAGAGCCAGACAGCCTAGAATGTGAAGTCAAGTGGGCCTTAAGAAGCATCACTACGAACAAAGCTAGTGGAGGTGATGGAACTCCAGTTCAACTCTTTCAAATCCTAAAAGATGATGCTGTGAAAGTGCTGCACTCAATATGCCAGCAAATTTGGAAAACTCCGCAGTGGCCACAGGACTGGAAAAGGTCAGTTTTCATCCCAATTCTAAAGAAAGGCAATGCCAAAGAATGCTCAAACTACCACACAATTGCACTCATCTCACATACTAGCAAAGTAATGCTCAAAATTTTCCAAAACACGCTTCAACAGTACATGAAAAGTGAACTTCCAGATGCTCAAGCTGGTTTTAGAAAAGGCGGAGGAATCAGAGATCAAATTGCCAACATCTGATGGATCATTGAAAAAGCAAGAAAGTTCCAGAAAAACATCTACTTCTGCTTTATTGACTATACCAAAACCTTTGACTGTGTGGATCACAACAAACTGTGGAAAATTTGAAAGAGATGGGAATACGAGACCACCTGACCTGCCTCCCAAGAAATCTGTATGCAGGTCAGGAAGCAACAGTTAGAACTGGACATGAAACAACAGACTGCTTCCAAATTGTGAAAGAAGTGCATCAAGGCTGTATATTGTCTCCCTGCTTATTTAACTTCTATGCAGAGTACATCATGAGAAACACCGGGCTGGATGAAGCACAAGCTGGAATCCAGATTGCCAGGAGAAATATCAATAACCTCAGATATGCAGAGGACACCACCCTTCATGGCAAATAGATGGGGCAACAATGAGAGGCTTTAATTTTGGGGGGTTCCAAAATCACTGCAGATGTTGACTGCAGCTATGAAATTAAATGACACTTGCTCCTTGGAAGAAAAGCTATGACCAACCTGGATAGCATATTAAAAAGTAGAGACATTACTTTGTCAACAAAGGTCCATCTAGTCAAAGCTATGGTTTTTCTAGTAGTCACGTATGGATGTGAGAGTTGGACTATAAAGAAAGCTGAGCGCCAACAGATGATGAGATGGTTGGACGGCATCACTGACTTGATGGACGTGAGTTTGAGCAAACTCCGGGAGTTGGTGATGGACATGGAGGCCTGGCATGCTGCAGTCCATGGTGTTGCAGAGAGTCGGACACGACTGAGCAACTCAACTGAACTGAACTGAAAAATACACTGGGCTAAAGAAGTGTAACACCCAGGGGATATGTGACAGAATGCTGTCCCAGTGCAGGCGCTTCTGGGCATCTCTGGGAAAACTACACACAGGAAAACCGGGGTCTTGGTTCCAGAAACCAGATGCGGTGGGAAAACCCTCCCTGGATTCTAGGAGCTTAGACAGAAGCAGGTGGAGCCAGAGGCCTCAGTCCATAGCCGACTATTTCTCTACATTGATAATGATCAATATTTATATCACTAATACTCTCTTTAGGGACATTGGCTATGTCTTTTTGTGAGGCGACCTGTAAGCTCTTAAGAAAAGGGCTATACCCATGGGCAGACAAAAGACTGCCTCTCTTTCCTTAGAAAGAGTTGTAGAGACTAGTTAATTACAATTAATCAATTATTTAATCATTTCATTCAGTCGTTTAATGCATATGCATTCAATGCCAACTCCAAGTGAATTTCTGTGTAAGTGGCTTTTCCCCTATGACCAAGAGCTGTAAGTGGAAAAATTGAGTTGAAATATTACTGAATATCAACATCAAACACAAAACCTTTAAATGACTAATTGTTCATTCTAAACCAGAAGATATTTTGAAGAGTGGTATAAGAAAGGTTTTGGATTTCAGAGTATAAGGTAATGAGTGAAGCAGAAAGAACCCTGAGGAAGTGTTTTCAGAGTTCAAGACTTAAACCCTTGAAAATCATTTTTAAAAGATAAAATTTTATTTTATGGAAATCAGAAGCCATGTTACTACAAACCCAGTTCAACCTACTGCATATAGAAACTCCATCACCTTGCCTCAAGGTAAGAAAATAAAGTTTACCCCTATTGAATCAGACTAAAATATTCATCCATCAGTACTTTGTCAACCATGGTTTTGATGGCATTTAAATTGAATTTAATATAAATTTAAAGGCATCTCCATTTGATGTAATGAATAATGTGGGGTCACCACCAACTTCAATTTTAATACCTCCAGTGTAGTCCGTTCCACCTGGATGCATTATCGCTGGCAGTTACTTGCTATAATATATTTCTTAACACTTTGTTATTTTAAATTTGTGAATAATAGTGAAGCCAGAGGTGGAATCCCCACCTTGGTGTTGCGCTTCTGAGTGGGTTCCACAAGTGACCGTCCTGGGAGTCCGTCTAGAAACTCTTCCTTAGCACCCACAGAGGAGAGGAACCCCCCCACCCTGGCCCAGCTATTGACTCTGAAAGTGATAATTTTCAATACACTGCTGGCAGGGACCCCACGCACTGGCCATCTGTAAATATCCCACCAACACACAGTAGAAGAGAACTATGCTTCTCTCTCTTTTTTTTTTGCGTAATAATTTCTTTCTTGCTTTTGCTGTTTAAAAACAGCTAATGGGACTCACTGACCATTTTCAGAAGTAGGAGTCTGAGCAAAGGTCTAAAGTGAAAGGTGTGGAGACCGTTTTGTGTCTGTGTACCTGTGAGATGACCCCTCCCGTGGCATTCAGGCCGGATGGAAGCTTCCAGCAGCAAGACCAGGGACACGGTCTGCTGAAATGCTCGAGGCGGTAACCACGGAGGGCCCATCTCCCCGTGATGACTTAGTGACCATGAGATAGCTTGCTGACCGATCACTGCTCCTCTGTGAATAGGGACCAAACACACACCTGGGGCTGTAAACTGTAGGTGCTTTGCTTAAACTGTGAACCAGCTTCACTTCTGAGGCCGAGGGGGTGCTGAAGTCTGCGAACCCCCACTGTGTTGTTTCTCTCAGACTTGGCTTAGGCTGCTTTTCAGGCCTACGTTTGCCTATTAGACGGGAAAAGAAAAGTGGTGACGTTTAAACTTGAGTGTGTATGGTACAGAGCTTCACAAAAATGAGATTGACTCTGGTAATTCTGTAATGGTTTTGCTTCTCTGGGGAGGGCCTCTGATGAGAGTTCATGGAGGTACCCCAAACCCTGGAATCAGCTGGAGTGCCCCCTCAAAGTGCTCTGAGGAGGGTGTGGGGCCCTGCCCAGTCCCGTCTCCCCATTTCCACCCTGGGTCTGAAATCGGGGACTTCGCTGTAACTCTCAGACCCCTTCCCGGCCTGAAGCCCCCTCGTGTTGTCACCGAGTTAAGGGCTACAGGCAAGAGGCTGCTGCGCAGATGGACTTCCTGCTGTCTGAAGGGGTGACGGGCAGCTGGACACCCGGACCGTGAGGACAGAGGGCTGTCCAGAGCTCAGGGGGCTCCCACCCCTTCCCCAGACCCCTGAGGGGAAGGTCCGTCCTGGACACGAGGTCACCTCTGGCTAATTGGCCACTCTGTGTGAACGGGGGCATCTGTCCGTCACAACACACGAGGCCTCCCCAGTCCCCCGGCAGGGAGAGCCCTTCAGAGGCACCCACCCTGTCAAAGGGTCTGGGCCCAGGGCGTGGGGGCACCCTCTCTGCTCAGTGAAGATGTCCCTCCCTTAGGGGGTCCCAGAGCAGGTGTCCAACTTTTCTCCCAAAGGCAACTGCAGCCCAGGGTCTCCATGCTGGTCAGCCCAGACCGGGTGCCTGGGGTGGGGCCTGGGAGCAGTGGATGCTGAAATGCCCGGGACTGCCCTTGGTAACGGGGAGGCCCAGAGGGCTGCACAGGCCAGGCTGTGGACAGATGCCCTAGGAACCTCTTCCTGGGAACTGGCTGAAATGGCAGGAGGGAGCTGGCCTGGGAGGGGGAGGAAGCGGGGAGGGGGGAGGAGGGAGGGGGCAGGTGAGAGGGGAAGAGAGGGGACAAGGGACATTTAGGAGGACACAAGCCTAACCTGGGGCTTCCCAGGTGGCTCAGTGGTAGAGAAGCCACCTGACAAGGCAGGAGACGTGGGCTCAATGCCTGGGTCGGGAAGATCCCCTGGAGGAGGAAATGGCAACCCTCTCCAGTATTCTTGCCTGGAGAATCCCATGGACAGAGGAGCCTGGTGGGCTACAGTCCACGGGGTCACAAAGAGTCGGACACGACTGAGCGACTGAGAACACACATCTTTGTTGTTGTTCAGTCGCTCAGTCGTATCCGACTCTCTGTGACCCCGTGGACTGCAGCACGCCAGGCTTCCCTGTCCTTCACTATCTCCTGGAGTTTATTCAAACTCATGTACGCCGAGTTGGTGATGCCATCCAACCATCTCATCCTCCATCATCCCCTTCTCCTCCTGCCTTCAATCTTTCCCAGCATCAGGGTCTTTTCCAGTGAGTCAGCTCTTTGAATCAGGTGGCCAAAGTACTAAAGCTTTAGCTTCAGCATCAGTCCTTCCAATGAATATTCAGGACTGATTTCCTTTAGGATGGACTGGTTGGATCTCCACAGTCTAAGGGACTCTCAAGAGTCTTCTCCAGCACCACAGTTTAAAAGTTTCAGTCCTTTGGTCCTCAGCCTTCTTTATGGTCCACGTCTCACATCCATACATGACTACTGAGAAAACCATAGCTTTGGCTATATGCATATCTTAGAAGGGCTAAAAACCTTACATTTTAAAATGTTTTGAGTAATCAAGGGGACTGCCAACCACTAAGAAAAGTGGACAAGCAACATGAGAAGCCTTTCACTGAGAATGCAAACACAGGTGAATTGCTTTCAACCCCAGGGACAGATGTTCCCAGGCACTTGTGTTAAGAGAAAAGAAATCTGTGGGGGATCGGGTGGGGGTGTGGAATTGGATGAAATATGGCAAAAACCCCCAGACAGTCACCCTCCAGCTCTCAGAAGCTCCTCTAGAAATCGCGCCCAGGGTTCATCTGCACAGCCGGAAGCAGCATCAGCCAACAGGGCAAGTCGCAAGTGCCATGGCCTGAGCGGCGGACCCCGGGGACGAGTCTGCATCCCGACACTCGGACCTGGGTGTGGAACCTTGCTTGGAAGAAGGGTCTTTGAGGATGTGACTGAGGATCTTGGGATGAGAAACCTGCCCTGGATTACCTGGTGGGCCCTGAATCCAACGACAGGTGTCCTTCTAAGAGGGAGGTTAGACAGACACGGGAAAAGAGGGACACAGTGGAGGAGGCCATGTGACGATGGCGGCAGAGGATGGGGCAGTGGGCCCCAGGGGCTGGAAGGGGCAGGGAGGACCCCCCGTCTGGAACCTTGCAGGGAGCACAGCCCTGCTGCCACCTTAATGTCAGACTCTGGCCCCCAGAGCCGGAGGGAACACGTTTCCGGGGTCTGAAGCCCCTCAGCCTGCGGTGCTTTGCCACGGAAGTTGGGGAAAATGAACACAGAGAGCCCGTCGGGGAGAAGGTGATTGTAAACTCCAGTGGCCACGTGGCAGAGAGGGGTCAGAGGACCAGCCCCATCCCCGGGCAGGATAAGGAGCACCTACCCCGGGATGCCGGGTGAGATGAGGTCAAAGGCATGGGGCAAGGATGCTGCCTGTGAAGCCCATTGTCTTCTGGGTCAGGGAGAAGATGAAATAAGGTCAACCTACCTCTTCTTTGGTAAAATGGGAACAGAGGAAGGGTCCACAGGGACTGGTGGTCACTCAGGAGAGGACTGGGGATGGGATGGAGGGGGAACTCAGGGCAGAGTGCCAGCTGACATTGCAGCATAATCAGAACTAAAATTGAAGAACATTTTCTTCTCTTGAGAAAGGAAACTTTAAATGCTTGGAATATTCCAGGCAGGAGTGGTGTTTGCAGTTCAATTATTATTATTTCTTTAATTACAGAGATGCAGCAGATGTTGCTATTTCAAGGAAACACGTTTGTTCCAGCATCAGGAACCCCATAGCCCGCTGTGCACAGAGAAAGTCACAACATCACGAACCCCATGACCTGCTGTGCACGGAGAAAGTCACAGCATCACGAACCCCATAGCCCACTGTGCACGGAGAAAGTCACAACATCATGAACCCCATGACCCGCTGTGCACGGAGAAAGTCACAGCATCACGAACCCCATAGCCCACTGTGCACGGAGAAAGTCACAACATCATGAACCCCATAGCCCACTGTGCACAGAGAAAGGCAACAGTGGTCTGTCCTCGGGGGGTGTGTTCCCCACCCACACTCCCCAGATTGCCAGGCTTTCCCCAGGCCTCTCTTGTGTGGCCATGAGCCTTGGACATCAGGAGGCCTGGCCTCTCTAGGACTGACCATGTCCCCTGCTGAACCTGAACCTGCGGAGGAAGGAGAGCTGATGGTGAGAGCTCAGAAGAGGTGTGTGGAAGTAGCTGGGTGACACTTAGGGTGACACGGAACCTCTCTCTGTCTGGAGGGAAGAGGGATGAAGTCCTGCTGGGCACTGGCAGCCTTGCTGTGACCATGAGGCCTTCCAGCCTAGGATGACACGGATGCTCCATGTCACAGAACCAGATTCCCAGCACGCCTGGGCATCTGTGGTCCCTGCTAAGGTCTCCATCCAGCGCCGGGGTAATCCGTCTCCTGCTGCTCCATCCTGTTGGAGAAGGGCCTTTTCTCACAGCAGCTGAGAGCTTCCATCCACACAGATGAGCCACCCAGCCCGCCAGGGCTCAGAGAGCATGCCACGAGATTGCCTTCTGTGAAGGACTTCCTTGGTGGCTCAGACAGTAAAGCACCTGTCTACAATGCGGGAGACCCGGGTTCGATCCCTGAGTCGGGAAGATCCCCTGGAGAAGGAAATGGCAATCCACTCCAGTACTATTGCCTGGAAAATCCCATGGACAGAGGAGTCTGCTAGGCTACAGTCCATGGGGTCGCAAACAGTCGGACGCAACTGAGCGACTTCACTTTCCCTTTCACCACTTAAGGAGGTACAAGAAGGCTGGGAGTTGAAGCAAACCAGAATGTGGAAGACAGACCCCGGCTTGGCAGCGAATCTTAGAAAATACACATTAGGTTAATCCAGAAAGATGCTGGAGAGGTGGTAACCAGCAGAATGAAATGGAGACCCCAGTTGTTCAAAGGAGGGTAATACATGGCTCAACCCTCAAACTTTGTCTAGAAAATTTAGGTTGTGGAAAAACGGCAAAACAGTTATCTTATGTGGAGGGATTAAAATGATTGCAGTTTCTCATTCTAACAATAAAATGTTAATTAACACGCTTCTGAATTTAAAGTAGCCGTGTGAAAAACTGAAGGTGGAGGAAGTATACTCTGCCATTTCCTGGAAGAGACAAGGCAAACCAGACAGAATTCTGACAGCAAAAGACCAAAATATCAAAGCCTTTTTTTTTTAAGTAAAAAATAATGGGCAGAAGGCCAATCATATTTGTGTGTGTGTGTGGAGGAAATAAAAGGAACACACCATGAAACCATATAAATCATAGGAAACTGAATTTTATTAAAAATATATGCCTATAAAAAAAGACTGAAATGGAATATCCAGGGCATGATAGTTACAGATTAGTCAAATCACACAGGTCTTTTTATTCCATTTTTCAATTTTTTGGTAATAAATGAGTGTATTTATAATCATGAACTTGTCCTGAACATAACTGAACTTGAATATATATTTACTTATGATGCATGTTAATTGGTGGTGGTTTAGTCACTAAATTGTATCCAGCTCTTGCAACCCTACGGACTGTACCCTCCAGGCTCCTCTGTCCATGGGATTCTCCAGACAAGAACACTGGAGTGGGTGGCCATGCCCTCCTCCAGGGGACCTTCCCGACTCAGGGACTGAACTGGGTCTCCTGCACTGCAGGCAGATTCTTTACTGTCTGAGCCTGAAAAGGACAGAGAGAGACTTCTGGCTTTACTCTTGTCGTATGTTTTGCGTCAGCTGTTTCAGGAACGACAGAGGGGCCAGGACTGAGGAAGGGGACAGACAGGCCCGGGCTGGGCAGCTGCAGCCTGAGTCCTGCTGACGCTTCAGAGGGGATCCACTCTGCCCCTGCGATCCGCCCCACCGCCCCCGAGCCCCATCAAGAGTCCTCACGTCTCCCCGACTCTCAGCCTGCACAGTGCTGACTGTCCTTTTGGTTTTTCCAGGAGACATTTTGCTAAGGCCCCCCCCGCTCCCTCTCTCATGCCTAACAGCCTCTCACAGTGACCCTGGAGCCACTTCCGAGTGAACGATGCAGGAGCACGGAGCTGATCCAGGAGGCGATCCCAGAGGCTGGGTCAGGAGGCCCCAGCGGACGTGCCTTGGCAGGGCCTCCGAGGTGAGCGAGCCGGGTTTGAACCCCCGGGGTCCCGCCCAAGTGATTGCAGGCGGCTCCGCACACAGAGGAGAGCTTGGTGACAGGAGGCTCGGCCGGGACGGAGGCCCTTGCATGGGGCATCCAGGCTCCTGCTCCAGCCTCGTCGAGGGCCCCACGTCCTCTGTACTGGGGACCCCCTGCCCTCCCGCCCCTCTGTGCTGGCTGCACGCACTTGCTGGGGTCTCTGACCTTCGGGCACACCAGCGCCCACCCTCCACCGCCTCCTGGCCCCGCCCCGCCCCGGAGCCCAGCAGGTTTCCTTTCCTCCTCTGATGGATCCTAGAAGCAGCGTCCACGCTTCCTGTCTGTCCCCAGGACAGAACACCTCCGGCCGCTACAGTCTGCCCTATCGAATTGTCGCCCCGGCGTCCACTCTGTCCTCGGCCACGGGTCATCCTGAGGTTGTCACTTCACTGCTCTCCCAGTGACCCTCGCTTTCTCTCTGGTGGTTCCTCCTCCTTGTCCCCCACAGGCAGGTGATTCCTGGATGTCACAGTCAAGACTCTGCCTGTGATATGGGAGACCCTGGGGTCGATCCCTGGGTCGGGAAGATCCCTTGGAGAAGGAAATAGCGACCCAACTGAACTGAACTGGACTCAGTAGTCTTGCTTGGAGAACTTCATGAACAGAGGAGCCTGGCAGGCTACAGTCCACGGGGTCGCAAACAATCAATGTAATTAAGGGACTGACATTTCTCTTCACACTGGTGTAGTCAGAACACGTGCCTCCAAACGGCCAGATGTGCAGTGTGGACGCCTGACCAGCGTGGGAAGCAAGGCTTGTCCTTCCTATCTCCTCTTCCGCTACCTGGGAGGCTGAGCTCTGTGCCTTATCATCCCATGCTGGCGACGGGCTGGCCGGGGACGTCTGTGGCCTGGGGATCACCTTAGCATGGAGAGATGCTTGCGGAGCCTGTTTCGGGGGGCCATTCCTGGCCACGGGGGTTACCTGGGCTGGTGAGTACAGGGACTGACTAGGGAAGCGGGGACTCAGTCGTTGGTCTTAAAAATGCAGACACACTCTGCTTCAGTGTCATCAAAAAAGCAACTTAAAAAAACCCAAAAAACAGAGGCTCTATCCATTACGTCTCTGGTCCATATCCCCATGCCCTCTTTAACTGACCAGGGCCCATCCCAGCAGAGAAGAGGGACGTCTCCTCCAGGAACTCCAAGGGTCTCTGAACCACATCAGCGATACACGTACTCCGCTCAGATCTGATAGAACACGAACTCACCCCGTTACCCCGTCTAATAGCACCATTTCTTGGCTGCCGCATGCTTGTCTGCATGGGACTCTCCCAACGGGAGGGGGTAGAAGCGTTGGCCGGCCTGGGAGGCTTCCAGAGAGGCGTCCTCACGCTGTATCGATGGGTTGAGACCTTCTTAACACATTTCACTTGTGATCTTTTAAAGCTGTCAGACCGGAGTGATTTTCAGTCACTTTGCTCTGGAGTGGATTTGCAATCATGTCCCAAAGGTGGTAGATTAATAGATTAAAAAGGCAAAGTATTAATCTGGGGCATCGTCCTGTCTCCTTCTGCACGAGATACCATATCACTGTCAGGCGGGCCTGGCAGCTCTGCAGTGAGGCGTCAGCGGGCTTCGCAACGCTTCCAGCAACAGGGATGGTTTGCACCCAAGGGCTCCGGGTCTGCCTGGACGTGGGGAGGAAGGTGTGTACCCACTGCCCACTGCCCCCCTACAAGCGGTTAGCTCTACACTGTATTCTCTGGACCCAGGGCAAAGCTGTCCGCTTGTTCCACGGAAGTCTTGAAACGATGTGACCCACTGTATTTGTCTGCCTAACTTTCTTAAAAGAAATCAGTGTTTTTCTTCATTGTTTAATGCCAGATTTCCCAGGGAAGCAAGACGAAGCTGTTAGAGACATCTACCCCCCTCAACATGATGATACCCAGGATTTGTGGGTAGAAGCAAGAGTCTGGATCAATTGCCGTCTGCAACCTCTCCAGCTGTCTGGGACCATTTCTGAGCTGACTCTGCTAAACCACGGCTGTGTTCAAGGAAGCCCGGGGTCTCCATCTCTCCTCTTACATTTTCCAGCTTAAGGTCCATTTCTGGAGCAGCAGGAGGCATTCTGCGTCACGCAAGTGAATGCTAGCTTCGAATCACCGCTCAGAAAAGACAGAGGTCTTCTGGTCCGAGAGGCTCTCGGTGCGGATGTCATCGAGTCTGGAGTGAGTCACCCGAGTGGAGCTGGCTCTGCGTCCCTCCCCGGGGGGCCAGGAGCCTCACGTGCAGGAGCGGTCATGGTCACAGGAAGGACCCTCCATCTGGGCATGTGCTCTCCCCAGAGCTTGGGGCCAAGGGGACAGTAGGTGCTCACCAAGTGCCCAGCACACACAGGCGTGTCTGGGTGAATCATTCCAGAACCTTCACGCACCCGGAGGACTCACCTCCCCTAGAACCTTCTCTAGAACCTTCCAGAACCTTCTCTCCTCATCTGTGCTTTATCCAGAGACTTTTGTACGAGACTTTACACTTCGGACATCGTCTCTAGCGCTGCCCTTCCCCCACTTAGGACAGGGACGCCTGCAGACAGCCAGGCCTCCACAGCCCACACGCTCTTTTTTTCTTAGAACAGGCACCAGCCAAGCAAAGCTTGGAGGAATTTTGACTGCTGACAGTACAGGCTCAGCTCAAAGGTGTGTTTTCTTGCTTCTGAAATTTCAGAAACAAAAAAATGCCTGCAGGAGCCCCTTCACGGTCTCGCCCCCTAAATCATGAGGATGTCTGAAGTTCGGTGTCACCGGGATCATATTTTCTATGGTGTTCTTTCAAAGCGTGCTCCTGGAAAAGTACTTTGGGAGGCAGAGTCTGAAGCCTTAGGAATTATTAGTATTTTCATTTCGCCAGGAAGCAATGGGGCAGAACAGCCTGGCGGCCGCGTGCCCGGTACAGTCCCTGGGGGACTCCAGCAGGTTTATCTGAAAGACCCCCCGGCCAGCTCCCTGTGGAAGGGTTGGTGCGGCTTGGCTTCAGCAAGCTTCGGGGTCTTGCTCTTTCCAAGGCCCGGCTCCCCAGTGCTGTCTGATGATGCCGTGGGGACACAGAGGGGCTTTACAAATACGAGGGCAGTCTAACTTCCAAGGCTCCATGTGTGTTACACAGACAATCCTGTAGCTCTTTGTGCAAAGGACACAAATACTGAGTTAGGGGGCCGCCCAGCTCCATCCCTGAGGTCAGCCTGACGCCTGAGACCCCGGGACACACAGGAGACCTGGGAGGGGCTGGATTCTCCTCCCATGATCCAGGCGGCCCTGCCCAAGGCCCTGGGGAGACAGTGCAGTTTTCAGGTACTTGGGGGCCACCCTCCAGGGTGACAGAAAGAGGAGGTACAGGCGGACGCTTGTCAGGACACTGGCTGGTGGAAAGGCCCTCAGCAAACGTGCTCTGATCTGCTTGCGTCTGCAAAGGCGCCATGTGCGTTACCAGCACAGAAAAGGTGCCCACTGTCTGTGCTTTTAGTGCTGGTGAGCTCAGCGTGTATGCGGAGCCTGCTTGTGTCCTTCTCAGAAGTCCGCGTTTAAGATCTGGTCTTCCTCAAGCTAGATAACTCGTGCAGGGTATCTTGTCCTTGGACTTTACACTGGGTGTCTCTTTGGATAGGTCTCCCCTGTCCTGTGTGAGCTCCTGGTGGGCACCTTACCTGTCTCATCACTGCTCCTTCTCAGCCCCAGTACAGGCGTCCTGTGTGACGGTCACTTCCCAGGTGAACAAGTGAGTGAGTGAGTGAGCGAATGAATGCGTGAATGAGTGACTGAGTGAATGAATGCATTAGTGAATGAGTGAGTGAGTGAGCGAATGAATGCGTGAATGAGTGACTGAGTGAATGAATGCATTAGTGAATGAGTGAGTGAGTGAGTGAGCGAATGAATGCGTGAATGAGTGACTGAGTGAATGAATGCATTAGTGAATGAGTGAGTGAGTGAGCGAATGAATGCGTGAATGAGTGACTGAGTGAATGAATGCATTAGTGAATGAGTGAGTGAGTGAGTGAATGAATGCGTGAATGAGTGACTGAGTGAATGAATGCATTAGTGAGTGAGTGAGTGAGTGAGTGAGCGAATGAATGCGTGAATGAGTGACTGAGTGAATGAATGCATTAGTGAGTGAGTGAGTGAGTGAGTGAGCGAATGAATGCGTGAATGAGTGACTGAGTGAATGAATGCATTAGTGAGTGAGTGAGTGAGCGAATGAATGCGTGAATGAGTGACTGAGTGAATGAATGCATTAGTGAATGAGTGAGTGAGTGAGTGAGCGAATGAATGCGTGAATGAGTGACTGAGTGAATGAATGCATTAGTGAGTGAGTGAGTGAGCGAATGAATGCATGAATGAGTGACTGAGTGAATGAATGCATTAGTGAGTGAGTGAGTGAATGAATCAGTGCTGCTCCAGCTGCAAACAGACACCTGTGTTCCTTCTCCGGAGAAGCTCAGGGCACAAAGAGGGAACGAGCCCCCCTCCCCGAGGGCTGTGGAACAGCCCAGCACAGGGCTGCAGACAGTAGAAAAGGTTGCTCGGCCGGCTAGGCCTGGGGAAGGCAGAGAAGGCTTCCTGGAGGAGGAGACATCAGCAGCAGGCAGGGTCCGTGGGCAGCCGCCAAACATTTTAATCCTGAGAGCAGGTTGATGTGAGGGGGTGACGTGGGGGGTCCCGAGGCCCCACCCATGGGTGCCCCTCGGCATGCGTGGAGGGCAGGCAGGTGGGGGTGAGCTGGGGGCTGTGCTGGTCAAGATGAAAGGTGTCTACATGTGCAGCTGGCCCTCCAGCCTTTGGTGCCACGTGGTGCCCAAGGGACCCCTTTCTTGTCCCATGTGTGCCCAGCATCTCTGTGGGAGGAGAGGCATCTATCCCGAGGGGCTCCCTGGGTACCATGGTGGCCACGTGCCCGCCAAGCAACGCCCCGCACTGGGAGGGCAGGGTGGGAGGCAGCCCTGGCCGAGGTGGGCTCCAGAAGCAGATTCCCAAGAAGGGTCTCTCTGTGTATCATCAGGTGGAGTTGGCGCTGGGTTCACTTACAGATGAGGAGGGGTGTGGCGGGAGGCAGGGGACGACTTCTCTCATTTTCAGGCTCACACAAAGGGCCCCATGCGGAGTGAAAAGCCATCAGAGTGGAGCAGGGTGCGCTCGGGGTGGGGGTGAGGCAGGTTGGACAGGGAGGTTGGGCGCTCTGGCTGTGAGGTCCCCAGAAACCAGCCTCGCTGACCCTTTCTGACCCTTCCTTCTCCCTGAGGTCACCGGCCATGGCTGGACCTGCTGGGGGCCCAGGGCGGGTGGAGCCATCTGCGCAGGGGCAGAGTTTCGGGGGAGAGGGCCTGGGCGCCCTGGGGTGGCTCTCTTGTGGTTGGCAGGCTGAGGGGGGTGCTCCTGTCTTCATGTGGGAGATCCTTGCCAGGTGACCCCAAGGGTGTCCCCGAGCCTTCCCTCCCCTCGGGCTCCCAGGGGGTGGGTTCTCGGGAGCAGGACCTCCAGGGCCCTCAGAGGCAGCTCAGGACCCCTGCAGCCGGGCCCTGGTCCCCTTCTGCACCCCGTTCCATCCTGCTGCTTCCGGGTCCCCTGCCCTCCTCTGGCCAGGCCCTCAGCAGGCACCAGGTCACACCCCAGGCCTGCCGGGAGGTGCCAGGACACACCAGATACTCCCATAGGACCGGGATTGGTGAAGAAGAGGCAGCCATCAGGGAGGACTCAGAGAAGGAACTGCTGTCCCCAGCAGAGGAGAGGGTCCCCGGTCAGCAGACACCCCCACCAGGCAGATGCGTCTCAGACGTGGGGCGGGGGCTACAGTGCTGAGAGTCCAGCTGCCTTCACCCCCAGGGTGGTCCCTCCTCCTGGCCTTCTCGCAAGGACTGGGCTCAGAGCCCTGTGCCCTGCGGCACATTGGGGGGCCAGGAAGCCGGGCCGTGCCTCCTTGGAACCGAGCTCACCCTGCTGACACCTTGCGCGTGGACGTCCAGCCTCCAGAACCGGGAGCGGTTCGTTCCACTGTGTACAGGCCCCCGGCGTGCAGCGTGTCATCACAGCGGCCCCGACGGATGGTGATGCTTGAACCCTGAAGTCGCAGTGGACGTAGCTCTTGGAGGAATGCCGGGAGAGCCTCTACAGTGAGGTGGGGCTAAATGGTGCCTCGCCCGGGAGTCAGAGGAGCACCCCCAACACGAGGGCCTCCCACGTCAGGCAGGCGTCCCTCACACCCCCACCAGGGCACTTGGCATCCTCGTCCCTGCAGGGACAAGCGCATCTCCAGAGGGAGCGAGTGAGAGCCACGTGGAAAAAGGGGGTGTGTTTTACTTCTTGCTTGTTCATCACACCAATGTGTTATGGCTCAGATGGTAAAAAAATCCGCCTTCAATGCAGGAGGTCCCCATTCGGTCCCTGGGTTGGGAAGACTCCCCTGGGAAGGAAATGGCAACCCACTCCAGTATTCTTGCCTGGAGAATCCCATGGGCAGAGGAGCCTGGCGGGCTACAGTCCCTGGGGTCGCGAGGAGTCGGACACGACCGATGGACTATCCGTATGTTAGCTGTTTTCTAATATCAAATATCTAATATCAAATATCTAATATCAAATATCAAATCAACATGATTTGAAGGGCAGAAATTGAACACACCTCTTCAAACCCAGTTTCCAAGAAACTTCTTGTGTGTTTCCTCGAATATTTCCTTCGGGCTGGTTCTGCTTTTTGTCTTGGGAATCCCTTGGGAAACCAGACACTGAGGACTCAGCGCTCGGAGACGTCCTGGGCCCAGCAGAGACCGGCACCCCTCGGCTTTGTTCCGGGGGTCTCGGCATGGCTGGGGATCTGCTGACCCAGGTTTCTTTGTGGTGGGGCTTTCCTCTCCTTTAAAGCAGCAGTTAGTGAAAATGTAATCTCTCTGTTCACCGTAGTGATGTCAGGGTCATCAGATGAACACAGGGGTTTCATGCCTGAGGACCGGCGTTCCCCAAGCAGAGAGGCAGGCAAGGACCACACGAGGACCTCTCAGGCTCGGCAGGGGTGGTGTCCCCTGCCCCCGGGAGCAGGGGAGGGTCTGCTCTCTGGACCCAGAGCAGCAAGCCCTCAGCTCTGCTCCGGGGCAGCCCCGAGGGCCCTCGCTCTTGCCTAACTGGCTCCTCCACTGACTGGTAAACCGCCAGAACACATCTTAGCTGTCCTGCAAGCACTATCAGGGAAGAAACACAGATTTGTCCAGAACAGCCAGGAGTCCGGGTGCTTTGCCTTTGAAGACTTGGGAAAGTTTAGATTGCAGGTCCAGCGCCATAATTTATACTTTAGAAGGCAGATGATGCTGATCTGGGAAAATGTAAATTTGACTAATTTATTGGCCATCCCTGGGCTTGCCCCCTGCAATGCAGCTGCAGATAATTTCCCTCCACAGTCTGTTTCGGGGTTTCCTGGTTATCAAAGCCCCCCACACATCTGCCAGCCGCACGAGCCTGCGGGGAGTGCCTGCCCCACCGCGGCCTTCCCTTGGACACCCCAGGGTCCTCGCCGGATGTGGGCGAGGAAGAGATGGCCCGCACAGAAGGGGAGCTGCTGGCCAGCGGTCCCCCACCGCAGCCTTCCCTTGGACACCCCAGGGTCCTCGCTGGATGTGGGCGAGGAAGAGATGGCCCGCACAGAAGGGGAGCTGCTGGCCAGTGGTCCTCTGGGGGCACTTGTCTTCTTTTTCCTTCCTGTGTGTCCGTCTCACGTGTCAATGCAATGGACTCTGTGATGGAAACCGGAGGGCTCCATTTCTGGTTAGTGCCAGGCCGTGCGGGATTCCCAGGTGGTGCTAGTGGTAAAGAATCTGCCGGCCAGTACAGGAGACCCAGGAGACGCGGGTTCCATCCCTGGGTCGGGAGGATCCCCTGGAGGAGGAGACGGCAACCCGCTCCAGTATCCTTGCCTGGAGAATCCCATGGACAGAGGAGCCTGGTGGCAAAGGGTCACACAGGACTGAAGGGAATTCACAAACACACACTCTGCTCACGCTCCAGCAGCCCCAGTTGCTTGGGTCCCAGCCTGACCTGGCCCAGCACTGCCCACTGTCTGCAGGGAAGTCTACGGCAGCACACACGGTCCTGTCCATCTTCCCGGGGCTCTGGACACCCTCCCTCCTCCCAGGATGCTCTCCTCACCTCACCGGGCTGAGTTTCTCTCCATGACGTCATTCTACTCCGAGACCATTGGGGCAACACCGTTTATCACTGGTTGGTACCCACTGCCAAGTGCGTTAAGGAAGGACAGTTCTGAAAGTCTGAGTGCCTGCAAATGTGATTCACACACCTGTCCAAACTTGGGAGGCATCTGAATAATGAATAACGGGGCAACCCTAAAGGTGGCTTCACTTGGATCCCGGTAACCAGGCAGGAAGTAAAAAAAAATGTGCTGCAAGAGAGAAAAGCAACTCTCCCCACAAAAGCGAAAGTGTTAGGCACTCAGTCGTGTCCCACCTCCTTGCAACCCCATGGACTGTAGCCCGCCAGGGACTGCAGCCCTCTGTCCATGGGATTCTCCAGGCAAGAATACAGGAGTGGGTTGCCATTTCCTCCTCCAGGGGGTCTTCCCGACCCAGGGATCGAACCCGCATCTCCTGCATTGCAGGTGGATTCTTTACCTTCCGAGCCACCAGGGGAGGCCCTCCCCATGAAGCCAGCAAGCAAATAAAACAAAGCCGGAAGACTGTTTGGTGAGAAAACCCATCTCAGAAGCTTCCCCCTGAGAGCAGAAATCCAGGCCACATCTCTTGTGGTCCTAGGTATGGCACCCAGGGCTTCCCGCAGACCCCTGCTGGCGGCCACGCTGGGTGGACAAGGGCTGAGGTTGTGTCCATGCGGCCAGGGTCTTCAGGCCTCTGCGTCTCACATCAGAGACTTCCCTCTCACCCGGACCCCTGGGAACCCCGCACAGGGAAGCCCGCGAGGTCAGGGTGCTGGGCAGTGGGGTGTCTCTATCTCAGGCCAGCGTGTGCCTCCACTTCACAACTCAGGCCTCCAGGGCCGGGGCTACCAGGTCGGGGGACGGGAGGAGGAGGTCACCTGTGGCGCCAGGCTGGTTTCCACTCCCGCGGATGGAGGTGGTCGGAATCTCTCAGCAGCTGAGTCTTGAAGGTGGCATTCCCCCGTTGGTGTCCTCTGCCTCATGAGTACTCGGGAAAGCCTTCTCCATTATTGTATGGCTGATTCTTTCTCAAGATTCTGCTGGGGGGTGGACAGCCAGAGCGAAGGCCAGGCGCTTGGCCGTGGCCGTGTGTGCCGGGACAGGCATGTCCTCTGGACACGCGGGACTCCAGGGCCAGTGCTCCTCCTGGAGCTGTGAGTCCTCAGTGAATCCAGGAAAGTCAGAGCCCACCATTTTCATAGACAGTGTGGCTGTTCACACCCATTACGCCCCTGGCCTCCCCGAGGTTACCTGAAGACAGGAGGAACAGGACAGACGAAGGGACTGAGGGAAAAGGCCACAGGCTGCGTGGTCCTGCATCTGCTCGTGGAGCGAGAGGCAACCCTGCCTCCTGCAGGCGCGAGGGGAGTGCGTTCCCCAAACTCCACCTGTGTGTCTCAAGGGCTTCTAAGGAATATTAAGAAAGACAGACAGCAAGATGGAAGGCAAGATGGGAGGGAGGGACAGAGGAACAGGACTGAAAGGAAGAAGAAATCCCAGAGTCTTGGGGGCGCCCGTCTGCAGCGCGGGGGCTTGCTCTAAGAGAACCCCACTGCAGAGAACTTACGAAGCCCCGTAAGCGAGTGTCTTTCTGCCTTTTTACACTGTTCACGGGGCTCCCAGACGTGGCTTAGCGACTGAACGATGACAACAACCAGTGACTGTCTGCTTGGATGATGGGGCCTGGAGGTTAGGTCTGCGCACGGGAGGGACGGGGTCTCATCCACGTGAGATGGCGTCTCATCCGTCTCCAGCGTGCCCTGAAGTCTGGGGAGCACTGTGGCCTCGAGCCCTAGAGTCATCCTGGGCACTGGGTGCCCCGTGAGGACGGCCTCTGGGCCTCTGATGGGTGGTCCTCGTCGGGCGCTCGTCCTGGCTGAGCAGGCGGTGGACACAGACCTGCTCCAGCTCTGACTGTGTGCTCAGGGAGTGCTCTCGTGGTTCTGGAGCCCCGCGTCCGAAACGAAGGTCCCAGCAGGGCACACGTGCTCCCTCTGGAGGCTTCTTGGCCTCTGCCTGAGTCTGGCGGCTGGCCTCTGTTCCTTGGCTTGTGGCTGAAATTGCAGAGCCTTTGCCCACATGTTATGGCTGGGACTGTAGAACCAGCTGCTGCAACCTCCTGTGCGACTTGGGCTTCCTCATGGTACGGCAGGCTCCAGGCCCCAGAGCTCCTTGTCAGTGGCCCAGCGTCCATACTGAGCGTTCCAGGGAGCCAGGAAAAGCCTGGATCATCCCCAGGGACTAGCCTCAGGAACCCAGGTGTCTTTTCTGCTGTGTTCTTAGCGAAAACAACCACAAGTCTTCCCAGATTTAAGAAGACAGGACAAAGACCCCATATCTAAAGGACTGTCAAAGAAATTCATATTCATTTTCCTTAAAAAAAAATTACAGTCTGTTCTCTGATCACAAAACTGCTTATATTTTTCTCTTGTGCAAAATACGTCAAGACCAAGCACAGGATCAGCCTCCTTGTGAGAAGGAGAGTTGTGTGTGTGGTTCCTTGCAGAACGTGAAAGTCGCTCAGTCGTGTCCAACTCTTTGCAACCCAATGGACTATACTATTCTCCAGGCCAGAATACTAGAGTGGGTAGCTGTTCCCTTCTCCAGGGGATCTTCCCAACCCAGGGGTTGAACCCGGGTCTCCCGCATTGCAGGCGGATTCTTTACCAACTGAGCCACCAGGGAAGCCCTAGACCTGTGCCCAGAAGAGTCATTGGTCCTTTTCTGTAAGAAAGGGACCTGAGCTTGTAACTGAACAGCCGGGTCAACCTACTACCTGATGTCAAATGCTGTACTTCCGAAACACTTTTTTGGTACTATTTCAGTTCAACTTGATACAATTTCTTTAAAAACGCTGTGGGTTTCTTTTGTATCACTTTTAATTCATTCCTTTAATCAATGGCACATCCTCAACATTTTCAAAGTAAGTCCTCCTCTACCCTGAGCCCCTTTGAGCACAGTGTGGAGAACAACTTTAAGATTCTTAGAAACCCTATTGTTTAACCAGCTGGATCTGTGCCTTGAGATTCTGAGAAGATGGGTTAGTTTGAAAGAGTCATGAATCACTGCCTTAATTCTCTGGGCTTTATGTTTTCAAGGCCAGCAAGTCCTGCCTGTTTATTTTTCCTCTAAATCCTTCTTCAAAACTGAGTAATGCCTTCAGTAGCTCACTATTTTTTCTCCTTACCTTACGATGCCCATTCTATAATAGGTGAAAATTTCGACATTCTGCTTAGCCATTTCTGTAGACAAATCTACCATTTTATTGCATGCATTATTTCAGGAATAGTTTAGCTAGAATGTCCACCACTGAATTAGCAGGGTCTTCTTTCCTCTAAGAACCTTTTCCTCACTTTTTATTGAGATATCATTGACCCTTCTTAAGACATCGTTCTGTCTTCTGCCGACAGTCTCCTCAAGGCCCTGAAACCAGTATATCTCAGGTTTTCAGGACGGTGGTGTCTCATTTTCAGCTGCCAAATTCTGTTCTCATTCCTACTGACACAAACAAATCACCCAGAACTTAATGGCATAAATGACCATTATACGCTGCTAGTATACTCGGGGAGTTAGGAATTTAAGGAGGCCACTGAGGAGGCAGTGTGTCTCTGATTCGCAGCATCTGGATGGAAACACATGAAGTTTGTTCTGACCCATAGAATGGAGGTGGTGGGGGGATGATTTGAGCAAAACATCCGAAAAGTTGTCTGGTGCTCAAACGGTCGGCCAGGATGGGTCCACGTGGCTGAACTTCTCAAACGTGACAGACTCTCCACCTCCAGGGCTCAGAAGGGCAAGCCGAAGCTGGGCTGTGTGTTTCAAACCAGCCTCAGACGTGGAACACATGTGCCTGATGCTGTGCAGGGTGGGGCGGATCCTGACTGCCAGGGGGTGGGAGAGGAGGGGGCTTGTGGCCCCCAGCCCGATGGGAGGAGCAGCAGAGACTTTCGCGGCTGTTTTTTTTTTTTCCCTTCATAAATTGCCTCATGCATTATGCCAAATTAGATTAACTAAACCAATTCCAAATAATGAAGCTGCCAGACAGCTGAGGGCAAATGATTTTCCGCTCGTTCATTAATGGAGTCCATCCATCCACCCACGTGTTCACACACGTGTTCCCACCACGCGGCTCGCATGACAGGCTGTGCGGAGCTGTGGCCACCCTTCTGCGTCCCCACTGGCTCGGCCGGGTCTCGGGGGACCCCTCCCACCGGGGGCGGGGCTATCAGGTGTCCCAAGGGCCCCTGTCTCATCCACCCTCTGCCCAGCCACCAGGAAGCTCTCTCTAAAACACAGAGCCGACCATGCTCTTTCTTGCTCACAACCTTCCCAGGGTTCCAGCTGCTCCTGTGACAAAGCCAGGTGCCCTGGAGTGTGCCCTGGGAACTCAGGCCCGCCCTTCCATCCAGTCTCAGGGTCTCAGCCCCCTCCTTTCACTGCTATTCTCCGCATGGACTCAGGCCTCAAACACAGAGCTCAACCCCGACACTTCAGGGCTCTGTCTGTCTCTCTCCATGTCTCCCTTTTTTTCTCTCTCTCTCCTTGGTCTTGGGGACTTTGCTGGAGCCCTCCCTGCTTTCCCCTTTGTTGAGAACTCGCTTCTCCGCGTTGCAGCTTCTCCTACGTCCTCTGCACTTCTTTCAGGGTCTGCAGCTGCAGCTGGACGTGAAGAGGGCAGGACCAGCATGTCCCGCACAGGGCTGTGACCCCGGCACCACCACCAGGCCTCGTGTGTGCGGGGGCAGTGAACACTGGTCTAACCATTCCAGGAGCTGCTGCTTCTCTGGCTGACCATGGTCCCCTCAGTGCAGGCTGGAGCCTGCGCAGAGGGTAGGAGTCCACCCCGGCCAGCCACCCTACCTTGCTTCTGTGCCTCCGCCTGGCACCTGGAAGCAGGATGCTCGACCTTGGAGGAGGACTTCTGCCCCTGGTGGGGCAGGGGGCAGCCCGCGGGCGGCAAAGGACAGTCCTCTGTCCTCGAAGCGATGCTGAGAACCCAGGCTCTGCTCCCCACAATGCCCACGTGAGTCAGAGGTTCTCTTTAACTCGCTGGTTGACATCTCAGGCTCAATGGGAGTCAGGCTTCCAAGGGGACAACAGAGGAGGCGAGGGAGGCTGAGGCACGGCCATCACTCACCGTGGGTGCATCCCGAGCCCCTCCACACATCCGTGGTCCAGGAGCCCGAGAAACAGCGCAGGGTACCAGCCCGGCCAGGCCATGGTGTCAGAGCGAGGTCCGGTCCGTGAAGGCGCCTCTGTGGGCCCTCAGCGGTGGTCCCCACATCCCCTCTTACTTCTGCACAGGGAGAGGGGCCGGTGTTCCAGATGGCCGCATATATATGCACACATTTTCTTTTCCCAGCTCACTGATGATTTCAAGAGCAGACAAGCCATGAGCAGGAAGTGCTGGCGGGCCCCGTGGCGTGGGCCTGGCTGGGGGACCCGCCTACACCCCAGCTGGGGTCTCCGCCAAGACTCTCTGGGCGCCTGGAGGCAGGTCCCAGGGGATATGTCGTGGGGGCCTCGTGGGTCCCAGCCTGCTTGAGTGGAGGAGCCCGATCCCGCTTCAGCTCCACAGTTGAGCTGCGATGGGAGGAAGCAAAGGGCCTGGGGCACCCCTTTCTCCCCTCCACCCCTCCCCAGGATTTGGGCCACTTCTCATGGGGTGGGATGGGACCCTCCCATCTCCCCTGTCCCCCTCCCCTCTCCCCTGTCCCCTCGCCTCTCACCCCTTCTTCCCTCCCCCCTTCCCAGGATTTGGAGAGTTTGTCCCAGTGATGGTGATGCAGAGATGCAGGCCTGAGTTTTCTGCAGAAGCTCCACAGCAGGAACCAGGGACCCGGAGCCCCATCCCCAGTGAGTCCAGTCTCCCTGGCTGGATCCCAGCTTCTGCAGGCCTCCGCTCTGCGGGGGCCCCGTCGTAGGTGCATCACTGCCTGTGGCCCCGCACGGGGCACCCCCTTCGGTGCCAATGGTGAAGGTGTTCTTCCTGCTAGTAGCACTCAAGGGATTCCAGATGCCTCCCTGCCCCAGCCTCGGGGTCCCTGCACCTGCTCAGATGCACGCCTTCCCGGGCACGTCTCTCCTTGACCAGTGAGGGGTCTGGCTGGGACAGGGGACTGTTTGCAGAGGAGCTGTGCTGTGCCCCCCAGCCTCTTGCTTATCCCAACAGCAGCTGCCTTTCATTACTGCTGCACATGTGAAAACGCCCCACACGGCCACTTCTCCTTGAGTGAGACCGTGTGTGTGAGTGTGAGTGTGTGTGTGTGTGTGTGTGAAAACGTAAACAGATTGTATAACAGAGTGTTCTCTAGCTGTCAGCAAGAGCTTTGAAAATAAAACACTTCCCTCCCAACTCACAATTGGCTGGCAGTAGGCACATAATGAATAATCGCTCCAGGGACCCGTGGAAAGATGTGTGGGAAAACTTTAATTAAAAGCTTGTCAGTACAGTTTTACCTGGGTGACATCACCCGCCTGAAATGCTGCTGGGGGCTTTGTTGTCTGCGGGATCGCAGGGCACACGCTTGTTCTGCTGACAGCAGACAATTCAGAGAGGCCTTTAAGAGCAGGAGGTGGGTGGACCGGGTGGGCGGGAGTGGTGGATGCCTGGGGACCCGTCGTGTGTGGGGTTCTGATTTCCTGAGGAGCAGCTGGACTCAGCTCCCTGGGGACTGGGCAGCTCCGGCCTCGACTGGGGCCCCGGTGCCCAGCAGAGCTGGCCGGGGTCCCAGCGACTCAGGTAGGGGCCCCACAGAGTCTCCCAGGCCATGCCAGGAGCCGGAACTGCATTCACCCTAAAGGTGGTCCAGCTTCCAAGGGGTGACTGAGGCCCATGCGCAGCCCCCTGGACAGAGATGTTAGAAAATACACACCTGGTGTGAGCCGAGGTTTCAGATCTGCTAGAAGCCCCCACAGAGGGAGGCAGAGGGCATTTGGGGTTTGCATCCCTGCAGAGCGATTATTTTCAGATGTGCTCTGAGCTGTAGACACCCACTCCTGCCTGCATCACCTCCAAGTGAGTCATCAGAATGGATCCCGAGTCTCTGTCTTAGCCATTTGGAATGACAGATTCCGAGGTGAGAAAGAGAATTTGGGTTTCGACCAGAGTACAGACCTCGGGGCTCCTGACCAGCCCCTGTCAAGGCCGTGGGGTGGGGGTGGGCTGGGAGCGCTCTGCGTGATGGATTTGGCAAAGGACCTCACATTCCTTGTTGCTTTCTTTTGTGCCTCACTAATTTGTTACAAGCTTGCATTCCTAATATTAAGGGATTAATTCCAAGTTATAGCAATTAAATACTAATTAATCCATTTTCTGAACAATGACTTCCTTTTATCTGTAACTGTTTACTTGACACACACCTATTTTGGTAGCAATTACACACTGCGATACAACCTGACACTTTCCGAGCTGTGTTTAGACAAGTAAACACGCAGTTGACTTTTATCAGTCACTTCACATCGTGGGGCGGCAGAGCCGGGAGGAGTGTTGACACGGCTGAAATAATGACAGGCCTGGCTTGGAGGCAGCACGTGGCTCCTGAGAGACCCGCCTGGTTATCATGTGACTTTATCTCGGGTGGACCGTCTCCACGTCTGCACTTGACCATCAGGCCAAAGGCTGTAAAGGGACCACAGCTCATACTCTCCAGCAGGCGGGGTCCCAGCAGATCCAGCGAGGGAAGATCCAACAGTCTCCACTGCAAAGTTCCAGCCCTAGGCTCGAAAGAAAATATTTGGAATCAATTAGGTTCACATCAAAGGCGGCTTTCACAGCTGCTGTACTTGCCATCCCAGGACTGGGCAAATGGGCTTGTGGTGAGGATGAGCAGTCTTCAGCTTATGAATGGATTGAACTCCAAAAGTTCATGTGTAAGTTCCCAAAACAGCACCATACATGGTGGTGAAGGTCCCAGGCCAGCCTGTAGAAAGCTCAGCTGGTCCTGTTCAATACAGCTGACCTCCCTGGAGCTGATTCCAGGAGAAGACGCATCCTGAGCTCGGACGCAGACATGGATCTTGTCCCTCCGGCGCCTGGTGGAAGACCTGGGGGAACAAGGTCACTGCTGCCCATGGGGCTTCCCTCCCCTGTCACGGGGCTGTGACGGGGGCAGTCCACCCGGACGGGCAGGCTGCAGGCTGGAGGCCAGCTTCAGGAGGCTGAGCGCACAGAGGGTCTCTGAGAGCCGGTGTGATGGCTTCATTTGTTATTTTTCTGGCAACTCATCCATGTGTGTGGCAATTCCAGAAACCAGTGTGTTCGATCCTTCTTTCCTTGTTCCTCTTCCTTGTCCTTCGCTCGCTGTTCCCTCTGTTCCCCGTCCTCCTCTGACTTCTGGCTCCTCTTTTCCTTCTGTCTCTTTTGTTTCCTAAACTGAGCCAGTGTCTCACAGCAAGGGGGAACGTAGCCTCGCTGTCCATCTTTGCATTTTCTGCAGAGATCCAGACATGCGTTCAGGTTAGGTTCTTGCCGCTTTCCTCTTTCCTGTAGTGTCTTCCGCTTCATGATCAACGTCAGCCTCTTATGCCTCCCAGAAAGGTCTTCCTAGGTGGCCGCGTGGTGAAGAATCAGCCCACCAAGGCAGGAGATGCAGGTTCGATCTCTGGGTGGGGAAGATCCCCTGGAGAAGGAAATGGCAACCCACTCCAGTGTGCTTGCCTGGAGAATCCCATGGACAGAGGAGCCTGGTGGGTTACAGTTCATGGGGTCGCCTCCCTCCCACCTGTGTTCTATCTCCTTGATGCAAGTGCAGATGAAATACTCTCTGGAGCATCTTTTGAAAAGGTATATAGATAATGGTTCATGGTCTTCTTAAAATATCATAATTTCTGTTGGTACAAGGGTTATTTTTCTAAAAACCTCATTTTGAGGGAACATGTTGAAAATCTAAAATACTTGTAAGGAAGACCTAGTCTAGACAGGGACTGTTACTTCCAAAATATTTATTGTGTCTCCCCCGAGAGCTTCAGTGGATGAAGACTGGAGCGCCTGCCCCAGGGGGCTGTTGGCTTCCTGGGGCCCAGTGTGAGGAAGCCAGGGGCGGGGAGCTCAGAACCGAGGGGGAACTCAGCTACCTCCGGTTGCCATGGAGATGCTAATTCCGCTGGTGCTGCCCAAACTCGCCGGTGGCTGATGCTGCACTTGTAGTGACTTAAAGCCCCGGGTCTTTCCCACAAGAGGCTGTGTTAATCCGGGGCTTTCCCTCCCCGCACACGTGGAGTTGGTTTGCCCACTGGAAGTGCACAGCATCGCGGTTATCCCGGGACTTCACCTTGCTAATGCTGCTCCTTGGCACTCTTTGTAAAGGAGGATTCTGTTCCTCAGAATTAGAGATCTCTCTTGACTCTGTGTCAACACGGTATTTGATAATCCTGGCTTCTGTGTCTGCTTCCAGCTTGTTGATACAAATGTTTCTCTTTTGCTTTTCTATTATTGGCTTAGTGTGATTTTTTTACATTAGTCATTACACATTTTTTATCCATAGATGACTTCTTTCAAGAACAGGTCTTTCAGAATTAGTCATGTACTGCGCAAGACCTGCCCAGGTGGTCCGGCGGTTAGGACTCTGGGTTTTCACTGCCATGGCCCAGGTTCAATCCCTGGTCGGGGAACTGAGATCCTGCAAGCTGCTCAGCACAGTCAAGAAAAAAAGAAGGAGTTCTAGTAATTAGAATCCTGAGTACTTGCCTAGGAAACAACAGAGCAGTAATGGAATTGTGTGCCTCATCTGAGGAAAGAGGACAGACACTCATCTGCCAAAGTACAAAGGAGCATTTACGTTGACAAGAAAATGATGAGATATTGACTTCACAATGACACTTTTGGCTACTCATTTGGGGGGAAAAACTCATATGCAAAAAATCTGAACGCAAATAGCCCATCTGATAAAATAGGAATGTACATCTTACACAAAAATAAATTTAAGGTGTATAACAGTATTCAAAACACAAAAAATAAAACCACAGAGGTTTAGGAAGAGGAGTAAGTTCATTTTTGTTACATTGTTCTGGTTTTGGGAAGAACTGTCAAAATATGCATGCTAAGTCACTTCTGTCACTGTGTGTGACCCTATGGACTGAAGCCTGCCAGCTGTCCATGGGATTCTCCAGGCAAGAGTACCGGAGTGGGTTGCTATTTCTTCTCCAGGGGATCTTCCCAACCCAGGGATCAAACTTGAATTTCATGGACCTGAATTTTTCTGAATAAGAATGAAAAATTTGACTAGTAAAAATTTAAATTCTATTCAGGGCAAATAAAAGCAGAAATCAAGTAAGAAGAAGGGATAAAACGAAAAAAGATGGCATATGATAAATTAAGAAAGAGACATACATCTGAGAGAAAAGTCCTCAGGGTCAAGAGCGGATACTTGATAGCAGCTGAAACCACGCAGAACGCTTCAAACCTATCGAAAGTCTGCGGCCTAGTTGTGGCAGGAGAGAATACTGAAATTGAGATGATAAGTCCCTATTTTTAAGCCAGCAAACACAGTACTAGAAGTGACACCCGGGTGGGCACCCACATCGCCACGTCACAGCTCCAGCTTCGGGAGGAGGGAGTTGACAAGACACACTGGTGTTCAGTTGCTCGTCACGCCGGACTCTGTGACCCATGGACTGCAGCACGCCAGGCCTCCCTGGCCCTCCCTACCTCCCAGAGTTTGCCCAAGTTCATGTCCATTGAATCGGTGCCGCCATCCAGCCACCTCGTCCTCTGCCGCCCTCTTCTCCTTTTGCCTCCTGTCTTCCCCAGCTGCAGGTCTTTCCCAATGAGTCAGCTGTTTGCTTAGGTGGCCAAAGCATCTGACAAAGTACATGTAAATTCACAATGTACAAATTCATCAACGGATGATATTCCCCTTTCTTCTTTGTTGTTATCTGCAACAAACTTGTCTGTATCTGTTATTATTTTAGCCCGCATTCTTTTTGATAAACAGGCAGTACTTTTTTAAACCCTGCAAGTCCGAAATCCCATTGGTGAAGAAACAGTGACTTTATAGTCCCACCCCATCTTGGTGCTGGCAGACTATGAAGTGGTTTCTGAGTCCACGGAAAGCGACACGCACGTCTCTGAAGGGGGAGAGCTGGAGAAGAAGGGGACAGAAGGGTGGGGACGCCGTGGGTGGGAGGAAGGAGGGTATGAACTTCGCTTCCTGCTTCCCATCAGCTAATCTGGAAGGAAAAAACAAAGCAAAACACAAAACAAGGCATGAGTCGGGGAGATAAAAACCCAAAGGGCTTTTGAGTAAAGTGCCACTGAGCTGGCTGAATTAGGTCAGAAGACCCTCTGAGGGCACCTCATAAGGAGGGTCCCAGGGGTGGGATTCCCTGCCACTGACAAGGAGAGAGGACTCTCGGCTGATGAGGGTGGGCGTGTCCCCAGAAGGGGGGTGGAGCTCCTCCTGGGCCCTCCCAACGCTCGTGCTGGCGTCTCTGCCCATCCACGTGACCTTGGCTCTCCAGGCAGCAGCCAGATCCCTGTCCCTGGTCTTTGAGGTTCAGCGTCCACGTCAGGCTGACCAGGGGTCAGCCCTCCTCATCGTTAGCTCAGTGACCTGCACTGCTTTTCTGATGACGGGGACTTGGGGGACAACTGGGAGCCCAGGCTTCTAAGCCCCTCACTCACTCGTTTAGCTTTTTCTGGTCAACCCATCGTTCGTGTTAAACCCTCAGCACAGCGACAACGCACAGAATGTGGATGGGTCTGCACAGCACAATGACACGAGAGAGCGCACTGTGGGTGGTGCGCCCACAGACAGTGCCAGCTGAGCCCAGCTGGCTGCTGGGGTGACCGCCGCAGGTGTCGGTCTCGGCCACCTACCCCTCTGGCCAGCGAAGAGCGGAGGACCTGCAGAACAAGAAACCTTTCAAGGCTGCTGGGCCCCGGGTTTGGGGAGTTGCACACCCCGTTTTTGGGAGTCTGCCTGCCGCTTAAAGGGTTTGCAGGGCTCAGTGGAGCCTGCATGCGGAGCATGGCAGTGGCATCCTCACGGGGAGATTGGCCGGCTGGTCAAAGCACCTCTGACCACGCGTGTGCCCCCAGACTGGGCATCTCCGGCACGGCAGGACCAAGGCTGCGTCACCGCCCGGTGGCTCTACATGGCCTGACGGGTGAGCCTGTAACCCACTGGGCTGGACCCCGGTGCATAGCCAGAGGGATGTCTCCTCTTAGCAAGACCTCTTCATCCTCTTGAAGCCACGTGTCAGCATTTGCTGCAGATCCACCGTCTCCCCACCTCCACGGCTGCTCCCCATGGGCGCGTCATCGTTGTGCTTGGAACGAAAGCGGGTGCCCACCCAGGGTGGAGGGGCTCAGGGCTCAGGGGAGTCGTCCAGCCCGAGGCCAGCCTGAGCCCACGAAATGGGGGCTCGTCCTGCGTGTGTCCCCCCACCAGCCCTCCTGTGTCCACCCCCCGCGTTCCTCAAACCCAAACCCCCAACCGCCATGTACAGTGTTCGCTGTGAGAACAGACTGGAGCTTCTCAATTTTCAAAAACTTGTAAAGAAAATAAGTGTATCGTAGGTTGCAGAAAAGGTTGCCAGCTTTTATTTAAACAAGAGAAGACATTAAAAGTCAACAGAAAACACAACTCTGACTCTGCTCTGATGCTGCGTTTGGTGAAGGAAAGGGCATTTTCTCTTCCTAACCATGGAAGGATGTGAACTCAGAAGAAGGAAGATGCTCTCCAAGCACGGTTGGTTAACTGCTCAGAGCCCCTCCACGCTGCACACGCCTGACTTTCTGCGTGGGATCCGGGTGCCATGGGCTGAGCGGGGCTAGGGAACCACCGACCCATGGCTTGCCCACCAGCCAGAGTGTTGTGTTTCCACCTCAGATGTAAATGAAAACCCAGTTATTATTCAGTCTCCAGGCAGGAACAATTTTAAAATCCCCCCTCCCCCGATAGGCTTCTGTCCGTTGGAAATGGGGGAAAAACAAACAGGTAAGAGAGTCGCTTCCAGAAGAATTGTCTCATTCATCAACTTTTACTCAAGGCCCATTTTCGAACTTCCACTTGAGCTAAATTCCACTCCTGAAGATCCACTTTGATCTGCCATCCCAAGAATGTCACATCATGTGAGATGTGGTCTTTGGCATTCATCTGATTCTCTTCTGGCTTTGGGTAATTTTGTGATGCGGAGTCGGCCGAGGAATCCATTGGCTTTGGATTTTATAATTTATGCACACTGCTGGCTTTGGGCAACTCAGAGCATTTCAAAGAGGCAGACTTTAATTTCTTTGTCTGAATTTATTTTGGCCGAGAGGACTGTGCAGACCATGCCAGCCACTCGCTCATAGTATATCCTCATTTAAGGGTTGCAATGCAAGAGAAAACAGAAACAGAGGCCCTGAAGAGAATGCAGCAATAGATCTGCAAGAAGATCCAGATGAAATGATCAGCCTGTGAGCACTTCACTCATTTCTGCATTTCCAGACTGAGTTATACAAACTGTCTTTGAGGAAGTACGTAATTGAATGATTGGCTGGGTGAACTCAACCAGTCAGAATGATCCATCTTCAGACAACAGGTCTAAACAGAAGGGCTCTTGTTCTGCAGCAGTTTAACAATGAGAAGATCTTGGTATCCATCACAGCATACACAGTTTGCAGGTTGATCAAATCACTGTTTACCCAGGCACACTTCATTTCCAGGATGGAGCACTTGCCAGGCTCAGAGTTACTGGTTGAATAAACGAAGAACTTCTCCCCTTTTCAGGTCACAGCATAGCTCTGTTGGTGACAAAGAGTGCCCGTCATCAGCTTGACAGTGGCACAGCTTCAACAGCACCTGGGGGACTCTGATGCTCCTCCATCGATCTGCCTGGCTGGTCATGCAGTCCTGCAGATGGTGAAGGTGGGCGACGCTGGCTGTGACTCACCGCAGACCGACGGGAGAGAGGAACGTGGCTCCCAGCCAGGCTCGTCAGAGGACCGGAAGGTGTCAACACCACCGTTACAGCTCTGGGGATCAGCAGAGCTCCCGAGTGGTCAAGGCAACTGAGGAGGCCGCTGTCTGCAGACCAACCGTGCTTGAAGGCTGCTTTTAAATGTTTATCTCTTAAAGAAGACATTTCCAGCGGGAAAGCCCATTTAACCCAAGGCTCATTTTTTAAGTTGTGGCACTGAAGCTCAGACTGGTCGGCATCGCCACTGTATTATAGTTCTATGTACTTCAGCAGCAGTGAACACTCTGTGGTTGAGAGCAGATTTAGCTCATAGAACCCACCCAAAGTCTCAACACTTAGCATGAAAAAAATCTAAGTGTAAAATCCATGATTAATAAGCCAATACTGCTTATTTAGTCACTTAATAAAACGTGTTTATAAATAAGGAGGCTGATTATCTTTGGAATTTAAAATGCTTTGCAAAATGATTCCTAATGGAAAATTTTTTAAAGTTCTGAAATTTTAAAGCAATAGTTTTATTATCAGACTAGGTATCCACTATTTCTAGGGCTTCCCAGGTGGTACGGTGGTAAAAAATCTGCCTGTCAGTGCAACAGAAACAGGAGATGCAGGTTTGATCCCTGGGTCGGGATGATCCCCTGGAGAAGATGATCCCCTTCTGCAGTATTCTTGCCTGGGGAAACCCACGGATGGAAGCCTGGTGGCTACGGTCCATGAAGTCGCAGTGAGTGGGGCACGACTGAGCGACTAAGGCCTCTGGCACACTGAAGCTAACACCTGTTGTACACAACGATACATTAACCACTATGTTAAGTGTCTGCGTAAGCTCATTTAATTTTTTATAGTTTTTAATCCTAGCTTATGGTTTCTTCAGAAGGACAATTAATCCTTCAAAGACAGTAATTCTTCTTATTTATCAAAAGACACAGTGAAAAGGCAGTCCACAGAGGGGGAGAAAAATTACATATGGGACAAGAGTTTAATTTCTAGAATAGATGAAGAAGTGGTGCAACTTAACCATGAGGGAACAACTCGATTATAAAATGAGCAAGAGCCTTGAACAGACATTCCTCCAAAGAAGATACACAGCAGGCAGTAAGCACGAGAAAAGATGCGGGACATCACTGAGTATTAGAGAATGGTGACTCAAAGCCCCAGAGACACCACTTCATACCCACGAGGGTGGCTACCATCAAGAAAGTCCAGAAGCTAACAAAGTGTTGCCAAGGATGGAGGCAAGTCAGCTGGCCTTGTGCACTGCTGGTGGGAATGTGAAGCGTCGTGGCCACTGTGGAAGACAGTATGGAGCATCCTTAAAACATTACTATCAGAACTGCCGTGTGGTCCAGCGACTTTACTCCTGACTAAATGCTCAGAAGAGCTGAGAGCAGAGATTAGAAGATACATTTGTACATCCATGTCCACAGCGGCACAGCCCATCAAAGTCTTGGCAGGGCCGCTCACCTTCCTGGAGGCCCTTGACGTGCAACCACTTCCAAGCTCATTCTTGTTGCTCATGGAGTTCAGATCATCCTGCTGTGGAATGGAGGCTCCGTGTTCCTGCTGGAGACCAGCTGAGTCTGGTCGCACTCCAGCAGGTACCCCGAGGTGCCTCTCGTGCCCCCCCCCCGTGACCCCCTGGAAGCAGCCACTCATGCCCCTCTCAGCCTTCAAATGTCTCCAGCTCTCCTGCCTCCAGGCAGAGATGGTGTCTACTTTAAGGACTCACAAGGAGAGACTCTGCCTACCTGGGGAGCCCAGAGGATGCTCCATCACCTTAATTCCCTCTGCAGAGTCTTCTTTGTCATTGAGCAGAACACAGTCGCAGGTTCAGGAGAAACAGGGCCTGAGCATCTTTGGCGGTCATGATTCCACTGGCCTTGTCATCATGGACTGGAAGAGGAAAAAACAAAGGATAAACAATGCCACAGCCCCAGACAACCCTCGCCTGCTCCCACTCAGCCGCAGTGTTGCCTGTACCCCATTCCTGACTCTGCTTCCGGGGCCCAGGTTGTCATCATCTGGGAGCTGCAGGGCTGAGTGGAAAGAGCCAAGTTCTAGATCTTTCTTCCTAGGAAGGCACTGACCCCTGGGGACTTTTGTTTACTTATTTGTAAAATAGAATTCCAAATTTCTTTGGGTTGCAAAAACCCCTTGCTCAACATTCAAAAAACTAAGATCATGGCATCTGGTCCCATCACTTCATGGCAAATAGATGGAGAAAATGTGGAAACAGTGTCAGATTTCATTTTCCTGGGCTCCAAACCAATGCAGACAGTGAACTGCAATCACGAAATTAAAGATGCTTGCTTCTTGGAAGAAGAGCTATAACACAGACAGTGTATTAAAAAGCAGAGACATCAGTTTGCTTACAAAGGTCCATCTAATCAAAGCTGTGGCTTTTCCAGTAGTCATGTATGGATGTGAGAGTTGGACCACAAAGAAAGCTGAGTGCCGAAGAATTGATGCTTTTCAAGTGTGATGTTGGAGAAGACTCTTGAGAGTCCCTTGGACTGCAAGGAGATCAAGCCAGTCAACCCTAAATCAACCCTGAATGTTCATTGGAAGGACTGATGCTGAAGCTCCAACACTTTGGTCACCTGATGGGAAGAGGTGATTCATTGAAAAGTACCTTGATGCTAGGCAAGATTGAGGGCAGGAGGAGAAGGGGATGACAGAGGATGAGATGGTTGGATGGCAACACTGACTCAATGGACATGGGTTTGAACAAACTCAGGGAGATAGTGATGGACAGGGAAGCCTGGCGTGCTGCAGTCCATGAGGTCGTAAAGTGTCAGACAGCACTTAGCGACTGAACAGCAACAACCCTTGCTCAACTCCCAACATTCCTGGAAACTCAGTGCATTCGTGCCTGGGGTGGGGGGCCGCCCCAGGTGAGGCCAAGTGGACCCTGCGCTTCACTTCGTCCCCACACTGACCAGCCCTCCTCTTGTTAAGAGGCCTTGGGGGAAAACATCCCCTGCAGGGCCTCCGAGGACCTCGCCAGCTTCGCATCCTGGGATCCTGGAAACACGGTTTTGAGGTTTCCTGTCTCTGAAGAACCTTTGCCTCTTTGCATTTTGAAGGACTCTTGGGCCTCCCTCAAGGACACAGCCTGGCACTGAATCTTTCCTCTGCCTGAGGCTTTTGTCACTTTTTGAATCAGCCACTGGGTTTCCCTTCCAGGTCCGGGAGTGGGGATGGCTGAGGCACAGAAGGCTGCCTCCCTGATGGATCTCTCTGCCGCTGCGCTTTGATGGGGCTCATTTGTACTGTGCGGGGACTGTCCCGATCGGCCCCAGCTTCTGATGACCTGCTTCCTGGCACACACCTGCCGGGGCCTGCCTGCAGCCGGGGGGCCTGGGCACCAGCCTCCGAGCCGCTGTGTCTCTAACAGATGAAAGGTCGAAGCCAAGGGCTTCACTGTGGTCTGCACACACTGGTTTTTTCTTTTTTAAATACTTCTAGGCAGAAAACACGTTTGTGTTCCAACCATATAAGTTTCCAATTGCAAATATGGCAATGCCGCAGGGAGAATTCGAGGGTGCATTTTATATCCTGCAAGGTCACTGCTAACATCTTCTTTAAGTTTCCTCCTGGCCCTGCTATGGGGATGTGACCCATCCCATTAAGGAGAAACGGCACCTTCAGAAAAAAACTTGTCTTTAATCTGCAGACAGAAAACTTCGTCTAAACCTCAGTAATGTTGTCACCAGATAGTGGAAAAGCAAATTTGCCTAAGATGATGGCACCAGCTGGGTGATCCAACCCACAGAGACTCTGCTGCCGAGCATCAGTGGTTTGGGATGCCGGGGAAGGGGTTGGGGTATTTACACCGCCGTGGGCGGGGCTCCTCACCCCCGGTTGCCTGCCCGAGGCCCCCCAGCTCTGCTTAGAGGCAATCAAACCCGGCTGCAGTGGTCATCTGAAACATCTTCACCACGACTCAGGCCATGGCACCTGGGGTGACCTCCCTGCAATGATGGGCTAGGTTTTTTCTGCAGAGGGCTGCTCTGCGGCCACTCCAGCGCCCATACCCACCGCACGTGGTGGGGTCCAGGCACCAAAGCAGAAGCAATTGCAGTCCAGGAAAACAGGAGGCTGTGCCCAGCCCCAGCCCCAGCCCCCCAGCCCCCCAGCCCCCCAGCCCCCCAGCCCCTGGCCCCAGCAAGGAGCTCGGCCGCTCACACGGTGCCTGCCCGTTCTGCACACAGGCCCTCTGGAGCCTCTGCAGCGGCTGTCCGACCAGGGCCTGCCCTCAGTTAATTTTCATGACCAGACACTCATGTCCACTCTGAAAGAAATGACAGAGAGTGCTTCTGAGCCACCTCCAATGTAGTGAAGCCTGGAATTATGTCATTTCCTGGAAACGTTTTTGAGTTCATCAGTAGCAGCCTCTGTATTCCTCCCATTTCAACTGAAAAGCCAGTGATGCTAGGGGATTTAAGCATGGAAGCATCATTTAGGTTCACCTTTTATTAAAATTCTTTCTTAACCAATGCCCATTTCCTCTGGCCTGGTCTCATCAGATTAGGTAATCTGACAGTCGGAAGATGTTCAGACAGACTCACCCCACTCTTCGCTCTGTATCACATGACTGGTGAAGTGGGGACGCCCTCTGTGTCCATCCATGGCCTTGGGTTCTTAGTAATGGAATGAGAGCGGGGGCTGAGCCGTGGGGCAGATCCCACGTGTGGTATTAACCCGGCCAAGATCGGTTCTTTCTCAATTGATCAAACAGTGCAGCCAATGGGAGTTAAGTTCCAACTTTGCCAGGATGCCTGTGATGAGGCGATGACCACCACCAGGCCGGAGATGACCGTTTCCAGGGCGCGGTGTCCCAGGGTGCCGTGACCGTGGCCTGGAACAGAGAACTTCTCTCCTAGCCTCTATGCTGGGGACTTCCAGGTACCAGGGCTTCCGTTAATTTCCAATACTTAATGTTTTTTATTATCGATGTGACGTTATTATAAATCATGCAAGGTAGCTAGAAAAGGAAGAGAGACACAGCCATCAACCTGCCCGCAAATCCCTCTGTTCTTTCATTAACTCTTCACTCTCAGGGACTTCTTCACACCCTGTAACTTAAGTTCCCACAATTTCAACTTAAAAACGCATATTTAATGGATAATAGCTGCCACATTCCAAAAATCTGTTGAAGAAGATAAATTCTGTGCAGAGAGGGTTAGCACAGCTGGCCTGAGACTGCTCAGTTTGGAAAGGCGGGTTCACGCGGCTGGCCCTTGGCTGGTGTCTGGGAGAAGGACCTGATGGATGGGCTACACCGTGACCGTCTTTGTGAGGCTTCGTACAAAACCAAGACAGTCCGAGTAATCGACTACTGCAGGTGATCTCACAGTTGCCGGGTTTTCTGTGATCTTTGTGAGAACGTTGGCCTCTCAATAACAGCCACACTGCTGCTTTTCATCTCGCTAGAATGTACCGATCAGCGTCAGCTCCCCGTGTGACTGCAGGTCAGGCTATGGTCTGAGCCATCGTCCCAGCCTCTGGTGGGGCCTGCAGATCGTGAAGGAGACCTTTTAATTGCATCAGTAATGAAAGGAGGCTTTTGTCCTCACAAGTGACCTACTGATTGCCACATGCCGTGGGGTCCTGGTGGCATAAATGCCACATGACCCTCTCTAGAGGAAACACAATGTTCCATGACTCCACCTGGAAGAAAAAAAATTCACTACTAACTTGCCTGGAGGGGTGACCAGTCCAAACTTTGTGAAACCAGACATTTTAGAGCCCCTAGACAACTCCAAAATTAAGATAAAATGAAATCTAATTTTTAACATGAGAAGTCTGGAAACCAAAGTCCAGTTCATTGTTAATCCATAACCGCTTCATGTGAGTTGAGTGAATGGTGCCCCCCCACCCCCGCCCCCTTGGGTCCCGCCCAGAAGGCTCTGCAGGTGAGGCTGAGCCCCTGGAGAACCCATTTTCTGCCTTTCCTGGCTCAGGCTGGCACTGGCAGAGGCCTACCTCTTAGTCTCTGAAACTGTGAACCACCAGGGAAGCCCAGGAATACTGGAGTGGGCATCCTATCCCTTCTCCAGTGGATCTTCCCAAAGTAGGACTCAAACTGGGGACTCCTGCGTTGCAGGCGGATTCTTTACCAGCTGAGCTACCACGGAAGCACGACAGGTCTATTAAATAAAATATTTAAAAAGAATGGCTAACAATGACCAGAGAAGGAATTCTATTTCTCTCCTTTAGAATCTCAGAAGGCGGTTCTCTGGGGGGTGTGGTGTGAGGTATGGATCAAACTGCGTCTTTGCACGAGTGCTGAACCCATACCATTTATGAAAAAGTCCTTCTCCAAGGCAGTGACTGGAGAGGCCATCTTACCGGTGTTTACATTTTCGTCTGTGCTCTATTTAGTTCCTGGATTTCTGTTCCGATTTGATGAAATCAGAATCTACACAGCAGGCTCCAACGCCATGAGGCGCAGGGACGCTGACGGCCCCTGTGGCTCCTTCTCCCCAGAGGACTGTGAGGACAGCTGAGGTCCGTCTCATCTTACTGTGCTTCTCTTTATGGTGCTTGGCAGGCACGGTGCGTCTCCTTACTGGTAACTCTGCATCAGACGTGCCTGTTGGCACCGTTTCCCTGACAGCTTTTGCTCACTTTGTGTCTCTGAGTCTTATGTTGGTGATTCTCAAAATATTTCAAACTTTTTCGCCATTACTGATGCCTCCTGGTGAACTGTGATCTGCAGTCTCTCGTTCTGCTTCCATGGCTCACTGAAGGCTCAGAAGATGGGTCGAAATTTTCAGCAACAAAGTATTTTTAATTAAGGTACAGGCATTGTTTTTTCTTGAGACACAACATTATGGTGCACTTAGGGATCACACTCGGAGAGGGTGATGGCGCCCCACTCCAGCACTCTCACCTGGAGAATCCCATGGACAGAGCAGCCTGGTGGCCGCAGTCCATGGGGTCGCTAAGAGTCGGACACGACTTCACTTTCACTTTCCTGCATTGGAGAAGGAAATGGCAACCCACTCCAGTGTTCTTGCCTGGAGAATCCCAGGGACGGGGAAGCCTGGTGGGCTGCCGTCTCTGGGGTAGCACAGAGTCGGACACGACGGACGCGACTTAGCAGCAGCAGCATGGACTACTCTACAGTGCAAACCTATCTTTTGGGAAACCAAAACTCCTGTGCAATTCATTCTGTTGTGATATTTGCTTTATTCCAGTGGTCTGGAACCAAACCCACAACATCTCCAGGCTCTGCCAGGGTTTAATGATTTATAAAGTCGAGGATTTTTAGCTTTAGTAATCACTAGTAAATTTAAAAAGTTGTCAGAATCACTGGGGTCCTTGGTTAACGCTGGGGGAGGAAGTCCTGAAATCATGTAGCTCTTCCTATGGGCTGTGTTAGACTCTGGGGTGGACGCATTAGTGGCTGTAGATTAGCTCATCTGATGTTGCAAAATGTTCTACTCTTGCGGATTAAGCAGGTTTTTCATTTTCTTCTCATAACTGAGTTCTATGTATATTTTCCTCCTCATAGAAGGCAAATCCTATTAACTCTCATTTATTGCTGACACTGCAAACTCTTTCAGATTAAAGAACAGTTGGAAAAACAAAGAATATGTATTAGAAAGGTACAACTGTTGAAATATGACTGTGAGTAGAACTCACAGACGATCATTTATCTTCTTCTGTTAATTAAATGAGATGCTTCCACTCTGCCGACCGATAGGAAGCTGGGGAGGGTCGCGTTCCCAGCCCAGCTGAGCCACTGGCTAGCTCCAGCTGCACCCTCGTGGGAGGAGTGCAGTGTTTACCCACCCCCCCCCCAGCAAAGTGGGCACTCCCCGAATAAATCACAGGCTTTATCTGTTCTCAGTGAGGGGGGCCGACTCCAGGGAGGGGAGACATGGGGGTGGGGGCTATCCCTTGCAGGGAGATTTTGGCATTCTGTGGTTTCTGGGAAATAAATCTCTCTCTCTCTCTTGTCCGTGAAGAACTTAACCATGCCGCCACATGGCTTGAAACAAGTCAATCTCATTAAAAATATATATATTTAAAACCATATCTTTATGGAAATTGAACCCCCCTCCCCCCAGAAATCAAACTGAAAGGACGATTTTTCTACCATGATGAGTTTCTCTTCCTTTATGAAAGCAAACATTTCTAAAACACGAGGGTGTGTTTTGGGTCTCTATCTTTTCCTCCATCCTAAAATCTCCCTCTATTTGGAATTTCCTGATCACAATGTGTGGGAGGAAAAATGACCAAGCCAACTTCGAAAGGAAATGCAATTTAATAATTTACAAGAGAATGTTTAAGAATTGGTGCCAGCGAAGACCCTATACACGCGAAAGGATAGTAACTGTGCTTTCTTCTTTCTAGAGCAGAGAGGTTTTTTAAAACTTTATTATGTTGATAACGTAAAAATGATCAATGCAAGCTTGCGCTGCTGTCCAGAGACGTCCCCGCCGCCCCGGAGCAGCGGCCCCTCACCCTCTCCCGAGTGCACTTCTCCTCCTCGCCTCCCTTGCGGCCACCTCGGCATCTTTTCCAGATGTGTTCCTTTCTCCGGGTTAAGCTCCATTTAGCACGAGGCAGAGGATGTCCACCGCGGAGCGCAGCAGCAAAGTTCCTCAAACAGAAATGGTTTCCCCTCCTTTACTGATCTCTCTTTAATCAGAGTAGACACAAGTGCGGGTGGAGCGGCTGGTAGTTCTGTTTCCTGAATCTTTGGAAACAAAGGGAACCGCACTTGCCGGTCTGAACGAGTCCTTCAGTGAGTGAGAAAACATGCCCTTTGCATCGTCTGAAAGGTGCTTCCTCCGCACCAGGGGGCAAGGCCACCAAATAGAAGGGCGAGCCTGAATACGTGACAGTCAAATTGAAAGGGGGGATATTGGTAACGGCATGGTCTTCCCGGTGGCTCAGCGGTAGAGTCCGCTTGCAATGCAGGAGCCACAGGAGACTCGGGTTCAATCCCTGTGTGGGAAGAGCTCCTGGAAGAGGGCATGGAAACCCACTCCAGTATTTCTGCCTGGAGAAGCCCATGGGCAGAGGAGCCCGGTGAGCTACAGTCCATGGGGGTCACAAAGAGTTGGACACAACTGAGCGACTTAGCATGCAGCACACACGTGTGGTAATGGTAGTGAGTTAAAACTTCCTAACTCACAAACACAGTCAAATATTTCCTATTTTCACAGGAGCTTTTGGTGGAGGTGAGTGACAGAAGAGGCAGGATAACCGTCTGCAGAGCTGTATTTTGCTTGAGCTCATGACCCAAAAGGAGGCAGCAAAATCTGTCCACTTGTCCATGGGTGTGAATCCCAGGATGCGAGTGAGGAGCGCAGACTCAGGGAAGCTGCCCACCCGTGCGGCAGAGCCTGGGCTGGGGCCTGCCCGCCTGCCCTTTGAGGGCCCAGCCCTGGAACACAGGGCTTTCCTAACACAGTGGTGCTGTTGGCCACACTCACCAACAGTCTCAGGTCACCAGCCAGTTACAGGAGGTCCCTGCATGCCCAGACCATTCAGAACCGTTTGCAGGCTCTGGCTTTGTTGAATGTGGCCAAATGATCTATTTTTAATGTAACTCTTTTGGCTCCGATAACAGTTATCAAACTCGAGGTTCTGCTGTTCCTGCATTTAATGCGTTTGGATGATCCTTCAAAGCATGCTGGCCTGACAAGCTCTGCCAAGCGTTCCAAGGAGAGGCCCCCTTTTCGGGTTCGCTTAGTTTGGGCTGCAGTGTCCACAGGCCTGGCCCAGGTGGCCAGCCCGGGAGGGGGTCGCGGGAGGGGTCAGCAGCCCCCCTCACAGGATGAGTCCCCTTCCTGCAGAACAAGGTGGTCACCTGTGAGACTCATGTGGAGAGGCGGCATTTGTGGGGGAGGGGGGAGCGGGAGAGGAAGAGAGAGGAGGGAAGGAGGGGGAGGGGTCAAGGGAAGGGTAAGAGGAATACATCTCTTTATTTACTGTTTAGAAAAAATATTTGCGCTTCTCAGTTTCCCCTGTTTGGGGATTGTGTGGAGTGTTGCAGGAGGTGGCTGTGAATTCTTGCAAGTGTGCAAACCACACCCAGATTCAGGGTTGGGGTCAGTATTGATGTTGAGGGCGGTCAGGAGGCTCCGCAGAGCCCCTGAGAACACCTTATTCCAGGGAAAAGCAAGTATCTGCGGCTAAGCCTGTCCCCGTGAGGGGCCAGGGTGCTTCTGCAGAAAACCTACTATCCCCCGATTCTCCACCACGAGCAGGGCAGGAGAAACACCCCGAGCAATGACTCCTGGGGCTGCTTCTTCAGCACAGGACAGCTCCTGCCTGACCTGGACTTCAGGGCCCGCCTGCATCAGAACTGCTCATAAACAGTTACAATCCTCCCCGATGGAAGCCCGAGTCCCTCCAGAAGTCACGTCTAAGAAATGGTTCAGATTTACTAATCCTTGTAAATTATGCTAAAGTTTTAGAAAATTCATTTTAGAACTTAAGAGGGCTGTTTGTTTTAAATAGGCCTGTATTTGGAAACAGCAAATGATTCAGATCCCAGCAGCGACAAAGTTGCTTTAAATTAACTCTATTAAGTTAAAAACAAACGGCAGGTCCAGCTAACACACACAGCAAAGCAGGCACACGGTGACCGGCCCTGGAGGGGCCTTCAGCGCCAGCCCACATCCTGGGGCAGCTGCTGCAGGGTCCCGCCCCGGAACTGAGCTTCCCCTCCTGATGGGGGTCGGCCAGGAGTCCAGGTCCGGGGCATCTCCTAGTCTCGGTGCTGCTGAGTGATGGGGAGGTGCCCGGTACCCACAGACTCACGGGGCTGGAGTCTGAGCCTCCACAGCTGGCGTGGCCCAGGTCCCACAGCTCAGAAGCCTCAGGCCACACTGTGCCTGATTCACCGGCAAAGTCTGCTTGCAAACCAGTCATTTACGTGAAAACCGTCAGTCCAGTCAAAGCTAGGGATTTTCCAGTGGTCATGTATGGATGTGAGAGTTGCACTATAAAGAAAGCTAAGCACCAAAGAATTAATGCTTTTGAGCTGTGGTGTTAGAGAAGACTCTTGACAGTCCCTTGGACTGCAAGGAGATCCAACCAGTGCATCCTAAAGGAAATCAGTGCTGAATATTCATCGGAAAGACTGATGCTGAAGCTGAAACCCCAATACTTTGGCCACAATATGCGAAGAGCTGACTCATCTGAAAAGACCCCCATGCTGGGAGAGATTGAGGGCAGGAGGAGAAGGGGATGACAGAGGATGAGATGGTTGGATGGCATCACTGACTCAATGGACATGAGTTTGAGTAAGCTCTGGGAGTTGGTGATGGACAGGGAGGCCTGGTGTGCTGCAGTCCATGGGGTCACAAAGAGTCAGACATGGCTGAGCGACTGAACTGAACACGTCTGGACGTGTCCCCCAGCCCTGCCCAGAAGTGGTCTCTCCTAAGTTAATTCACTTTATCCCGGGGATGCCTTTACTATAGGAGGCCTGTATTTTGCCAGATCCATTTGCCTCAGGGTGGGGCAGGGGGACTTTTTTTGCTTTTTTAAGGAGAGAATTTGAAGGACTATGTGAGTCTTATTTCAGATTGTCATCTGCCAGTGGCTAGGATGGCCTGGCCTTGGCTTTTCCAGTGTGTTAGCCGCTCAGTCGTCTCTGACTGTTCGCGACTCCATGGACAGTACCCAAGAGGCCCCTCTGTCCATGGAATTCTCCAGGCAAGAATACTGGAGTGGGTTGCCATACCCTTCTCCAGGAGATCTTCTCAATCCAGGGATCAAACCTGGGTGTCCTGCATTGCAGGCAGATTCTTTACCATCTGAGCCACTAGGGAGCTGGCGGCCACTAGGGAAGGCATCGCCTAGAACTGACCTGAAGGTTTCATGAGCCGGGCCCCCGACGCCGGCTTTCTGCTCCCACCAAGCACCAGCTCTCCGGGAGTGAGTCATTCCAAACCCAGGCTGATGCTGTGAAAATGGCCAGCGCGTGGATCCCGAGCTCTGCCATTCAGAGAAGGAGAATACACAAACAAGACACAATTTAATCCTTTAAAAATAATCAGAACTTTTAAGCCCTGTTTTCAGGAGCTCACACTCTGCGAAGCAAGAGCTGACAGGGAGAGATTCATTGATGCCGAATTCCAGAGGCAAGATAAAGAGGGGGTGGGAGCCAGAGGCATTTCCTTTAGCAGCTTGCTTTTTTTCTCACTCCCTCGTTGAATTCGAGTCACCGGCCGTGCTGAGAGCTGGTGTGGTCCCTGGGGGTCCCTGGTGGTGGAAGAGGGTCTGTCTTAGAGGCAGGCTCCCCCCAGGGGGTGGGCCTAGGTGTGCCCCCCACCCCTACCCCATCCTCCTGGAGGAGGCAGCGGTGTGCTCCTGAACTTTCAGGTGGTGAGACAGAAAGGCAACCGGGGAGAGCCCGACATGGAATCTGACGTGGCTTCCTTTTGCCCACGTTGCTTCAGGACTTATTTATATTGGAGTTATTTATAGGTTCCGAATACATATCATCAAAGACACTGTGGCTGTCATCATTTTTATGGGAGCCTGAACGTCACACATAATACTATTTTCATAAGAAAAAAATCCCCAAGCAAATGCAGTTAAAAACCAGGCTACGGAATATAAAGAAGCAAATGAAAATGTTATCATCTGTAATTTCTTTTAAAAAGTTTTTCTGATGCTCTGGACTCCCTCTGAGTCGGGGGTGATACCATGGACGGAAACGTGACTCTCTTTGCTCAGGCAAAGGCTAATTTTTCAGCAAAGGCAAAAATGAGGAAAACTCCGCATTTTCTTCTCGTGAAGCCAATGGAAATGTAAATGGGCTTTGTGCCTCTGTGTGGCAATCCTCACCAGGCTTTATCACCCCTCTCCCACCCTCGCCCCCAGAATCCCATTAGGTCCTGAGGCCCCGTGCATGCCCAGGGCTGCAGGGGAAGACGGGACCACGGGGTAGCTTTCCTCCCCTTCCTCATCTTGCAAAGAGAGTTGCTAGCTTTAAAATGGATCTTATGTCCTTTAGAAGCTAGTGTGTGTGTGATGGGGAGGCAAAGATGGGATCCTAAGAGCAAATTCAAGCTCATCCACTGCTGTTTCTTAGCAACCTGGTCGTCTTGGAGAGCTCTGACTTCGGTGGGAGGCACCTGCCCACTCCCCCCAACCGTCCTTTTGCCTCGACTTCTGTCCCTCGCGGGGACCTTCCTCACCTTGACTCCGGTGGTACCCAGCCTTCCGAGCCACCAGGCCGCGCAGGGGTGCTGGCCTGCGGGAGGCAGCGGCTCCATCTGGCGGCTGCACACCCTGGGGACTCCCCGACTTGCCTCCAGCGTGGAGTGTTTACAGATCTTTATCACTTGTAGCTATTGTGGCAGAACCATCAATTAGCTCTGGACTTGCAAAATAACACCTGGGAAAGGTTCTTGCAAACTTGTTTCACCTTTTTTCCTCCGGTTCCCTTAGGTGACTGCGAAGATTTACGACTTTTAAAGACTGCCCGGCACCTGGGTTGATGTTATCACCTTGATGAGAAGTGCCTGGGGTGGGGGCTGGCTGTTGAGCAAGAATTGCAGCTCATTAAGAAGGAACTTTACCCCAAGAGCAAATCCAGCCTGCCCACGACCAGTAGCTTTCTGGAGAAGAGCTGAATTCTGCCCGGGCAGTTCTTGGGCACTTAGGTGGCAGGCTGCAAGCCCAACTTCCCTGTTCCTGACCCCCTCACCTGACCCCTGAAGACCAGAGCTTCATTCCTCTGTTCCAGAGAGAAGACCGGGGGCCACTCAGGGCGCCCCCTCACATCACCCGGTGGATGTGGAGGTCTGAAACAGTGGAGACCTTTTTCATCCTTTAAAATCTGGGTGCAGTTTACTGTTCCTACAAACCACGTTGGGATAACAGATTAAAGGGCCATCTCAGCTGGGCAGGCAGCCTGCACCTGACCCGCAGTTTCTCACACGGGGTTCCTGGCCCCCCGCTCCCAACGCCCCATCGTTAGCCGGGTTGTTAAGGAGGCCCCGGCGGTTCGCGGCGGGCAGTTCGAGGGATGAGCCTCCGGTTTATTGGAAAGATGTAATCTACTGTCCTTGTTTGTACTGAGTGTGCTCTGCGTGCACAGTTGTGGGGCCTCCTGTATCTTCTTTCATTCTGAGCTGTCAGCTACATCGCTCAAGCTGCAGATAGCCATCAGATCGTGTTTAATGGGCTGCGCATTTTTTTTTTTTTTTTTTTTGCATCATTAAGATATGGCTAGGACTCCAAGAAGCCGTGCCTAAGCAGAGGATTGCTAAATTTGGAAGTCTGGAGCGGATCCAGCAGAGGTAACGCAATGAACGCAGTGGGCGGGGAGTGAGCATGACTCAGGTGCGGAGGTGGGGGGCAAGGGGCCCTCTGATGTGCCCTCCCCACCTGGGGCGGGGCGGGGCCCTAGGGCAAACAGCCGACAGCTGACGGTCGGCAAGCCCCGCCCTCGCCCCACTCCCGAAGAAACAGTATCTTTTTAAAGCATTTAGAAGAATTTCCCGTAACTCTCACAAGTACAAAAATCAGCAAAGCAGAGGGAGGTGGAACCTTAGCCTCGCGGATCAGTTGGTTTGGTTTCCTTCCAGCTGTCCTCCACGTGCGTCATCCCGCGGGAAGAGTCCTGCTCGCTGAGCCTGAGGAGTGCCTTCTTTGTGACAGCCCCGGATGGAGGCCACTCGGAACTTGGGAGCTCAGCTAGTTTTATGGGAGCCAAGAGATAACTGCGCCCAGGACCTCGTGGACGGGGAGACCTCGGGCGGCCCTGCAGGAAACTTGGTCGTGGCCTTTCAGCTTTATTGCCCGCCCCCTCCAAGTAGAGACCCGTGCCCCCTCCAGGGCTGTGAGAAGTTATGTGAGAACTTTTGTACAGAAGCATCCAGAACAGTAGGTCAGGGCCACCAAATTCTCCAAAGTGGTGGTCTCCCCTTTCCGCTGAAAATTTTGTGAACATCCCCAAAGGCTCTGCATTAACAGGGTAAACAAAGCAAGTTTAGATTCCACCTCTATTTACAGAGCTGAGTGACAGGCAGAGGGACATCCCAGACACTTGTCACCATCTTGGGTGAAACGCGGAAGACAGCAACTAGATAACTGTGCTTGCACAGCAGGATCAGCTTCAAACCGCTGGGTTTCATTGACTGTCACACCTACTTGGGGGTGAGAAAGCCCCTCCCCCATGTCCCTCTTCCCTGCCAGGCTTTCAGGAAGAAGGCCTTGCATAATGGATTGGATTGGCTGGATTCCAGGGAAAGGTCACACGGTCTTTCTCCCTCCTGTCTCACGTGGCGGAGGCCCATCTGGGACGGAGCCCCACCTAGAGCAGAGGCCGGTCCAGGATGGAGGCCCACCTTGGGTGGAGGCCCATTTACCATGGGGGCTCATCTGGAATGGAGGCCCACCTGGGCTGGGGTCTGCAGGCAGTACCTGAGTGCACCCCACCATCTCAACCTCCGCAGGGGCCTGTCCTGCTGAAGGGCAGATGGTGCAGTGATTCAGGCCCTGACTCAAGAGTGTGAGAGGCCCTCTGAGACCCGGACTGGGTCTGGGCCCCCCAGGGCAGGTACTCCAAGCTGTGCGGGGGAGGGGGGGTGGCCCAGTGCCCCCTCCCGTTCGGGTGGGCCTTCTTCGGCCTCTGGGCGCTGTGGGATTGCAGCTCCCAGTGCCTCAGCGGCGGGGGACGGGGAGGTCTCTGGTTCCCGGTCTGCCCTGCCCATGGCCGGCCGGATCGCCGCTCCTGTCCGCTCCCCAGTCCAGTCCTGCCGAGCATCCCCCAGCCTTCCAGGGCGGGTGAGGCGAGCAGAAGCCTCTGAGGGTGTTGGGATGAAGTCTGTGAGCTGGCTCGATGGACACCTCCTTGGTGGCACCAGCCGAGACCATGGGCCTCCACGTGTGGTATCCGGGGGGCCCTCGGGTGAATGGTCTGTTCAGTGGCTGTGACCTGAAGCCCCTTCCCCTGCCTGTGCCCGGCAGACTCTCAGAGGTGGGGAGACCCACCGGTTGTCCCTGTGAGGGCTTCGGGGCATTTCTCACTCTTTTTAGGCAAATAAAATTCACAGCAGCAACATCAGTTCCTGAACCTTCTCCCGGTGTCATATCAGAGCATCTAGAGTCCGGGATGAGAAAGCAAAACTCTGAGCTAATTAATTCTAAGGTGCCAAACAGGACTTTTAACTCCCTGTTGAACTGACTTGGAATTTGAAGTGGCCCTGTTGGTGGGAAATAGGGCCCCCCTCCCTCTGGAATGCCCATTTCCCCAGCCGTGGGATGGGTCTCCATCCTCCCATCCACCTTGGTGATGAGGCCCGTGTCTGGGGAAGGTCCGGCTGTGACCATGTACCAGGGAGGCCGCTCCGTCTCACTTGCCGGCAGCGTATCTTTGAGATCGTCCCCAGGAGTTGGAATAAGTCACTGCTCCTTGGGAAAGCCATCCAAACGCTTGCTAAGTGAGTGTTAGAGGCAGTTTTAAGGGGGCTGGAGGGGAGAACAGAGGCCTGCGGGTGAGCGCGCCTCCACGTCACTCCGAGGTGAGAACAAATGTGGTTTATCTCATGTTGACATGAACAGAGAGATGAGCTTGAGGGAGGAAGTGACTCAGAGGCCCAGGGCTGGGAATACTCTTGGGAGCCAAGCGTGGGCACAGCTGACCAGGAGCTGGGGAAGCATGGGTGCCTTCGGCCTGGGCTCTGCCAGTGCCTTCCAGAAGGGCTTGTTTGCAGAGATTCACACCCTCTGAGCTCCGCTTCCCCGCGAGACCATCCCAGAGCAAGTCCACCGGAGATGCATGCCTCCTGCCTCTGAGGTCTCCGAAGCAGTGTTGCAACTTGTCTCTTTGGATGCTTGAAAGGAGGCTTTCCGCTGACCTGAGTGTCCCTGATCATAACGTGATGACTTCTCAGTGGGCTCGGGACGCCTGCGGGGCCGTGTTCAGGCCACAGCCTCAGCGGTCCTGTCCCGAGCCTCGTCACTGCTCCCCAGGTTGTCCTCGCACCCCCGCCTCCTTGCAAGCTGCATTATTCAACGGATCGCCTTCTTCCCGGGACTTGCAGCATCCCCGGGGTGTCCTCTGACACATCATCCCCTTAACTCCTCTTTTAGACTCTTCCTTAGAGGCACATTTTTCTCGCTCTGTCCAGAGGCCAAGACCGAGTTTGGCCGCCTCTCCGGCATCGCGTCTGCTTCAGGGGAGAATGGTCCCCTTTGAGGGAAGCTCATGCAACCCTGTGGCCCCAGCCATAAAAAAGAAGACAGCCCCCTGCCCCCATCAATTACCTACGTGATCATAAAAGGTGGTTTTAGTCTTTAAAAAATTACCTAGTGTGACGGTAGAGACCCCGAGGCTTGGGTCAACATCAGCAGTCCTCTCTGAAACAACACAGCAATTAATTCCACGAAGCTTCCTGGTTGTCAATGATGCCACTTGCCACTGAAGCCAGAAATCGTGTCCCTCTGAATGGAAGCACCTGTCAGCTGCCCAGGTCTGAAACTACCCTTCCTTCCTCCCGCCAAGTTCAAGGTCGTTTCTCGAGCCATGTGTCACTCCCCATTTGGGGCGGCTCCTTGTCAGAACTCTTTCCACACATTCTCAGGTGTGTGTGCTGGAGAAGGGTATGCAGCTTGTTTTTGCCTGTGGTGTAGTGGTTTATTCCTGCACAGCTTTGAGTAATATGTGGGTATCATCGATATGGATTGCAAAGTCAAGTGGGCCTTAGGAAGCATTACTACAAACAAAGCTAGTGGAGGTGATGGAATTCCAGCTGAGCCATTTCAAATCCTAACAGATGATGCTGTTAAAGTGCTGCACTCAATGTGTTGGCAAATTTGGAAAACTCAGCAGTGGCCACAGGAATGGAAAAGGACAGTTTTCATTTCAATCTCAAAGAGGGGCAATGCCAAAGAATGCTCAAACTACCATACACTTACACTCATGCTAGCAAGATTATGCTCAAAATCTTTCAAGCCAGGCTTCAGCAGTACATGAACCGAGAACTTTCAGATGTACAAGCTGGGTTGAGAAAACGCAAAGGATCCAGAGATCAAATTGTCAACATCCGTTGGATAATGGAGAAAGCAAGGGAGTTTCAGAAAAACACCTACTTCTGTTTCGTCCTAAAGGAAATCAATATTCATTGGAAGGACTGATGCCAAAGCTCCAATACTTTGGTCACCTGATGTGAAGAGCTGACTCATTGGAAAAGGCCCTGATGCTGGGAAAGATTGAGGGCAAAAAGGAAAGGAGGAAGCAGAGGATGAGATGGTTGGATGACATCACTGAATCAACGGACATGAGTTTGAGCAGACTCTGGTAGATGGTAGAAGGCAGAGGAGCGAGCTGCTGCCTGGGGTCACAGCGTCCAACGTGACCGAGAGACTGGACAGCAACAAAGGGGTCTAATCATGTTATATGAGCACGGGAGCGCCTAGAGTCAGGCCTTTGCAGAACACAGATTAATTTTCATATCCCGTGAATTTGATATCCTAACTTAATTAGCAAGATAGCAGATTTCCATTGCGTACCCCTTAACCTGTAATCAAAGCAAACAGCATTTTTGAGTGCCATTTAGGAAAGCTGGTACAGATGAAGGCATTCTAGGGGGCAGGTAGTTCATGAACTCAGTTTCTAAAGGCAACATTTGGGAAATCATGATTTGCAAAAATGTGTATCACTTTATATTTAATGAATTAAAAAGACGCAAGCATTTAAAACCACCGATGTCTATCGAGTAGAATGAATCAAAAAGTTACAGCTTTTTCTATTTGATAAAAAAGCTGGCTAAAATAGATGTCCTATTGTGAAATCCTCTTTGATTTTATTGCCTTTTTCTGACGGTGCTAATGTTCTTGGCTTATGCTTTCCCTTTTGTGATCTCTGCACCTCCCATGTTTGTTTCTCCCGTCCGTAGGATTGATTCTACCAGGTCTTGGGAGGTGGTTGCTCTCATAGCCACTGAGGCATTTGTCAGTAAGCATTCTCATTCTCCTTAGGGACCCACTCCTGGGGCATCGCCTCCCTGACCCGCTGCGTCAGGGGCATGCACTGGCTGAGCTCAGCTGAGAGCGTCTCTGCCACAGGGACCCACACGGAGCTGCACGTCCGCACCGACTTTCTCAGAGCCCATGTGTGAGACACCGCATTCCCCCATCACCTGCCACAAAGGCAGCTTGTGTGCAGCTGGTGGCTCCATCAGCCTGATGGTCCAGGATGGGCAGAAAGTGTGCCCCACCTCAGGCCACCAGCCATCCACACGCGCGTGTGACGGATGAAAGAGAAAACCATCACACAGACATGGGGCGAATGAATGAGAATCAAGTTTGCTCACTTAACCCACTGAGATTTTGCAGTGAGAGTGCCATCGGCCTCACCCCTCACTGACTGTCAGAACGTTCCACCCATTATTAAAAGAATTGTTGCTCAATCATTAAGGTGCGTGGGTCTGCCGTAAAACCCCTTTGTGTTTCTTTTTAAAGTAGTTCTAAGAGACTTTACTACAGAAGCTGCATCAGTTGGCTTTAAAATCGTATCTCAGCATCTGTCCTGTAGGACCTCTCAAGAATGATTTTTCAGGAGGACATGTCCACCTGGAATTCAGAGGGGACCTCAGGGTCCGTGGGCACTCACAGTATGGACCTGTCTGACCCAGATACGGGGTTTTGTATAGACACAGTGGGGACGGGATTCGGTGGAGCTGCGGGGACTAGCACGCTGTGTAGGACAAGCCGTTAGCCACAAAGGAAAGGTTTTAGACATTTAGATGAAACCCGGTGATCGGCTGGACATGAAACCAAGGAGAACTGAAAGAGAACTGATATTTGAACAATGATTTAGTGATGAAGCCATCCATCTATCCTGACCAACGTGCTTTGGTGTGCAGCAATCTTGGGTCCAATTCTTAAGGCCTGTCAGCCCTGGGGAGAAGCAGGGACTTGACTTGTTAGGGTGCATTTCAGTCCATATCTGGAAGGAACAGCCACAGCTTCTGGGAGGATGCCGAGTTCTCACAGGCTGGCGTGTTAGGCTGCTCATTAGTTCATATGCAGGCAGAGAGTGGGGTGTCCTTCCAGGCCACCAAGGGGGCCCCCACAGTGACTCACTCCTCGTGGTCTAGGGGTTAGGGCAAGTGATTCTAGAGGGAGAGCTTTTAACGTGGGGGGAGGAAAGCAGAGTAGAAAGAGTAAGTAAACCTACGTGGTTCCTTTTATTCCTTCTTGATAAGGTCTTTCTCTTGTTAGATGCAAGGAAAGAGGTTGGGGGCTGCTGAACTCAAGTAGCCAGACATCAAGGAGAACCCTTAGATAGATCGTGGCAATTTTTGAAACCCCTAAATTAAAAATATATATATATACTGGCAGGCATTCTTAAGGAAAAAAAAAAGTAAGAGATTCAACTGGCTGTAGACTTCTGCTCTGCAGTCATAGGTGATGAGTGGTCAGGGGGTCATTTGGGACCCAGAAGACCGGTGGGGCCCCCAAGTTTCATTGTCTTTGACATCGTCTTCCAGGTTGGGAGATGTTCTCAGTGAAAAGACTCAGAAAGCATGCCACCTGCGTACTCCGCATAAAACAAAGACTTGAGCACATTCTACATCTGTTAGAGAGAAAAGTCATGTATAAAATCAGGAATGAGAAAATCACTACAGAAGGACATCTATGAAGCCTCGAAGCAGATAAATTAGAGGCAACTGGAGTCATCCGTTGGCCTGAAAACAAAGTACCCCTTTCATGTGACAAAGACTTTTAGAGAAAGTGTTATATTTGGTCCTTTGCTGTTTGCTTCGCTAGTTTGTTTATATATTGCTGATTTATTCACTTTTCTTGTGTTTAAATCCAAGGATTTAACATGATCTAAGTTACAGGTAAGGCAAGGGAAGAAAACAAAATACTGACCAGTTTTGTGCTTAGGCAACAAACTCGGTAGTGTGGCTTGGGTATTTCTTATTATTTGGAAACAGCTTTTCCAAACTGCAGTTTTACTTGTCTGTGCAGTGACAATTTAATCTTAAAAGCTGAAAAGTCTTTTTAATCTTAAAACATCTGTTTTTAGTACACTGCTGGTTGTTCACGGTTTTCAGTTGCTAGGTTGCGTCTGACTCTTTATGACTCCCTGGATTGCAACACTCCAGGCTCCTCTGTCCACTATCTCCCAGAGTTTGCTCAAATTCGTACCACTGAGTCAGTGACGCTGTCTAACCATCTCATCCTCTGCCACCCACTTGTCCTCTTGCCTTCAATCTTTCCCAGCACCAGGGTCTTTTCCAGTGAGTTGGCTCTTCGCATCAGGTGGCCAAACATTGGAGCTTTAGCTTCAGCATCAGTCCTTCCAATGAATATTCAGGGTTGATATCCTTTAGGATGGACTGGTTTGATATCCTTGCAAGTTATTCATAACTGTGTCTGTTTGACATGATGTGGAGTATATTTTGAAGCTGGAAGTAAAAGAAAGAGAACCCGATGGTGACACTGTCGTTGAATGCTGCCCAATACAATAGCACAGGGATCGTGTTCTAAGAATGTCCTGAAGCATAAAAGCTTGTATTGTAAGACCCTGATATCTGGTCTAGCTTTCCAGCAGATCATCAAATAGCTATCAACCAATCTTTCTATTGATTTCCATTATCTGTGATGCATTATTATGGGTGTGGCATTTCTAAAACACGAAGCCCCTACCTTCCTGAACCTATACCACAGTTGAAGAAGCAAACGCTTGACATATGAGAATTCTTACCAGATATAATCAGGAGATAGTTGTCCAAACCAGACAAACAGCCCAAGGTGGTCTGGGATGCACCGCCACTTGGAACACATGGATGAACTTTTCTGAACGTTTTCCAACAAGGCAGAAATCCGGCGGCTTGTGAAACTAGGTGTGAGGAGAAGGTGAGTTGCAGCCACACTCGAGTGAGGAGAAGGCTGGTGGCGGGGACGTGGACGGGCCTGTGGGTTCGGGGTGCGGCTGGGACGCAGCTGTGAATGATCCTGCAGGACCTGCTGCGAAAGCTCCGGGGTAACGCTGGCGTGACGGCGTTCAGACGCTGAATCGCTGCTTGATTAAAGTGGGTTTTATTTCCTTCCACGTTTGTTTCACTCTGTTTCTTTAAACTGTACTATACGTTCATCATGACACCTGGCGCTGCTCAAAGGCCCGTAGAGGAAGGGCCCAGTCTCCCTCTAGCCTCTACCGTCGTCAGCCACGCCTGCCGGGCCCCTTCCACGCCCTCCCTCCCTCAGCTAGCACACCACCCATACACCAAGGAAGTGATTTTCCCTACACAACCCGTGAACACAAACACGTGGCCCCACAATTCCCTGCTTTCTAGACAGTGTACATTCTGGCCAGCCCACGTGCCAACATGCAGAGGAGCCAATGCTGCTTGCCACGGCTACATTATGGTTTATAGTAGCAATATGCCACTGCTGGGCAACACTTGAGTCAATTCTTTTCCTTCCTGGCCACGAGCAGCCTGCAGGATCTTAGTTCCCCGAGCAGGCCTCAAACCCATGCCCCCTGCAGTGGGGGCATGGAGTCCTGGCTCGGGGACCTCCAGGGAGCTCCCTGAGCCAGTTCTGATCAGCATTTCCTCAGCACGGATCGTCACGGGATTGTGTTTCATCCTCATTACCTTCATTACTTTTATATAAAATTTCCCCAAACTAGAACGCTAGGTTATACAGCAGGTGAGCTTTAATTTTCATTGTCACTGTTTAACTGTATCCTCAAAAGGCTGCAGCAATTGTAAGACAGAAATTGGACCTTTCTTCTGGGGGAAAGGGCACGGAAGCAGCGCCAGACTTCTCCTCTGCAGACCTAGAGGCAGAGGCGGAGGACCCGCGGAGCAGCCGGCGGGAGGCAAGGCGTCTGGACCCTCCGATGACAGAGCGCTCATCTTTCAGGACAAATGAAGATGGTTCTGCACGGGTGAGGACCCCGAGAGCAGAGGATGTCGTTGTGTTTGCTCTGTGAGGAAGCGAATCAGCAAGGAGCTTGTGTGTGCTAAGTTGCTTCAGTCGTGGCCAACTCTTTCGCAACCCCATGGTCTGTAGCCCACCAGGCTCCTCTGTCTGTGGGATTTTCCAGGCAAGAATACTGGACTGGGCTGCCATGCCCTCCTCCAGGGGATCTTCCCCACCCAGGGATGGAACCTGTATCTCTTATGACTCCTGCATTGCAGGCGGGTTCTTTACCACTGTGCCACCTGGGAAACCCCAGAAAGGAGCATACCAAATGACAACTGAACCAGGAATTTCAAGGTAGGAAAAGACAAAGAGTCTCAATCAAATGTGCGATGTGTAAAATCACGTCTGAACATACCAAGATAATGAGAGATGTCTGCAACATACACGTTAGCTAAAGACGCTTGAACTAGAGAAGCACAGACCTTACAGGAAAGAAATGATGGAATGAAAGGAAGAATTTAAAAGTCCCCAACACAGACCCCCAGTTATCAAGCTCTTTGCTAGTAGGTTCAACATCTACGTCAAAACTCAGGAAGTGGTAGTCATGAAATCCAACTCTGTTGTTAGCAAGAAAGTCTTCAAAATCAAGTCATGAGGGAGGATCGGAAAATAAAGATACAGGCCAGTACGTAACACCAAAGTTAAACCACGTCAAAGCAAAATTATTAGTGTTAAGTGCAATGGATTTAACATACACACACTGCTGTATATAAAACAGATGACCAACAAGGACCTACTCTACAGCACAGGGAGCAACAATGTAGCAGCTAAAGGTAAGAGCTGTGTGTGTGTGTGTGTGTGTGCACAGTTCAGTTCACTTCAGTCGCTCAGTCGTGTCTGACTCTTTGCGACCCCATGAATCGCAGCACGCCAGGCCTCCCTGTCCATCACAAACTCCTGGAGTTCACCCAGACTCACATCCATCGAGTCAGTGATGCCATCCAGCCATCTCATCCTCTGTCGTCCCCTTCTCCTCCTGCCCCCAGTCCTTCCCAGCATCAGAGTCTTTTCCAATGAGTCGACTCTTCGCATGAGGTGGCCAAAGTACTGGAGTTTCAGCTTTAGCATCATTCCTTCCAAAGAAATCCCAGGGCTGATCTCCTTCAGAATGGACTGGTTGGATCTCCTTGCAGTCCAAGGGACTCTCAAGACTCTTCTCCAACACCACAGTTCAAAAGCATCAATTCTTCGGCGCTCAGCCTTCTTCACTATACACACAAAAAGAATGCGGGCTATAGTTACAAGGAGAGTCAGATACACTTTGCTCACAATTTGACAGATAAAGTGGAAAGGTTCTTTTCCGTCTTTTTTTTTTATCATTGTTTTTTAAATGAGCCTTTTAGACGCTCCGTAATTCCTACCCGCATAAAATTTAATGCTAGAGGTATACAGTATATCTGTGGATGTGCTTTGCAAAATCCATTTTGGAGGAGTATCACGCCCACCGAGAATGAATGAAGTTGCTAAAATACAAACAGAAAAAATGTAGACAACTCAACTGGTGTTGTTACTCAGTTGCTAGGTCGTGCCCGACTCTCTGTGACCCCCATGGACTGTAGTATGTCAGGCTCCTCTGTCCTTCACTCTCCCAGAGTTTGCTCAAAGTCACATCCACTGAGTCAGTGATGCTTTCCAAACCTTGTTTCCTCTGATTCCTACTTATTTTGCCCTCAATCTTTCCCAGCATCAGGGTCTTTTCTAATGAGTCAGCTCTTCGCATCAGGTGGCCAAAGTAATGGAGCTTCAACTTCAGCATCAGTCCTTCCAGTGAGTATTCAGGACCGATTTCCTCTAGGACTGAGTGGTTTGATCTCTTTGCAGCTGATAAAGTTAGGGCTCCAGGGACAGCGTGCGTGATGGCTGAAGGGGGACCTTTTTGAATCATGGGTCCTCGAGGCCCTTGAGGAAGAAACTTGCCGACTGGAGAGCAGGGGTGCTGCTCGGGGAGGGGGCTTTAAGGGGTGAGGTCCGTGTGGCGCCCTCGAACTCCCTGAGCCATCCTGTGGTGAGAGGCTTCGTGGTTAGGACATGTAAGAAACTAGACTGGACTAAAGTCAGCTGGTCTCTGCAGGAAGACGCTGGTCTTTCTTCCCCTGGTATTTATGTATTTTATTTTTATTACTCGGCCGTGCCAGCTCTTTTATTTATTTTATTTTTATTCCTCGGCTGCGCCAGCTCTTAGTCGTGGCATGTAGGATCTAGTTCCCAGACCAGGAGTCGACCCCTGGGCCCCCTGAATCTGGAGAGCAGAGTCTTAGCTACCGGACCGTCACGGGTGTCCCGAGTCTCCGGTCTTTACTGCACTAACTTCCACGTGAAGGTCAAGGATGGAGACAAGGCAAGAACACTGTCCTGAGTGTCCAGGGATCCCATCAGGGAGTCCGTGAACTTGAGACTTCTACATCCATCTCCTGGGGCAGGCCTGGGGCATCCCAGGTGGGCAACGCTACCTCCCCTGTGACGGTCCTTATGGCGTCAAGCAGTAAAGCCGGTTCAGGCAGGAGCAGGAACAGGACTCGACAGCACCCCTTACTCTGAACTCCACTGACTTCCCGATCGGTGACTTCCCACCTCCCTTCCCCCGTGCTCTTTCTTTCTCCTGAACTGAGTTCCAAAAAGGAGCGAACTAGAGTTAAAAGGAAAACATTTACAGCAAAGGAGGAATCAGCTCTGAGGTCACTGGCTTTTGTCATCTTACTCCCCCACGAACCTTTAGGATCAAGGCCTTCCAATCTGACCTTGAGGACAGTGGCCTGCAGACAGGGCCGGGCCTGAGCTCTGCTTCCTGCTCTTCGAGCCCCCGTGGAAGCCACCTTGAGCGCGTAATGATGACCCGGTGACGGAGGCACGCCCAGAGGGAGCGCCCTTCTTTATTACCAGCGGAACGGAGCAAGTCGACTCTCACCATTAAAGCTGTCCCGCAGGCTCCTCTGCACCGTCAGACCACAAGCGCAGGGCCAGTGCTCCACGCGGGGCGGGATGGGGCGACGTGCGGCTCCGCTGAACCGTGCGGCTCGTTCCGAGGCCTCCCATCTCGTTACCTGAAACCGGCGCCGTCTCCGTGCGCCCCGACGGTGATTTGGAGCTGGGAAGCGAGCTGGCGCGGCTCACGCTGGCCTGCCTTCTGTCACTGCGAATGCCGGGCACCGCGTGTGCGGGCGTCAGGATGGCCGCGGCCGGGGACCGCGGAGCCGAGGCCACCTGCTCTGGCCCTCTGCCGACGGCGGCTGCTCCTGACGGAAGCCGGGGCCCAGGTTCCAGACCCAGCGAGGCCTGCTGGAAAAGCGCCCTCCACCCTCCCGGCCACCCGAACGCCTGGCAAGCGGCTGTGGGAGGTGGGGAGGACGAGGCTGAAGGTCCGGGATCGCAACTCAGGGACATCCTCTGTGATCTCCACGTCAGCGCCCCTTGGGTTCTTCCGCAGTTTGGAACCTTAAACGGAGCTTAAACTATCCAGAGCTGGGGTGGAGGGTGCCTGAGGCCGTCCAAGACCGGTAGGAGCCGGCGTGGCAGATGCAGGGACCCACAGAGCACGAGATTCGCGCTGGCCACCCCTGCTGTCCTGATGAGAAATGCCATGCGTTGGACCTGCCAGCAACCCATCTTCTGCACTTAGAAACTCTCCCTTCAGCTGACATGAGTGAGTGCTCAGCTGTGTCCCACTCTGTGTGATCCCATGGGCTGTAGCCGCCAGGTTCCTCTGTCTGTGGATACTGGCGTGGGTTGCCATTCCCTCCTTCAGGGGCTCTTCCTGACCCAAGGGGTCGAACCCGCATCTCTTGGGGTCTCCTGCATCGGCAGGCAGATTCCTTACAACTACACCATCTGGGAAGCCACATCTGAGATGAGTGTTCTTCAAATGATATCAGAGGGCATTTGAAATTCTCATGGAAGACGGATTAAAATTTACTGGCAAATTGGAGATCTGTGAGCTGTTTGCGTTTGTCTCTTTCTGCCATTTGTATTTCTCTAATGCTCTAACAGCCTCCCTCAGCTTTTGTATTGGATTTAAAATCTAAAGGAAAGCATTTGCTAGGTCATCAGAATCGTCACCCAAATTTCAACGCTGCTTTAGCTTTTAAAAACCTCCTTTCTCTCCCCTCACTCAGGTTTGTATTAACAGATGCACACCGTTATATATAAAATAGATAACCAACAAAGCCATACCGTATAGCACAGTATTGTAAAATACACAATATTTTGCAACAACCTGTAAGGGGAAAGGAATCTGAAAAAGAATATATTCATATACACTCATGTACACTCATGTATAGGTGAATAGCTGTGCTGCACACCTGAAGTTAACAGGGTGTTATAAAGTCAACTAAAAGCACCCCTAGTCTCCTAGAAAACGGCGGTTCTGCATTCCTGGACTTTTCTCAGTAGAGATGAACAGAGGTCAGCTAGAACCTTTTTCCTATGAAGCTGCCGTGGTGTACGTTAAAGTTGATGAAAAGTATCAGCGGGTCACAGAACTCCTGGATCCGTGAGTGAGTGAGACCACTAGATGGGTTTCTGGAGGGTCTCACTGTGGCATCTGTAGATGTGAACTGATGCCTGTATCAGGAAACCTCTGGGGAAGAGGCCCCGCAGCCTGTGTGATGTCAGCGAAGGCAACAGGGGCAAGAGTCCGGACTTCTCCCTTAGCTGGACCCCTGAGAGCAGGGCAGGGCTGGGGTGGGGCTGGCCTTCCTCCCACAGAGCTCACACGAACTTCTGGGGGCTCCCCCTCCCCAAGCCTCCGATTGCCACCTCCCCAGGCACGGCTCTGCCATCACTCACTGCCCGCCAGGCCAGGCAGAACCCCACCACTTTGCAGGTGGGGCCGGCTGCTGCCCGTGGCAGAGACGAACGACATATTTATTAGCTTGTCAAAACCTCCCCTGTTTATGGAAGTCTCACCCAGCTAAACAAAACAGTCAGCTTCCCATTGGCTCCTCAAGAGGCCCCTGCTGAGAGCTTCAGCAAAGTGCTTGATGAGGCATAAAATGATGATTAATTAATTTACTGCTCAGTTGATCGTCTCACGGCGCGGTTGATGGTTCTCCCAGCGGTCAGCCCTCACTCTGCCGGGCACGGCCAAGCCTGCTTTTGCTCTGACCTGAGCCGGGAAGCTCCCGGGCAGGGAAGGAGGCAACGGGGCACAGAGGCTCCGGAGGCCCCAGGAGGCGGGCACAGGCAGCGGGGGGGCCTCTCGCAGCCAGCCATTAATCAAGACTCACTGGCCCTGGGAACGGCCGGCGCCCGGGAGGAGGCGGCCTGGGCGCTGCGGGTGCTCGGAGCCACGTCTCCAGCCAGTTCACTCTCCCGGGAGGCGCCTGGGCAGCCTGCTGTCCTCCTGGCGAGCACTGGCCGGGACGGGCTCCCTGTGCTCTCGCGTCTCTGTGGGGAAGGTGGCCTCGCCCGCCCGCGGGGTGAGCCGGCGGGGACATGGCTCTGCCTCCAGACTGTCAGCCCTCAAGGTCAACGATAGCAAGGCTTTTGGAAATGGGAAGACGCAGAGATTTTCTGTCTAAACTTGAACTCCACATGGCACGCTGTTGGGTTTTAGGAAGTTTTAGCTTTATCCAAAGTAAAGTGAGATTTCAAAGCAGAGGTCTCTGTCGATTTATCCTTTTCTAACTGACTGCTGAGAGTAGGTTCACGGCGTGTAATGCAGCCATACAGACAAGGAGCAGTGAGCACTCTCTCCTGTGGGGCGCAGATGCAGAGCCCCCACCGGACGGTAAACAATCTGCTGGGTGGGGCAGCAGGTTACAGGACGTGGAGGACACCCAGGATGCCCTGCCTCACGGGTGTAAGTTTCGAATGGACGGCCGGGTCTAAAGTCAGGCCCCTGGACAGCAGGCGCGACCCTGAGGGGCGCTGAGCTACCCGTCAGATCAGCACAGGGAGCAACACTTTAGGCCAGATGCGGGTGTGCAGGAGCTGGGTCCCTCGGAAGGGGTGGCCCTGTGTGCTGTTGGCCCTGAGACCCTCAGGGACACAAGGCTGGCAGCACTGCGCCCCGGGGCCAGGGAAGGGCACGCTTGTCGGGGCCACTGCACGTGTGTGAGGTCCAGTCTCTGCAAAGACTGCAGGGACCCGCTGGGCCACGCAGCTGAGAAGAGGAGGCTCGGAGGCTGGCTCTCTGTCCCCAGCATGCAGTCTGAGCGGCCCACCCTTCCCGTCTGGTCTCTCAGAGGGTCTGGCTGGTGTCCAGCCGGGGGATGAATGGAAACTGAAACAAGGGGGGGAGGTGCGACGTCGGGCCAAATTGCAGTCCAGCTGGCAGGAGGTCACTGCAGGCGGCCATCCCACTCGGGAAGGGTGCCGGCCAGCGCGGGCGGCTTGGGGCGGGCTGGGAGCGCCCGGGAAACTGCAGGGTGGCAGGGCACGTGGGAGCCCTGCTGGGCCAGGCCCTCCACCGGCCCCCGTCCCAGGGCTGACACTGCGCTTTCCCACCTGGACCGCACTGACCCTCCGCGTCTGCTCAAGCCGAGGTTTATAGAGCAGAGAGCGTCACCCAGGCTGATGCCGGCCGCAAGCTGTAAACAGGGTCGTGGTGCCTGGAGGTCGGATCAGATGGGGTCGTGGTGCCTGGAGGTCGGATCAGATGGGGGTTTGCGGTGAGTGAGGTGGGCTGGGGTAGGACGAAGTCCTTGGAAAGGTGAAGGTTTTCCATCCCCTGGGCTTTCCTGGGACAAAGGGCTCTGTGTCCCTGATGGATCGGGGTCTGCTGTGTCCTATGTCCTGTGGAGATCCTCACAGGCGTTGAAGTTGGAAAGCATTAAGGAAGCCATCCATTAAGAGGCCAGTTTAACCTGTTTGTCTCAAAGTTCCCAGCCTGGTAACATCAGGAGCAGCGATGCATGAAACCGCTGACCCCTCTGAGAGGATGAGGACGGGTCCCTGGGCACGCCGCAGGAAGCGGGGTCCCTGGGCACGCCGCAGGAAGCATGGCCCCGTAACCGAAGGTGCCACGACAGGAAACCGGCTTCAGTTGTGTGTCTCCGTGGACCACGCGCCAGCACCCTGGCCATCCCCATGGCCCGGACACAGCGCGGCGCCCAAAGGCCCACACCAAGGGGCTCTGCGGCAGCTCCATCTGCAGGTCTTGCTGGGATGCAGAGTGGGGAGGGGCTCTGGTGGGCTCGACGGCCAGGGCTCCAGTGGATGTCTGGGGCAGCGGGGCCGCACGGGGGCTGGGGGGCCGTGGGGATGAGTGGACATTGTGTCATGGGGAAAAGCAACAGATGGGCTGGCACTGAGGATGGGGAATCCACTCAAATGGGGAGCGGCCAGGGCGACCGCGGGGGACTGACCTGGAAACATCCAGGCTTTCACAGCTGGGGAGGGGGAGCTGGACGGTCGGGCCACACATTCAGCTCCTGCACCACAGGCTCGGGTGGACAGCTGGACCTGCAGGGGCCACTGCAATCAAGTCGCTCGACCTCCCCGATGCCACGGTCCACCTCCTGCGTGTTAAGACACTGCCCGGGGGGCTGAGAGGGTCTGTGGTTGAAACAGGCTCTGGGAACCCTCAGGGCAAGGCCAGCACCTACAGGGGCTTCCTCCCGGGCAGCCTGAGGCTCGCTTTCCTTGGGGGAACCAAAGGGTTCCTATGTCTCCACCTGTGCATGGATCATTTAGCTCCACAATCAGGAGCTGATAAAAACATCAAAGTCAGGGAGGTTATTGTAAAAAAAAAAATGGATCTCGTTCTCTTTTTCCTGACCTTTCCAAATTATTACTTAACATCATCGGGCAAAATCAAGAATAAAGGCACCATTGCCAGAGAGTGGCCCTTCTGTGGGGTTAACCACCCTCGACCACCATGGGGCGTGGACACGGTCAGCCTTGGGCTCTTCTTTCTGCCAATTTCCTTGTCTCCTGCCCTGTCACCCAAGTGAATCGTGTGAGTGGAGTTGTCATCATCTGTGTGGTGAGCAGAACATATCAGGGTTGTATTTTCCTCTAAAAAATGCCGAAAAGCTGTGGACACTGGTGAAGGAAGCTGATGGAAAGTGCAGAATTTTCAAAGGTGAAATGAGAAAAACTTCTGGAAAGTATAGGTGGAAGTTCAGAGAAGATCAGATGAGAGAGCATTGTAACCATACTCCCCTGCATCTGGGCCCAGGGCTCAGTTCATCCACAACCAAGCGCTTTGTGCATAAAAGGTGTTGTGGAACCAAACTCTGGTCCACTCCCCTGACACGCAGCAAAGCCGATCTGTCGACTCCAAGCTGCGGTGAAGGAAAGTACAGTGTTTATTGCGAGGAGAACAGGCAGCAAAGCCGATCAATTGACACCAGGTTGTGGTGAAGGAAAGTGCAGTGTTAGTTGCAGGGCACCAGGCAGCTCATACTCAAAAGACCAGAACTCGCTGATGGTGTCCAGGGAAAGGTTTCTGAAGGCCATGTTAGGGGCGAGGGTTGCAGGATGCCTGGCCATCCTTCTGGACATCCATTCTCCTGGACATCCTTCTGACCGGGGGGTGGTGAGGCCACAGGGGGATGCTTTGGGATTCAGCGTCACCTGCGATGCATGTGCTTGTGGTCAGCCGGAGGTCACCATCCTTCTCTGGGTGGGCGGTCTTAGCTTCATAGAACAACTCAAAGACATGAATCAGATTGTAACGCGTATCCCTTCAGGAGAGACTAGGGTCCTGGGACTCTGGCATCCTCAACATTAACTGCCTGACTGTGCTTTTTGGAACATGGGGAAGACAAACGCAACGGGGGAGTCAGAGTGGCTTGTACAGGCCCTAGGATTCTGCTCTGGAAAATGGAGGCTTCAGTCTGCCTTTTCTTTAACTTTCTTCAGTCCTTAGGGGAACAGGGTGGGACAAGAAAGTTCTGGATAGAGAAGTTGAGCACAGACTTGGCAGGGAAGCTCGATTCTGGGGAGCTCGGTTTCAGGAGGCATTTCCCCCGAATTCCAGACCATGCAGGAGCTCCTCCAGGCGCAGCTGGGAGGCCCTTAACCATCTCTGCTTTGGATTTAACAAAATGGAAATGCTTACACTCTTCAGCCTGTGTTTGCGTGAGCTCTAAGAGGTTCCCTAGAAATTGAAAGTTCTTTTCCCCCAAAGAAGCATCAAGAACTTGCTCTAAATCAGCAACAGCACGATGGAAACAACCGCGTGTGCGTTTCTTGGGCGAACGAGACAGGCTGTTCCCAGGCGCGGAGGGCCAGCTGCACTCTGGCTGCATTTCTGGGGGGAGACCTGGTTTTCAGAAGAATATTGTAAGGATTGTGTCGCCCAGAGAGACAGCCAATGGCTTGTTATTTTGACAAAAAGATCAAAAATTAAATGTCTATTTCTTTCATGTGATTTACTAGTGTTTTGGTAGGGGAAGTTTTTTTTTTTCCCCATAAAATATAAAACATAAGAGTCTTTCTTTTAAATTCAATAATGCAAGAAGTGACAGTGTGTGTGTGTGTGTGTGTGCACGCGTGTTCAGTCTCTTCAGTCCTGTCTGACTCTTTGTGACCCTTGGACTGTAGCCCCCCAGGCTCCTTGTCCAGGGGATTCTCCAGGTAAGAATTCTGGAGTAGGTTGCCAAGCCCTTTTCCAGGGGATCTTCCTGATCTGGGATCAAACCTGGGTCTCCTGAGCTGCAGGCAGATTCCTTACATCTGAGCCACCAGGGAATCCTGAGAGACAATATCTCATCTTAAAAACACAAGTGAGGTCTGCATGGTAGGAACAACGAAACCATGAATGGGTACAGACTTATGGGGATCTCAGAGTCCTGACCTTGTTTAATCCTCCTGGTTTGTTGAATCACAGGCCACAGGAGTATCTGTGGTCTTGTTCTACAGACCCTGAGAGACCTGGGGAGCTACTGCTCTGGATCTGGGGCCAGAAGGTGCTTGAGTTCACTGTGCTGACTGACGGGACAGGGGCTCACAGAGGAAGGCGGGGCCAGCGATCAGCAGTGACCCTCAAGCGCTGACCACCCCTGGGGTTGGTTGAGGAGCGGAGCGGGTGCTTGAGGGACCCCCAGCTCTGGGGATCCACCAGCATCATGGGCGACATCTCTGACGGAGCCCAGGCTTAACTGGCTTTGCCATCCACTGGCTCCTATGTTCCTCCTCGATGTTCAGGGTTTCTGCTTCTGCTGAGATACTCTCTGTAACAGAGACGGAGTGACAGAAAGGGAGGAAGTTTGTATGCAGGACTGCTCCTGGCTCTAATAAAGATGCAACACCTCACGTTAGGCAGAGATTTACTTGTATTGATGCAGATTTACTGCTCCAGGAAAAAAAAAGAGCCTTATTGTATGATCAAAGCTAATAAAAATAGAAGACAAATGACGCCGTACCCTGAATAGAAGCAGTGCACTAGTTAATGAACACTTATTGACCGGCAACCTGCAGCTAATGTAGCCATGGATTTTTACTTTGTCTCTTCGTGGTTTTAAGAAGCAATTGGCTGGGTCTCCCCGGACCAGAGGATGAGGTGATAGTTAACAAAGCCGCGTTTTATTTAGTGCTAAACAAAGCAGTCAATTTAAATCTGAGTTGGATGGGAAAACCATCTCTTTGGTTTATGTAAGCTGGGATCACTTGAGCGAGGCTGTTTTTAGATGGTTCTGTCATGGGATACTGATTGTTTATTATGTACGGCCGCATCCTGTCCATTTACAAAAAGTGATGGGAGAATCAGTCAATGTCCCACAGCCCCAGATGGGAATTTAAAACCAACATCCCCGTGTGTAGTGATTTTTAAAGCCAAGTCCACCTAACACTGGGTTGAGTCACCTATACCTAAACTTCACAGCCCTTATTGAAACTCCCTGCACGTCGAGATGCAATTGAATGAGTGCGTTGCAACATCATGCACAGAACTTAAAAAGCGCGTTGTCCGAATCAAGTTAATGGGACTTCCGAAGCCTTTGGGAGAGCAATACCCACATTCCGAGTGGTGCCCGAGGGACAGTGCATCTCAACCGCCACAGAACCTCTGAAGGAAAGCTACCTGTTTCCTTGCCTGTCACCGTGAGCTCACAAGTTTACCGGGGCGCCCTCTTCAAAGCACGGACCGGGTCACTTGTAGGAATGTCTGCCGTCTGGCGTGGCCCTTCAGTGCAGCCCTGGGCGTGAGGCAGAGCCTGTCTGCTGCAGCCCGGCCCCGGCCCCACAGCCCACAGGCGAGCGAGTGGTGGCGATGCAGCCCGGCCCCGGCCCGCAGCCCACAGGCGAGCAAGTGGTGGCGATGCAGCCCGGCCCCGGCCCGCAGCCGACAGGCGAGCGAGTGGTGGCGATGCAGCCCGGCCCCGGCCCGCAGCCCACAGGCGAGCGAGTGGTGGCGATGCAGCCCGGCCCCGGCCCCGCAGCCCACAGGCGAGCGAGTGGTGGCGATGCAGCCCGGCCCCGGCCCGCAGCCGACAGGCGAGCGAGTGGTGGCGATGCAGTTTTCTTGGGTCTTTTCTTCTTGGTCATGTCACCTTCCCCACATTTTCTTGGGTTTTATATTAAAACAATTTATTTAACTTTAATTTTACTTTTTAAAAATTGAAGTACATTAATAGTTGTTTATAGTGATTCAGGGGTACATTAAAGTGATTCAGTTTCATGTATATCTATAGAGATAGACAGATAGCACTTCCCAGGGGGCTTTAGTGGTAAAGAACCCACCTGCCAGTGCAGGGGACATAAGAGGCCTGGGTTCCATCCCTGGGTCAGGAAGACCCCCTGGAGGAGGGCATGGCAAGCCGCTCCAGTATTCTTGCCTGGAGAAGCCCAAGGACCCAGGAGCCTAATGGCTACAATCCAAGGGTCACCAAGAGTTGGACACGACTGAGGTGACTTAGCCCATATATGTGTACTCTTTTCCAGATTCTTTTCCATTACTGTTTATTATAAAATATCAAATATAGTTTCCTGTGCTGTACAGGAGGTCCTTGTTGATTATCTCCTTTATATATAGTTGTTTGTAACTGCTAATCTCAAAGTCCTGATTTTTCCCTCCCCACCATTTGGTAACCATAAGTTTATTTCCAGTGTTTGTGAGTCTATTTCTGTCTTGTAAATAACTCCATCTGTGGCATATTTCCGGTTCCACATACAAGTGACATCATACGGTGAGCGTCATTCTCTGACTGACTTACTTCACTCAGTGCATGACCTCTGGGTCCGTCCATGTTGCTGCAAACGGCATCATTTACCCTTTGTTGTGGCCGAGTAACATCCCGTTATGTGTGTGTGTGTGTGTGTGTGTGTGTGTGCATATATATACTGGCTTCCTCATGGAGTCTCCACAGCCTGGCCCTCCCAGGAAGGGGCCTGCCGTCCTGCTGAGCTCAGGGTGCAGCTCACTTCAGGCCACAGAGCCTCCGGCGAGCCGAGGACCCCACGTGATCCATGGCATCTGACCTGTTCTGCCGTGGACGGCCGGGGCTCCCAATGGCGCGTGTTCTCAAAGGCCCGCAGCTGGGGTCACTGAGCACAGGGGGGGCAGCCCGTGGTCCCTGAGGATTCACCCGGGATTCCAGGTTGGGTGTCCGTTACCTCCTGCAGCCTTGGCTCACGTGGGACACAGGCGAATTCTCTGGATGGGCAGGAGCGGGGTGGGAGGAGCTGGCTTTCTGGCGTCCTAGTGTCTACACTGGTCTGTAGTTCTCCACCGTCAGGAAGGAGCGTGTCAGCCTCAGTAACAGGAGGAGAAACCAAGGGCCCAGCAGGCCGCCGGCCCCGAGGGGGATAACCAGGCACATTTCAATCCCTCCACCGGAAGATGCTTGCGTGGGAACAGAGGACACAGATGATTTTAAATGACTTTATGAACAGACTGTGACCTGCCAACTGCTCCTCAGAAGGAAACCAGCTCCTGCACGGCTGGCCCAGCATCCCTTTCTCTCCCTGCTGGGAGCTGGAGCAGCTGGTGGACACAGAGGAAGCTTCCTCCAGACGCTGGGAACCCACCATCACACGGAGCCACTGCAGCCCCTGCCGCCCTGGATAAGGGCGGGCACACGTCCACCATGGCCGCCTCGCCAGCCCCCCTGAGCCCACAGTGTGGTGCCTGCAGCCAGGACCTGCCCGTCCCCCTGGGACTCCTTGGTGGACAAGGTCTGCTGAAGGTCAAGGGGGTGGAATCCCCGGGGTTTGGTTCATATGCTCCTGCAGGGTACTCAGCCATGCAGGTGCGACCCCCAGAAAAGGGAGATCTAGGGGAAATGAGAGCATTACAAGCCTGGCTCCAAAAAAGGTAAATAGAGTGGAGTCACTGCAGATCTGAGCTCAACTCTCTTCCTGCCCGAGAAGAGACGGTGAGGAAACTGTGAGGGGGGAGATGGGCTGAGACGGGAAGGCCCAGGCCTCTGGGCACTGAAATAAACAGACACCTGGGAAGAAGGCAGAGTACTTCTTTGGGTGCCCACTCCTGCCATGTGCCGGGATCCCTACAACCGAATGGAAAGCAATGGTGTCATTTTCAGGAATAAAAATAAACAAAGTCTTAAGTGCTTCAAGACTAAGTGGTGGGTTTCCAATGGCCCAGTCACCTTCTGGGGCTTCTGCATTTCTTAAGGCTTCAGCCTGCAGACAGTACACCCACGTCCACCAGGCTGGCTGAGGGCTGGACTCCACCAGGGGTCTGCCTGGCTTGCCTTCAGGCTCGGCTTTCTCAGGTGATAGCCCTGGGCTTAGTGAGTTCCTGAGTCTCTCTCAGTGGCAGCTGCAGCTGACGGTCCCCATCGATTCTCATCGTCACAACTGGTGACCTCACGGAGCAGCTGCACGTTGTCTGAGATGGAAAAGCGTAGCTGATGGGCACAGAGAAACCCTGCAGGTGGGGGCGGCCGTTTCCTGGGCCGCCGGCTGCAAAGCCTCACCAGGGCACAGCCTGCTTTCAGCGTCAGGCTGCTCCTCGAGTAAGGAAACCGGCAGAGCACGGACCCCCCGAGGGGTGGCGGTGTGGAATCCAGGAGCATCCGTGCAGCTTGGGACCCGAGCCAGGGCCACTTCCATACGGAGCATCCAGGTTTCATTGTCAGGCGCTGTCTTTGGATTGATCCTGAGTTTAGTTTTCACACGACTGCCTAGAGGAAGAGGTGCCGCCTGGAAGAAAAATAAACTTGCTTGTGATCTGTTTTCAAGGTGAATACTGCATGGCTTGTGGAGGGCAAGGAGATCCAACCAGTCCATCCTAAAGGAAATCAGTCCTGGGTGTTCATTGGAAGGTCTGATGCTGAAGCTGAAACTCCAGTCCTTTGGCCACCTGATGCAGAGAGTTGACTCACTGGAAAAGACCCTGATGCTGGGAAAGATTAAAGGCAGAAAGAGAAGGGGACAACAGAGGACGAGATGGTTGGATGGCAACACCGACTCAATGGACAGGAGTTTAAGCAAGCTCTGGGAGTTGGTGAAGGACAGGGAGGCCTGGCGGGCTGCAGTCCATGGGGTCACAGTCAGACATGACTGAGCAACTGAATTGAAGACTTTTCAAAAACAAGCTAGAGATCACAGATGCTGGTTTTCTTCAGTGAGGAAATTCTTGTCCAGAGAAACGTCTTTGACTCAATATTAAGACTGGTGATTGGATGGATATTTACGCTTTTACATGTTTAGGGCAAGTTTGCATCCTTTATAGTTGGCTTACTTTTTAACGAATGAATACTGCTCGTCCCAGCAGGGTGACCAAGATGCAGCCTTGTGTCTGGGACCCCGTGAATGGTGTGGCTCGGCCATGGGGATGGACCCTCCCTCTGGCTCCCCTGTGGAGCCCCTCCCAGGCGATAGGCATATATGTTTTGCCCTTTTACATCATAGTCGTTTTCCTTGTAATTAGATGTGTGTTCTTCACAATGAAAGGTTAGAGACATCAAGAGCTTCCCAGCAACGTAACTGACAGGGATGAAGAGAAAATCCGTGTACACACAGAAGAGGCAAGTCGCTGTGTTTCGAGGATGACAGATGCAAAGAACAAATGTTAAAGGGAGTTGTTTTCCAATATTGTTTGAAAAGTACATATCCAATTAGAGACGAATCTGTTTAAATTCACCAACAAAATAAGCTGATGAAAGGAAGGAAAAAAAAAAAACTAGGTCAGTCTGAGATCTGTGTAAGTTGGGTCTCTAATGGGACAATCATTAAAAATAATTTCAATTATTCACGTTTGAATGACTTTTATATAAAGCTTTTTAAATAACGTGAAATCTGCTGTATGAAGCCTAAATGAAAGAATGGCCACGTTAATCTCTGACATATTATTTGAGCTTGTACATTGTGAAAAAAGAAAAGCACAGGAGAATGTTAAATTTCACATAAAATATTCTGGTTTCCTCTGGTTTATTTCAGAGCTAGGGTGTCATTTATGATTACGTTTTATGAAAAGATAATTACAAGCAGAACTCCTTTTCTAAGCTTGCAAAAGGTAATCTAAACGCTAAGATTAACACATTTCGGGACATTAATAAGCTCAGTTCTCTTCAACTTGATGGATTAGTAATGTTCAATGGCAATGCAGCTGCTTTCTCTCTGGAGCCAGTGCTATCCACAGAATTTCCTCCCACTGGTGGAGAGGAAGACAGGCATCCTTGGTTCATCGTTGGGTAGAACCCCACACTCTAATAGGGACGCCGGCGGATCAGGGTGTCGAGTCCTACAGAGAGTACAGTGCTCTGCAAACGGTGCGTGTCCTGTGGGTGCCTTTCCTGTGATCGCCAGTGATGTTCTGCCCAAGGAAAGGGGTAGGGGCAGCAAACAGAAGTTCAGAGATTTTCAGGGCTTCCCTGCAGTCCAGGGGCTGAGGCTCCATGCTTCCACTGCAGGAGGCACAGGCTTGATCTCTGGGCAGGGAACTAAAATCTGCCTGCTGCACAGCACCAGTTCTGTTCAGTTCAGTGGCTCAGTCGTGTCCGACTCTGTGTGACCCCATGGACTGCAGCACGCCAGGCCTCCCTGTCCATCACCAACTCCCGGAGTTTACTCAAACTCATGTCCATTGAGTCGGTGATGCCATCCAACCATCTCCTTCTCCGTCATCCCCTTCTCCTCCTGCCCCCAATCTTTCCCAGCATCAGGGTCTTTTCAAGTGAGTCAGTTCTTCGAATCAGGTGGCCAAAGGATTGGAGTTTTTGCTTCAGCATCAGTTCTTCCAATGAACACCCAGGACTGATCTCCTTCAGAATGGACTGGTAGGATCTCCTTGCAGTCCAAGGGACTCTCAAGAGTCTTCTCCAACACCACAGTTCAAAAGCATCAATTCTTCAGAGCTCAGCTTTCTTTATAGTCCAACTCTCACATCCATACATGACTACTGGAAAAACCATAGCCTGGACTAGATGGAACTTTGTTAGCTAAGTAATGTCTCTGTTTTTTAATTAGCTGTCTAGGTTGGTCATAGCTTTCCTTCCAAGGAGTAAGCATCTTTTATTTTCATGGCTGCAGTCACCATCTGCAGTGATTTTGGAGCCCCCCAAAATAAAATCTGTCACTGTTTCCATTGTTTCCCCATCCCTCTGCCATGAAATGATGGGACCAGATGCCATGATCTTAGTTTTCTGAATGTTGAGCTTTAAGCCAGCTTTTTCACTCTCCTCTTTCACTTTCATCAAGAGGCTTTTTAGTTCCCCTTCACTTTCTGCCATAAGGGTGGTGTCATCTGCATATCTGAGGTTATTGATATTTCTCCTGGCAATCTTGATTCCAGCTTGTGCTTCTTCCAGCCCAGCATTTCTCATGATGTACTCTGCATAGAAGTTAAATAAGCAGGGTGACAACATACAGCCTTGAGGTACTCCTTTTCATATTGGAACCAGTTTGTGCACAGCATAGCCCCCCCCTCAAAAAAGAAATTTAGACATGTTCAAAGGAGTAAAGAGTGCAATGAAGAATAAAACCTCTGCTACTAGTGAAGACAAATCTACATGTAGATTAAATGAATGAACATCATAAGCAAAGTTTTAAAAATTTGGGCTTGGGGGAAATTCAGATTTCTGGGTATACAACCCTAGGAAATGGACTTACCATTTCCTGCACTCCTATGTTCATTGCAGAGTCATTCACAGTAGCCCAGACATGGAGACAACCCACGTGTCCACCAACAGATGACTGGATAAAGGAGATAGGAGATACACGTATGCACATGGATATGTATATGACTTGGCCATAAAAAGCGAGGAAACCCTGCCATTTTTGACATCATGGATGGACCTTGAGGTCATTGTAATAAGTGAAATAAGTCAGATAGAGAAAGACAGGCATCCTATGACCTCACTAACACGGGACATCTAAAACAACTGGACTGGAAGGAGCAGTAGACGGTGGTTTCCAGGGGCTGGGGAACGGGGGAAGTGAGTGACAGTGTCAGAGAGATAAAAATCCAGTTTTCAGAGGAATAAGTTCTAGCGATGTCAGGTGCAGAATGGAGGCTATAGTTAACAATGCTATATTGTTTATCTGAAAGTTACTAAGAGAGCAGATTTTTAGCATTCTCATCACACACACACACACACACACACACACACACACACCCGTACGTGAGGTCAAAGGCATTAACTAAACTTCTTTTGGCAACTGTTTTGCACTATGCACATGTGTGCACACCTTAAACTTACACAGTGTTACGTGCAAATTGTTGTTGTTTTAGTCACTAAGTCATGTCTGATTCTTTTGTGACTTCATGGACTGTAGCTTGCCAGCCTCCTCTTTCCATGAGATTCTCCAGGCAGGAACGCTGGAGTAGATAGTCATTTCCTTCTCCAGGAGGTCTCCCGCATTGCACGCAGATTCTTTACCAGCTGAGCCACCAGGGAAGCCCAGGAAGATGATAAGAGCATCAGATAAGACACTCTAGCTTACTAATCACTCTACAAGAAGCCAGGATTTTCAAGCCCTCTCTCCACACAAATATAGATTCTCCATCGGCTGATGAGGGGGCCGTGAGGGGAATGTGCTGTTCACTGCCCCACTGTGAGTCTTCTGTGACACCCAGCTGCTCCCCTGAGACCAGAGAAAGTTTAGGTGGGAACAAGGGTGTCCTTCCCTCCAGGAGCCACCTAAAACTCCCTCTGCTCCATCCATGTCTGATCGCACTCGAGAAGGAAAGAGGTTGGCTTGACCCCTCACCTACTGCATATTCCTGGAGGGCATCTCAGGTGGGAACTGTGGCCCTAGGATTTTGACAACAATCAGTTAAAAAAAAAAAACCCTCTTGTTTTGTCTGTTGAAGAACAGACAGAGGCGTCAACCGCTTCTGCTGGAACTGTTGAGGCGGTACTGGGGTTAGCCTTGCATGTCTTCATCATCATCCCTGTGGTGCCCCAGCCTCCATTGCTTTCGGGACTGGACGCCAGGTGGCCTCACTCCAGGCCTGTGGGTCCTTGAGCTGACTTTATTCCATGGGGTGGGCCAGGGGCCTCTGCTAGGACTTGCATGGCTTGTAGCCAGCAGAGAGTAAATGAAGACTTCGGATCACGGACCTCCTATAAGCAGGAGGTTTTTAAGCAGATTGAATGTTTCCACTTTGGAGGATTTCTTTCTTTTTCCTCTTAAACTGTGAGTCAGCCTTACAGCAGCACTGTGGCATCTTCAGTTTTGCCTCAGCAGGTGGTAGGAAGGGGATGCTGGGGTTGGTGAAGCCTGTTTTATTCTGCTTTGTAACCTCCAGGAGCCTCTGAGCCTCCAACACACATAACAGTGTATACATTAGGAGATGAGTAACTGCACCTCTTCAGCTCTCACCCCAACTGCACTTCCCCAGAGATCCCAGACTCTGCAGCCCAGACCCTGTGCTTCTCCCATCCAACCTCAGGGGATTCTATTGATGCAACTTTGACTGCTGCGCACCAAATTGTTACAGAAGCTTGAAAACACTAAGGAAGATGACAAGAGCGTTGGATAAGATGTTCTAGCTTACTCTCAATTTACTTTAACACTTATTATCTTAAGACTGGCAGTGGAAAACCAGGTTGCAATTTTTAACCACAGGGAGAAATATTCTGAGTTTCTACCCTCTGCCACATTGCTTGGTTTTTCCGTTGATTTCTCCCAACACACTCTGAGATGAGGACTTGCCCACGATGAGTCAAGAATGACTCTCCAGGTGTGGGGAGCTGGATGATGCAGGGTGAGAATCAGACAGCCTGACGCAGGGGACACGTCGGGAGAGGGATCTGTCCCCAGGTTCCTTCCTCCTCAGCACTGGAGGGGGCAGGCGTCCCTCCTCTGGGTCAGCACCACGGACAGAGGGCTGCCCTGGGGTGGGGGAGGGTGGCTTTGGTCTTTGGAGCAAAGTGGCTTCAACAGTCTGTTGAAGTTGTCTCTGACTCTTTGCGACCCCACGGACTGCAGCATGCCAGGCTTCCCTGTCCTTCCCTGTCTCCCAGGGGTTTTGCCCAAGTTCATGTCCACTCAGTTGGTGATGTGGATACTGGAGTGGGTTGCCATTACATTCTCCAGAGGATCTTCCTCACCCAGGGGTCGAACCCAGGTCTCCTGCATTGCAGGTGGATTCTTTAACAACTGAGCCACCAGGGAAGCCCACGGAGCTCTTCAGATGCAGAAAGTCAATGAGGACAGACGTAGGAGACACGTGTGCTGCTCTCTCAGGGAAGCTTCAGAGGAAGTGAATGACCGAGCGGATAGTCTTTCGAGCACAATCACAGTTATATGCAGGACAAGTTCAGCAGGTGCTCTGCAGTTTTCAATTCTAAAAATTCATTTCATCGGGGGACAAAGGTGTCAGCAGAGGAAAGCCATTAATTTATGTTGTTGATACATCTTAGTTGATAAATGGACATTTCTCATACTATAGAAAATGCTTTTGTGATTTTGCTAAGATGATAAATGTCTTTTAAAACTTTTTCAAAATGAGCTTGACTGTATCATGCTCATAAATAAACATAATTTGTGTTTCTTGATTGTAAGAATGCATATGGAAAAACAACGTTAAAAAATTCATCAATATATTGCACTGATAGTTTTCATATGTCTCAACTCAGTATAAGTTGGGAACTTTGTGGTGATATTTGCTTCAAATCAATTATTTTTTAAACCAATTGTTTATGTAGTGGGAGGAAGATGATGGCAGTGGAGAGAATGGAGCCAATTACAAGTGAACAATTTGTTCCCTTGAATAAAGAGTCCGTCTCTGACTTAAGTGCAGAGGATGAAGAGTTGGTCATGTCTAAACAGCTGAAACTTGGTGAAAGACTCAGAAATGTAGACACTCCAGGAAAAGCTGCCCCTGCCGGCTGTCTCCCACAGAAGCCCTCTTGTCTATGACCAGCTGCCTTCAACACCCTTCTTTTCTTTTAGTCTCTGAAGAGATGAAAATCCCAGCATTTTAAGAGGAAAACAATTGTCTTCAAATCCCGTAACTGCCTTAATCCTATGATCTTCCACCCATTAGCCTTTATCTAAGAAATACATGTTTCATTCACGTTTTACAAATGATATTCTAGATGTTCTCTGAAGTTATATTCATAAAAATATAAAGTGAGTCACATTATTGAGCTATTTTCCTAAAGGAAAAATTCAGTATTCACATTTTAACATGTTTTTTTAAAAAATGGGTATGTTATTAGCTGCCTTAAATCCTCTTATGGAAAAAATGTGGAATAAATAAATACAAATGTCAAGGCATAAGCAAACACTTTTGAGCCTTTTCGTGTTCACGCTGGGTTGTCCATGCGTGTGGGGCCGCCCAGCACCCAACAGCCGCCAGCGGCTGTGTCTTGTGCCCAGGGGGCGGGGTGGCCTTGTCTTTTCAGGGCTCTGCAGCAGCACACAGCCCCCCAGCTCAGCTCACATGGGGTGCTACTCCAGCCCCGGGCAAGTGTCTCTGAGCTAACAGTACCTTCTGGCCATTCATCCTGAGAGCACATCTTCTCATGGCTGATAACTTAGATGAGCACAGAGACCATTATCAAACTAGATCAAATCTGATAAATCCCTGGTTCCCCCAGGGATGGGGGTGAGAAGACTCAAATCTCAGAGTGTCTCCTTGTTCAGGCCAACCCTGGGCTTAACCCACAAACTGCGGAGGGGGCAGGCTCAGGTGTGCAGACCCTAGGGCGCTTAAGAGACATCCTGGTGAGTCCCTGACAAGCAGCAGCCTCCGAGGCATGTTCTTTATTCAGAAAAGCAGAGATGGTCCCGGAGACCCCAGGCTTAGTGCCAGGATCAGAGGTGGCGTGACCAAAGAGCCTGATGCCAAGGTGGTCACGGTGAGCAGCAACATGGAGCCTGTCACGACCCAGATGTCACGATCGCTGGCTTCTGAGATCGTGGTCTTTGGGAAGAGCCCTGAAAATACTCGAGGACTCGCTGAAACATCTGAGGTACTTCACAAAGAACAGAAATGCAGAAACACACTGCTGTCATTGTCGTAGTTGATGACCCAGAATGGATGGCAAGACGGGTCACTTAAGATGATTTTAAACCATAAAGTTTCCTTTTTTAAGGAAGACTGAAAAGTGCATGTAATTTTACACTTGTTTGCAAATGGACCAAACATTATAAAACATTTGAACATCAAAAGTATGTATTTATAAACATCTCCATCCATGGAATTGCTTTTCTAATAAAATGCCGGCTTCACAGAAATAACATTTTAAATTTTGAGCTAAGAAGTACCACTTTTGAAATGTTACCTTCATGAAATCCAGACTGGCCAGAGCTGAAATTTCAGTCTAGGCCCTAAGCAGCATGTTACCCTGGGTAAACCCTTTGTTTCTGAATTTTCTAGTTTGTGGTCCTGACCCTGTGGACAACCCCACTCCCCACCCCCACCCACACCCCCAGCATAGTCACTGGCGGGAAGACTCCGGGAGCTGGATCAATGGCCCCCACTTCCCACCCATCCCTTGCCATCGCCTCAGTTGGATTTTGTTCGAAAGCTCACCTCAATCTGGAAATCTTTTTTCTTTATACATTTCTTAAAGTCAACAGCAGGTGTGAATGGTACCTAAATAATTCTCGGAGGTTACTGAAAATCATCAAAATTTGGTTAGCTAAAATTGAGAGAATTAAAAACTTGCATATGCTTAAAGAATGAAAGAATCAGTATCATAAAAAGCTTAAAATGCTTGTTGAATGGGTTTCTCTGCTAATTAGGGATTCACACTCACAGAAAATCAAACGGTTTCAAATGAGAAATGCTGGAGAGGGTATGGAGAGAAGGGAGCCCTCCCACACTGTTGGGTGGAATGGAAAGTGGTTCCTTCCACCACTGTGAAGAACAAATGGAGCTTCCTTAAAAAGTAAACACAGAGCTGCCATAATCCAGGGACTCCATTCCTGGGCATATACTCAGAGAAAACTGTTCATTCAAAAATATACACGCACCCTAATGTTCGATCCCCGGCTTGGGAAGATCCCCTGGAGAAGGGAAAGGCTCCCCACACCAGTACTCTGGCCTGGAGAAGTCCATGGACTGTACAGTCCACAGGGTGGCAAAGAGTCGGACACGACTGAGCGACTTGACTTCACTTCACCCTATGTTCATTGTAGGACTGTCTGGGATAGCTGGGACATGGAAGCAATGGCACCCGACTCCAGCACCCCTGCCTGGGAAACCCCATGGACGAGGAGCCTCATAGGCTGCAGTCCATGCGGTTGCTAAGAGTCGGACGTGACTGAAGCGACTCAGCAGCAGCAGGACACGGAAGCAACCTAAATGTCCATTGACAGAGGACTGACTAAAAAAGAGGTACAAGCATACACAGCGGAATATTACTCAACCATAAAAAGACGGAAATAATGCCATTTTAGTAACATGGACGGACCTAGAGAGTGTCATACTGAGTAAGTCAGACAGAGAAAGAGAATATCATATGATATAGCTATGTGTAGAATCTTAAAAAAGGATACAAATGAACTTATTTAGAAAACAGAAAGGGACTCACAGACATAAACAAATGCATGGTTACCAGAGGGGAAGCGGGGTGTGGTGGGATGCATGAGGAACTTGAGTTTAACACACACACACTGCTATATACAAAACAGATAACCAATAGCCCTACTGTGTCACACGGGCAACCAGAGTCAATATCCTGCAATAAACCATAATGGCAGAGAATCTGAAAAAGAATGTATGTGCGTGTGTGTGTATCTATCTAACTGATTCATGACATTACAAATCAATTATACCTCAATAAAAGAGGAAGATCAAGTGGCATAAGAAATACGAAGACTATCATTTGCTTCAGGAGGATGCGGAATTGCCTTAAACCACACCTGGATCTGTTTTCAGACAACTCACTCTGGATGGAAGCAGGTGCTTCTGCGGATTACAAGGCTGCGGATGAGCCACGGCCGGATCCTCCCTGGCCGGCTCAGGGGAGTGTACCTCATGTTTTTCGGATCTCTGCACACGGGGCTGAGTGGGAGCACTGTCCTCACTGGGGGTCAGGCTCAGGATGACCCAGAAGGCTTCTCACCTCATTGCGGGTACTTGGGGTCTGCAGAGAACTGTCTCAGTCCACATCACGGTGATAACTCCATTGACAGAGTTTGACCCCAGAGATTTGCACCACTGACCTCAGCCATAGAGAGGCGGCATCTTGACCTCCAAGGCAACAGGGCACCACAGACCTGAGCTCTGTGCACGCCTGGCCTCTCCAGCGGCCGGGGGTCAGCGCTTTCTACAACGTGGAGACGGTACCCCCGTCCAAGCGATTCCCTCGGGCTGGCGGCGAGGCTGACTCCCCCGTGATGGTCAGCGCGCGCTCCCAGCCCCAGGACACGTTAGTGAGCGACAGACAAGACAACGCGCGCTCTGTCCACGCGCAGACAGATTAGCCTCAAAACCACCAGCAACCTGGTGGGTGTTCTCTCACGACAGTCAGTCCCCAACCACAGTGGCCTTTTTGTTTGTAAAGCTCGTATGACTATTCTCCGATTGTAAAGGGGGCGGTCGCTCCATCCCTAACCATCAGTGTCACGGAGGGCGGGCGTGTGCTCTGTACTCCCAGGGGGCGGTCACAGACCACGTGTTTCTATTTTCCGACAGTTCTTGATAAGGAACTTCAGAACCTGCCAGTGTGACAGAATTATTTCAGGTTTACTGGTTTATATGAACAGCGTTCTTTTTCAAGATTGACTTGTGGTACTTCTATATTTGATGCAAGAATTACTAGACCTTAATTGGCTCAGTTGGTAAAGAATCTGCCTGCAATTCGGGAGACTCAGCTTTGATCCCTGGGTCGGGAAGATCCCCTGGAGAAGGGAATGGCTACCCACTTCAGTATTCTTGCCTGGAGAATACCATGGACAGAGGAGCCTGGAGGGATGCAGCCCATAGGGTCACAAAGAGTTGAGCACGACTGAGCGACTAACACACACAGGCCACTGCACCAGACGTGTCACCAGCTGATAGTCTTTCTCCTTGAGCCTCCTCTATTTTTAATTTTTTAAATTTTTATTTATTTATTTATTTTTGCCTCCTCTCTTTTTAAAGTCACTCTCGTGGTCTTTCTATCCCCCGACCCCAGGGACGTCTCCACGTGTTAGGGTCACACACACATTCGGTGTACGGTGTGACCCTGGGATTATCTGAGAAGGTGTGTGTTCACCAGAAACATGAACAGCTTTTTGGTGGGTGAACAGACTTTTTGAGACTGTAGTTTTAGCCTCCAGATTGGAAGATTTTCTGTATTTCCTTCAGGCGTCCATGTTACAGATAAAAAGTTGGAGACAAGGTCATTTTTATTATCCCCTTCGAGAAGGATAATGTACAATATTTTATTTTTCTTCCCAGGACAATTATAGCAGTTTTCTCCATATCCGTATCATCTGAAGAAGTTGTCTGAAACAGCAGAAGAGGTGGTGGTCATTCCTCACGTGCTGGGACTGGAGCGCTCCTGAATCTGTGAACTCGGCCCTCAGTGATCATGGTCTTCCTCCTCACGTGCTGGGACTGGAGCGCTCCTGAATCTGTGAACTCGGCCCTCAGTGATCATGGTCTTCCTCCACTTGCCATGGTTGTGTCTGTTCTGCTTCCTCTCTCTTCGTTGGTGGGTCAGCGGGGACATACTGACACAAAGTAACTGGTGGCTTGTCTAAAAGTGGCTGAAATGACCACGTGTCTCCCAGGGCACAGAGACTCAAGAAGGCCTTCCTGACCCCAGGCTCCTGGACTCCCTGACACCGGGCCAGAGTGGGCCTTGGCACTGGGGGCCCCGTTCCTGTCTGGTTCCTGCTGTGAGAAGCTGCCTCCCGAGTCAATGGGCCCTTGGACTTGTCCCTTCTTTGGCCGGTGTAACGTCCCCCAGACCTCGTCTACCCAAGGGCTGGCCACGCTGACCCAGAGGATGGAGGGGTGACGTTGGAGGGGCATGTCAACTGTTGACGTGCGGGCCGGGACACTCCCGTGTGTGGACGAACCCCGGGTGGCAGAGAGCAGACGGGCTGTGGGCCTCGGCCAGCTCTCATGGGGCCACCAGCTCTGGTTCCACTGGATACGAGGATGCGTTGGCCACGCAGAAGGACAACCCTTTTCTGTTTTTCCTCGCTATCAAGAGTGTTGAGACACATGAGGCATAAGTAATGTGTTAAAACGGGCTCATGTCAGCTGGCAAGACACAGCTGTCACCTTTGCACACATTTTGTGAACCACTGGCAGCTTGACACTGGCCTGGAGCATTTCTAGTATGGAAACTGGCAGCCACCAGAAATCAGGTACCCTCCCCGGGAGCTGGCCCTCCACTGCCCGAGGCCCCCTCTCTCCTCCTGCTCCAGCTGCGTGTGTTAGGGCTGACCTGGCCCCTCCCTGGGAATTCCCCACCGGCTTCTGTTCTCATCGTTGCCTCATGGTCACAGCATGGCTGGGCAATGCCTTTAGGCCTCACGCCGAAGTTCCAGGCAGGAAGAAGGAGGGAGTAAAGAGGAAGAGCCCTACCTCCTTGTCAGCTCCCGCTAATGAGTCACTGGCTGTATGTCTGCCTTAGCTGCAAAGGGGCCTGTATCCTTTTCTCCTCTCCACCTGACATGTGCAGGGAGTGGCCAGCATGACGGGGAAAGGGCCACAAGTCAGTGCCTGCTACAGGATCACATGTGGACACACGATGCAAGCTCTTTCCTTCCCCTCCCAGAACTGTGGGCTTGGAACAAAGACTCAAGGGCCCCTGGGCCCCTAACTCAAGGGGAAGGGTGTGTGAGCCGGGGCAGAGGCCCCTTCCATGAGCGAGGGTGTGCAGGCGACAGGACCACGGTGGGTGTGGGGGTGGGGGGAGTGTGGGGAAGATGCTCAGCTGTGTGTGGACAAGTCATCCACTTCCTATTGTTAGTCTGTAGGTATGTCCCACGAAGTTCCCTGGCCACCCTGGATTTTTGCAATAAATTTCACATTTTAGCTTTATCCAACCTGGTTTGCTTTCTGTTATTAGCAATAAGGGGGCTTCCCTCATAGCTCAGTTGGTAAAGAATCCACCTGCAAGGCAGGAGACCCTGGTTCAGTTCCTGGGTTGGGAAGATCCCCTGGAGAAGGGAAAGGCTACCCACTCCAGTATTCTGGCCTGGAGAATCCCATGGACTGGATAGTCCATGGGGTCATAAAGTGTTGGACATGACTGAGCAGCTTTCACTTTCACTTCAGTAGCAATAAGAGTTATTTTAGTTAATTATTTTAAAATTGAGGCAGATTTTGATTGTCTTTGTGTAGAATAAATTAACTCAAAATACTTGGAATTCCTAGAAAAGTGTCTTACCAAATTAAAAAGGTTTTTCACTCCATGATGAAGAAAGAAGAATACAGACAAGCAGAAGACATCTGGCTTGTCAACAAAGTAAGACGGGGAGTCTCTGACTCAGAGAAGAAGCCCGACTCCCCACACGTTTCGGGGCTGCCTCAAAATATCCTCTTAGGCGTATCCGTGTGCTGGTAACATAGAGGGAAAGTATAAAGTTTCCGTATTTAAAATTAAGCCTGCAAGAGAGATTGAAAAAACATCTCATCTGCCCCTGGGCCAGAATGTCCTGAGTCCAGAGATATGGTGCCTGACAGGTGTCATTAGCATCACGTCCCATCACCCGCTCTACAGCTGCAAGTCAGGGTTTCCGTATTTAGGAAGACTCACATGTTATCCAGATTGGCAGTAATTTATCCTTATCTTGCAGTAACTTACCCTTGGACTGCAAGGAGATCAAACCAGTCAATCCTAAAGGAAATCAATTTTGAATATTCATTGCAAGGATTGAGGCTGAAGCTGAAGCTCGAATCCTTTGGCCCCCTGATGTGAATAGCCAACTCATTGGAAAAGACCCTGATGCTGGGAATGACTGAAGGCAGGAGGAGAAGGGGATGACAGAGGATGAGATGGTTGGATGGCCTCACCGACTCAATGGACATGAGTTTGAGCAAACTTCGTGAGACCGTGGAAGACAGAAGAGCCTGGCGTGCTGCAGTTCTTGGGGTCACAAAGAGTCAGATGACTTAGCAACTGAACAACAAATCTTCCCTAATGCCATAACAGATCCAGCCACGCAAAGTCACGCGGCACAGCTTTAAACCACAACAGGTTGAATTTAATGGCTGTGTTTGATGGAATATTGAGTGAGTTCTTCAGAAAACAGTGGGTCCTCCAGGAAGGTAGCTTCAGGCTGTGGGTCCAGACGGTACAGCGGCCTGGAAGTCAGAGACGTAACTGGGAGAGAGCCTCTCAGTGGAGGCAGAGGTCAGTGTCACAGGGACCACACCTTCAGAAGCACGTGGATGCCCCGCAAGGGTGCACGGCCACGTCTCAACAGGAGGCCAGCTCCTCCGCTGGGCCTCGCCCTTCTCCAGCCCCCTCCATTCTAAGGGGATGATGCTAGTGGTCTTGTGGGCTTAAGTCAGGCATCTTGGGCAGCTCAGGCACTCGGGGCCATGCCCACCCACCTCGAGGCGTGAGCCGGGAAGCATGAGGATCCAGAGGCTTCAGCTCCAGAGCGTGTTCTCCCCCAGAGAACCGAGGGGTCCTTGGACTCCACCATGTGGTGCGTCCCGGGGCTTCTGTCTCCTGGGAAATACAGGTAGTTTGGAAGATAAAAAAGAGAGGAAACTTTGATTAGCAAAGTGGCCCAGTAAGGAGGAGTCTGGGTAATCAGGGCCCTGGGTGAAGGAGGCACATTTCTAGAAGGTGATCCTTGTGACCCAATGGACTTTAGCCCTCCAGGCTCCTCTGTCCATGGGACTCTCCAGGCAAGAATACTGGAGTGGGTTGCCATTTCCTTCCAGGGGATCTTCCCAGCCCAGGGATTGAACCCGGGTCTCCCGCTTTGCAGACAGATTCTTTACTGTCTGAGACACCACGGAAGCCCAGATCCTGAAGGCAGACTCTACAAGAACCTTGTGTTGGAGGAACTGGGAGACAAGAATCTTGAGCTGTCTAAGGGTAGCCTGGCTGGTGATACAGGGAGATGAATATCTACCATGATGACAGATTAGACCAAATGAATGGAGGACAAGGGGCAGGAACTCCAGGCTTTAGGAAATCCCCAAGTGGAGCAACAGAACCAATTTACAGATCACTGTCACCAGTCACTTAGGTGAAGAATAGACCCTCTCCTCGTGGGTCCACTGAAGACAAGCTCCCCACTCGCCCTCAGGATGGGCAAGCCCAAACATCTCAGGCCAGCCATCGCAGGGCGGGCAGACAGGCGGAGGCAGCCGGATGAAGGGTGCATTGGCAAGCATCACACTTTCATTCCACGTGGGCTTGTGTACTTCATCTCAGGTTGGCGGTGGAGAACCCTCTTGTTTAATATATGAAACAAAGAGCCATAGATATGTGTGCCCGAGAGTGGGTGGTCTTGAATTCACTGAGGAAGGAGTTTAACATGAGATGAACTCCCTCCAAGGCAGAAGGCTTTCCAAACAACATCCGTCGGGGGAAGGGAGGATAATTATCTGGTTGTGCAATGGCAGCCACTTTGTTTTTAGAGAGGACACCGGATGCGCAAAGACTTTTATGTGGAACAAAGTGTGGCGGGGCACAAGACCACTGTGTGCTCCAGAGCAGGGAGTCGTAGCCGTGTTTCCTCTGTGGAGCTGAAGCCAGAGGTGAGGACTCATCTCAGGAGAGCTCCGGCACGCATTCAAGGTGGCCACGACACAGAGAGGGTTAGTGACCAGTGGACAGCGCCAGAACCTACCGGCCTGGGTGTGAAGAAATCGGCGGAGCTCACTCTCCAAGGACCGGGTGCTCTCTGAGGACATGTGCAGTCGGCACAGAAGAGCCGGGAATGGCTGGGCTGTTGGCCAGAGAGGCCGCCTGTGGGGTTCCACCGACAGCCTCTGCCGAGCTTGGCTTTCCAGGCGTGTGAGGGTGGCTGTCTTGGGCTGCCCAGGTCGTTCAGGGAAAACCCCCTGGGTCTTCTCGGCCAGCACCGTGTGGGGCATGGGGAGCCCTGCCCACCATTCTGCCGGCCAGCGTAAACCCCGGCTGGTGTCAGTGAGGGCCCTGTGTTACCCAGCAGCCAGCACGGAACACTCCTCACTGCCCGCTCTCGAGATTTTCATGCGTGTGATGGACGTTTCCGGCTCCACTTGCTAAACTCCAGCACAATGAGTCCGGGCACTTAGCACGGACCCCTGTCTGTGCGTAGGTGACGGGCAGAGTCCTTCCGAAAACTGGAGTGCTGTTTTATGCTCTTCTAGCGACTTGGCCATCTTGGGCAGGTTTCTGAAGTTCCCCTCAGTTTATTCATCTGCACTTGGGAGACGAATGGCCTCCATCTCACGGGATTGTTGGAGAGATTACCCCGGATCACATTTGCATAATGCCTGGCATCTTAAACAGCCCAAGGCTTTGAGGAAGAAATACTGCAGAAAGTGTTTCCATAGCAATTCTTTCCCCAAATGAATAAAACTCCTATTTACATAAAGGAGACTAATTTCCTGTTAGGATGAAGGTTTTGGGTTCCTCTATAATATTTATCCCAGCATTTATTTTTTAAAAAGCCCATTTTTATAAATTCACAATAAAATCAATGAGGATTACAATTAATAGAAGAATGATATCAACACCCACATTATTTGTGTGCATTTCCCCCAAACTGAGTCGACTGTGCTTTACAAATGACAAATATGAACAACGCAATCATTTAAAGGTCATAGTGATTGCTAGGTAGTCAGTAAAAAATACATAAAGTGGTAAAAAAAATTCTTCGAACATTAGAATTTTTGTGGGTTCCAGTTACTTGTCTTCCTTTTATGGAGACGAGACTCCAGAAAAAAAAATAACAGAGCTCAAAGCTGGAGGTGAGGTCCTTCATACCTGTCGCGGTAGGGAGATGAAGGCGCAGGAACTGAGGTCGTGTGTTTCCAGCTGCGTCTTGCTGACGTCCCGTGAAGCCCCTGAAGCATCTCTGTGCCAGAGCAGCTTAGCTCTTTCCCGGAAAGGGGCTCCACGTGGAGCCAGAGTTTACAGGTAGGAGGAGGGGAGACTGCAGAAGGTTCCAGAAGGAGAAAGAAGGAGGGAGTTGGCAGAGCTCCGCCCTGCAGACCCTTCCAGGAGGCAGCTCGTGGTCAGCCTGGGTGGCCCCGCGATGGTGGGGTGAGGACTGGCTGGCGGGTTTGGGGATGAGGCCCTGCTGTCCTCCTGTGCCCAGGCCCAGGGTCATCCTGCTCACGTCTTGGCAGGCCTGTCGACCGGGAGACTGGGTGTGGGGGCCGGGAATAGCGATTTTATTCTTAAAGCCGGCAGACCAAGAAGATGGTGACTCCCGCCCCGAAGGACCGCCTCCTCCGTGTTAGGGTCCATGCTTCTTTTATACTAAAGGGGGAGTCCTGGTTCTGGTCAGACTGAGGAGGGGTGGGGCTCATCCTCCCCACGGTCGGTCATAGGTGGGCCTGGGCAGGAGGTTTCCTGTGAGCTGAGCACAGTGCTCCTCCCCTGGAGGCCAAGCTCTGCGATGAGCCATCGTGCAGAGTGTAAGCTTCTGGGCAACACCCCTTTAGCGATGAATTTGGAGCAGAAGCAATGGGACAGAAAGGTTAAAGTGAAAGAAACAGGTCCAAACGGAGTCAGAGCTGTTCCTCCCTGTTACTCTCAAACGAGCCAGCCCAGGGGGTCTGAGTTGTCGGGGGAAAGAGTTGGGGAGAAAGGGAGGGGAGTCTGGCCTTTAAAGGAAGGAGGGGTAAACGCTTTCACTGAGCTGCTGCTGCTAAGAGCTGAGGGGGTTTGGGACAGTGTCTCCCGGGGGCCTGTGGACGGCCTCCTCCCGGCGTCTGTCCTCGGCTTGCCTGAGCATGCCCCTCCCTCCGCTTCAGCCCCTGGCCCTGAGATGACCTCCCGTGTCCACCTTGAAGAGGGGTCCCCACCCTCATCCTGCTGCAGGAGGGAGCAACACGGACTCCGTGACTGGCAGCTAAGAACGTGTGGGTTTGATGAGCAGACATTCTTCTTCCTCCCTGTCCAGTGGGGAGGCAGGACAGGCATGGACTGTCCCTCCAGCCGGGGCAGGATGAGGGCTGGGGCGCAGTGCCCGACTGCTCTGAGCTTGGGTCACAGGCAAGAGTCAGGGGTGGCATCTTACAGCTCCAGTCATGGCTGTCTTCCTTCTCCAGAGACCTGAGCTAGAAGATCAAGATCACGTGAGTGAGCAGGTACCACAGCCCCTTCTCCATAGGGTCTTTCCCTCTTGTTGAAAAGAGGATGCTTTGTGCAGGAGGCAGAGCGTGTCTGGAGGATGGAGCAAGGGCAAACAGGTCGGGCTTGAGGGAAAGGGGCAGGAAGGCGTCAGCCGGCGGGCGTGATGGTGTTGGCCCTCTGCCCCTCGTTAGGGGCTAGCGTTCAGGTTCAGCCTCTGACCCCGGCTTGCTGGGAGGCTGGGGGATGTAGTGCTCTCTCCCTTCTTTGGTTTCACTGCTGACAAAATAAGATTCGGTTGGAACTGCCCGCCCCCCGCCCCCGACAATTTCCAGGATTGCTCCTAGCTCAGGAATTCTAGAAAATCCACCAAGTCTCTAATGGCCAGTTGGCAATCTGTTTTCACACTCAAGCCAAGAGTTTATGAAATTTCGTATTGTCATTTTGGGATTTCAGAAAGCTGAACTCAGACGTTGCCCGCTTTGTCCTTGTACATTATATAATCTGGCTGAGTAAGCTTGAGGTTTTTGATAACTTTTAAGTAATACTGAGGATATTTATTCAGCAACCTCTGGGGACCAGACACAGCTCTAAGTGTTTTATGTGTGTTGGCTGATTTAATCCTCAAGAAAAGTCTTTAATTAGGGGCAAGTCTCTTGCTTTATGGGCTTCCCCAGTGGCTCAGCGATAAAGAATCCACCTAAATGCAGGAGACGTGGGTTCGATCCCTGGGTCGAGAAGATCCCCTGGAGGAGGAAATGGCAATCCACTGCAGTATTCTTGCCTGGAGAATCCCATGGGCAGAGGAGCCTGGCGGGCCACAGTCCATGGGGTCGCACAGAGTCGAACACGCTCGAGCAGCTGAGCATACACACAGCACTGTTGCTTTATGGAGAAGGAGATGCCTAAATAGATGCCCTGTGTCACAGAGAGAAAGAGGGAGAAGGGCTCCAACCGAGGGGTCTGCTTTGCCACATTAAATACCTTTACCTTTTAGCTTCAATTTCGTCTTTCCTCAGGGATCTTTGAGTTTGGTTCCCAGGTTTATAAATCTGTTTCGTCGGTGATGCCATCCACCATCTCGTCCTCTGCCGCCCGCTTCTCCTCCCGCCCGCTATCCTCCCCAGCAGCAGGGCCTTTCCCAGTGAGTCGGCCCTTCGCAGAGTCTGTGGCTGTGAGTCCACTGAAATGTGTCATTTCTCCCTTCCTTCCATACTTGCAGGTTGGGGACTCCAACAAGCACTCACTGAAGAGGCTTCAGAGCTCACTTTAGGGAAGCGTCTTTCACTGCCCTGAGGACGTTTCTTTCCTGGTCAGAGTTGCCAGAAATGGGTGACACATTCCGCTCAGCTTTGGTTTTCAAGTGTGGGATTTAACTTCTAAATTTCGAATGCTTGTGGCAGTTGACTACAAGTACCGTTCATTTAAAATTTTATTTTCTGTGAACAAGAACCTACGAAAAGACAACGGGAGACGTTCTCTATTTGCTATATTTGAAGAAAATCCTTGGGGAAGCTAAATTCTTCTTGAGTAGCAGCTTAAGTGTGGAGTCTTGGCTTCGCGGACGGGAGCTCACAATCTGGTGGGCGTGGCCGGCTCCTGGTTGGTCACCCTTTTTCAAGGTAAATCGTGATTTCTCAAGAACTGTCAGGTTCCCCTTGGAGAGTCAACCTTCAGAAAGATGGTTGGAGGTGACTTTTCGGAGACGCTGCGGCTTCTACAGTCTGCGCCAGGATGGATGGAGAGTAGGAGTGAAGGGTGGATTTCTCAGAATTCAGAAGACCACCCGAATTTCTTAAGATAACTGAATGAATGAAATTCACAGAACACAACGTTAGCCAGCTTAGACTGCACAGTCCAGAGACATTTTGTCCAGGCACCACTGGTTTCCCTGGAAAGTAGAACTCGGTCATGTTAAGCAGTTTCTCCTTGGTTCCTCTTCTCCTCCAGTCTCCGACAACTGCGTCTCTTCTTTCTCTTTCTCTGGATGTATCTGTGCTAGATACTTCATATCAACAGAAGTCTGCAGATCTGTGCTTTTTGAGGCCTCCATCACCCAGCATGATGACCTGGAGGTCCGTTCACCTTGCCACTCACGTTGATATGTCTGTAATTTTAAAGGATCCTGTCTACCACTTTCATCGTTGTCTCTGGAGCTACCAATTTATAAGACAAAGAAGTGGCCTCTGGCCACGTGGCCCCGCTATCTGCCCACGTCCTCTGAGACCTGCGGGTGGCTGGGTGTGCGTGGCAGAGAGTTTTGGTTTGGGCTAGCTGCGCAGACATTGCTGCTCCAGGAAAAGTGGAGTTGAAATACTGTCTCCGCTTGATCTGGGAAAGTCGCAAATGTGTCTGAGAAGAGAGCAGCCTTGTCACCTGAGATCAGGGACGAGGAGGCTGGAGGGGCCCCATCAGCCCCTGCCCCAGCCAGCAGGGCTCTGGGTTCGGGGAGGCTCTGGGGAGTCTTGGGGTTCAGAAGTGGGAAGCACAGATGGCCCTGGGGCCTCTCTGTGCACCCTGCCCCTACCCGGCAGGCCCGCCCCGCTTTGGGGGCTCCCCAGGCTGCCACAGCAAAGCACCTCAAGCTGAGTGTATTCAAACAGCAGAAACAGACCTCCTCCCACTTCTGGAGGCTCCAGCCCCCTCCACGCCCTGGTGGCCTGGGGGGTCTCTGGGCATGGACGGTGTCTCCACCTTGTCTCCCCTTTACACTCATCTGTCTCTGTGCTCTAGTGTCCCCGGTCACTGCGTCAGGCCCCAACCTCGTGAGCTCGTCTTGGACATGACTCCACAGACCCTGCTTCCAGGGGAGGGCACGCTCACCGGTGCAGAACCGCAAGTGAGGACCCAATGCCCTGTAACTGGTGGCGGAGGTCTTTGGGGCAAGGAGAGATGGGGAGGAAGGATCCGGAAAAGCGCTTCTGTGAGATCCAAGCTCCGAAGAAAAGGGGGGGCTGGGGAGAACAGCCCTCACCACTCCCCTCACCCCAAAACTGCTTCACCCACGGAAGCAGCCGGCTCTGTCCCCATCGTTGGGGAGAGGCGTGTCCAGGCGTTCAGGTATGTTTCTCAGTAGGATGCTCCCCGCATTGCCTTCCCTTGCTCCTGGCTGGGAAGTGCACAGCTGCGGTGTAGACAGCAGGCCTTCAGGCAAGTGTGTCGCAGCCCAGAAGGGTCGAGTCCACAGCCGCCCCTCATGCCCCTCCAGTCTGCTGATCGGCCTCCTGCGTGGCTGAGATGGGCTTCAATCAGTGAAAATAGCGGACTGTTGCACAACTGTGTTGGACTGAGCTGACCAGAGATGCCCCTGACACATGGCTGTGCTTCGATCAATATTTGTCAAATACATGGGGAAAAAATGCACGCCTGGCAAATCTGCCTGCAGAGCTCAGCCCCAGCACTTCCCTTTCCCGGCTGACTTTCTGTCAGTGGATTTCTCAGTCTCTGTCCATCTCCCAGGTTGGTTAATTTCAGTTGGAACCGTGATACCATGCTATGACATTTCCATGAAGACACTTAAAGTTAGAACTCATTGGGGGGTTCCCTCCTCTGGATGCTCTATGTCCCTGCATGTGGGGTCACTCCCTTGGGTCTGGCCCCTCCAATCCCGGGCACAGCTCACGGGGACATCCCACCTTGCCTTCAGCCTCCTCCCATTACTGGGAGCTCTCCTCAGGCAGGTGAATGCCTTGCATCTCTGGCCAGGGGTCATCAAACATTGGTCCACAGAACAGTCTGGCCAGGCACCTGCTCTTGTAAGTGAGGCTCATCGGAGCACAGATGTTCATTAACCCACTCTCTCTTCTCCCAGCTAACGGCAGAGTAGAGTGGTCACTGCCCAGATGATAAGGGCTGAAAAACCGCGATTACTGTTTGCTCCTTTGCGGAAGTTTGTCCACCTCTGATCTAGGACACAGGAAACGCTAAACGATGCTTGGGTGTCTGGAGGAATCCTGCAGAGGTTCGCTATGAGAGGGAAAGTGGCACGAATATGGTCCAACCCTTTGCTGTTCCCTCAAAACAGGTCTATTTAAAATTACAATATAAAGAAACAGGTCACACAGAGTCCGCTATTCCATCATATCCATGCCACAGAGTCTAGAGTTGGAAATTTCAGCTGTTTCTTTGTAATACCATAATTATGCCCAATTCCGTGCCCCAAATGTTCTAAGTGTTGTTGTTGTTTTTTAATTAACAGGAAATCCCAAATAAACAACTGGGACAAATTTTGCTGTGAAATGTATCCTATGATTAATGGGAACTTTCAAAATTCATCATTTTACCAAGTCGTATTATTTTAATTTGCCCTTAAAATGGATAAACAGCCTGAGAAGTTTCCAACTAGGGTGAGTTTTATTTGACACCAAGACTGAATGTGTGCATTTAATATCCCGCAGGAGAAATTAGATTTCCGAGGGTCTTGAGAACAAAGGTCTGGACCCCTCTAAGTCAGAGCCAGCATCCTGATATAGTGCTCTTTAGAGTCCAGGCTTCTCAAAGCACGGAACCTCTTTATGCAGAAAAGGAGACTTTTTCTAGTGAATGCAGAGTGGCTTACCTGGGGTATAATCATTTATACAGAGTTGAAACTGAATTTACAAGAGGAGCTAGAAGATGAATATCAAAGGCAAGGTCATTAAAAATCATTAAAAACCATTAATTAAAACTCTTGCCCTTCCCAGGGCACCCCGAGATTGGGGAGCTGGAGGAATTCCCATGGGAGGTGATTCTGGGCTGGAATCTGCCCAGGCGCAGGGCAGGGGAGTCACCTGGGAGGGCCTGGCCTGGCAGCAGGGGAGTGGAGTGCCTGGGGGCTGTGTGAGCCGTCTGTCGTCTGTCGGGAGAGGAAGAGGCCCAGGAGACAGAGTGGCCTCATGGGGGCGGGGTGGGGGGGGCGGTGTTGGAGCCAGCTTGCTCCCAGCTTCCCTTTAGAGCTACATTTGCTGATCCAACTCATAGCAAGATTGTTTTCTTCTCTGATTTTTAGGGGTTCAGTTCAGTTCAGTTCAGTCGCTCAGTCATGTCCAACTCCTTGCGACCCCATGGACGGCAGTGCGTCAGGCCTCCCTGTCCATCACCAGCTCCCCGAGCTTGCTCAAACTCATGTCCATTGAGTCAGTGATGCCATCCAACCAGCTCATCCTCTGTCGTCCCCTACTCTGCCCGCCTTCAATCTTTCCCAGCATCGGGGCCTTTTCCAATGGGTCAGCTCTTCGCGTCAGGTGGCCGAAGGATGGGATCATCCATCCAGGAAAACCGAGACCGTGTCTGTCAGCCTATTTCCTGTCAGTCTCTCTTTCACACTTCAGCAAAGTGACACATTAGCATTAAAAGTCATATGTGTGTTATCATATGTGTGTTATCTTATGATTAATGTTACTTTCTGGGCACAGTCAGACTTGTGAAAAATTTATGTAAGCATTTTTTAAAAGGTATTTCTTTCATCTTCCTGAACATTTGGTATGCACACAGTCACTGCTTAAAATGACATTGATTTAAAACGTACTCAGTGATCTGATTTGTGAAGGGGCTGTCGGCAGCTGTGGGCGAGCTCACCCATAACATAATCCCCTCCCCCAAATCCCTGTGATCACATCTGGAGGTTTCTAATATATAAGGGGAAAAAAAAGTTTAGGGAGAGTAGGTCCCTAGTGAGGTGAATAAAGTTATGTAAAATCAGGAATATAATATGGAATAAAGTTATGGAATTAAGCTAGTACATAAGTTCAGGGTAAAAGTAGTATGAATCATCATCATTTCTCTTTTTGTGTAATCCTTGTAATAATGACAACAAATAATTCTTGTTTTCTATGCACACACACACACACATGTTTATGAAAACCCGTCCTATACTACGGCCTTTCCCTGGTGGCTCAGTGGTAAAAATCCTCCTGCAACACAGGAGCCAAAGGTTTGATCCCTGGGTGGGGAAGATCCCCTGGAGGAGGGCATGGCAGCCCACTCCCGTATTCCTGCCTGGAGAATCCCATGGGCAGAGGAGGCTGGCGGGCTACAGTCCACGGGGTGGCAGAGAGTCAGACACGACTAAAGCAGCTTAGCATGCGTGCACATCCTATACTCTAACAAGAAGAACAACAGGAAGACAACTCCACCAAAAACTGCAAGTAAATGCATACTCTCTGAGCACTCGCCACACGCAGGCTGAGGCACAGCTGTCACCTGGAGCTGCCTTCTCTCGAGGGAGGAAGGCAGCAAACATGGGACTCGGTGAGGGCCCGGCATGTGCTGCGGTGATAAATGAGGAGGATGGAACGCGAGGCAAAGCCTGTGGTTCTGAGGCGGGGGGCCTGGGCTGCTCTCTGAGACAACCTGTGAAGGAAGAAGTGAGCGATGAGCCATGCAGATCCCTGCAGGACGAGCATCCTGGGCCTGGAGAGCGGGTCCCGCCCAGAAAGAGGCAGGAGGCTCACGTGCAGTCCCTGCAGGCTTAGCAGGGAGGGAAGACCCAGGCCGGGTCCAGCGGACAAGTGCTGAGTCCCTTCCCGCCTGGCTTCTCCTGAGGCTGCCAGATCGGTGGAGGGTCACACCGCCTCCTCCTCTCTCACCCTCACCCCTCTCCTTCTGTACCTGGGATGGATCTTCCAGTCATCTCACCCCGAAGCTCTTTTCAGACTGTATGCTCCTGATTTTCATCTCTAATAATGAACGCTCAGTGTGCTTATTCGCTCACTCATGCCTGAGTCTTTATGACCCCATGGACTGTGGCCCTCCAGAGGACATGGACAGGCTTTTCTGTCCATGAGATTCTCCAGGCAAGAATACTGGAGTGGGTTGCCACTTCCTTCTCCAGGGCATCTTCCTGACCCAGGGGTTAAACTCTGGTCTCCTGTATCACAGGCAGATTCTTTAGCATCTGAGCCACCAGAGAAGCCCCGATGATTGGAGAGTAGCACCTAAAATTCTTGGGGCATGGCCTCTATTCTCTGAGAACAGAGCATATGAGACAGTTTCCAGAGGTCTAAGTTTGTGGCTCAGGCACTAACCACAGCAGGCAGATGGATTAGAGGCCACGGGTGCTCACAGGGAGGCTGGAAGGAGGAGGCAGGGATGAAGGGGCAGTATGAAAGTGACGGCCTCACTCCAGGCGGGTGCCCACGCTGACCATCGGTGACGCTGGCTTGTCTTCACGATGTGCTGGGCAGGGGGCTACCGCTGCTGATGCAGAGATAAGACACGCCAACCCAGGGCACTGAGACTCTCTCTCCAGCTGCTTAGACAGTGGAAGACAAAAACAAACAAACACCCAAAAACTGGCAACGGAGATGCCACCGCCAGAGGCTGTGCCCCGAGTGTTTCCGTCCGTCAAAGTCAGACCCAGCACGCAAGAGTGCTGTATGCGCTTATGGAGTAAAGCGTTCTTATGAACAAACAATTCGGGGTCCGATGGTCATAATGACACCTACATTATGTGCTGAAAATCCCCTCTTCACTTGCACAAGTTTCCAGGCTGGGCCAGTGGAATATGTGCGTCCTCTTGCACTAGCAACCCTGGTAGGCATTTGTGAACACTCCTGTGTAGATGCCGATATCCTGGAAGACTCCGAAGTGTGGACACTGAAAACTTCTACCTTTAGCTCTTCTAATAAAGAGATTTCAAAGCGTTCATTTCAAGGTTCACAAATTATACGGAGCAGAAACGACCAGAACACTAGGCGTGGCTGATGCAACAGGGCGCACACTTACTCACTTGGTCTTGTTGGAGTCTAGGGCATTCAGTTTCCTGCATGGAGGCTTGTTTATTAGTAATGTACGTTGGGTGGATTCTGAAATTCCCTTAAACCAGGTATTTTTATGCAGAGATTGATAGGGTCACACATAAGCTACAGAACAGAAATCAGTGGTCACTCGCTGGAAACCATTATAGAGAAAGATTAGGAAACAGCAGTATTTTGTGTGTGCTTCATGTGCACGTTTATTTTTTTCAAAGACCTTTCACGCTCCAGCCACGTCCTCCCCACATGAGCCCAACTGCGCAGGTTTTGGGCTGACCTGTAAAGTGTCCTTAAAGTGGTCCAGAAGGATACGATCATTGCCGTGTGAATTCACCACCACATCAGCCCAACCTTGCCACATACCAGGAAAGCCCCTCTCTTTCTTCTTATTTTAAAATATAACTTTAATGTGATAGTGGGGAAAAGCAAACAAAATAACCGGCCCTAATTATGAGTGGTACCTTGCTCATTATCTGGAAGCTGGGAGCACGGGGCAGATGGATGCATGTTGAATGCCTCTCCATCCATGCACCAGGAATACGAGAAAAGAAACCAGACAGGGCCCCAGTTTACACTGTGAATTAACAGGTGCCAGGGAAGTTCAGCTCCTCCCTACCCATTTCTCAGTTCAGTTCAGTCGCTCAGTCATGTCCGATTCTTTGTGACCCCATAGACTGCAGCATGCCGGGCCTCTCTGTCCATCACCAACTCCCGGAGCTTACTCAAACTCATGTCCATCGAGTGGTGATGCCATCCAACCATCTCATCCTCTGTCTCCCCTTCTCCCCCTGCCTTCAATCTTTCCCAGCATCAGGATCTTTTCCAATGAGTCCATTCTTTGCATCAGGTGGCCAAAGTATTGGAGCTTCAACTTCTGCATTAGTCTTTCCAATGAATATTCAGGTCTAATTTCCCTTCAGATTGACTAGTTTGATCTCCTTGCAGTCCAAGGGACTCTCAAGAGTCTTCTCCAACACCACAGTTCAAAAGCATCAATTCTTCGGGGCTCAGCTTTCTTTGTAGTCCAACTCTCACATCCATACATAACTACCCCAAATCTTCTGCATTGCACATAGGTTTTTCAATTTTTCATGGAAGGAATATGTGGGCTTTTACATTTTTTCAAATGACCTATAATTAGATAGACAGCATTAATGTCAGAGATGGTGAATATTTTTACTGCTACCTTACTGTCAATTTATCAGATCCTTCCTAGTCAGAGATCAATATCTCTGTGATGTTTTAACTTTCATCACCTTAATAAGAGACAGAACTGCATTTTGATCAAGTAGAATGTGAGACTTTTTATTAGAAACTCCCCATGCAGGGCACTCTGATGTCATTACTTGAACAAGAACAAAAACTAATTATCAAAATAGCTGCCTAAATGTTAGCTTTTGACACAGAACACATTCTACTCTGGGTAAGTAATTCTGTCCAGTGATTGAGTGTTTGCATGTTGACAGACAGCCAACACTGCCAGTGATGTAGAATGTTGCAGGCTAAGAATTAGAGGGCATCATTGAAATGCAGACAGATGAACAGACCACAGACAGTACAGCTTAAAATGCATGGAGGCTCTCAGCCTCAGCATTTTCCTCAAATCAGGAGAACGTTTCCTGCAAGTTGCACATGTTAGCATCTGGGATTAGCACAGTTCACAGTATGAGCTGGAATGATCCATGGGTGCATGTGTGTTTCTGCACAATTTTATTGAAAATCCTCCATAAACGGTTTTTCATTGTGAAATATTTTCACAGTAACAAAGATGAAAAGCTTAAAATCACTGACCTATGTTTCCAATTTGAGAAGCTAGGGGGGAAAAAATGTGAATTAAATGTAGTTCAAGTAGAAGGGAAATGAATAATAGAGCAGACATCAATAGAATTAGAAAACAGAAAAAGAATTAATAGAGAACATTAACAAAGTCCAAAGCTTGTCATTTGAAAGTACAGTTTATAATCTCCTAGTGGGATTTAGGAAAGCCTGCTCGGAGCTGCAAGTCCTCAAGACATTTAAAAGTCTCACTGAGGCATGCGTGCGCACTCAGTCGTTTCGGCTGAGACTGACTCTGGTGGACTGCAGTGCACCAGGCTCCTCTGTCCATGGGATTCTCCAGGCAAGAATTCTGGAGTGGGTCCCTTTGTCCTCCTTCAGGGGATCTTCTCAACCCACAGATCCAACCCAATAGTCTTGTGTCTACCTGCATTGGCAGGTGGGTGCTTTACCACTGGTGGCAACTGGGAAGCCTTGGCTGATGTAGAATGGCCTTTGGCATTTCTAGGATGCGTTTCGGTAGAGCTTGGAGATGTTGCGAGTTTAGTTCAAATCGCTGCAATAAAATGAATGTCACAGTAAAAAGAACCACAGTGCTTTTTGCTTTCTTAGTGCATGTGTAATGGCTACGCTTACACTACACTGCAGTTTATTAAGTGTGGATCAGCGTCACAGACCTAAGGCACAGTGTACAAGCGCTAATCTAAACTAGGTTATCGCCAAAAAAAAAAAGCTGACCGTCACCGAAGCCTTCAGCCAGTGTTAGTCATACTGCTGGTGAGGGGGCTGAAATTTGTAAGGATCACCGAAACGTGACACAGAGACTTGAAGTGAGACAACAAAACGTCTTTTTTTTTGGAAAGTGACGTCAATAGACTTGCTTGAAACAGAGTTGTCACAACCCTTCAATTTGTCAAAAAAATTTGCATTATCTGTGAAGCACAATAAGACAAAATGCAATAAAATGATATCTGCCTGTTTAAGTGTCTCTTCTCACATGGCAGTAAATGTTATAATACAGAGGAAATGGACTAATTACTAGAAAAGCATATGTTATCAAAACTGACTCATGAGGAACTAGAAAATATAAATAGTCCTATAGCCATCAGAGAAGTTTAATTTTTAATTAAAGAACAAGAACACTCCAGATGTACATTCTGCCACTGGTTGAGCTTCCCTGGTGGCTCAGCTGGCAAAGAAACTGCCTACAAAGCAGGAGACTCAGGTTCAATCCCTGGGTGGGGAAGATCCCCTGGAGGAGGGCATGGAAACCCACTCCAGTGTTCTTGCCTGGAGAATCCCGGACAGAGGAGCCTGGCGGGCTACAGTCCACGGGGTCACAAAGAGTCGGACACAACTGAGCAACTAACACACAAGCTTAAGTAGATAATTAGAGAAGAAATAGTGCCAGCTTCATACGAATACTCTCAGGAAATAGATGAAAGGTCTATTCTAAATCATTCAGTGAGACTAACAGGAAAATCTGAAAAAGACTTTGCAAAAATACAAAAAGGCAATATTTCTCATAAAGCCAGACACAATTTCTTAGTAAAGGGTTGGTAAGTTTAATTCAACAATATCAATGACATTTTGGTAAGTTTTATCCAGAAAAGCAAGGCTGATTAACATTAGAACATCAGACATTAAAATTCATCAACTCACGGGAAATAATCTATCTTCTCCACAAGTTCCATGGCACTCACAGCTCCTATTAGAATAATGAACACACATTTAAAACACAAAACATTTATCAATCCACACTATTAGCAAGGAGGCCTTTGGCTTCATGAAGAAAAATCTAGAGAAAAACTTTGGGTATAGATAAATGAGCCACAAAATCCAAACTAAACACAGAGTAGATTCGATAGTAACTGTATAAGAAGGTATTGTAGATTTTTGGTTTCACCAACCCTAGAATAAAGTTTCTTCTGGATATGGGTTTGCTTATGTGACTTATTTCCTTGTTTTATTTATCCTTGTGAATTTTGAGCTGATCTTTTTGGTGTGTAATACAATAGCTCCAGTTCTTCCTGGTTTCTCCAATCCAGAGAGGACCTTGAGCCTGAAAAAGTAGGGAGTGCCTAGCCCTGAGTCAGCCTTCTCCCAGTGACTTAGAACTAGACAGTTTAGAGATGGGGTTGCTAAGGTAAGTGACTTCTGGAGTTGGATATAAAACACTCCTCTTGCCATAGCTGCCAGTAATTCCTAGTATGTCTAATAAATAAACTGGAATTCTAAAGCATAGAAACAAAGTTTTTAAAATGGCATTTATATAATTTTTCAATAAGTAAGTGCTTTAAGAACCACTGTGGGTTTCCTTAATTACTGGCTTGTGTATGTGTGCGAAGTTGGTTTAGTTGTGTCTGACTCTTTGCAGCCTTATGGACTATAGCCCACCAGGCTCCTCTGACCATGGGATTCTCCAGGCAAGAGTACTGGAGTGGGTCGCCATGCCCTCCTCCAGAGGATCTTCCCAACCCAGGGATCGAACCCGTGTGTCTTATGTCTCCTATATTGGCAGGTGGGTTCTTCACCACTAGCACCCCTGTGATACAGGGGGGTGTGTGTAAGTGTGTGTGTGCCCCTTCCTAGACAAAGAAACAAATGCATACTAAGCCTAATGAATGTATCTGCTTTTAATGCCGGAGCTGAAACCAGAACACATGGAAATTGGCTACCTCGCCCCATGAAGCAGGCAGGTTCACGAGGTCAGGGAAGGCGCGATTTATTTTGGGAATGACACTCAGTGCTGCTCTGTCATTTGGGACAAAGTGGCCCTGAGCTGTCCATGCCGGGGTCAGATTGGAGAAGGACAGTAGGGAGAGGTCGGATGTGGGAAGCTGCACACAGAAGGCAGAATGCCCAGTCCTGGTCTTGAGATCAGACTGCACCTTGAACAGGACAAAAAGAGTCTTTAGATTCTTTACTGGGGAGGGAGATCACCCAGTCATCCAGCAAGATACTAGAATGTGTGTGTGTGTTTAAATAATTCATTTTAAATTTAAATAATTCACACATCGTTGACAGCTGTAAGTATGAAAAAGGAAGCTCTGCTTGGTAATATTTATACATTTCCACTAATAAGTTTGAAACACAATACAGATTTACACAGAAAAAAAAAAACTGGTTTGGGATTAGGTTCATAAGTTTCCTTGTTTGATGTGTAGGAAATGTCTTTAAAGAGCTGAATAGTCACATTTTTAGAAGCAGAAATGTAAGCCCAGATGTCCACCATCCCTGCCTCAAAAACCAACAGTGATAATCAAAGGAGGCTAAAAATAGATTCAATGCAGGAATTCAGGAAAGGGTATCATCAGAATGCCAGAAAGTTTAATGAATTTCTTGTATATAAAGTGCAGATGGGCCTAGATTAAAAGAAACCCTGGGTCCCCACATGTGTCCTTCACAGAGCACACTCCTGCCTCTTGGCAGAACTCCCAAACTCTCTGAAATGCGTGTGCCGGAACGGGAAGAAAAAGGCCCCACAGCTTCTCTGAGGACAGACGGATAGCATTCAGAAGTAGCTGTGCCGGAAGCTCCGCGGGAAAGAGAGGTGACCCAGGCGGATTCTCACGAGGACTGGGTTTCTTCTGGCTGAAAGCTGCCCCTAAGCAGCTGAGGCTTTGGCAGCCTGGAAGGACTCTTCCCTGACCCGGTGGGCTTGCTCTCAGAGCACAAGGAGCAGGACCTCGGTAAAAGTAGCTACACAAGAAACAGACACAAGAAGCCAGCCAGGCAGCATCAGTGCCTGCAGCGACCGCCTCGGTGAGCACGGATGGCAACGCCCAGCAAGGCAGGCGCGCTTGGTTCTATCCAGCCCTCCAGACTCCGTCCTTATGTCGTTGCCTCCCCGAGCAGGGAACCTGGGATCACTTCACCCAGCTGCCCAGTTAGGAACGAAGATCATTCGAGCAGTGTCCAGGGGACCTGTATAGAGAAACACCTGTAATCATGCATGCCGAGATATGCTTCTATTTGGCAGGAAAACAATGTGATATATATATATATATATATATACACATATATATGTATATATATATATGAAAATTTTACTTAAGAAAGAGCATGTTGTGTGCATTCAGAGTCTTTTTCATGCTCCCACTGAGAATGAAGAAGTTTCAAATTATGAACCAAGAGATCAGTGATGAGAGATGAAGGTGAAAGGAATCTGGTAGCTTCAAGAGAGAGAGAGAGAGAAAACGTCACCTTCGGATGATTTAAAAGGCAAAGGACAGAAAGGTTCATGACCAATGACAAACACTGTGTCAGGCTTATCAAAGAGAGACTCGACAAGCCACAAGAATGTGAATCGGACAAGGACGTGAACGCCATCAAAGAGAAGAAGAAAACAGAGACACAACAGCAACAAAAATGATTGGGTTCCTGAACATGAAACTTTCTTAAGATGGTTCAAGTTCTTTCTCCTCCCTTTTTCCTCTTGATGCTTCCAATTCCTTTTATTTTTTTCTTGAAGAAATGAGCTTCCATCTTATGTCATTCTCCTTCAGTTTGGAGAGCTTTATTTAGCATTTCTTGTAATGAAGGGAGGCTGACAACTTGAGTTCATTTTCTTTTATCTGAAGAGTATCTTTACTTTGCCTTCTTCTTGAACGATTTTGATTGAGTTCAGAAGTCTGGGTTAGCCTATATTTTTAAAATTCCAGCTCTTCCAGGTATTAACCTCCTCTCTTGAGACCTCCATCATCTGTGATGCTTCTGCATTTGCATTTGATCCATGAGTTCTCCAAGGTGTCATTTTTCTCAGACTGCTTTAGAAATTTCTCTTCACTTTGAGTTTACACCAGGCTTCCCTGGTAGCTCAGTTGGTAAAGAATCTGTCTGCAGTGCAGGAGACCCCGGTTCAATTCCTGGGTCAGGAAGATCTGCTGGAGACGGGGTAGGCTACCCACTCCAGTATTCTTGGGCTCCTCTTGTGGCTCAGCTGGTAAAGAATCCACCTGCGATACCGAAGACCTGGCTTCAATCCCTGGGTTGGGAAGATCCCCTGGAAATGGGAAAGGCTACCCACTCCAGTGTTCTGGCCTGGAGACTTCCATGGACTGTATAGGCTACGGGGTCACAGTGAGTTGGACACGACTGAGCGACTTTCACTTTAGTTTACACCAGATGGCCTATAATATGCCTAGGGACGCTTGCCTTTGTATTTATTTTGCTGGGGTCCACTGAGCTTAATGAATCTGTTAGTGTATTTGTTCCACCAAATTTGGGAAAATTCTTGTCTTTAAATATTTGCTTTTCCCTTCGCCTCCACTCCTTCCACTTTTAGATCCCAATCACATGCATATTAGCCTTTTTATACTGTAAAATCTTAATATCCTCCACTCTTTTTTCTTTATATTCTTCAAATCTGATCATTTCTATTGATTTTTTTAAAAAATGGTGAGTTTTCTGTCATCTCCTATTGTTAAGCCCATTCAGAGATTTTAAAAAATTCTGACATTGTCATTTTCAGCTTACACTTTTATTTTTTTAAATTTTGTTTTAGTTTATATTTCTCTGCTGAAGCCCACTGTTTTTATATTCATTACAAACATGCTGTCCTTTATAACCTTGAGCAGGAGCAGCGGCTACGTTAAAACCCAAGTCTGCTAATGGTGACCTCAGGATCACACGGCTGCTCCTCCCTGATTGCCTTTTCTCTGGAGAACATGTTACATTTTCCCGTTTCTGCATTCTGGATATCATGAGGAACATCCTGTGGATATTCTAGATCATTTGACATGCCTTAGAAGACATTTGCTTTATTTTTTAAGGATGCCATTAACTCGGAAGGACTCAAAATGCAAATTGCATCCCCACTGGAAGGGACAGCAACTCAAGAATCCACACAGCTCTTGGCTGGACTGCTTGAATCATTCCCTGTATGTGTACAATTAGTTGAGCTGCCTCAAATCTGGGCAAAACATGGACACAGACGTTGGCTGTCTTGGCTCTCTTTCCTTAACAACACGACATGAAATAGTAGCAGGGAGGGTGGGCTTCACATCTTATATGTGACTTCCACAGCAAAAGTCTCACAATGTTTAGGAATTACCCATCCATCCCTTTTACATGTGACTTCCACAGCAAAAGTCTCACAATGTTTAGGAATTACCCATCCATCCCTTTTACATGTGACTTCCACAGCAAAAGTCTCACAATATTTAGGAATTACCCATCCATCCCTTTTATATGTGACTTCCACAGCAAAAGTCTCACAATGTTTAGGAATTACCCATCCATCCCTTTCTGGGGTATTTTAGTATGAATTGGGATGAATTCCTATGTTTCCTTTTCTCTGTTCTAAAGATGACCGTTAATTCTACTTGATGATTCTAGTAATACTGAACCACACTTACATTTTTTGGAATTTCCCAAATTGGCCATGATGTCTTGCTTAACATGTATTTTACACTTTTCTAAATACCTTTTTAAGAGTTTTTTGACTTTAGTTTTTTAGAGCACTTTTAGGTTCACGGAAAAGTTTCCCGTACGCTCTCTGTCCCCCACACATGCCTAGACTGTCCCACCATTCGCTCCCCGTCAGAGTGGAACTTTTATTACAACTGATGAGCCTGCGCTGCTGTATCATAAACACCCGAAGTGCACAGACTGTACTAAGGCTCCCTCCTGGCGGTGCACACTCTATGGGCTTGGACACGCTCGTAGTGACGTGTGCTCACCATCACAGTGTCATGCGGGCTCCCAGGCGTAGTGACGTGTGCTCACCGTCACAGTGTCACGCGGGCTCCCCGGCGGCACTAGTGGGAAGAACCTGCCTGCCAGCGCAGGAGACAGGAGGCAGGATCCCTGGGCGGGGAAGGTCCCCTGCAGGAGGGCATGGCAACCCCCTCCAGTATCCTCGCTTGGAGAATCCCCTGGGGGGCAGCAGTCCATGGGGTCGCAAAGAGTCAGACACGGCTGAGCACCTTCACACGCGTGGCCTAAGTCTGCGTTCTGCCTACTCACCCCTCTCTGCTTCCCTGGAACCATTATCTTTTTTATATGTCTGCGTAGGGCTGTCTTTTCCAGAATATGACACAGTTGGCTTCATACACTGTGTATCCTTTTCAGGTTGGCTTCTGTCACTCAGTAATAAGCGTTTACTATTCTGGAGTCTTTTCGTGGCTCAGCGGCTCACTACTTTCAAGCACTGTGTAATATTTCATTGCACTGGATATGGACAGACCGTAGTTTATTTATCCACTCACTGACTGAAAGGTATCTTTGTTGCTTCCAAATTTTGTCAGCTATGAAAAAAGTTGATATAAACATCTGTATGCAAAATTCTGTGTGTACATAAGTTTTCAACTCCTTTGGGTCAATGCCCAGAAATGAGACTGCTGGGTCTTAAGAGCATGTTCAGTTTTGTAAGAAACTGCCAAACTATTTTATCCAGTGGCTGTACCATTTTGCACCCTCCCCAGAAATAAACAACCTCTTGTTTCTCCACACCCTCACCAGCGTTTGCCGGCAGTGTCTCAGATTTTGGCCATTCTGAGAGGCTGTTGCATCTCATTGCTGCGTTAATTCATACCTTTTTATGATATACGAAGTGGGGCATCTTTTCATATGCTTATTTTCACTTGCATATCTTCTTAGGTGAGGTGTCTCTTGAAGGCTTTTTCTCATTTTTTAGCCAAATTATTTGTTATTGTTGAGTTTTAAGTGTTCTTTGTATACACTGTAGAACAGTCCTTTTCAGATGTGTCCTCAGCAGATATTTTCCTCCAGTCTCTGGCTTATTGTCTATTTATCTTGACATTGTCTTTTGCAGAACAATTATTTTTTTAATTTTAATGAAGTCCAGCTTATCAATTGCTATACTCGAGGTCATCTAGGATTTCTCCTATGTTATCTTCTTCTATGCTGTGCTCCTCTTAGGAGTCTCATAATTTTGAATATCACATTTAGGTCTATGATCCGTTTTGAGTTAATTTTTAAGAAGGATGTAAGATCTGTATCTAGATACATTCTTTTTCTTTTGCATGTGGAGTTCAGTTGTTACAATGCCATGTGTTAAAAGATAATCTTGGCTCTATTGCGTTGACTTTACTTCTCCATCAAAAACTAGTGGACTCTATATGAGTGTGTTTCTGGGCTCCTTATTTTGTACTATTCATGTATTTGTCTGTTCTTCATGTTCTCTTGACTACTATAGTTTTATAGTAACTCTTGAAGTCCTATAACATCAGTCCTACAAAATTGTTCTTCAGTATTACGTTGGCCAAACTGGATTTTTTTCCACTCCATATAAACTTTAGAATCTCTCTCTCTTTCTCTCTCTCTCTTTTTTTTTTTTTTGGCATACACAAAAAAATTTGCCTGGATTTTGGCTGAGATAGCACTTAATCCACAGGTCAATTTGGGAAGAACTGACAGCTGACAATGTTGAGTCTCTCTGTCCACCATGTGGAATATTTCTTCATTGTTAAGTTCTGTGATTTAATTCATTAAAATTTTGCATTTTTTTCTCATATAGATCTTATATATATTTTGTTAGATTTATACCTAACATTTCAAATTGTGGTGCTGGAGAAGACTTTTGAGAGTCCCTTGGACGGCAAGGAGATCAAACCAGTCCATCCTAAAGGAAATAAGTCCTGAATATTCATTGCAAGGACTGATGTTGAAGCTGAAACTTCAATTCTTTGGCCACCTGATGTGAAGAGTCAACTCATTGGAAAAGACCCTGATGCTAGGAAAGATTGAGAGCAGGAAAAGAAGGGGATGACAGAGGATCAGATGGTTGGATGGCATCACTGACTCAATGCACATGAGTTTGAGAAAGCTCCAGGAAATGGTGAAGAGCAGGGAAGCCTGGTATGCTGTAGTCCATGGGGTCACAAAGAGTCGATCACAATGAGTTGCTACTGAGCAACAACAGTAATATTTAACGTTAGATGAATTAGATTTATATCTAAGTATTTCATTTTGAGGGCTGATAATGTAAATAGTATTATGTTTTTAATTTCAAACCCCACTGTTTATTGATGAGAGATAGAAAAGCAACCAACTCTCCTTTAAAGATTTTGCATTAATATACATAAATTAGATTGCTCAGTAACTTTTCCTTGATTGTTTAGTTAACTAAGCTAAGCTAAGTCGCTTCAGTCGTGTCCGACTCTGTGTGACCCCATGGACGGCAGCCCACCAGGCTCCCCCGTCCCTGGGATTCTCCAGGCAAGAACACTGGAGTGGGTTGCCATTTCCTTCTCCAATGCAGGAAAGTTAAAAAGTGAAAGTGAAGTCGCTCAGTCATGTCCGACTCTTCGCAACCCCATGGACTGCAGCCTACCGGGCTCCTCTGTCCATCGGAGTTTCCAGGCAAGAATACTGGAGTGGGTTGCCATTGCCTTCTCCAATGCAGGAAAGTTAAAAAGTGAAAGTGAAGTCGCTCAGTCGTGTCCGACTCTTTGCAACCCCATGGACTGCAGCCCACCAGGCTCCTCTGTCCATGGGAGTTTCCAGGCAAGAGTACTGGAGTGGGGTGCCATTGCCTTCTCCGTTAGTTAACTAACTTTGTCATATTTTAGATCAGTGCTATTCTTCATAAGATGAAATTGTAAGCTTTTCTTCTTTCCCTATGGTCTGAAATTATTGGGATCATAGAATCTTTAAAGGTTTGGTAAATGTCACCTGAGGAATCATAATGTGCAGTTGCTTTTGCGTCAGCTTATTGTCTGTCTCAGCTAGTGTCCCATTAGACTTTGCATCTCTGTTGAAACTGACATCTGTAAGTAGTGATTTCATATCACTTACTGGGTGTCACAACTTTTGCTTACTTTTCAGATGGCTTCCTGTGCACTTTTTTAATTGCCATTTTGGATGTCTTGTCTTCCCTTTAACTTTGAATTTTGGGTCTTAGTGATCTCCCTCTACTTTTTCTTGAGTAAGTTAGGTAATTTTTTTATTTTTTAACAAACCAATTTATAGATTTAACTGTTCTACCTATTTTGCCATTATTATTACTATTTTTGGCCTCTTCAAGTCATGTGGGATCTTACTTCCATATCCAGGGATTGAACCCAGGCGCCTACAGTGGAAACACAGAGTCTTAATCACTGGCCCACCAGGAAGTCCTTGTTCTACTTGTTTTAAATTCACTAACCCATTTGCTTATACATCCCATCCTTATTCTTTGGTATGATCTTCTTTTAATTTACTTTCAAATTCTTTCTCTTGCTTTTTCAATTAGGTCCTTCATTAAGTCACCCTTACTTCGCAATGTTTATTGATACTATTATTTATTTTACTCTTTTATCTGATGGTTAGTTTAGCTGTGCCCTGCTGCTGCTGCTGCTGCTAAGTCGCTTCAGTCATGTCCGACTCTGTGCGACCCCATAGACCGGCAGCCCAACGGGCTCCACCGTCCCTGGGATTCTCCAGGCAAGAACGCTGGAGTGGGTTGCCATTTCCTTCTCCAATGCGTGAAAGTGAAAAGTGAAAGTGAAGTCGCTCAGTCGTGCCTGACTCTTAGTGACCCCATGGACTGCAGCCCACCAGGCTCCTCCATCCATAGGATTTTCCAGGCAAGAGTACTGGAGTGGGGTGCCATTGCCTTTTCCGAGCTGTGCCCTACCGATTATAATATTTGTGTTTTTAAAAGATTTTGTCTTTTCAAATTTTCTTTTGATCCATATTCATTTTGTGATTGTTTTTGTATGCAAAAGTAGAAGAACATGCTTTCTTAAAGTTTTAAAAGGTTTCATGTTATTTTTAACGTGTTATGATCAGAGAATTCTTATTTCATCTTTTACTGTACTTTGAAATTTCTTAGCTTTTTCTTTGTTCTGAGATATTTTGTAAATGATGCTCATCATCTCACAGAGGAATTTCCTTCTCGGCTCTTGGAGATTGGGGATCAGTATGTGCTCATTAGATTTTCCTATTGAGTCTATTATTTAAAGATTTTATGTTACTATCCACATTTTGTTCACGTCATGTCTTCTAAATGAATAAAAATGCATTAACTCCTAGTATCTTCATGCACTTTATTTTCTTTCTGAATCTTCCCTAGTTTTTGCTTTGTAAAAGTTGTTACTGAGGCCTTAAATATTAATTGCTATTATATCTTTCTTGTGCTTGCAGTCTTTATTAGTGTGAAATGACTTTTTTTTTCTTCAAATAAAAAAGTGTATCTACTACTTTCTATTTTTGTGTGTGTTTGTCTGATATATCCTTGTCCATTTTCTTTGTAATCTTTCTGAGTGTTTAAGTATATCTTTTGATAAATATAAAACATAGTATTGGATTTGGCTTTGTTACTTTATTTGAAAAAACATTTTTGATAGACATGAACTAGGCTGATAGATACAGACATAAGCAATGAACTTGGTTTCAGTCCTGTTATTAGTAAAATGCTCTGCTGTTACCGGCACACAGCCTTGCACACAGTTACCCACTGAACGGTCCACAGGCTTTGCCGTATCTTTCTCTCTCTTTTTGGATTATGTTTTGAATATTTTGAATTTTGAATTTGCATTTGATTTATGTTTGTGTTCTAATTGTCGTTATACCAACTCTCATGACCAAATGTCATGTCATGTCATTCCTTTTTTGTTTTTTGCTATGAGAAATAATAATTGAATTAATTATAAAGTCTCCCTCACCCCTCTATGCTCGTAATCTTTCTAGCAACTGATATGAAGCAATATCCTTTTTTTCTCTCATTAATATATTTAAGGCAATGACAAGCTTATTCTACTTTTCATATGATCTCCTCGTCACACCTCAATTTTAATGGTTGTGATTTGTCTACATTTTCAGAGCATGCAGCCGTTACACATTGCAGTCTGGATGATAGTCATCATTTTTCTTTCTTCTGCAGTTGGATACACTTTTAATAATCACAAATATATAGAGACTGCCTTGCACAACATTGGCTTTCTGAAACTGATTTTTGAGTGTCTTCAATGCTCAAGAGAATAGTTCACTCTGAATTCTTGCATGCCAGTAACCAATTTAAAAATGCCTTTTGTATTTAAGCATCAGCTGAGCTAATGTAAAGTCCTGAGCTCCCTTCTTTCCTTTGCATATCTAAAACGTGCTAGTATTTTCTGGCATAAAACATTGTTGTCAGAAATTCTCATAACACTCTGATTTTCTTTATAAGTGATTTGTATTTCTAAAGAATTTCGTGTTACTATTTGTTCCTAGAGAGTCCAGTGGCTTTGCATTAAAATATTTCATTGCTGATCGTCAGGATTTGCTCCCTGTTTCCCACAAGTGCACGATTTAAATACCAGTAGAGAGAGTTTTCTTTTTTTAATTTCCAAAACTTTTCACAGATGATAAGATTTAGTGTTTGTTCTGTCACATTTCTTTGAGAGCTCCTTAATGATCATGTTAGACTGGCCAACCCCAATCCCCGGCACCTTCACATCCTTTAGAAGTTGCTTATTGTTGATATTTCCTCATTGCTGCTTCTGTCTCCTTTTAGCCACTATGTTTACGAACCTTGTGCTACTTGTAGTTTAATCCTCTTTTCAAAAATGATTTCTTCCTTTTTTCTTAGTCTTTCTTGAATTCTATCACAGTTTTTAAACTTTTATAACATTGGTTTGTTCTATTTTTTTAAATATATTCTATTATCCCCTTGATTTTTTAGCTTGTTCTGAAATTCACTAAAATACATACCTCACACCTAAAACTATCATAGCAAAAGCAAAAGGAAACAGCGAACTGGGAAAAAGGTGTTTGAAACACACTTATTTGTGACTAATAGTCTAAATATGTAATGAGATTTTACAGATAAATGAGAATAATTTTAAGAAACCAATATAATGAAAGATGCATATAAACAATAATCATGAAAATATTGGGCCAATTTTTTCTTTCACACTGGCACATGAAAAAGAAATTAAGTGTTGGTAAGATTGACGATTGAATAAAGACTCTCAAAATAGGGACAAATATCCAAGAAAGGTGTATTAGTTTCTATTATTTTTAGAAAACTGATAAAAGTAAAAATTGACAACATTTTTCTAGAAAATATCCTTTGTGCCTTAAGTAAGGACTGAACAGCTAGGAATTTAATATAAAAATAATCAGAAATGAAGACAAAGTTATTTGAGTAAAGATAAGATTAACTTTTATGTTTATTATAAATTATTAGGATCCACCATAGAATGTTTATGGACTTCTCTGGTGGCTCAGACAGTAGAGAATCTGCCTGTTATACAGGAGACCCGGATTCAATCTCTGGGTCGGGAAGATCCCCTGGAGAAGAGAATGGCTACCCACTCCAGTATTCTTGCCTGCAGAATCCCATGGACAGAGGAGTGTGGCAGGCTACAGTTCATGGAGTCACAAAGAGTTAGACACGACTGAATAGACTTAGCACGCACATACAAAAAATAGATATTACTTGAATAATGTACCTCTTTATCATCTAACTTAACTGTGATTCTGGAGAAGATTCTTGAGACGCCCTTGGACAGCAAGGAGATCAAACCAGTCCATCCTAAAGGAAATGAATCCTGAATATTCATTGGAAGGACTGATGCTGAAGCTCCAATACTTTGGCCACCTGATGAGAAAAGCCAACTCACTGGAGAAGACTCTGATGCTGGGAAAGATTGAAGGTGGGATGAGAAGTGGACGACAGAGGATGAGATGGTTGGATGGCATCAGTGACTCAACTGGACGTGAGTTTGAGCAAGCTCTGGGAGTTGGTGATGGACAGGGAGGCCTGGCGTGCTGCAGTCCATGGGGTCGCAAAGAGTTGGACATGACTGAACAACGGCTATCATCTAACTTAAAAAAATCTAACCTGAAGGGAAAGCTTTTTGGGGCACTATATTTTCACCCTAGGTTTCTCTTTTGCCAACTTTCTGTTGAAAGAATATAGACATTTGTACCCTAGGATTTAGAATAAAAGCTTCTATGTGAATCAGAACATGCAGCTAAATTTATTCATTTTGTGAGTGTGAGTGAAGTGAAAGTCGCTCAGTCGTGTCCAACTCTTTGCAACCACGTGGACTGTACAGTCCATGGAATTCTCCAGGCCAGAATACTGGAATGGGCTGCCATTCCCTTCTCCAGCGGATCTTCCCAACCCACAAATAGAACCGGGGTCTCCTGTATCACAGGTGGATTATTTACCAACTGAGCTATGAGGGAAGTCAGGAATGTGAGTGTGAGCATTACATCATTAACATAGGAATACAGGAGAGTCATGCTGCATTTTCAGATAATTGGCCACTTTGTTAACTATGCTACCTTTTCCTTAATTAAAAATACTCCAGGAACCATAATTAAGACTGAAACTGTATTCGCCCCTCCCTCTCAGTCACATTCATCACATCACAGTTACTGCTGAACAGGAAAGTGGTTTTAGAGGGAAAACGAAGAAACATTTTGGCTTGAATGCAAGTGATTCCCTTTATGGTCTGGAAACTCTAAGACCTGAAGTTATCTAAATCAAGTGAAGTTTAAGTTTTAGGGCCACGTACTGAAAACCATTTCTCTTCCTTTCTCCCGTGACCTCTGACTGTTATGATCACATGAAGAAGTGAAGTCACTCAGCCGTGGCCGACTCTTTTCGACCCCATGGACTGTAGCCCACCAGGCTCCTCCATCCACTGGATTTTCCAGGCAAGAGTAACTGGAGTGGGTTGCCATTTCCTTCTGCAGGGCATCTTCCCAACCCAGGGACTGAACCAGGGTCTCCCATGTTACAGGCATACTCCTTACCGTCTGAGCCACCAGGGAAGTCCCTTGCAGATATGGTTGTGTCGGCGGGGGGTGGGGGGGGGTGGGGGGGGCGGGCGGGGGGGTCTGAAGAGGGTGCTTGTGAGGCTCTGCCTTTCAGAGCTCCCGCGGGCTGTGGGCTGCTGCCTCAGGGTCATCTCCTCGGGGCCCAGCATCCCTCCTCACGTGTCCTTCCCCTACCCCCAACCCCCTGATGGCGGGACCTCAGCCAGGCAGGAGTCCCTGCTGGCAAACCCTTCCCTGTAAGACTTGCTGATTTTTAAGTAGGGACATCACTCGAGGAAGAAATGGTACCCTTTTGACTCCTCACCCAGAGTGCGCCGCTCACCGCTGAGCAGCGAGGGCTCTGACTGTCTGCGGGGCCTGCTGGCTGAGGGCCCCAGCCAGGCTCCCTGTCCTGAGACAGCTGCTCGGGGGGCGCAGGGGTCCCCCCACCTCTCTGGATTTCTGTCTCACGCTCTCACGCTGTCATCCCATCACGGACTTTATAGCGAGGAAGTTTATCGTGAGGTCTCTATGTCCCTCCTCCTGGTCTTTCTTATGTGGAAAGTTCATTTTTTCAGGGAAAAAACCCGCAGCCCCACCCATAGGAGCTATTTCCAGTTCTGTGAGAGCAGAACAACACCCCCCAGGAACAGATGACACTGATTTCCTTGCAAACAGCTCTCATGTGGCCTCTGTTCAACACGGTCAACGTCAGCTACCCCTGGTCCACCCGCGTGCGCAGGGGCAGCTCTCACGGGTGAGCAGCATTTTCTTCCCTTAAACAGACACCACACACACACACTCACTCCACACTCCAGACACACACAAACACAAAACATACACACACACTCCACACCCCAGACATGCACACACACACAAACATCACACACACATTCCATCCCCTAGGTACAAACACACACACACAAACATCACACACACACACACACTCTGCACCCCGGACACACAAACATCACACACACACACACAGACTCCACACCCCAGACATGCACATACAGATATCATACGCGCACACACTTCACACACCAAACACACAACATCACACACACACATAATCCATACCCCAGATATACAAACGTCACACACACACACACAGAGTCCACACCCAAGACATACACACACACACACACACATACACACACTCTCCATACTCCAGACATGCACATACACACACGCACAGACATCACACACATATACTCTACACCCCAGACACATACACACAAATATCACATACACATATTCTCACCCCAAACACAACATCACACACACACATGCTCCACACCCCAGACACACACAAACACAAAACATACACACATACTCCACACACCAGACATGCACACACACACAAACACCACACACACATTCCATCCCCTAGATACTCTGAGGTGAGTAGATTTTGAATGGTAGGCGTTGTCCTCTTGGCCTGTAGCATTTTCTCCTCCCCATAAATTAAAATCATTTCAATTAAGGACTGACTCAAAGGTGTACACCTGTCCCTACATTAATCATTTCCAAACGTGTTGTCATTAGGAAGCTCTTACAAGACGCCCGTCGGTTGGCAGTGCTGCCTGTTTGGTTTAATTGAGGTGTTAGGTGAGCTAGCGATGACATCACCGGACAGAAATGGGTGAGCGGCTGGACGTGGGTCCAGGCTTCCTCTCTGGAGAGCAGTGCCCGGGGGCCTGGCGCTGTTCATCTGCTAAAGGTTCATGTGTTCATGCAATTACAAGCAGCCTCGAATGGGAAGCCGCCACACCCTTGCGGCAGGCTCCTCCGCCAGGCTGAGCTGCCGCGCGGAGCGCTCCACGAGACGCAGCGTTCAGCAGGCCTGCGAGGCTCTTTACAGCGCAGCCTGTTTCACCTTTCCCGCCGGAGCTCTCAAAGATCATCTTCTCGGGCTCGGTTTTCACTGCCTTATTTGTACGTGGAGTTTATACCACTTACGTTTAAGTCTTCAAACCACTTTCTTGTGTCCTGGGCTTTATACGAAACCGTGAACTGTACTACCCGTGAGTGGAGGAAGCTTACTTCCCACCACAACGGCCAGACATCCCAGAACCTCACTGATGGGCAAGCCCCGGCACTTCTCTCCTCAGAGCCTCCCATTTAATGCTAAGAAGACAATGCTGCAGGTTGCCGCAGGATAGGGGGCTTCAGACACATCCCGGTCGGGGATGCTGAGCCCCGCAGAGCTGAGGGATGGAGGCAGGGGGGTCCCAGGGGCCGTGGCCGCTGGCTACCTGGAGGGGTGCGCTTACATCGCCCGCTTAACAGAAGGCTTGAGCTCAGCGCTGGGACCAAAGGCGGGGCTGCGGGGGCAGGGACTCAGGCAGTTCCCGCCGGAGTCTGGAAGGGACCCAGGCAAGTGGGTGGGCCCGGCCCTGCCTGATAGGGAGGGCCGCGCAGGTGTGCTGCCCGGGGGCCCTCCCTGACACCTCTTCCTAGAACCCTCTGTACCGGCTTCTGTACTACATCGTCAGAAAACAGGTCTCCTTCTCCCACTGCGGCTTATCTCCGTGCCCATCTGCATCCGCAAATGAAGGGGCTCCCTGGGTCCCGGGTCCAGGGGCTTCTGCCTAGAGGCAGGACCTGAAGCGTGTGCGGGCAGCGTCCTGCGCTCCAGCAGGCGGCCGGGCCGAGCCTGGGGACTCATCCCCTGGTGTGGGCGCCTTTCGCTGCTGGGGGTCTGCGAGTTCCCAGAGTGCGCACTGGTGGCGGGGGGTTGGGGGGGGTGGGAGGGTTGGGGGTGGGGGGGGTGGGGGGGTGGTTGCGGGGCCGGTCTACACAATGACTCGCCTAAGCCACTGTCTCCTGGGTCCCGGAGGAGACAGCCCACTGCCCCGCCCAGGTGTGTAAGCTCAGGGGTCTGGGTCCCTGCCCTGAGGAAGGATCCCAGACGGGCAGGACCCTAAGCTTACCTTGTCTCTCTTTTCCTCCCCACCTCCTCCATGTCCAGCCCACCTCTGATCCTGCAGATTCAGCTCCAAGTGCAGCTCAGACAGCTCACTTCTTTCCCCCTCCGGGGCCTCCTCGGTCCACCCCACCTCCTACTGGGATCCCCGCACCCACCCAAGACTGTCCTCCTAGAGTCCATGCCTCCCCGCCCCCAGGGCTTCTCCACCACGGTCTGAATGGTCTTTGACCTTGATGGCGTCTCCCAGCTGTTTCAAACTTGTGGTGGCCTCCCCACGATTACAGGGTTCAGACCTGAGCCCCACCCCTAGGCCTCTGGGCTCCCTCCCCGGCAGCCTCCAGCCCCACCAGCAGGTCCAGCCTTGAGCTCCGGCTCCCTCCTCCCCCGTGCTGGCGGCTCCCTGTGGGGGACCTCCCTGGACTGGAATCAGGTTTTTAACTTTTATGGCTTCGGGCTTGGTGGAGCCCCTACTTCCAGGCCTGGACCCATGCCAAGACTTCCTCTTTCTTAACTCTTGCCATGTTTCCCTTCTTTCTTTTCTCTGGTAGCTTCTTCTTTCAGCAGACACACGTGTGCAACTATTAACTGTGTCTCCCTCGTGTGCGAAGTAAACTTGCACACACGCACGCACGTGCAGACGCCCACGCACGCCTGTGTCCACTCTCCACTGGCCACTGTTGCCTGCACGGTTCTCTCCTCCATGAGTAGCTTTTTATTCCCACGCTTCCCATCTTCACCCCAAAGTTCCACACCCACAGATCAGCTGAAAACTTGACAGAGGTCATCCCAACTTCCTATTCACCAAAGCCAACAGAGAATTGTCCAGGTCTGACTTTCAGTATCGGTTTGCACCATTTGCCCTCCTTGCTCTCCCTGTCTGGAAATCCCCTCTGGTTTTCTAGGTGCCTGCCCCTCCTGCCCTGCTCTGCCTCTCTCTCCTTTCCTGGCCCTTCTTGGTCTCCCACAGGGCTGCCCTCTTTATCCACACCTTGGTTTCCTCTGGCATCCCTGCAGGGCTCCTTAGGCCTTTGTCTCTTTCTCAGGGGCTGAGTTTCTTCCTGGGGGGTCCACAGGCAAGAGCCCATCCTCTCAGCTACTTGCAGAAGGACAGAACGGGTCCAGACCACTGATGGCACAGTGGAGTCAGGCAGAGAGAGGTGAGGTGCATTTCTTGAGGAAGTGGCAGCAAAGGTCAATTCAGGGGAGAGAATGGGGATGAGCTGCACACGACCAAGTCTTAGAAGATGGAGGCGATACCTTCCCCATGTGACTCACTGCCTTGAAAGGATGGGAGTCGTGTTACTTTCCTGTTGCTGCCTTGGCCCATCACCCCATGCTCCCTACTTCACACAGCACCCATTCATCACCTCACAGTCATCTGGGTCTTGCTCCAGTTCCCCCACTAGGCGAGGTCAAGGTGCCACTGGCTGGACCTTTATGTGGAAGCTCTGAGAAGGGTTAGGGTTAGGGATGGGTGGGTGGGTGGATGATGATGGATGGATGGATGGTAGATGGATAGATGGGTGGATGAATGATGGATGGGTGGATGGGTGAGTGGATGAATGGATGGATGGATGATGGATGGATGATGGATGGATGGATGGATGGATTATGGATGGATAGATGGTGGATGCATGGATGGATGGATAACAGATGGATGGATGATGAATGGATAATGAATAGATGGAAGGATGGATGGATAGATCATGGATGGATGGATGATGCATGGTTGATGGACGGATAGCTAGGCATGATGGATTTGAGGGTAACCCCAGATGTGTGACTTTCCCTTTCATATCCTATGTCCTCAGGAATCCTGGGAGAGGTCAGGCCTGCTCAGCATCACTGAATTGCTCCAGTGAACACCTTGCCTCTTTGGAGATGGGATGCAGTCATGATCTGTAGCCTCAGGAACTGTTCTAGTTTCTTTCTACTCTAGATTCTTTCTTTCCTTGCGCTTGATTGGAAATCACTAGCAGTCCCACAAAATATTCTTGTTTGTAGGAGCCACTGGGGGCCATTATGGGCCACACTAGAACTCCTGAACAGCAAAGAGAGCCCAGACCTCACCTTCCTCATCTGGAGAGGACTCTCCTAGCGTGGACTGAAAGGAGTGCCCTGTGTGGGCTGCAGAGAAGGGGCCCCTGCTCCCTCCCTTTCTCTGCCCAAGTCCAGCTTTCTTTCTGGTTGGTGGTTGGAGTGTATGTAGCAGGTTGGCAGGTAACGTCCCCTGCATGGGAATCAGGGGCCTCCCGGAGCAGTGGTCGGGTGCACAGCATGGGAAAGGGCTGTTCTGGCCCAGCTGGCTGTGTGGTGATGGCAAGGAGCCTGGCTCTCTCACTGCAGGGAGGAAAAGTTGCCGTCTCCTGGTCTGCGGTGACTGAGGGGCATGGTGCATGTGAAGCCCTGGGTATAAAGCATCTATTGATGCCAGCCATCCTTAATTCTCCGGGAGCCAACAGCCACCCTGATCACGAAGCTGAGACCCCGGGATGGTCCTTCGAGGGCAGAGATTCAGGTGGGGAGGTTGGGCTCTCAGCCTGAGTCCACTCGCCTCCCACACTGTGTCCCTCCAGTGGTGAATTTGGGGGCGGAAGGAAGGAGTTAAGATTTTTCCTTTAAGATTAAAGTGGACACACACCTCTTCCTCCACCTGCTTTGGAAGAATTGAAGATAGTCACATTTTCCCAAAAGAGCCCTATTTAATGATGCTAGAAGGAGCCACCAAGAAAGTGATTCTGGAAAACACGAACATTATTAACACCAGCAGTTTCTGAGAGACGGTTTTGAAGCTGGGCAACTGGCTGCAGGTGTGGGGGTGCCCGTCCTTACCTTGTGCCGGACACGCTTCCCCTCTGGGTGGACTGAGATTCCGCTGAGCTGTTTCCACTTGTCACCCCAATTTCCCGACTCCTCCACAAACTTGTCTCAGGTGCCTCTTGTCTGCCAGTTCTCGGTTGATTGGACTCAGACCTTGTCCCACTCACGCCACCTGAGAACCTTCCAGAAAGCTCCCAGCTACACTTGGTTCCAGTTACACACAGAGGGCACGCCCCTTCCAGAAGCAGGAGAGAGGACAGGAAGCCAGCAGGGAAGGGTGGCAGGTTATGAGGGTCTGAGCCAGAGCATGGGGGGCCTGGGGGATGAAGACCCCTTCCTTCCTGGTCTCAAGGACGGGAAGTCAGACCCAGGCCCTGCATAGCCTGCTGTCGTCAGATGTGGCTGCAAGCTGACTGTACTGTGAGATGTGGCATGTCACAGCCGAGTGCAGGCAGGGGGCGGTTCCCAAGCCCGCCGATGGACAGGTGGACCCCACATCCTGTGCGGTTAAGTCCCTGGAGCTTCCGTGACCTAGTCCCCGCAACTGGAATGTTCTGTCTCCCAGGCTGGAGGCTGGACTCTGAGATCCAGGAGTCCTCGGGGCTGGTTCCTCCAGGGACCCTGGGGGCAGTCCAGGCCTCTCCCAGCTCCGAGTGGTTCTTGGGGGTCCGCAGTTGGTGGCTGCATTGCCCCAAGCTCTGCCCTCTCCCTGTGTGTCTCCTGGCCCCTCATCCCTTCTTATGAGGATCTCAGTCCTGATCAAGTAGGACTTCATCATCACTTGAGTTCATCTGCGATGGTCTTATTTCCAAGAAAGGTCATATCTGATGTCCCAGGTAGACCTGAATTTTGGGAGGAAACCCTTCAGCCCACCGCAGGAAGAGTTTGTAGACTAATAGGATCATTTCTATGCAGATGATACCACTCTAATGGCAGAAAGTGAAGAGGGACTTTCTTCACTTGATGAGGGTGGAAAAGGAGAGTGAAAAAGCTGGATTACAAGAAATTAAAAGACGCTTGGTCCTTGGAAGAAAAGCTATGACAAATCTAAACAGCATATTAGAAAGCAGAGACATTAATTTGCCGACAAAAGTCCATATAGTCAAAGGCCTGTATATTCAAAGCTATGGTTTTTTCCCAGCAGTCATGTATGAATGTGAGAATTGGACCATGAGGAAGACTGGGCACTGAAGAATTGATGTTTTTGAACTGTGGTGCTGGAGAAGACTCTTGAGAGTCCCTTGGACAGCAAGGAGATCCAACCAATCCATCCTAAAGGAAATCAATTATGAATATTCATTGGAAGGACTGATGCTGAAGGTGAAGCTCCAATCCTTTGACCTGAAGGTCTGACTCATTGGAAAAGACCCTGATGCTGGGAAAGATTGAAGGCAGGAGGAGAAGGGGGTGGCAGAGGATGAGATGGTTGGATGGCCTCACCAACTGAATGGACATGAGTTTGAGCAAGCTCTGGGAGCTGGTGATGGACAGGGAAGCCTGGTGTGCTGCAGCCCATGGGGTTGCAGAGTCGGATATGACTTAGCGACTGAACAACAATAATGCAAAAGACTCAGCACAGTACTGCATTGTACAGGTAACTGTTTCGGTGACTCATGCTAAACTGAATGGAAATCCTAACAGGATGAGTGAGTTCGCAGGTGCTCCATCGAGGTGCCCAGTAAGTAGCAGCAAGTACTATGAAGCTGAGACTCACAGGGTGATGGTGTGTAAGGCTTATCACTGCACGTGCGTCTTGTGACGCTCGGAACATCTGACCTGTAGGGGACGTTCCGCCGGTGCCTACTACCACTGGATGAGCTGAATCCACATGCAGTTATAATCCAGTACTAGCTGGAGAAGAGACCCAGGATACCAGGAGCAGGCTTCCTAACCACTCCGGGTCCCTGTGACCGCCCCCTCCCCCGGTGCAGACTTGGCATGTTTCATCTGCTCTGCCATTTCACAAGAGCGGTTGTGAACGTGTCTGTTGAGAGAAAAGTGATCCCTTTGATTTTTATTTAGTGTGTCTTCTACCAGGGCCTTTCTCCTTTTGGTTATCTAAATGAAATATTAATTGTCCTCTGTGAAGATGCTTTAAACTCGCCTGTTCCCTAGTTAGCGCTTGACCTGCCATCACTCACCATTAGCACGGCCCCCTGATGCTCCGCGGGTGCCCACGGTAGCTGTGGTCCAGGCTGCGAGGTTCCCAGGGAGTGTGGTCCACGGAGAGGGTTCTGCCGTGTGAGCCTCAGGGGAAAAGGGGTGTGCCATTTGGTGTGAAGAGGGCGGTGGGAGCACAGATGCAGTTGCCTCACTCCAGTGAGACACGGGAGACAGAAGGCCACGCTCCCGGTTAGCCGGTGCCTGCAGAGGAGCCTCCTCCCTGGGGCAGCGTGGCACCAGTGCCCACCACTAGCCTGTGGGTGGGTGAGGCTGGTGTGTACTTGTATTTGAACTAAAGGATGGGGGTGTCATTTAATTTATAATGCAGCTCAATCAGGTCACCTTGACTTGCTGCCAGAAATACTCTTATTTCCCTCCGCAAGCTCACGCCCACAGGCAGTTAACCCAAGTATTTTATTAAGCAATTTCTAAAGCATTCTCAGCTTTTAAGAGTTTTCTCTTTCCGTCTTTCAAGCACAGCTTCTGTTGAGACTGCCAGGTGGTGCCCTCTACTCGCCTTCTCGGAGTTTCTGAACACACCACGCCCTCCCAAAGTTACACGCTCGTAATGTACAACAGCTCGCCATCTCTGATAACAATCAGACATAGTTCCCACACCAAGCACGACTTCAGGTTCTTCCTGTTTATTAATTAGCCTTCAATTTGTTCTCAGTGCCAATTTCAAATCTCCTTCAATTTTTACCCCGTCTTTTTTTTTTCCCCTTTCCATCAATCAACTCTTCCCCAGGTTTAATTAAAAGCACATGCCCAGCTCTGTGAAATATGCTAAGACACACAGGTGAGGGGAGCGGGAAGGTCGCCTCGGGTGGGATCCAGAGCACACCGTGAGCACCCACCTTCTGTAAACAGCGTTACTGGTCAGAGGAAAGTCACGAGGCCGACTGAATGCGGGTTAAGTCAATCACCACATCTCCGCAAACACTGAATTTCTAAGAGGTGTTTCCAGAGTCTGGAAAGTTCTCCTGCAACAATCAGGAGAGGCGGTGAGGAGCGATCTCTGCCATCCAGCTGCAGGGCACGCTCAGAAGGCTGATCTTGTCTCTCTCCCCAGTTGAGGTAAGCCAATTTATGAAGAAAGGATTTCACAACCTCGCTGCTAAAGACGCGCCGGTAAGCCAGCTCGCTGGTGTAGGAGGGAAGCCGGCTCTAGGAGATGGGTCAGGGCATGTCCCCGCTCCCCGGAGACCGTTGGGCAATGAGGTGAGAGATGTACTGTCTCCCGGGTTACCCCGAAGACTGCCCAGGGGTGTGGGGAAAGTGCAGGAGCCGGCTGATCATTATGCCGTGCGTCTCCTTACCTGTTCCTCGTGACCTCCTTTCTATAAATAGTGTGCATGCGCTCAGTCACTCAGTCGTGTCCAACTCTGTGACCCCACGGACTGTGGCCCGCCAGGCTCCTCTGTCCGTGGGATTCTCCAGGCAAGAATCCTGGAGTGGGTTGCCATGCCCTTTTCCAGGGGATCTTCCCAACCCAAAGGATCAAACCAGCGTCTCCTGCATCTCCTGCACTGGAGGCCGATTCTTCACCAGGGAGCCACCTGGGAAGCCCTCTGGAAGTGGAGAAACTACTTCAGAATACTGGCTCGAAGAAAGTACAGAAGGTCCGGGTCTGGGAGAGGGGCTGTTCCTTCCATTCACTGTAAAGGCAAATTCCACAATCGATGGAGCTTAAAATAAACATGCTAAAAATTAAATAATAACTAAAAGTAAACATGCCAAACCCAGAAATTATTCACATTTTTGAGAAAAGTGAAAGCATACATTATTTGTGGTTAAATCTAGAGATTATTCAACGTAGCAAACCTAGTCTAAGAGACAGACTCATCCGTCTTATCACGTCACCTGCATTAAGATGACTTCCTTAAACAATTATAAAAGGTGCTGCACGGCAGAACCAGTATGCTTCCTTCTTTCTTAGACTCCTTCCTCCTCAGCACCAACACACATGAGCATGCACACGGGCACCCCCTTGCGCACACCTGCCTCCGCTGGGAACTGCCCCTCCAGCCACCTCCAGCCACCGGGGTCCCTGGGAGCCACCTGCGGGGTCTGAGTGTCCCTCTGTCCTGGCACAGATGTCTGGTCCTGAGAAGTCACGTGATCTGGCTGGACCCTGAAGAACCTTCTCTGGGAACTGGAAGTTCTGACTCTGTCTGTTCTCTAGAAAACATGAGCTGTGATCTTAAGGGGTGTGGGTGACCCCCTTGGTGCCCAGGCATCCTCGAAATCAAGAAAGAGGACCTAGAACAGAAAATAGTGGGTTGACAGACTCAGCGGGGGCCAGGGTGGGGGGTCCCCACTGCACGCCAGCCCAAGCTTTTCTCTTACTCTGAAATCTGAAGGACACGCAAACAGCCTTTTATAAATTCTTCTATGGCTTTTAGCCAAGTCAAATTAGATTTCTCTCACCTCCATCCACTGGAATCCTCGCTGAAACCATGCAAGAAAAAAAAAATTCACTGGAATATTCATAGTGAGTGTTCGTTTCTAATGGAATTGAAGTGATTTTTATTTTTTCTTGGTTGCATGGCAAGAGATTCTCGAAGTTTTCATCTGTTTCCTCGCAGTTTTAGTGGAAGAAGAAAATCAGAAAAGCAAATGTTTTTCTAAAAAAAAAAATGATTTTAAAGCCATTGAATACATCGGCTATGTAGCTTGTATCTTACAATGCTCATTATTTTATCACAATTATTTTTCCATCAAGTAACCATACAGAACAATTAGTATTACATGGGACAGATAGCGTTTACTTGAGAATATATAACTGAACCATTGCATAAGTACGTTCTCAAGCTAGAGGAGCATCTATCCTGGAAACAGGTTGGCATAAAATGATCCAATTGTTCTAAGGAGAGAGAAACTGGTGCCTTACGACTGGAAAGAATGTTCTGGAAGGTCTAATGCTGGAAAATCCGGTCTATAGCCAGAACCAGTTCCAGGGTTTTTGAATAATTTCCAGAGGTTGGTCTAAAGATGCAGCAAGGTGACTCCCTCAGGGAGTTTGCAGAGAGACAATGGTGTCTATCTACAGCAGAGACACACCGGCTACTGTGATTCAAAACACAACAAGCTACCTTTTCTTCCCAGGTGTGAGTGTACAGAGACTCGACGCACGCCGATTCAGAGGTAAGAGTGCCATCTACTGAATGTGAGACCTCATTTCCGGCAGCCCCACAGCCAGTCCTCCGAGACCTCCCACCTGGGAACCGGCTGGGCGCACAGAACCGAGACAGCAGGAGGGTCCGCGGCCAAGGTGTTTGTAGCTGAGCAAGCACCCCAAGTGGAGGGCTGCTGTTCGCAGGTTCAGAGGACGGCTGTAGTCTCTGATTTGAGAAGACACACCAATGCAGGGTGCCGAGAAGCACTCAGGAGAGAGACGTGCCCGTGGGCCTGGCGTGTCCAGGAGAGCCCGGGCCCCAGGGCACAGCTCAGGTCGAACGAGTGGGTCACGGATGAGACAGGCTGTCCGGGGAGCAGGCAGGGCCGCGTGGTGACTGAGGTCCCAGCTCCGTCCAGAATGTGTGTGTGTGTGTCTGGTCTTGGACATAACACAGCACCTTTCCCTTACTTTCTCAGGGTGCAGATCACAGGTGATAACCTACCATCCACAGCCTTGCATCACTAGGTGGAGATTAATTTGCTCTGCTTTAAAAGGTCTTTGAAGATGCTAAGTGTGATTATTATAATTGCTACATAAAGTTCCTGAAAGAGCAGAGGGCAGCCTGAACTCGATTTGTTCCACTTTAGTTTATGCTGTGGAACTTCCCACCCTCTTTAATTGGCTCAGCCACATAACGTCTGAGATAGTTGCTCCCAACAGAGATGCAGGCTCTTCTGTATGGTTGGGGGTCTGGACTTGGGGCTGTTTGCAAGTGTGTGTCCACAACCAGAGGGTTCTGGAGGGTGTGGAGGGGAGAGATTCATTCATTACAAACCTCCCTGATTTTCTGGACAGTAGGACTGAGTTGGTCCTTGGGTTGGAAAGATCCCCTGGAGAAGGGAATAGCAACCCAGTCCAGTACTCTTGCCTGGACAATCCCATGGACAGAGGAGCCTGGTGGGCTACAGTCCATGGGGTCTCAGAATCGGACACGAGTACGTGACTAACACGTCACTTTTCTTTTTTCAGCACTGAGTTAGTAGAACGAGAAAACTGGACCAACATGGGACACGTAGTGTCTTGGGAAACAGCCCGAAATCCCTGGTGGAAAATGCATGAGTTTCTCCCCTAAGAGAGGCGCAGACGGGCCCGCCTGCTGGGCTCGGATGCAGGCGCAGAGGCCCCCGGGGTTCGGGGTTTGGTTGCTCCCTTCTCTGGTGAACCTCCGGGAGACTGACGCTAGCTCATGCCTCTCACATGGATGAATCACACTTCAGTGGCCAGCTGGCCTTTGGAGCTCAGAGGAACACTGATGGAGGTGGCTGGGGTGTCTGCAGCTCAGGTCTGCTATCACGGGGGTCCTGGGGTCCAGAATGGGACCACCCTGAGATACGGCCATCAGACGACTTGTGGGCACCTCTAAACTCCAGAGAAGGCTCATTCGTTCATTCACTGGGCATGCCATTGGTGAGTGTCCAGTAAGTTGCTGGGCATAGCAGAGACCCAGCAGAGCTGACACTCCAGCTGAGATACAGGTATTTTAGGACCGATGGAAAACAGTTATTGAATCACAAGTATGATAACTTTAGGCTCCCCACTCCAGTGTTGTTGGGCTTCCCTTGTGGCTCAGCTGGTAAAGAATCCTCCCGCAATGTGGGAGACCTGGGATCGATTCCTGGTTCGGGAAGATCCCCTGGAGAAGGGAAAGTCTACCCACTCCAGTATTCTGGCCTGGAGAATTCCATGGACTGTATAGTCCAATGGGTTGCAAAGAGTCGAACACAACTGAGCGACTTTAACTTTCAACTTTCCATAAAAGAGAAAAAGGAGTGTTTTGAACGCATTAGACAGGATTACTAGACCTAGTCTGTTCTTGGAAAATCTTCCTGGAAGGAGACTTAACATGATGGGGAAGGACACGAGGTTCCAGGCAGAGGGGACAGCTGGTGCAAAGGCCCCAAGGTCATAAGGAGAGCACGTGACTGAACAACAGCAGGGTGGCTAGTGTTCCTGCAGAGACAGAGAGAGTGAGCCCAGATGGGGCTGGGTGCAGCTGCTGCTGCTGCTGCTAAGTCACTTCAGTCGTGTCCGACTCTGTGACCCCACGGACTGCAGCCCACCAGGCTCCTCTGTCCATGGGATTTTCCAGGCAGGAGTACTGGGGTGGGGTGCCACTGCCTTCTCCGTGGGTGCAGCTAGGAGCCTAGAGGCCTGCAGCTCAGGGTGAAGACTGGGTATTCATCCAACTGCAGATAGGCTGGACAAGCCTTCAAGGGGGCTTCTGGAGGGGGCAGGCAGGGCGTCGGAGAGGGCAAGGACACCGTCGGGTGGCTCAGGAGACTGGAGACATGGGAGAATTTGAGAATTTAGAGGTAAAGTTGCCATCACCGCCTCATTCCTGGGGTGAACACAGAGCTATCTCCGGGGAGACAGGAGGAGAAGGGACTGCAGGCCATGCCCTTGGAGGGCAGCAGGTCCTGAGCAGCTCCGGCCAGGCTCTGCCTACTCTGCTGCCTCTAACATTTCTTCTTCCTGCCCCCCAACCACTCATGGAATTGAAGACCCTGCCCTGTTCTTCACACGCCTGTTTGTTCTGGGATGGGTGTGTGATCAAAGGCAGTTGGTGTCTCTGACGCCACAGATGACACCGTGCACAATGCTTTTCCTCTTAGGGACATAACTCTGTCCCTGCGCCCCGCCCCCGGGCACCTCAGGACGCTGCCAGGGGCTCCGTCACCTCCTATTTGTCTGCATCCCACACATACCAGATTCCTCAAGATGCCAATGCTGGGGCGAAAGACAGAACTTCTGAAAGCCGATACTGTTAAACGTGCATTCTGAAATGGCTTCACCTTTTCCATTTTTTCACTGAAGGTGTGTAAAAACGCTCATTTCTCTGCAATCTTGCCAACACTTGCCATTATACAGTGTTAAAAAATGCCAATCTGAAGGGTATGGAAGAATATAGACATATAATCAATCTACTTTTTCCTGATCCCTGGTGAAGCTGAGCGCCTGGTGTTAGGTTTATGAGTTAATTTCATTTCCACTCCTGTGAATTTCTTTGTTCACATCCCTGCTGCCTGGATCATTTGCCTTTTATAATTGACTTGCTCTAACTCCTCAGGTACCGTGATTATCATTTGTTTTGTCTGTTACACGTATTGTTTTCTTCTGAATGTTTAATTTTATTTATGATGTGTCTCTTATTTAGAAGTCTTTGCTTTTTTTGTTTTTTTATCTTAAAAACCAGGTATGTCCATTTCTTGCTTCTTGGGTTTAATATTTCGCTAAGGAAATCTTTTTCATTAAAAATTATTAAAACAATCCTTTATATTCTCCTCATTTATATTCTATATGTATTTGCTTCTCCTTATAACAGGGGTGTCCCAGCTGGCCCTAGCGGTAAAGAACCTGCCTGCCAATGCAGGATGTGTAAGAGACTTGGGTTCCATCCCTGATGGGGAAGATCCCTTGGATGGGCTTCCAAGGGCAACCCACTCCAGAATTCTTGCCTGGAGCACCCCATGGACAGAGGAATCCAAGGTGTCACAGAGTGGGACACAACTGAGTGGCCTGACACGCCACGCTTTTGCGAAGGGTATACCGACTTTGGTTTACGTGTATTTGTGTTCTCCTTGCTCACTGACTCACACATTCCTTGATGGACCACAGTCGAGCCCTGTGGCAGCTGCGGGGACGGAGAATCGCAGCTGTCTTGGACCCTAAGATTCATCCTGAATGACAGAAAATGAACAGCTGAGCCGTCACTCTCTCAGGTGTGACTAGACCCTGACACCAGGCACAGACCCGGGGTGGTAGGGGAGGGCAGGAGGCTATGTGGGTTCTGCAGAAGGACACAGGAGCTCCGCCGTGATGCCCAGCTGACCCTGACCCCGGCCTTGGGACAGCAAACCCTCTGCCCGGGAGAGTCTCGGACGCACTGCAGCCACGGTGTAAGCTCTGTCACTGCACTACGAGTGCCCTCGGCGCCCAAATACTCCAGGAGGCTGGGGACGCCCTTGAACGCCCGGGAGCTTCGGTGGACTCGGATGAGAGGCAGCAGGAGGAAAAGGGGCGCAGGGAACCCGGCTGGAGGGAGGCAGGGCTAGAAGGACGGCGCACGCGCTGCGGCCGCGGAAGAGCCCTCCCCGCGGAGGCTCCGAGGGCCTCTCTCGGCCTCGGACGGCGCTGGAGGTCCCTGTCCCGGGGCCGCGCGTCCGCGTCCCCAGGGCAGCGTTCTCACGGCCGCCGCTTCGGAGCCCTCCCTTGGGGCCGCGCCTCGTGCCTGAGACATGTTCTCTTGGCCAACGCGATGAATCTGAAGGGAGGGGCAGGGAGGGGCAGGGGGCGAGGCTGAGAGAGGAAGGGATGGCCGGGGCCTTGGGGGCTGGGGCTTGGCGGAGGTGAGTGTGCCCGTGAGCCCCACGACGCGGACTCCCCCCACGCCCCCCGGCGCCGCCCCTTGATGCCCCCGTGGTCCTCCAGGAATGCGCCTCCGCCTCCAGGCATTCCGGAACGGCACCGTCCAAAGTTGGGCTCCTGGAGGCCTTTTCTTCGCAGCTATCTGCTGGGAATTGTCTTCCGGCCCCGTCGTTTCCAAAGTCTGGTGTGTGTGTGTGTATGTGATATTAAGTCATATATAGTCATACATGCACACATGTATCTATATTGACTCGATATCATATATGATATATGTCATATGATATATGATATGTATGATATACATGATATGTATACATGATCCATATATATGATATATATGATATGTATCATATATGACTCGATGCTTCCCAGCGCGCTCTGCAGGACTTCCGTTTCCTTCTCTACTCCTGGTCTGTGGGTTGTTCCTGAGCCCAGGAATAAGCCAGCAGCTCACAGGGCCCCAGCTCAGGCTGGCAGGACCTTAGGCACCAGGGAGATGGGCTCAGAATTCAAACCCTGGAGTGTACATCCCTCCTGATGAAGCAGGCAGGTCTGTGAGAAGGGAATTCAATGGGAACCTCAGAATCCACGTTCTTTTTTAGACTTTGTTTGCATGGGAGCCTCCATTCACCCACCTGCGGGTCTCCAAGCCACCGGGAGAGCGGTGAGCCTGGTCACCTGGGGCCTGATGAGGCAGGAGCACCTCACGCCGGCTACAATGGCCGTGAGTTGCATCTGTAGGTAAGCACAGGTGTCCGGAGCATCGGCCAGGTCTGGGGCAGGTGTGCCTCCCGGGGTAGGGGAGTCCGGACTGTCCCTGTCAGCAGAGGTCGGCCCGGAGGTGACCCGACTGTAAAAGCTAGTGGAGACCCTTCCAGAATTCTAGATGTGAATTTCCATTCCTCATGTCTTCAAAACATCTAAGGTGTGTTGACAAGATATGGGGGGCTTGAGGCATGAAGCAAAGAGACTCCTTGCAGTGGGAGTGCTGGGATGGAAGACAAACGGGATGTCCCCCAGGACGGCTCCAGGCTGTGTCCGCAGGCCCGCGGAGCCCACACAGGGCAGAGAGACAGGAGACGGAGTCCCAGATCAGGGATTCCCAGCAAAGCCAGAGCCGCTGGAGGAAGGCAGCTCCCTGGGAGGCAGGAGCCGGGGCCGCCAGCGCTCACACAGGAGCGGCGACCAGGTCCTGCTTCCAGGCCCAGGCTGGTGTGGAAGGCAGGAGCCGGGCTGCCAGCGCTCACACAGGAGCAGTGACCAGGTCCTGCAGGAGCCGGGGCTGCCAGCGCTCACAGAGGAGCGGTGACCAGGTCCTGCTTCCAGGCCCAGGATGGTGGGGCTACAGTCACCCTTTGTCAGCACGCTGGCACGCAGGTGACCTTCTTCCCCCCGTGTCCTCATGTGGTTGTCCCTCTGTGTGTGTCTGTGTCCTGATCTCTTCTTGTAAGGACACCAGTCACGCTGGATCAGGGCCCACCCTCCATGAGCCAGTTTTAACCAAATCACTTCCCCCAAAGCCCCTATCTCCAAATTCCATCACTTTCTAAGGTACTGGATGTAGGAACTGGGGGGCAGCTCGGCCCAGAGCAGCAGGGACAGCGGCAAAGTGAAGTGGTTGAGTCACTAAGTTATGTCCGACTCTTGAGACCCCATGGACTTTAACCTCCAGGCTCCTCTGTCCATGAGATTCTCCAGGCAAGGATACTGGAGTGGGTTGCCATTTCCTTCTCCAGGGGATCTTCCCAACCCAGGAATCGAACCTGGGTCTTCTGCTCTGCAGGCAGATTCTTTACCAACTGAACTATAAGGGAAGCCCTAAAGTGAAGTGAGACACGTTTAATTTTATTATCCCATCAATAGCAGAATGTGACAGAGATTCTAAGTTATTCCTCCAGGTAAAGGACCTAAATAAGAAAAAGAGACAATTTTTTGCATCACCAAACTCTCATTACATTTTCTTTGATGTTTTATTGCTAAATTCTTTTTTGCACGGTGGTATTCTGATTTAAGAAGACTGAACAGTGTAGAGTGCAACTGAGACTATCTCCAAGCTGCTATAAATATGTTGGCTAATATTTCTCTTTCCAAATTATTTTGGTGGTAATTGATGTGTGCAGTTTATGGCTCACTGCATCCTCAGCCAGATGAAGTTCCCAAGGAAAGGCGATGCTGAAATGTTTGCAGTGGTGAAGCCTTCAGCCTTGGTAAACTGTTAGGCTCGTTTCAAACTTTCCAGAAGTGCACGTGTACTTCAGGTCTCTCCTTCTGATTCAGTGGCTCAGTAGCCTGTAAAAGTATGCAAATCAGTTACGAGCCAAATAATTTGGTGAGAGTTATTAACTCATAAAATATCTTTTCCCCTGGAATCTACCGACTATTTGGAATAATTCATCACACGGGAGCAAAATAAATGCTTAGTGTTGCAAAAAGAGATAAAAGTCATTGAGCCGTGTGCATAAAAATCTATTGCAAAGCGTCCACAGTCTTGGAGATAAAGTAGATGGCATTTGGATGCTGGGAGGGCGTGACGACTCTCTACACCTGCCTGGGTTCTCCGCTGCCTGCCACCCATTCTTCAGAAGGTTAGTTGAAGAGTCGGATTAACTCGTCTCTTGGAACTCACAGCCAGAAAGCTTGCAAACAAGACTGTGCATTCTACCCTTGAAGGGTTACCTCATGTGGGGGAAAGTAATTTTGAACAATCTGGACAACACTGGGCCTCACTTTCTCCTGAAATGTCCTGGGGAAGGTGTAGCCAGGATCTGGGGGACAGCTGACTGCACAGACCGGGGCTAGGGAGGAGGCTGGCCTTTCTCTCAAGGTCGATAGGCTGGTGGCCAGGCTGGCCTGGGGTCCTGCCCGGCTCCGCACTGGCAGAGACCTGCCAGTGGGATGTGCACCAAGAAACTGGCTTCACTTCTCTCAGGGGAGGCAAAAAAGTGACATTGGGGGTATTTGGGGGAATTTCGATTCAACATGCAGTATATATTTCAACGCAGGACCTTTGTTATTTTCAGATACTCTGGTTATTCGGTGCCTTTTCACCTGGAGCATCATTTCTTTCCTTTTTTGTCTGTACTTTATTTGGCCACACTAGGTCTTTGTTGAGGATCTTCATTGGCACGTGCAGGATCTTTTAGCTGTGGCACGCGAACTCCAGTTCCCTGACCTGGGATCAAACCCCGGCCCCGCTGAACCACCAGGAAAGCCCCAAGCATCACTTCTTAAAGGGATAAAAGACTCTGAGGCTCAGGTCACCACCATGCATTCCACCCACTGGTTGCCTCCGGCATGGCTCTCCTGGAATCACACAGCAGTCTCCTGGGTCTCCATCCTGGTAGCATCTCTCTAATTCCTTCTCCAGATGACTGCAAGGGGGACTTCGGTCAGTCCTGTCTGCCAAGGTCTGGTGTTTGTACGATGACATTCATCCACCCTGGGGGCACAGTGTGGTGGATTTTGACACATGTTCGTGACCCTGTGACCACCACCACTGGGAAGATGGCAGCGTTCCCTCCAGCCCCCAGGTCACCGTGTCCCCTTCTCCAGCTGGTCACTCCCCCGCCCTGGGCACCCCTGACCTGCTTCTGTCACTCCACTTGCTCCTTCTAGAATCGTGCGTGCAGCCCGCCGTCCTCGCGTGCCCGGATTCCTTCACACCCCCGCGTGTGGCTTCACCACGAGGCAGTGTTGCTGCTGGTTTACCCCGTGGGTGGCCAAGCTACAGACTGTTGTGCAGGTGTGGGCGCGTCACACTGTCTTCTCATTCGCCAGAGGAGGGACATGTGGATTCTTCCCGTCTGTGGGCACTGAGAGCAAAGCTGCTGCTGGTGTCCAGGCTCCGTGTCCAGGCCCCGTGTGGTCACACTTGATTTCCCTTCGTCACATCTCAGGCCTGGGGCTTCTGACTCAACGTGGTGAGTGCGCCTGTGCAACTTCCTAAGAATCTGCCAGTCTGGTTTCCAGAGGGCCTGCCCCTGATGCATTCCCACCAGCAGGGGATCAAAGTTCTATCAATCCATGTTGTCACCAACATTTGGTGTTGATAGACTTTTTAGTTTTTGACCTTCAAAAAGTGATTTTAGTTTTCATTTCTCTGAAGACTAGTGAGGTTGGGCTTTTTTTTTTTTAAGCTTATTAACCATTTTAAGTCTTTTGTTTAATATTTCTTGTATTTTCTGACTTTGTTTTTTATTGGATTCTCTTAATATTGGGTTCTAAGAGTTATTTCTTTTTTTTTTTATGGAATGCTTCACGAATTTGCATGTCATCCTTGCGCAGGGGCCATGCTAATCTTTTCTGTATCTTTCCAATTTTAGTATATGTGCTGCCGAAGTGAGCACTAAGAGTTCTCTCTTTTCCAGAGAGCAAGAGCTTTCAAAAATATGGTATACATTTTATAAATATTTTCTCCTAATCTGAAGTTTTTTACTTTTCATTTTTCCTAAAAATGTCTTTGGCAAAGCCAAGTTTTAAAATTTTAGTGACTTTGAAGGTCATAACATCTGCAGACATTTATTATTCATTCAACAACTACTTACAGAAAGCCACTGTGCTGAGGATGGTTATATATCCTGGAGACGAGACAGGAACCAAAAGTGGGTCAATCCCTGCCCCTGCCCCCGCCCCCACCCACCCTGGGCTCACACTCTTTACGGGAATATCCATGTGTAAACCCATCATTTGAATAACTTCAGATGGTGATAATCGGGGTGAAAAAACGTATTTATTTCCATGACGTATAGTGATGTGCAGCGTAATGTTAATCTCAGGTTGCTGCATGGTGAATTGACATCGAGTGTGTTATGAAATGATCCCTCTGTAAGTCTACTGACCATCTGTCCCCCACAAAGTTATTAATGATATCATTGGCCGTATTTTACATCCCCTGGGCTTGTTGATTACATAACTGGAAGCTTAAATCCCCTTCAGGGTGACAGACATTTAAAAAGAAAAGCAGGGAATTAGAAAAGAGAGAGGTAGGGTGGGAGCCTGCGGAATCAGTGTTGACCAGGGCGACCCCCATGGGCTCCCTGGGGAGGTGCTTCTTAGCTGAGCCTTGAATGTTGAAGAGAAAGCCCCAGGGGGCGGGGGGTGGTGAGGGGTCCTCGGCAGGAGGACCGGCAGGCGAAAGGCCTCCAGGTGAGAAGGGACGTGGGTGTCACGCAGCTCAGGGCCCGGGGTCCTTGGCGGCAGAAGACGAGGCTGGAGGGGCAGCCGCTCTGCAGTCCTGTGCTTGGTTCCTTGTGTCCAGGGACATCTGGAAGACAGGGGTCTTCCAGGTAGATGGCTTCTCATTTTCTCATCTGTAAGTGAAGGCATCTTTCTTCTTTAGAAAGAAGAAATGTGTATGTATGTGCTTTCCCCACCCCTGTATTTCTGTCCCTACTTGGCTGAGCATTTTTGTCATGAATGCAGTTCAAATTTTGTCACATTTTTTCCTGTATCTGTTGATATGATTGTATGACTCCTTTAGATAAATACAGTTAAATACATTAATTTTCAGCATGGAGCCAATTTTGCCTTCCTGGGGTGTATCCCACTTGGTCGTAGTACATTACCTTTTTTACAAATGACTGTATTTGATTCACTAGCTAGGAACTTTTCCCCTTTTTTATTGAGGTTTCTCTTAGTCTCAGGTGTGCAGCATACGATTCGGTATTTCTACAGAGCAAACTCCATTGTGCATGAGCGTGCTTAGTCGTGTCAGTCGTGTCTGACTCTGTGCGACCCTATGGACCGTGGCCCGCCAGGCTCCCCTGTCCATGGGCTTCTCCAGGCAAGAATACTGGAGTGGGTTGCCGTTTCCTTCCCCGTTAGAAGTTATTATAAGATCATGGTTACAAGTTCCTGTGCTGTACCATGAGGCCTTTCTGTTCATCTGCCCTGTTGCTTGTCTATTTTATAAGTAGTGGCTTGTATCTCATAGCCCACATCCCTGAATTGTCCCCCACCCATTTCTTCTGCCCTCTGATACCCAATAGTTTGTTTTCTGTGTCTGTTCGCCTGTTTCTGTTTTGCAGAAACATGAGCTTTTGTTTCTATTATTTTTTAGATCCCACCTATAAGTGGCATCAGACAGTGTTTGTCTTTCTCTTGATTATTTTTCTAAACATACTTTTCTCTAGGTCCATCTACAGGGTTGCTATTGGCGTCATTTCTTCTTTTTATGGCTGAGGAGTATTCCACTGCATACATGTATACATCTTCTTTATCCAGCTGTTTGTTGGTGGGCGCTTGGGTGGCTTCTGCGTCTCGGCTATTATCAATAGTGCTGCAGTGAGCACTGGGGCCCGCGTGCTTCTCCAGTTGGTGTTTTCACTTTTCCAACTTTGTGTGTGACCAGTGGTCCTGCATGATGCTGTTCCCTCCAGGTTTTGGTCCAGGGGCCTCTGTGGAACTGTGTGCCCTGCTGAAGAGCAGGGGCCTGACTGGTGGACCGAGGTCCCCTTGGGGTGTGCTTCCCTGGTTGCTTTGGAAAAGGCTCCCCGGAGGCTGGAGGAGGGCATGGTGCGTGGCGGGGGTCTGGGCAGGAGGAAGCGGAAGCTGAGGATGAAGACACCCGAGGACCTGGCGGTGCCTTGGGGGTGACGAAATGGCAGCCCACTCTAGTGTGCTTGCTGGGAGAGCTCCACGGACAGAGGAGCCTTGCAGGCTGCAGTCCATGGGGTCTCAACGTGTCGGATATGACTCAGCGACTGACACCTGGGGGTGGTGAAGGGAAAGAATTCAAGTTTCTCCTCGAGCAGCTAAGAGTGGGCGGTTCTTCCTGAAAAGAACACATCGGAAGCTGGTCAGAGAGGGAGAAGGAAGCTCGGGCCCGAGGCTGTGCGGATATCCCAGGACGTCTGGAGGAGGGGGTCACAGGTCACAGGACTCAGAGGAGGTCTCGTGGCTGGAGGCAGACCCGGGAGTATTTAATACACACTGAAGTCCCCAGGGGAGACGGGCCGGGGGCGTGTGCCTGCCTGTGAAGGGGCCCCGCTCACCTGGACGGCTGCAGGGCTGGGGCGGGAGTGCACCGGAGGCCCAGCGTCTGCCTCCTGGGAGGGCCTCCTCTCGGAACCCCAGGCCCACCCTGTGCGCCCCCATTCCCCATCCCCGCCTCTCACCTCGGGTCCCAGCGTCCCCAGGCAGCACAGGCTTCTGGCACAGGCGATGCGTGCAGGACCACAGGCCTTCTTTCAGCTTCTGTATCAGCTTCTTGAGGGAAGTCTTGCCCTCTCCTCTGAGTTCCGTCATTTGGCAAGCTGGGACCCCTCCTTCTTAGGGTGACAGTTCCTGCATTTGTCTTGTCCTTTGAGCCTTACTTTGTTTCCTGTGAGAACGCTCTACCTTCTGGATGGCTCTGCGGGGTCTTCCGTCTGCATGTTTTTGTCTTTTTCTTCCGGGGGGGCAGAGGTAAGCCGCTGGTCTCTGAACAGTTCATGTATGTATTTATCCATCTGCTGTTCTCACAGGACCAGGACATGTGTGCACAGACCCCCTCGCACGTCACACACCGGGGCCGATTCTGTGCAGGGTCGTCTCCTGTCTTCTAACCTCCTCTGTGATTCCAGCAGATGCCCAACATCTGATTTTCTCTGGGCTGCTGGATGGGGGCTTTGCCTGTCCCTCAGCTGGGGCCACCTAGGTTGACAAAAGGGAGAGTTTTGTTTAAAATAATAGAGAAATGATAACAATTTCAACCAAGCAATTGTCTAGAATGCGCCGTCTCATGTATTTTTGGCACATCTGTCTCACTTGCCAGCAAGAGCAACCACTAAGCCTGGAAGAGCGATTGGTGCCACCCCTGGACTTATTTCCTTGGGCTCTAGAATCGCTGCAGATGGTGACTGCAGCCTTGAAATTAAAAGACGCTTGCTCCTTGTAAGAAAAGCTATGACAAACCTAGACAGTATATTAAAAGCAGAGACATCACTTTGCTGACAAAGGCCCGTGTAGGCAAAGTTACGGTTTTTCCAGTAATCGTGTTTGGATGTGAGAGTTGGACCATAACGAAATCTGAGCGCTGAAGAACTGGTGCTTTTGAACTGTGGTGTTGGAGAAGACTCTTGAGAGTCCCTTGGACTGCAAGGAGATCTAACCAGTCCCTCTTAAAGGAAATCCTGAGGAATCCTAAAGGACGTCCTGAGTATTCATTGGAAGAACTGATGGTGAAGATAGAACTCCAATACTTTGTCCACCTGATGCAAAGAGCTGACTCATTGGAAAAGCCCCTGATGGTGGGAAAGATTTAAGGCGAGAGCAGAAAGGGACGACAGAGGATGAGGTTGGATGGCATCACCGACTCCATGGACATGAGTTTGAGCAAGCTCTGGGAGTTGGCGATGGACAAGGAGGCCTGGTGTGCTGCAGTCCATGGGGTCGCAAAGAGTCAGACACGACTGAGCGACTGAACAACAAGGCTTTCATGAAGCAGGCACTGGGGCAGAGCATCCCAAGGGTGGAGCATCGCTGGTAGGAGTCGGATGCCGTTGCCCCTCAGTCCGGCTTACGCATTCATCAGCTCGCCCCTCCTCCATGTCGAGGACCTGACATTTGTTATAAAGCCCTGTGGTCCTGAGTCCGCATTGAGCTTCATGAAACCTGCAGGTCCAACCCAGCTCGTGGCCGAGTCATCTGCAGGCTGCTGGGCCACTGGTCGGTTCATCCTCCTTCTCTCCCTGCTTCCTTCCGTCCCAAGCTCAGTCCGGCCTGGACCCAGATGCCCGGCAAAGCCCCCCACCCATCCTCACCCCAGCCGCCATGTTAGCTGAAGGTGATGGGGCAGGGGCTTGAGAACGTCCTTGGGTCTGGAAGTCTCCCTGCAAGTGTCGGAGCCAGCGTACCCAGCTGGTGCTTCCTTCCGCTTGTGGTCGCGGGCGTCCTGGCTCGCGGTGACCCACAGGCCGAGCCCACAGCCCCCCACACCTCCTACTCTCATCTCAGCACATGGTTAGCTCATGGTGAACATTTGTTGAAATGAAGTGAACTCTCAGAATTACTCAAACGTGGTTAGACACTTTCTGACGACTGGAGGTCACCAGGATGAACCATAGTTAAGTTCTGTTGGAGGGAAGTAATGCCCAGGGTGGGTTATCACAGCCAGTGCTCCCAGCCTGCTGGCGTTTTCTTTGAATGGAGAGGAAGATCCCAGGACACCACTCAGAGAGACCCCCGGCAGGATCTGAGCCCCCCACTCAGCCTGACCCTCGGTGGGCTCTGCAGGGCTTCACCACGGTGCAGACTTGGGCCAAATGCTGTCTGGCTGAGCTGGGCCTGGGGCTGTCTGTGGCCCGCCCCAACCCCTGGCTGCCCCTGAAGGCCCCTGCCCTCTGGTTGCTGGCCCTGGCGTGATCACAGCACACACAGGGGCACACAGACGCTGGTGGGAGACCAGAGGTGGGGGGGGGAAGGCGCGAGGTCTGTCTCCTCCTCCTCGGACACCTGCACCACCGGAGGCTCCATGAGCTGCAGGCGGCCCCTTTGTGAGGTCTCGGTGCTAGGTTCCATCTGCCCAGTGGGGCTGGGCCCTGGGGATCCCCCACCCTGAGCTCCCCGCGCTGGGTGTGGGGCTCAGGCGGCCCGCGCTGTGTCCTGGCGCCCAGTCCTGAGACTAAGTCTCTCCAGCACTAAGTCTCTCTGGCGTTTTGTAACCACCCTCCCCCACCAGGGGGCTTGGGCTCTGCCCCCTCGATGGGACTGAGATGGATACCAAACTTCTGGGCGACCTGGAACTTAGAGTCTATAGTTTGGATCCATATGTTTAAATATTTATAGAGAGATTAGCGGAAACCAGAGGAAAGCGAAGGTCAGTCCCCGTCAGCCTCTTGGAGCTGCTGCTTGTTTTTTCATCTCTCCGTAACGGACAGGTCTGTCCACTTGCAAAGCGACCTGGAATCCGTTTATTTCCCAAGGTGCAGAGCTTAGCAGGGCTTGTGCCGAAGGTACGATGGTGGCGGAGTTGTCGCTGACAGCAGTGTGGAGACACGCTTGGATGGGTGGGACGCTCACGCTCACGGGGGCCTCCCCAGAGTGACGGGTCAGGTGCACTTGCTTAAGGGGGTTCAGGCCCAGTGAGGGGAGTTTGCAGGACAGCGGCCCCCAGCCCCGCACCCTGGAGTGTTCTTAGCTGTGCTCAGAACCAAGCAGATGCCAGAATGTGAGGGGCACTGTTGGCACGGCTGAAATGTGTGCACTCACATTTTAACACCAGAAATACAGTGAGGTCTCACCCAGAAGCTTTGAAGTGCAGTCTTGATAAAGAGGAAGTGAAGTGGAAGTCGCTCAGTCGTGTACGACTTTGCAACCCCATGGACCATAGTCCATGGAATTCTCCACGCCAGAATACTGGAGTGGGTAGCATTTCCCTTCTCCAGGGGATCTTCCCAGCCCAGGGAGTGAACTCTGGTCCTCCGTGTTGCAGGCGGATTCTTTACCAGCTGAGCCACGAGGGAAGCCCCAGTAAAGAGGAAATACGCACACAACGAGGTCCTCTTTCCTGGAATCCCCCTTATTATATACCAGATGAGGAAATAAAATAAGCATCTCCATGGTGCATTTAGTTATTTAAAAGTTCCTTATTTGCCTTCTCACTTAAAATAGTGGGAAAAAAAAAAAAAAAAAAGAAAGCAATGACAAGCACAGGAGAAACGTCTAACCTCGGGAAACTCTCCTGCCCTAGAAGTCATGTGTGCCCCGCACGTGGTAACTGCCCTGCACCAGTTCCCATGCTGGTGCTGGGAACTGACTGGGGCTCCATGTGGCCCCAGTGGGTCAGCGGTGGAGAGATGGGCTGATGTGGATGCCCGTCAGTGGTGCCCTTCTCTGTAAGGGGGCATCACGGGTGTGACCGTAGGCATGTCAGCTGGATTCCAGCTGCCCAAGCGGGTCTGTTGGCACTAACACAGAGGTTCGTGTTTTTAACACATGTGAAACCCAGCGTGTTTTCGGCCTGTATTCAGGGAAGCGGGAGATGCCCGAGGTCCATTTGGAGAGGCCTCTGCCCCTGTGTGAGGAGCTGATCGTTCTTGGCGTGCACAGGGAGCTCCCCAGAGTTCATCTCCGCGTTAGCCCATCCCTCTGTGGGCCTCTTCCTTTCCCTGCCCGTCAGGAGATGGCAGCCCCGACCAGGGCCGCATCCTGGCAGGAGTCAGATGCAGAAAAATGCCTCCCCCAGCCCTGCCTTGTCTGCCGCGATGGTTTTCAGCTCTGCTTTCGGGCTCTTGCTGTCATCTTAACATAAGAGTGAGGTCGCTCAGTCGTGTCCGATTCTTTGTAACCCCACGGACTGCAGCCTACCAGGCTCCTCTGTCCATGGGATTTTCTAGGCAAGGGTACTGCAGTGGGTTGCCATTTCCTTCTCCATCTTAACGTAAAGGAAATCTTTAAGAGGCTGATGCCTCGCTCACACCTTCCCTCTTCAGCTCTTTTTCACACTCTCAGAAGTCCCCGGCGCTCTCCATGCCGATGCCGAGGTGCCCAGGCTCCTCCTGAAGCTCGCGGCTGTCCTGAACAACTCTGGTCTCCACGTGGTAGGGTGCTGCCAAGGGGGCGGAGGAGGCGTCGGGCTGAGCTAACCCTGAGTCCTCGAGCCTTGGGCATCACCTCCTGTATGTGCCCTGAGCCCACGAGCTTCACATGCTTAGAGTTCCTGGACACAGCACAGCAGCAGGAGCCCCCCAGCCTTTGCTTGCGCAGAGAGCTGCAAAGCGAGGCAGCATTCTCTTGATTCACCTTCCCGGCAGCATTACGGCTTGTCCAACTCGTTTGATCAGAGAGCACCCCTCTTGTCTGAGCACAGGCCCCGTGACTTCCCTCTGATGAAACTGAGTTCCATTCACAAATATGGGTTCTGCGGCTTCCACTCCATCTTGACACAAGTGAAGGGGACAGATGTCCTTCAAAAGGACACAGGGTCATGGGGCTGGGGTGCAGGCAGGGGCAGAGAAGGGGGCATTGGTCAGGGCTGCAGAGAAGCAGCACGGACAGGAGATACGTGGATGATGGGTGGATGGGTAGGTAGGTAGATGGACAGAGAGGTACACTGATAGATGTTCCTATCTAAGTCACTAGGTCATGTCCAACTCTTTGTGACCCCACGGACTGTAGCCCGCCAGGCTCCTCTGTCCATGGGATTCTCCAGGCAAGAATACTGGAGCGGGTAGCCATTCCCTTCTCCAGGAGATCTTGCTGACCCAGGGAACGAACCTGGGTCTCCTGTATTGCAGATGGTAGATAATGGATAGAAACATAGACGGACAGGTAGGCTTACTCTAGGGAACCGGCTCCTGTGCTGATGAAGACCGAGATGGCCTGAAGCCTCAGGAGAGCCAGTGCGGCAGTTCCAGTCTAGTCCAAAGGCCTGAGAACCAGGGGAACTGACCATGTGAGTCCCAGCCCAACGGCAGGAGAAATCCAGGGTCCCAGCCCACCAGCCCAGTGGAGAGCAGGACTCTGCCCTTTCTCTGCCTTATCCCTGTTCAGACCCTCCAAGCACTGGGCGAGTCCACCAACCCTGGGGACTACCTGATTTGCTCAGCCCACCAATGCAAATGCTAACCATGTCCAGAAACATGTCACAGGCACACTCAGAGTCCTGTCTGATCCAGTATCAGGAGACACGTGGCCTGTGGAGCCGTCGTGCCGTCGCCAGAGGACGGGCACCATGGGTGTACCCAGCCCTCCCTCTCCATGGCTTGGGGAAGCGTGATGTGACCCGCACAGGCTTCCAGAAAGTGGGGCATGCTCCTTCTGCCATCTCTAGGGTGTGGTCAAGGCTCTGTTCCCCAGCCTCATCCTCGGCCCCCCAGGCTCCAGCTGGGACCCCCCGTGCATTTGAGTATAACCCTGGCAAGACAGGGAGCTGGGGTCCTGGGGGGCAGAAGTCCCAGCCTCTTCCCAGGGACCAGGGAGCTGGCACGTGGCCACGAGCACGGTCTCCATTGATGGAGGAATAAGGACAAGAAGGGACCAATCTTCCTGGTTCTCGGTGAGAACAGATGTGGCGCCATCCTTGAAGATGGGGTGGTGGTTGGGGGGAGAGGCGAGATCACCTCCCGAGGGCATCCTGAGCTGGCCCGTAGCCTCTCAGACAGAAAACGCTGTTCTGCAGGGTGCAGCAGCCCACAGATGAAATGCCAGAGTGACCAACTCTACCGCTTCATGAGGAATTCTGCTAGCTTGACTTAACTTATTGCCCGCCCTGAACTCAGTTCCACACGGATCCATTTCAGTCGGTTTTCATGGAACTGTCTACCCTTTGGCAGGGTCTGCTGGAGAGTGTAATAAAGTTGAAAGAACCTACTTCCCACTTTCTGGGAATCTTCTGAAAAAGAAGACAGGCACAGTGCCCAGCACCAACCATCACCTGCATTTCATGTTCTTTTTCAGTACTTTTTGGTAGTCAGATCTTCCCCGGCTTCAGTTAACTTGACATGCTGTTGGTTCTGTCTTAGTTTATAGCTGGGACGTCTCCCGGGTGGCTGAGAGCAGCACAGCCCATTAGAGTCTGTAACGAGCTTGGTGTGAATGACAGTGTCTGAGACACTCGGACGTCTCAGACTCCAGTCCTAAGTGAGATTTGCTTCCTTCCTGCAGAAGTGACGTGAATAAACGAGTTAAACTAGGAAGGCGTCCCAATCCATTTCAGTCACGCTGTCAGAGGGTCCCGTGTCCTTGGGGGTGACACGCAGGGAGGCTTGGGGAGCCTGAAATACCCGCTCACCACCAGGGGTGGCCTGAACCCAGCCAGACCCTGGACTCCTTTTTTGTCGTGAGACACTCGGGAGCACGTGTCGGTCTCTAGACACAACGACCGCATCTCTTGTTTGCCCCGAGATGGTGTTTCACACGTTTTAGGTTTCGGAGCTTAAATTAGCTTGTCTGATAAGAGAGACTCGTCTGCTCCTGTCCAAGGGGCAGCCGGTGGCGCCTTCTGCGGCCAGGACCATGACCTCTGTGAGGTAAGGCGAGTCTCCGCTGGAAATTATTTATCACCCGAGTGGGTCATTCCGTTTCAGCCTCCCGGCCTCATGGGCATCTCATTGACACAGCAATAATGGCCTATGAACTTCTAGTCCAATTAATTGTTAATGAGAGGCCTGATGAGCAGAGAAAGGGGCTATTAGTTTAGCTGGTTGTCTTTCTGTCACAGTAGCAGGGGTCAACATTCTGCAAAGGGGGAAGTGAAAGCATTGGCACTGACCCACGCTTCCAAATGAGCGGCATCATCTTTGATGTTAAGTAAAATACAAAGTTTGGTCACCCCCGGAAATTCACATGTAAACACACAGACCCACTGTATTTTTTAAAAGTGAGAGCACAGGTGCTTTTAAAAAATCATAATAATTCTTGTGAGTTTCATGATGCTTGCCCTGTATGAATATAGTTCAGAATTTTACAGTTCAGTTCAGTCGCTCAGTTGTGTCTGACTCTTTGCAACCCCATGGCCTGCAGCACACCAGGCCTCCCTGCCCATCACCAACTCCTGGAGCTTGCTCAAACTCATGTCCATCAAATCGGTGATGCCATCCAACTAGAATTTTACAGACCCAGTACAAACTGCAGAAGAAATCATAGTTTTATCTCGTGTGTTTGGTTCCCTTATTTTTTTAAAAAGAGAAATTAAATTTGTACTTTTCTGATTATAAAAGTAGTGTGTGCTCAACCCAACAGATTAAGAAAATCAAGGCGCATATTTCTAAAAAGGTGGGTACCGCCCATAATTCTGCCACTCAGAGGTGGTAACTGTTAACAGACTCGGTGTCAAGTGCCGCCTGTGCCCTGGGTGGGAGCTGCTCCCGCCTTGATCTACATGCTTGGCACAGCCCACACTGGACGATTTTGTACACGTGAATACACGCATGGGTGCAGAATAGTGCGGTGGAGCCTGTGTACCCACGCCAGGATTCTTGCCTGGAGAACCCCATGGACAGAGGAGCCTGACAGGCTGCAGCCCACGGGGCCGCAAAGGGTAGGACAGCTGAGCGAATCTCACTGCATGTGAACGTGTGCTTCTATGCAGTTTTGAAAATGTGCTTGTGTTGCTTGAATCCTTCATTTTCCAGCACAGTAAGTGTATCATTGCTTCCCCCAAAGAGATACTTTTGTCATGTTCTGAATCCTTGACAAAGAATGTAAAGTCCTGAAACGCCTATGCTGCTGTCTTTAACTGGTATCTGGAAACCGCTTCCGTAATAGTCTGTGGAGTCGTGGAGGAGGAGACCTATCCAACTCAGGACTGTCTTTCTGCTCTGGCTGAAAAGGACGAACAGGCAAGAGGCAGGGGTGCTGGTCCTCATGAGGATCGCTCCCGCCTGGGGATATCACTTGTGTGACACGACTGGAGCACACCCGGAGAGAAGGTTCTGCCGAAATTTCACCCTTAGAGCTTCGCATACATGATGCTAGTACATTTCAGAGTTAAGGCCTCAAGCTGTCAATCAATCCAGCTCTACATTTTGCTCCATTCCAGCTGCGTGACAGTACATGGGTGACCTTGTCCAGGGAGCTCAGCTCCTTGGAGCCTTGTAAGTGTTCTCTAAGGAGAAGATTTCAGTGTTGACCATCTGGTGATGTCCATGTGTAGAGTCTTCTCTTGTGTTGTTGGAAGAGGGTGTTTGCTATGACCAGTGCATTCTCTTGGCAAAACTCTATTAGCCTTTGCCCTGCTTCATTCTGTACTCCAGGGCCAAATTTGCTGTTACTCCAGGTGTTTCTTGACTTCCTACTTTTGCAATCCAGTCCCCTATAATAAAAAGGACATCTTTTTGGGGTGTTAGTTCTAAAAGGTCTTGTTGGTCTTCATAGAACCGTTCAACTTCAGCTTCTTCAGCAGTACTGGTTGGGGCATAGTCTTGGATTACCGTGATATTGAATGGTTTGCCTTGGAAATGAAGACCATGGCATCTGGTCCCATCACTTTTTGGGAAGTAGATGGGGAAACAGTGGAGATAGTGTCAGACTTTATTTTGGGGGGCTCCAAAATCACTGCAGATGGTGATTGCAGCCATGAAATTAAAAGACACTTACTTCCTGGAAGGAAAGCTATGACCAACCTAGAAAACATATTAAAAAGCAGAGACATTACTTTGCCAACAAAGGTCTAGCTAGTCAAAGCTATGGTTTTTCCAGTGGTCATGTATGGATGTGAGAGTTGGACTATAAAGAAAGCTGAGTGCCTAAGAATTGATGCTTTTGAACTGTGATGTTGGAGAAGACTCTTGAGAGTCCCTTGGACTGCAAGGAGATCCAACCAGTCCATCCTAAAGGAGATCAGTCCTGGGTGTTCATTGGAAGGACTGATGCTGAGGCTGAAACTCCAGTACTTTGGCCACCTCCTGCGAAGAGTTGACTCATTGGGAAAGACTCTGATGCTGGGAGGGATTGGGGGCAGGAGAAGGGGACGACAGAGAATGAGATGGCTGGATGGCATCACTGACTCAATGGATGTGAGTTTGGGTGAACTCCGGGAGCTGGTGATGGACAGGGAGGCCTGGCGTGCTGCAGTTCATGGGGTCACAAAGAGTCGGACACGACTGAGCGACTGAACTGAGCTGAAGGACGAGACGGACAGTCAGGCGGGTGAGCTTGCAGCCAGCCGTCCATCAGGATGTGTGTGTGCGTGTGCATTCGGTTGTGTCCGGTTCTTTGAGACCCCATGGGCTGTAACCCTCCAAGCTCCTCTGTCCATGGGATTTTCCAGATGAGAATACTGGAGGGGGTTGCCATTTCCTTCTCCCAACCCAGGGATCTTCCCAACCCAGGGATCAAACCCACGTCTCCTGCATCTCCTGCATTGGCAGGCAGATTTTTACCACTGTGCTGCCTGGAAAGCCTTGTTGTGAGGGATGGGAGCCCAGAAAGCAGTTCAGCAACAATAGCCATCAGCGCTGTTCTTATCTGTAACACTATTCCATTAAGAGACGTCATCGTCTGCATGCCTGTGTGGTTTAGTCTAATCAAGTGGTGGCCATGACCCGAGTGTGCATGGTGTAGACAGAAGGCGGGAGGGCGAGCAGTTAACGCGAGGAAGCAGCAGCTGTGGGCCGCCTGCACTGGATATGTGTCTGGAGGGTTCCTATTCACCGGAAGGACTGATGTTGAAGCTGAAACTCCAATACTTTGGCCATCGGACATGAAGAGCTGACTCATTGGAAAAGACCCTGGTGCTGGGAAAGATTGAAGACAGGAAGAGAAGGGGACAACAGAGGAGGAGATGGTTGGATGGCATCACCGACTCAATGGAGATGAGTTTGGGTAAACTCCAGAAGTTGGTGATGGACAGGGAGGCCTGGCGTGTTGAAGTCCATGGGGTTGCAAAGAGTCGGACATGACTGAGCAACTGAACTGGACTGAACTGGAGGGTTCCACCAGCCCTGGGCAGCTCACAGGTGACCGCGGTCAATCGTGTTCTTACACTAGGTCAGGCTTGTTCTCAGCACTGAGGTGATACTTTTTTGCATATTGAAGCCATTTACCCAGGATGACAAAGCCAGGCCAGGAGGGCCCAGCTCAGAGCCCACCTCCACCATGGAGAGAAGAGTCCAATGTGCTTCCAGAGCTCAGCCCAGGACCAGAGGGCCCTGACATAGCAGACCTATCTCTGGAGAAGAAGCGGCCTGAGCTTCCCCGGAGGAAGAAGGGAGAGGAGAGAGTGGGAGAGACACAGAGACGTTCAGAGCAGCCCCTGGTGTCCGGGTGTGGCTCAGTGTTGGAGCAGGAAGGAGCAGCAGCCGGAGCGTCTTTGGCAGAGCTCTGGGATGCCTGCGATGCTCCCACGGGACAGGGTGGCCCTGTGCAGGGGCGTGGGGTGCGGTGGAGAGCGGGTGGCACGAGGGGCCACAACCTTTTGGACAGAAAAGGAAATGGTTGTACAATTGCCTCTGGAGAAGAAGGCCAGCGTCTTGCTCCAAATGCCAGCCAGCACGTCTGTGTCTCAGCGATCATCAGTCTGTTCTCTGGACCCGACGCTCCACCATAGGGACCTGACCTGGCACCAGGCTCCTGTCCATTCCTGCCCCCAGGAGACGGTTTGCCCACCCCCCACACCCAAATGCCATCCTGGACCAGAGGTGGAGGAAAGTCTGAAAGAATGGCTGGGTACTCCAGAGAGGTTATATTGAATTTCTTAAGAAACTACCGCCTGTCTTTCAAAACCGAGGCACCGTTTTGCATTTCCAGTGGTATGAGAGTTTGTGTTGCCCCACGTCCCACTAGAATTTGCCGTTGTCGGTGTTCTGGATTTTGGCTACTCTAATAGGTATACTCTTGCCTGGAAAATCCCATGGACGGAGGAGCCTGGTAGGCTGCAGTCCATGGAGTCGCTAAGAGTCAAACATGACTGAGCGACTTCCCTTTCACTTTTCACTTTCATACATTGGAGAAGGAAATGGCAACCCACTCCAGTGTTCTTGCCTGGAGAATCCCAGGGACGGGGGAGCCTGGTGGGCTGCCGTCCATGGGGTCACACAGAGTCGGACACGACTGAAGTGACTTAGCAGCAGCGGCAGCAGCAGCAGCAGCAGCAATAGGTATACAATGTATCTCATTTTAGCTTGTGTTTCCTGATGACATAGGAGGTGGAGCATCTTTTCATACACTTAGCTGCCTCTGTGTATCTTTTTTGACAAAGTATCAGTTAAAATCACTGGCAATGTTTCTTTGAGTTGTTTTCTTATCATTAAATTCCAAAGAGTTCTTTGTGTATATTGGCTAGCGATCCTGTTTGAGACATGTCTTTGTCCTTGGCAAACATTTCCTCTCCCTCTGTGGCTTGTCTTCTTCCTCTTTTGACATCATCTTTCAAGGAGCAGAATTGTCTGATCTGAGCCGAGTCCAGCCAGTCAATTCTCTCCTTCATGAACTGTGCCCATGGCTAATCTGAGCATTCATCTCCACACCCAGCGACATCTAGGTTTTCTCCTGTGTTATATTTAGGAGTTTATAGTTTCAGGTTTTACACTTAGGTCTGTGATCTACTTTGAGATAATTTTTGAGAAGGCTTTACGGTCTGCGTCCAGATCCAGTTTTCTGCCTGCTGATGTTGACCTCTCCCAGTGCCATTTGTTGAAAAGACTGTCTTTGCTCCATTATTTTGCCTTTGTTCTTTTGCCAGAAATCCATCGACTGTGTGTATGTGGGTGTTTGGGGGGCTCTCTGTGACGTCCCATCTATCTATCTGTCTATTCTTTCTCTAATACCACTTTATGTTGATTATTATAGCTTTAGAGTAAGTCTTGAAATCGAGCAGTGTAAGCCCTACAACTTTATTCTTCTCCTTCAGTAAACTCTAGTACTTTGGCCACCTCATGCGAAGAGTTGACTCGTTGGAAAACACTCTGATGCTGGGAGGGATTGGGGGTAGGAGGAGAAGGGGACGACAGAGGATGAGATGGCTGGATGGCATCACTGACTTGACGGACGTGAGTCTCAGTGAACTCCGGGAGTTGGTGATGGACAGAGAGGCCTGGCGTGCTTCGATTCATGGGGTCGCAAAGAGTCGGACACGACTGAGCGACTGATCTGATCTGATCTGATCAGTATTGTGTTGGCTATTCTTTTTTCTTTTCTTTCTTTTGCCTCTCCAAATAAACTATAGAATAAGGTTTTTTGGTATCCACCAAAATTACTTGCTAGGATTCTGACTGGTATTACATGAATCTCTTGATCAACTTGGGAAAAACTGATGTCTTGACAATTTTCGATCTTCCTATCTGTGAGCAGGAACATTGCATTTATTTAGTTCTTTGATTTCATTCATCAGAATTAGTAATTCCCTCATGTGGATCTAACATACATATTGCTTGGTTTATACCAAGCTGTTTCATTTGCAGGGAGTGCTTATGTAATTTTCCTATATGTATATTTTTATTTCAAATTCCACTTTTTTATTCCTGGCATAATGAAAAACAATGGAGTTTTTCATATTAACCTTGTATTCTGAAACTTGCTGTAATGGACTGTTAGTTCCAAGAGGTTTTGGTAGAATTTCAGATTATCTATACAGACTATCATGTCATCTGTGATCAAGGTCAATTTTATTTTTTTCTTCCTAGCCTGTATTCTGCTTTTTTCCCCTTTTCTTTTCTTGTCTTATTGCATACATAGGTACTTTCATGATGTTGAAAGGAGTGAAGAGAGAGGACATCCTTGCCATATTACTGGTGAGAAAGCCTCAAGCTTCTCACCCTAAGCACGATGCTAGTCGCAGGGCTTCCGGTAGATGTTTTTTATTAAGTTGAGGAAGTTCCCCCTCTATCTCTAGTTTACTGAGAATGTTTATCATGAATTGACTTGTTGGATTTTGTCAAATGATGTTTGTCCATCTGTTGATCTCATCATGTGAGTTTTGTTTAGCCTGTTAATGTGACATCCATAGTTGCATTTATTTCACACACTAGCAAAGTAATGCTCAAAATTCTCCAAGCTAGGCTTCAACAATATGTGAACCAAGAACTTCCAGATGTTCAAATTGAATTTAGAAAAGGCAGAGACCAGAGATCAAATTGTCAACAGCTGTTGGATCATAGAAAAAATCAAGAGAATTCCAAAAAAAAACATCTGCTTCATTGAATACATTAAAGCCTTTGACTGTGTCGATCGTGCCACACTGTGGAAAATTCTTAAAGAGATGGAAATACCAGACCACTTTACCTGCCTCCTGAGAAACCTGTATGCAGGACAAGAAGCAGCAGTTAGAACCGTACATGGAACAATAGACTGGTTCAAAATTGGGAAAGGCATCCATCAAGGCTGTATATTGTCACTTTGCTTATTTAACTTCTATGCAGAGTACATCATGTGAAATGCCATGATGAAGCACAAGCTGGAATCAAGATTGTCGGGAAAAATACCAATAACCTCAGATACGCAGATGACACCATCCTTAAGGCAGAAAGTGAAAAGGAACTAAAGAGCCTCTTGATGAAACTGAAAGAGGAGAGTGAAAAAGTTGGCTTAAAGCTCAACATTCAGAAAACTAAGATCATGGCATCTGGTCTCATCACTTCATGGCAAATAGATGAAGAAACAATGGAAACAGTGACAGACTTTATTTTCTTGGCCTCCAAAATCACTGCAGATGGTGATAGCAGCCATGAAATTAAAAAATGCTTGCTCCTTGGAAGAAAAGCTATGACCAACCTAGACAGCATATTAAAAAGCAGAGACATTACTTTGCTGACAAAGGTACATGATTTCTCCAGTCATCATGTATGGATGTGAGAGTTGGACCATAAAGAAAACTGAGCACTGAAGAATTGATGCTTCTGAACTGTGGTGTTGGAGAAGACTCTTGAGAGTCCCAGGACAGCAAGATCAAAGCAATCAATCCTAAAGGAAATCAGTCCTGAATATTCATTAGAAGGATTGATGATGGGAAAGATTGAAGGCAGGAGGAGAAGGGAACAACAGAGGATGAGATGGTTGGATGGCATCACTGACTCAATGGACATGAGTTTGAGCAAGTTCCAGGAGTTGGTGATGGACAAGGAGGTCTGGTGTGCTGCAGTCTGTGGGGTCATGAAGAGTCAGACATGACTGAGTGAATAAACTGAGCTGAATGTGAGGTATTACAGTAACTGATTTTTGAGCGTTGAAGCAGCCTTGGATAACAGATAAATTCCACTTGACTGAGGTGTTAATTTTTTTATACATTATTGGATTTACACTGGTACTGTTTTATTGAGAATTTTTTGCATCTAAGCTCATGGGAGATATTGGCCTGGAGTTTTCTTGTAATGTGTTTCTCTGATTTGATATTGCTCTAATGCTGATCTCATAGAATCAGTCAGGAAACATTTCCTCTGCTTCTATCATCTGGCAGAGATTGTAGAGAATTGGTAAGTTTTTTTGCTTGATCGTTTGGTAGAATCCATCAATGAACGCATCTGGGTCTGGCAGTTTCTATTTTGGAAGGCTATTAATTATTTAATCATTTTTAAAGAGATTATGGGCCTATTTATATTTGTTGTGAATTTTGGAAGATTGAGTTTTTGAAAAAATTGGTTCATTTCATCTGCGTTATCAAATTTGTGACCATGAAATGGTTGTTTTTTTTTTTTTTTTAAGTCACTCAGTTGTGTCTGACTCTTTGCAACCCCATGGACAATATAGTCCATGGAATTCTCCAGGCCAGAAAAGGAGTGGATAGCCTTTCCCTTCTCCAGGGGATCTTCCCAACCCAGGGAATGAACCCAGGTCTTCCACATTGCAGGCAGACTCTTTACCAGCTGAGCCACAGGGGGAGCCCCAAAATACTGGAGTTGGTAGCCTATCCCTTCTCCAGGGGATCTTCCCAACCCAGGAATCCAACTGGAGTCTCTTGCATTGCAGGTGGATTCTTTACCAACTGAGGTACCAGGGAAGCCCAAAGCGGTTCATAGTATTTCTTTATTATCTTTTTAATATCCACTGGATCTGTAGCTATGTTTTCTCATTTCTTTCTGATATTAGCAATGTGTGTCCTCTTTTTTTCTTGGTTATCCTGAGTAGAGTTTTATTGCTTTTATCAATCTTTCAAAGGACTAGTTTTTTTTGGTTTTTCTGTTATATAGATTTGGTTTGTGATTTTATCTATTGGTTTTCTATTTTAAGTTTTATTGATTTCTGCTCTAATTCTTATTATTTATTTTCTTTTGCTAACTTTGGATTTAATTTGCTTTCCTAAGATGGAAATTTAGATGATTGATCTTGGCTCTTCTTTCATTTTAATATATGAGTCAATGCTGTATATTTTCCTCTAAGCACTGCTTTTACCACGTTCCACACATTCTGTTAAGTTCTGTTTTCATTTTCATTTAGCTAAAAGTACTTTTCAGGTTTCCGTAATGGCTCAGCAGTAAATAATCCACCTGCAGTGCAGCAGCCACAGGAGACTTGGGTTCAGTTCCTGGGTGAGGAAGCTCTCCTGGAAGAGGGCGTGGCTACCTACTGCAGTATTCTTGCCTGGAGAATCCCATGGACAGAGGACCCCAGCGGCCTAGAGTCCACAGGGTTGCAAAGAGTCAGGTGTGATGAAGTGACCAAGCACTCATAGATGCATTTTCATTTAGCTAAAAATACTTCTTACTTTTGAGATTTTTCTTCAAGTCGTTTGTTAATTTGAAGTGTATTGTTTAATATCCATGTATTAATATTTGGGGGTTTTCCAGTTATCTTTCTGTTATTTATTTTTAGTTCAATTCTAATATGGTCTTTTACATTTTTAAAGACATGTTTTATGGCCCAGTGTGGTCTATCTGATGAATGTTCCATGTGAGCTTGAGAATGTGATGTTATTGGATGAAGTAGTCTATAGATGTCGATTATATCCAGTTGATTGATGGCGTTGTTGAGTTCCACTCTATCCTTACTGATTTTCTGCCTGTTACATCTGCCCATTTGTGACGGAAGGATGCTGAAGTCCCCAGGTTTGGAGGTGGACTCATCTCTTTCTCCTTGTGGTTCTGTTAGCTTGTGTCTCAGGCAGTTTTATGCTCTGTTTTAGACACGTACACGTTAAGGATTTTTATATTTTCTTGAAGAATAAACCTCTTTCTCATTATGCAATGCCCTTTATCCCTGATAATTTTTTTGCTTTGAGGTTTCTTTTGCCTTAAATCAACATAGCCACTCCTACCTTCTTTTGATTAGCCTTAGCATGGTATATTTTTCTCCCTCTAGTTACAGGCATGTCTCAGAGAGATTTTGGGTTTGGTTTCAGTCCACTGCAGTAAAGCAAACATCATAATAAAGCAAGTCACACAAATGTTTTGGTTTCCTGCGGCGTGTAAGTTATGTTTACAGTATCCTGTGGTCTATTAAGTGTACCATAGGATTATGGCTAAAAAAAACAAGGTATATACCTTAATTAAAAGTACTTTTTCACCAAAAAATACTAAGCATCCTCTTCGCCTTCAGCAAGTTGCAATCTTTTTGCTGGTGAACGGTTTGTTTCGGTGTTGATGGCTGCTGGCTGAGCAGGATGGTGGCTGCCAAAGGCTGGGGTGGCTGCATCCTAAAGTAACGTAATAACACAGCTTGTCCCATTGACTGACTCTTGCTTTTACTAACGATTTCTCCGTAGCATGTCAATGTTATTTGATAGCATTTTGCCCACAGTAGATCTTGCAAAGGTGAAGTCAGTCCTCTCAAGCCCTGCTGCTGGTTTATCAACCAAGTTTCTATAACATTCGGGATTCTTTGTTATGCTATCAGCAAGTTTTACATCTTCACTAGCAGATTCCAACTGAAGGGGCCACCTTCCTGTTCATCCATAAGAAGCCATTCCTTATGTATTCAAGTTTCATGATGAGATCACAGCAGCTGAGTCACACCTTCAGGCTCCACTTAAAATTCTAGTTCCCTCACTATTTCCACCATCTGTGCTTACTCCCTCCTCTGAAGTCCTGACACCTGCCAAGTCATGCGTGGGGATTAGAATCAGCTTCTTCCAAACGCCTGTTAGTGAGTGAGTGAAGTCGCTCAGCCGTGCCCAGCTCTTTGCGACCCCATGGACTGCAGCCCACCAGGCTCCTCAGTCCATAGAATTTTCCAGGCAAGAGTACTGGAGCGGGTTGCCATTTTCTTCTCCAGGGGATCTTCCCAACCCAGGGATCGAACCCGGGCCTCCTGCACAGCAGGCAGAAGCTTTACTGTCTGAGCCACCGGGGAAGCCCATCGCCTATGAATGCTGATATTCTGACTTCTTCCCATGAATCACAGATGTTGTTAATGGCTTCTGAAGTGGTGAGTCTTCTCCAGAATACCTTCAGTTCTCAGACTTTTTAGCACAACTTGTCCGTACTGAGCCCCCAGCAGTTCTTCACTTGCAGCCCAGGTCTTCCTACCTTGACACCGGTCTCAAGGAAGGTCTCTGCTTCTGCATCTTCTCCAAGAAAGTCCTGCCTCTCTGTATCACCTCTCTGACTCTCCAGCCTTGATGGCAGCATTTCCCCCTGGGTCATCCTCCCCCTTATAGTCTCAAGAACTGCTCATTGTTCAGTCTGCCCAGCATTTCTCTTGTTGACAGGTTGGATTGGCAACTTCCAAGTCCCTTACTGAGAAGTTCTTAAATCAACAAAAATAATTTGCCTAACAATATATACAAATGTGGGACTAATAGTGCATTAATAAAAGGAGTGGAGAAAATAATGTTGAAGCTGTAATTATTTTCTCAAAGATTACATCTCAATCTATGTCTACATGATAGCAGGTACAGTGGAGATTCAGTAGGTATGTTGCTATTTAGTCAAGATTTAGTCAAGAAGAGTCAAGTTGATTGTATCAATCCAAGTAATTTAACTATAAGAACATAATGACCTGAATCAGTTATCTACCTGGAATAAATCAGCTAATTGTTACATTTTTACTTAATTTTCTCTTGTTGCAGCTTTGGATTAGATAATACAAACTCATTACTTCCTGCAAGCCACAAAACATTTATCTTAATTCCCAAGGTTCATTTGTTATTGTTGTTCAGTCGCTTAGTCGTGTCCAACTCTTTGCAATTCCATGGACTGCAGCATGCCAGGCTTCCCTGTTCTCCCCCATCTCCCGGAGCTTGCTCAAACTCATGTCCATTGAGTCAGTGATGCCATCCAACAATCTCATTCTCTGTCACCGCTTTCTTTTCTTGCCTTCAATCTTTGCCAGCATCAGGGTCTTTTCCAGTGAGTCAGCTCTTTGCATCAGGTGGCCAAAGTACTGGAGCTTCAACCTCAGCATCAGTCCTTCCAATGAATAGTCAGGGTTGATTTCCTAGAGAATTGACTGGTTGGATCTCCCTGCAGTCCAAGGGATTCTCAAGAATCTTCTCCAACACCACAGTTCAAAACCATCGATTCTTTGGTGCTCAGCCTTCTTTATGGTCTGACTCTCACATCCATACATGACTACTGGAAAAACCATAGCTTTGATTAGACAGATCTTTGTTGGCAAAGTAATGTCTCTGCTTTTTAATATACTGCCTAGGTTGGTCATAGCTTTGTCTCCAAGGAGCAAGCATCTTTTCACTTCTTGGCTGCAGTCACCATCAGCAGTGATTTTGGAGCCCAAGAAAATAAAGTCTCGCATTGTTTCCATTGTTTCCCCATCTATTTGCCATGAAGTGATAGGACCAAATGCCATGATCTTAGTGGTTTGTTTTTTTTTTTAATCAAAATGATCAACTAGATTTTATCAGCTTAAAAATGTCATGCCCTTCAAAGGACAATGTCAAAGGCATAAAGAAGCAAGTCACAGCCTGGGAGTAAAGAGCCACAGTGCATAATTATGACCCAAAACCTGTATCCAGAGTGTATATACATCGGTAAAATCTGGGTACAAGTCTTCGTCCCTATGTGAATATGTATATTCATATATATGCATATATTCACAAATATATGTAACTATATGCATATATCCACACAAATATATGTATATATTTGTGGACTTTGAAGTTAAACTCACTCAGTCATGTCCAACTCTTTGCAACCCCAGGGACTATGCAGACCATGGAATTCTCCAGGTCAGAACATGGGAGTGAGTGACCTTTCCCTTCTCCAGGAGATATTCCCAACCCAGGGATCAAGCCCAGGTCTCCCGTGTTTGTGGAATACAGAGGTATATACACATATGTCGACAAACGAAGCAATGACGGAAAATCACTTCTCAAAGACAAATACCATATTATTTCATTTATATGCAGATCTGAAAAAAAATACAAAACAAACAAAAAAGCTTGTAGATACAGAGAAGAGATTGGTGGTTGTCAGAGGTAGGGGGTAGGCGGTAGGCAAAAATGGGTGGAGGAGGTCAAAAGGTACAAACTTCCAGTTGTAAAGCAAATGAGTTCTGGGGTCTCAGGTCAATGATACTGTGCTGTGCAAAAAACTGGTAACAGGACACACATTCTAATTAAAGACTGAGCAAGCTATTTGACTAGCTATTGCTTAAAAGAAGATATATGATGATGATCAGCAAATGAAAGATGCTTCCCATTCTGAGTTGTCAGGTATACACAGGTTAAATTCATAATGATCCTAAATCCCACCAAAATGTAAAAGATTAACAGTGTGAAATGTTAAAGAGGGTACAGCAGATTTTACTCTGTTGTTGGGAGTGTAAAATGGTATGATCATTTGTGAAGCAAGTATAAAATTAAACACATATTTGGTACAGGGCCCACTCTTAACTAATTATTTCAGTGGAATGAAAAGTTTTGTCCAAAAAAATGATGTGTATAAGAGTTTTGTGTGTATAAGAGTATTTCCCAGAGTGGATATAGCCCACTAGTTTATCAGTAGACGGATAGACAAACCCATGGCAGAGTACTCAACCACACAGAGTACTCAACCACGCAGAGTACCCAACCACGCAGAGTACCCAACCACGCAGAGTACTCAACCACACAGAGTACTCAACCATGCAGAGTACTCAAGCACACAGAGTACTCAACCACGCAGCGATCTGTCGTTCAGTCCCTCAGTCACGTCCAGCTCTTTGCAGCCCCGTGGACTGCAGCAAGCCAGGCTTCTCTGTCCCCTTCTATCTCCTGGCGTTTGCTCAAACTCATGTCCTTTGAGTCGGTGATGCCATCCAACTATCTTATCCTCTGTCGCCCCCTTCTCCTCCTGCCTTCAGTCTTTCCCAGCATCAGGGTCTTTTGCAGTGAGTCAGCTCTTCACATCAGGTGGCCAAAGCGTTGGAGCTTCAGCTTCGGCATCTGTCCTTCCAATGAATATTCAGGATTGATTTCTTTTAGGATTGATCGGTTTGATCTCCTTGCTATCCATGGTACTCTCAAGAGTTTTCTTCAGCACCACAATTTTAAAGCATCAATTCTTTGGTGATCAGCTTTTTTTATGGTCCAGCTCTCATATTTGTACATGACTACAGGAAAAACCACAGCTTTGACTATATGGGCCTTTGTTGGCAAATTGATGACTCTGCTTTTTCATATGCTGCCTAGGTTGGTCATAGCTTTTATTCCAAGGAGCAAGTGTCTTTTAATTTCATGGCCACAGTCAGTGTCTGCAGTGATTCTGGAGCCCAAGAACATAAAATCTGCCACTGTTTCCATTTCCCCCCATTTATTTGTCATGAATTGATGGGACTGGATGCCATCTCTTAGTTTTCTAAATATTCAGCAATAAAAATAAATAACTTACTGATCTCACGCCAGGGACTAAATATGGTGTAATTTCATTCACAAGAAATCCAACAACAGGCAAAATAAATCTGCACGGAGAGAAAGCTGACCAACGTTGGCCTGATGAGGCATCTGTTGGTTGGTAGGAGACCCAAGAGCTGTTCCTGGAGAGATTGAAGGGTTGTGCATTGTGATGGGAGTAACTTCCCGGGAGACAATCAAAAGCCATCCAGTTGCGCTCTTTGTGTGTGTGAATTTTATAGCATGTAAACCACACTTGTGGAGAAGGCAATGGCACCCACTCCAGTGCTCTCGCCTGGAAAATCCCAGGGACGGAGGAGCCTGGTGGGCTGCAGTCCATGGGGTCGCTAGGAGTCAGACACGACTGAGCGACTTCACTTTCACTTTTCACTTTCATGCCTTGGAGAAGGAAATGGCAACCCACTCCAGTGTTCTTGCCTGGAGAATCCCAGGGACGGGGGAGCCTGGTGGGCTGCTGTCTGTGGGGTAGCACAGAGTCGGACATGACTGAAGCGACTTAGCAGCAGCAGCAGCAAACCACATTTGAACAAAGTTGATGTGCAAGTTGTTAGGTCAGGTGAGCGTTGCCTAGACCAGCCCGCCTCTCTCCTCTCTCCGCGGTGGTCTTTGCAGTCAGGGGTGGGCTGTTCTGTATCAGACCCCTGGGTGAGGGCTGTGGTCTCTGCATACAGCACAGCCACTCAGGTAGCAGAAGCGAGGGTGGGTGATCACCTGCCTTGACTGTGTTTGGTCAGATCTGAAGACACATGGTCACGTGTTTTAGGAAGGAGGCATTCAAGGGCTAGTCAGGTTCTAACAGAATCAATAAATGATCTTATTTGCAAAACAGAAATAGAGAGACATGTAGAGAACAAACGTATGAACACCAAGGAGGGGAGGGTGGTGGGATGAACGGGGAGACGGGGATTGACACATATATATACTTCTATGTATAAAATTAATAACTAGTGAGAGCCTGCTGTTTACCTTAACAGATGCAAGATTTGCCCCCTGAAGTAGGAGGAGGAGGGGTCTGAGATTTTTTTCCCTCTCTGCTAATGTTAAGCATCATCTACCTAACAAAACTCTAGATCCACACTAAATTAACAAAATAATAATAATAAAAAAAACCTCTACCAGTTTCTCCCTGCTGCCAAGCATATTGAGAATAGACTTATTGTTTGGAAAATCTAACAAGTAAAATTCTTTCATCCAAGACTGACTCATCTACAGGATGTGAATCTACTAATATGTTTTAAAACACCATGAATCTTTGCTGATGATCACACATGACTGGGCACCATGGACTCCCTATTAGGAAATTTCTAAATTTTCCTTAGGGATGTAATTTTCTTGTAGTTACCTGAAACATCAGTCATTAAGGCTCAATGAAATTTTGCCCAATTATGCTTTTGATTTACTGCTTAAAGCAGGCAGCATTTTCTCGAATATATTTGTTAACTTCACCCACGATTTAAGCTGTCTAGAGTTTACTGGCTTGATGCATTCAGAGGTGTTCCTAATGCTGCTTCTTTATTTTCTTCCAAAGCCCGCAGAGCCTGATGCCTTCTACTTTGCTTAGATTATTGTTTCGTCGTCAAAGTTGGTTTTGGCTCCTTCCCAGCTCTTCCATCAATATGTTATAATCTCACAATTAAACGTCTAATTTCCTTCCTCGTGCTCCTGATGTTATTGAAATTGGCTAGCGCTCTCTAGACAGGAAGCCAAAGTCTTAATAGGCACCAAGGTAACAAAACATTTTGTCTGCTCTTATATTTCTGTTTTCATCGTGCTAACAAAATAAAATGTTTAACCTAGAGTCAGATGGAAATCATTTCCTTTATTTACTTTACAGAGAAATTACGGGTGGCTTCAGTGTTGTTTTCGTGATTTTCTACTGAGGAAGGAAGTATTGCTGTAAAATGCAACGTTAGGATGTTAATTTTATTAATAACAAAGCAGTGCCTTTACAAGATAGTTCATGGCTGGAGGTGACGCTTAAAAGGAGGGGAGCGTTTTATCTTCATTGTCTCTAGGCTGATACATCTATAAATTATTCACCTGTTAAGCAGAATAATAGTTTTGAGATTTGAAAAATGGAACTTCAAACTTGATGGTGTTGCCTTGCCATTCAAGGTTGCCCTTGTGAAGTCCTATTCACCCCGATACAAACTTTTAAAAGTAATTGAAATCGTGGTTAAATTCCTCCCCACAAGGCATGGGTCAGAGCACGCTGGGCCGAGCAGAGGCCGGTGGGTGTGGAAGGTCTGTGCCTTGGGTGGCCGGTGGGGCTGCGAGCGGCTGAGGCTCCCAGAGTCACGCTCCAGCTTCCCGAGTGCCACGGGGCACAGACACCGCCCGTGGGCGGGAAGGGGACGTGGTGCCATAAACCAATTAGAAGTAAGCACTCACTGATGCTGCAAGTGTTCATGGAGACCCTGCCAGGTGCCGGCACACCCAGGGCTGAGGACGAGGCGGTGGGCCCTGCCCTGAGGGAGGCTCCAGTCTGGAGGGGACACAGCTGGGCGGTGCCGGAGGAGATGGCGGGGAAGACAGAAGGCCATCCCAGAGGCCACAAGAGCCCGCTGGGCATCTGTCCCGACTGCTGTGGACCAGGTCACCCCAAACTCCTGGCTTCGATGCTGTGGACTCCGGGGTTCCAGGGGCTCCTGGGGCCTGTTGGGACTGTCATTGCTCCTGCGGTCAGGGGTTCCTGGGGCTGGGACAGGCCGGAGGCCTCCAGGCCAGGTGTCCGAGAGGGCAGCTTGGCCACACTTGCCTGGGGTTGACTCTGGCCACGGCCTGGGTGCTCACTCAGAGCCCACAGCTGGCCACTCCCTAGGCTTGGCTCCCTCACAGTAGGATGCTGCCAGAGAGCCTATCCCAAGAGTAAACACTCCAAGGGGCAAGAGGAAGCTGCCAGGCTAGCGAAGGTGGCAACCAGACTGCTCCAGTGCCACCCAGGCGGAACTGGGCTAGCCCAGGACCCTCCCCGTTCATGGGGTAAAAAAAGAGAAAGAAACCCTCATCTCACGATGGGAGAGGACTCTGGTCCCTTTGCAGAAGGAGGAAGTGGTGCAGTCCACACTCTGGAAAATAAAGTCAGCGTGGGATCTAAGAAATCTCCTGCAGACAAGTAAGATTTATTCTGAGACCATCAAGTTTGGTAGGAGGCAAGTTAAACACTTCTCTTGCTAGTCTCCAAAGGGGCCTCACACCTTTGCACGTATCGGCCCGTCTTTGTCAGCTCCCCGAGAGGTGGCCACTGCCATTATCTACAGACTGCGGAAAAAGAAACTGACACAAGAGCCGAGCAGCTGTTAAGTTCATGCATGTGCCCAAAGGTCAGGAGCCACCTGCGGGGCTGCTGGATCACGCCGTGCAGTTTATCTGGGCCGTGTGGTCACGTGGACCCCGCTGGGCAGGGACGGCAGGAGGAGCGGGCGGACGAGGCCTCCAGGACAACGTGGACCGTCCTGACACATCCTGACACAGAGCCAGGCAGGTGAGGAGGGAGCAGGGAGAGAGGCCCTGAGCGGCTGGAGGACGTGGGCAGGGGCGGGGCACAGGGAGCAGAGGGGCCGCTGCGCCCGGAGGCTCTGGAGGCGCCTGAGAGTTTGGATGCTGTCCTCGGTGGGAAAGAAGCGGAACTATTCTACGGAGGGGACTCTGTGACCAGAGGCATCATGCCCAAAGGCCAGCCTGGCTGTCGTGCGGATCAAAGAGGGGAGGGTGTTGAGAAAGAGGAAGACCGAGGCGAGACCAGGGTGCCGTCGGGAGAGGTGAGGGCAGTGGGCGTGTTCGCTGTCCGTACCTGCAGCACCGTGGATGGAGGCTGGAGCGCGAGGCCCTGTGCTCTCTGCTCTCAGGCTTCCACGGTGAGACCTTGGGTGATGGAGGCGCTGGTCTTGAAGATGGAAACAGGGGACAAGCGGCAGACCTGGAGAGAAATCCAAGAGCTCGTTGGTCTCCTTTCTGGCTTCACCCCACCGAGCGTGAGTGCTGACGCGGGAGGGCCTTGTGAGCGGCTCCACCGCAGATGAGGCTGTGTGCTGTGAGCTCCTGAGCTCAGGCACGCCTCCCCAGGCACAGATCTCTCAAATCTTGGATACTGTGGCCCAAACTCAAGCCCACTTTGGCCCCAGTGGGAGTGAGGTTTGCAGGTAACACGTGGCCAGAGGTGGCATCGTCACATGATTCTTCAGGACGCTGGCCCTGAGGCCCCGGGGCCCCCTTTGTTGGGCGTCACATGATCTGGCCAGCTGAAGGCTGGGTCTCCACAGAGATGCTCAGGCTGAGGGGAGGGAGGACGGGAGTTCGTGGGGTTAGAAGGTGGTGAGAGGGGTTTGGGGGGCAGGCGGGGGGCAGGCAGAGAAGGAAGCGGGGACAGGATTCACTGCTGTCCTGCCGTGTTGAGATCCCCTTGAATAGTGTGTCTTTGTGGCAGTTTAAAAAAGGCTAAAGAAAACCCCGTGCCCATCGTTGCAGTTGTAGATGAGGCCAACTCTGCAAATACAAGGGGTGCCCTTCAGCTGTCCCGAGAGATAGGCTGGGCCATCAGCGAGGTATGTCACAGAGGAATCAGGCTGGGTTTCTAGTTAAAGAAGGGATGCCTCATCCTTGTGAACCCACCAGTTTCCTGGAGGGAACAATCCTGCAACTGTGGGCAGAATATTTCGTGCTTCAAGATCTTGGGGAAAAAAAAAAATCCTTCAAGTTGGGCTTGTAGATCACGATTTTCTCTTTTGAGCCGACATTCTAGTCAGCTTCAAAGTAGACCTTTCAGTTTTGAAACAAGCCAGATAGATTCATTCCACTGACTTTCTTTCAGATCTTGATGGTGGGAGAATAATTTCCTATTGGTATTTATTTTGCTCTAAATTAGCTATTTGCTTATTGACCCAAAATAGTTATCATCTCAGCTGGAGATATATTGGAACTCTGGTTGCCAAACAAATATTCAGCAAAAGATGAATCAGAGCATATGGGGAGGAAAACCCTACGAAGCCCGGCCTGCCGGGGCCCTGGAAGGCGTCCTGGCCGGCAGCCATGTGCCCCGCCGCACGCAGGCACTGCTGACAGTGATCGATTCGGCAGCGGGGAGGCATTAATGATGCTCTGGCTGATGGCTGAGCCACTCCACGGTCATTTGCATTTCCATTTATCATCTCTGCATTTATCATCGTGAAGAGGACGCCAGAGCTAATTAAAGTCTGGGCTAACAGGGTGACCTGGGAGGCTGGTGGCCACCAGCACCCAGGAAGGCCTGGGAAAGTTTCCAGCCGGAAGGACACCAACCTTACACCAAACCCAATTAACTTAATTCTTTGGGAAGCTGTTTGAGGCTCCTCCAGTGAGGTAAGCTAGAGGATTTAAAGCTCAGAATTGATGTGTAAATCGAGGGCTTGGTGACGTGCAGGACTCCTGTGCCCAACCCAAACCCATCTTTAAGAGCCCTTACGCTGGAAGAAATCTGAAGCATAGAAACCTCGTGGGTTTTGTTTGCATCATACTGTGCACTTCTTTATGGCGGTTTCGGAAATTTAAAAAAAAAAAAACAAAACTTTTTTTTCTATAAATTTAATTCCAAAGATAAATTCTGAACCATTTATTCCTTGTTTCCGTGGAAATTACTGGTGCCCGCATTCAGAATAAAATGGGACCCTTCTAATCCAGTTGTGCAAACGTTGCGACAAGTCACCGCTCTTGAAGTCTGTTTTCACCGCATGTAAAGTTCCCCCATCCATTTTCATTAGTGTGTTTATTCCCCCTTAGTATCCATGACAACAAATGGCATCATTAAAGAGGAGATTTAATTTCTCCTTGATGAGTTTTAATTAGAGACTGACGTTCTGATTCCTCTCCCCCCTGCATGCCAGAACCACAATAGGCTGTTTTGGGGGGTTCGATGCAAGACTTCGCCCTGAGGTGGATCTGGGGAAATTGGAGACACCCCGGAGAAGGCTCTCTGTGCAGGAAACAGAGGGCTTCATAGGAGAAGCCTGCTCTTGACCTCTGAGGACTCTCTGAGGGTCCCCTTGCCTTCTGAGTGAAAGTGCTGACCCCATGCTGCCCTGGCTTGATAACGTGCAAACACAAAGACGGAGGTGATTAGTGCCACCTTTAATAATGTTGATCTCAAAGAAGGGTTTCGTCCCAACTTCAGGCGAAGCTTCAGAGAAGCCTTCCTCCCTGTGGAATGAGGAGGAGGGTGCGTTTCCTGGAGGAAACTGGGGAGTGCCCTCCATGCTCACCCCGTCCTAGTCCCAGCACGGGACCTCGGCGGGGAGCACAGCCTTCCGTGTACACCATGCACTCGGGAGTGATGCCCGCTTAGTCCTGGAGATGAGGGAACCGTGGGTCAGAGAGGGATCGACAGCTCAGTGGTGTCCAAGACGGGTCTCCTGCCCCGGACTCCAGGGCTGCAGCTTCATCCCCCAACCCCATCCCAGGTTATTTCCCCAACTCCCCTGTGGGGTGGCGGGGTACAGGGGAGGGCACCCTCAGTGGCCGTGCAGTGGCCGGGCACGTGGACCCCACCCTCCCCTCCCCCTCGTCCACATGGCTGCAGAGGGGTTGAGGACAGGATCCCCGGATTCAGTCGTGATGGGGCTGGGGCCACGCAGGAGAGGCATACGGCACAGGGAGCAGTGGTTATATGTCAGAATCCGGTGTTGTTCCATCATCCACGGTGTGCAGCTGACCGAAGCCCTGGTCAAGGAAAGGCGGGGCGGTGAGAGGGAATGAAGGCGTCTGCTTCCTCCTGGCGCATTTTAGGTGGGCTGCATAATCAAGGGCTGTGCATGGCCTGCCTTGCTCTGTTCTTCCCTCCTGAGCCCTGGGCAGCTGCAGTTCATAGCAAACAGACCCCAGAACTTTCTAGGCTCTTTCACTCTGGGGCTGTGTCTCTTCCCTGGATGTGAGTCCCAGGAGCCAAGGGGTCATGGATTCTCTCCGTCTTGGCTGGGTTGTGTCTCCAAGCCTTGGACAGGGTGAGGTGCACAGGAAGTGCGCAGGCTGTATTTGTGGAATGAGTGGTGGGTGGATGGATGGATGGAAGGAAGGATGAATGGATGGACAAACTTGGGACCCTGGACCCAACTTTTACCTGACATACCCAGAACATGCAATTGGATTGTTGCCCTAAGGTCCAGCCTGTACTTAACTCCTGCTCTGAACTGGCTCCTGGTTAACAGCACCCTGGCTCCCACGTGGCTCAAGCCTCTGCTCAGAGATTCCCTGATGTTATCACCCTTGGAACTGGGACAGTCTTCAGACAGGTCGTATGGAATTCAGATGTGACCCCCAGTTCTGCCTTTCTCCCTGTTTTCAGCCAGGCCCCACCTGGAGTCACCCCATCTTGAGCCTCTAGTCCTCTGTCGTAAAGGCAGAATTCCTGATGCACACAAGAAAGGGCTGTGTGATACAATAATCAGAAATGGATATTGCAGGCGAAGGGTAAAGTTCAACAGGGTGAAATTAGCTTCCTTTTATTAACAACTGAATGTTAATGTAAAACCGCTTTTTGGGAACACTGTGTTTCTTACTAATGTATAAATGAACTGTTATTCAGGATTTGCAATTAGGGGAGCGTAGAACTAATGTGATCTGGGCAGAATCAAGCTCCTCTGAACTAGAGATGAGCACTAGAGATGAGCGGGAGGAATGCAGAACTTTGTCTGGCTCACCATTAATTAGCTTCCTCTTCATTAAACTACTCACCTTGCAGTTCACAAAAAATATAAAGAGCTTGATTTTCCATTTCATAATTTGACTGCAGAAAACCCAGCCCTCAAAGCCCATGACCTTCTCTCGGGAGGAGGTTAAGCCTACTGCCACCGACCTGGCCATCAGCATCAGGAGACATGATTAACGCGTGATTGTGTCCAGCACTGAGACAGACGGCGAACAGAGAAGGAAACCGAACTTTCTGTCTTCTGAGTGTATTGGGTGTGCAAGCAGGTGAGTAAGACGGGAAACCAAGAGAAGACATGGAGCATGAAGCAAAGCAGCGAGTCTGGCTTTCAGTTGAGGTGAGCGGTAGGAAAGGGGAGAAGCCCAGTCCTGCAGCGGGGAGCAGGGGCAGGGAGTGGGCGTGGTCACCTCCCACCTGAGGCAAGGCCCCTGGCAGCCACCGAAGCTGCAGACCAGCCCGGTGCTGGGAACGGGATCTCAGGAGCTACTGAAAAGCTCAGGAGGAGAGATCACCCCCTCAGGGTGAGGAGGGGTTGCAGAGGAGCGCAGGCGCCCTTCATGCTTGGTACTTGGAAGAGCCATCCGCCTTGGGCACCGGTGGCCTCTAGGACTTAGAGACTCTAGTGCTGCTGGGGAAGTAGCAGCTGTCTGCAATCAGATGGGCCAGTAATGCAACATAACGAGGCCTTCACATAACACAGACATTTTAAATGCCTTTAGAGGTCATGACCTTGCACTTCTTTTTCACTCTAATACAACAAGTGTTCAGCTGAGTCACTCAGTCGTGTCTGACTCTTTGTGACCCCTTGGACCGCAGCATGCCAGGCCTCCCTGTCCATCACCAGCTCCTGGAGCTTACTCAGACTCCTGTCCATTGAGTCTGTGATGCCATCCAACCATCTCATCCTCTGTCGTCCCCTTCTCCTCCTGCCTTCAATCTTTCCCAGCATCGGGGTCTTTTCTAATGAGTCAGTTTGTTTATAAAGAGGAAGTGTCAAATGGATTCCAGAGAAGCCTCAGTGCCTGGAGGGAAAAACCGGCCCTCTCTTTGACCCGCGTGGGCGCCACCAGGGAGACCCTTTGCCTGGTTGGAGAGTGGCCGCTATCCACCCATCTCTTCTTGCCTCCAGGACTCCCCCTGGGCAGGGTGTCAGCCAGGTGATGGCACAGCTTCGCTGGAGGCTCACTGGTTGCAGAAGCATCGGGTCTGGGGGCTTTGGATCCACAGGGGTTCTCCCTGTAGAACTTGCTGCAGGTTCTTGCTTCTTGTTTCTATCCAGCTATTCTCATTTGAGCTCCAGACTTGTGCACAGACCTGTCTGATGACTGACTCCCCACTGTAGGTTCCTGCAATAAAACTGGATGGGCTGATTCTACTCCGGATGGTCACCCTTCCCACCGCCGTGTCCCTGCGCCCAGGGGCAGGGATGAACAGTGCATGGTCTGGCTGAGTTCTGGGCAGGCAACGGTGGTGTCCCGGGGGGATTTTCCCAGGGGGCCTGCCACAGATGTCAGGATCCTGGGGTGTCGGAAACCACAAACTTAGAGGGGTTTCTAACCAAATTAAATGCTGTAAAAGCAGCATTTCTATCTTGTGACAACACAGATTGCTTTGCCTCTGAGACTTCTTTTTCAGTCTTACTTATTTTTTTAGCTTACTTTAGCCATGCCAGATTACACTGTGGTGTCATTATTTGGGTGTTGATTGGATACAGTTGCGTGCGTGCTCGTGCTTGCTGTCTCTTCAGTCGTGTCCGGCTCTTTGCGACCCCATGGACTGTATTCCACCAGGCTCCTCTGTCCGTGGCATTCTCCAGGTAACAGTACTAGACTGGGCTGCCGTGGGCTCCTCCAGAGCACCTTCCCCACACAGGGATCACATCCACGTCTCTCACGTCTCCTGTGCTGGTGGATCGGTTCTTTATCATCTGCACCTCCTGGGAGCCCACAGTTGCACGAATGTTCATAACTGCATTCGGTTTGCGACCACCAGCACCCCCACACAGAATGTTTCCATCGCCCCCGAACGCTTCCCTGTGCCCACTGTCGCTTACCCCAAACCCAGCCCCGTGGAACATAATCTGCTTTCTGCCCTAGTTCACATTCCTAGATTCTTGTACACATGGCACTGTTCTGTGAGTCTTTGGGGTCTTTTCTCATTCAGCAAGTTGGTTTTAAGACCCTGCATGGTGCCACACGCACCAGTGCTCTTTCCTTCCCACCGCCAGGCGTGTCGCACAGCCAGCGGTGGACAGACCGCTCCTCCACTCTGGGCTTCCTTTCCCCTTCAGGGCGCCCACGGACAGTGCTGCCACGAGCGTCCACACAGCAAGGCTTCCACTTCCCCTGGGCAGATCCTGAGCCGGAATTGCCAGGCAGCAGTGGCGATGCTTTTATAACACACTCCCGGGGGCCCCGCTGCTCTGCGTCTCCACCGTCAGCGTGCGCGCCTTGGTGGCCCCTCCTTCTCAGCACACGTGGAGTCACTGCGCTTTCACTGGACGCTTTGAGTCCACGGTGCGGACGAGACACTAGCGCTCTTGCGTTTTCATGAGGCCCTGCTTTTAATTCTGTGCCAGCACCTTCAACAGGGCCCGCTGTTCGAGCAGCGTGGCGCCTGGTGTGTGGCAGCCATGAAGCCAGCGCCCTGGCTGCTGTGTGGCCAGTCCACGGCTGGTGCCCGGGTGCTGTGTGGCCAGTCCATGGCTGGTGCCCGGGTGCTGTGTGGCCAGTCCATGGCTGGTGCCCGGGTGCTGTGTGGCCAGTCCATGGCTGGTGCCCGGGTGCTGTGTGACCAGTCCATGGCTGGTGCCCGGGTGCTGTGTGGCCAGTCCATGGCTGGTGCCCGGGTGCTGTGTGACCAGTCCATGGCTGGTGCCCGGGGCAGGGTCCACAGCAGGGAAGAGGGGCTCACGTAGAAGCGCGTGGCACCGTGTTTGGAACCAAGCCCTCCACGGCGTTTCCATCAGCGCAGCCGTCGTCCCCTCCTTCTGCTTCTGCACCGCCCTGACGGTGCCGCCCGCCACGCCCCGTCACGCAGCAGCAGGGCCACCCCTTCGGCTGGCAGGCTTCCTTTCCCTCCTTGGCTCCAGCGGAGATCCCAACCCAACCACCTTCTCCCGGCTGAATCAGAGCTGTCCCGGAAACGCACGTGTATTAAAAGGACAGCCTGCGGCTTGGACAGAGAAACTATAAGGTCTCCAACGCCGCTTCACTGTAGTCATTTGTACCTGATATTTTCAGTCCTGAACGTTCATTGGAAGGACTGATGCTGAAGCTGAAACTCTAATACTTCGGTCACCTGATGCGAAGAACTGACTCACTGGGAAAGACCCTGATGCTGGGAAAGATTGAAGGCGGGAGGAAAAGGGGATGACAGATGGTTGGATGGCATCGCTGACTTGACCAACACGAGTTTGAGTAAGCTCCAGGGGTTGGTGATGGATAGGAAAGCCTGGGGTGCTGCAGTCCATGGGGATGCAAAGAGTCAGACACGACTGAGCGACTGAACTGACTGACTCTACCTGATACAGGAGACTGAATGCGCCCTCAGAATTCGAATATGTTGAAGCCATGACATGTGTTTGGTGCTTGAAAATGAGGTATTTGGAGGTAAGTAGGGTGTTTGGCCTTGAAAATGGGGTGCTTGGAGGTAAGTAGGGTCAGATGAGGTTGGGAGGGTGGGCAGCCCCTGATGGGATTAGTGCCCTTATAAGAAGAGGCTCTTCCCTTCTGTCCTTCAGGGACGCACATGGTGATGGCAGGTGCCTGTGAGCCAGAAAGAGAACTCTCGTCAGACACTGGCCCTGCCGGCCGTTGAACTTGGACCTTCTGACTCCAGAACTGTGAGCAGATGCCTGTCTGTTGTTCAAGCCTCTCAGGCGTGGTGTTTTGCTGTGACAGCATGGGCGGGCCAAGACAGTCTCTAAATTACACCTGGTACTTGAGCCAGGTCCGCCTGCTGCCTCGGCACTCGATCCCCAAAGATGAACTCCACACACAAACTCGCTCTTTCTGCTGTCTTTACACGAAGATTAGAAAGCCGATTAGTGGTTGCTGGGTTTCTTTTGAGGGTGATGAGAAAGTTCTAAAATTAGTGCTAACGGTGGCACAGCTCTGTAAATACGCTAAAAAACTATCAAGTTGTGCATTCTTGACAAGTGAATTTCATGGTATGTGAATTGTGTTCCAATTAGTTTGTTATTTTTTTTTAAAAAAGCACAGAAGATCAGTCTTATAGGATCGCTACTTCTGCCATAAAAGTAGATCTTTTGATTAACCTTTTTATTCATATGTCTGCACACAGGGGTGAATTTTGATAAATGTGGAGCAGGCTTAAGGCTGTTTGCCCTTGAGATGGAGCTAGAAGGTGTCTTCAGAAGCACACAGAGAATGCTGACGACAGCTATTTAAAACATGCAAGAAAAACCAAGTGATTGTCCAGGAGCATGTGGATTTGAAGGAACACTTGCCCACAATGATTGTTTTATGATAGAATAGTGTGTAAGAAAAGCCTTATATTTAATCTCTTCTGTTCAGAAACTTCCAAAAGGTAAGGCATATAAAAAGATAAGCACGCTTTGAAGATGCTTCAGGTCTATTGTTGACGTTTCTGCACTGATAATATATCCCACTTCTATTGATCCATTTCTAGTAAGGTTTCAGTTAAACCCTGATAGTGTGTGATCATTAAGTGATTTAGAGCAAGTTAATTTACCAGCCAACTTCAGCTGCTTTTGGAAAATCCAGGTATATGCATTTGGCCTGTAAAATCCCCATGAACCACCCTAGTGGGGTCTCCCTGGATTTTAGCCTGTTCATGTCTTGTCCTGGCCAGCCCAGGCTTGGAGACAGGGGTGTGGCAGCCCTCACTGCCCACTGAGGGGAAGGGGAGAATGAAGAATGAATACAGAAAAGGTGCATTTCTCCGAACACCTGAGAAGACGTCAGGGTCTCCTCTCTGCCAGTTCACAGCTGAGCAACGCTGAAGCACAGAGTGGGAGAGGCCGTAAGTCCTGCAGCAGATCGCGGGTCTACCATGCTCCCACGGGCGGGGCGGGGTGTCCATCAGTCTCCACCCAGCCGAGATCATCACATGTTTATTTATCTGCTGTTTACCCTCAGATCTAGATTCCTTCCTGAGATCAGAATCTTTCAACAAAAGCATCATGTGAGCCACAGAGATCATTTTATGTTGTTTAGTATCCATTCCTAAGAGAAGTAAAAATAAACAGATGAAACTTAAAAAAAAAAAAACCCTCATTTTTTCCAAAGATTATCATGTCAATGTGTAATTAATACAGACAATTATAATAAAGGGCTTCCCTTATAGCTCAGTTGGTAAAGAGTCCACCTGCAATGCAGGAGACCCCAGTTGGATTCCTGGGTCAGGAAGATCTGCTATAGAAGGGATAGGCTACCCACTCTGGTATTCTTGGGCTTCACTTGTGGCTCAGCTGGCAATGTGGGAGACCTGGGCTTGATATCTGGGTTGGGAAGATCCCCTGGAGAAGGGAAAGTGAGTTGGACTATAAAGAAAGCTGAATGCCAAAGAATTGATGCTTTTGAACTGTGGTGCTGGAGAAGATTCTTGAGAGTCCCTTGGACTGCAAGGAGATCAAACCAGTCCATCCTAAAGGAGATCAGTCATGGGTGTTCATTGGAAGGATTGATGTTGAAGCTGAAACTTTGGCCACCTGATGCAAAGAGCTGACTCATTTGAAAAGACCCTGATGCTGGAAAAAATTGAGGGCAGGAGGAGAAGGGGACAACAGAGGATGGGATGGTTGGATGGCATCACTGACTCAATGGACATGAATTTCAGTAGACTCCGGGAGTTGGTGCTGGATAAGGAGGCCTGGGTGCTGCAGTCCACTGGGTTGCAAAGAGTTGGAAATGACTGAGCAGCTGAACTGAACTGAGCAGAACCCACTCCAGTGTTCCGTCCTAGAGAAGTCCACGGACCGTATAGTCTAAGGAGTCGCAGAGAGTTATAAAAAATTATAATAAGATAGTTTACATTCATTGTTACTGGACTGAGTCTAAACTCTGTGACCGTCTCACATTTAGATCCCATTTCAAGTCAGGCGCCCAGTTTCTAGTGGTTCCTGTGAAGCATTTAATCTTATCAGAAGACCAAGCTGTACTTCGTGGGAAGATAGCTTGCCTTGCTTCAGCCTTAAGGTCTAAATATTAACATGCATATATATATTTTATATAAAAATATAAATTGTTTGAGATTAGAATGTCAAGTCTGCTTCTGGGCACCTTTCCAGTGTCCAGCAGGCCCTGCGGCTGAAGGCCCGGCTGTCAGGCAGTGTGGGCCCGAACCTCACAGGAGCTGATCTGGGCACCAGGGGCCAGGACAGGGTAATCTCCTGAGTGATGCCCTCAGGGATCCAAGACCCTCAGGTCAGAGGCCGTGCACAGCCGCCCTCGGCACATAAGCCGTGGGTACGTGGGGACACCACTTGCAACCAGAAGGATTTGAACTTGACTTCTTACTTTTCAGGCTCCACAATTCATTCCAAGCCCAGGGAGGTCAGTGAATCAAGTGTTTGAAGCAGATCAAATAGGCTCTTGGGAGAAATGTCACATTTCTGTATGGGCAGCAGGAATCCACCCAGCTGTGTGAACAGTCCCCTGGGATGCTGGCTAGCGGCTCACTGAGCCTGAACATGGGGAGCAGGGTGGGTGTCTCAGGGGTCCCTTTCCCTCCTGCCCTGGGGGAGTAGGGAAGCTCCCCCCTTGACTCCACCACCCCAGGGCTCTGCCCAGTTGGGGCTCCTTGCCCTGCACCCCAAGCATCTCCTCACTGTGGCCCAGCAACTCGGATGGGGCTGCCCCTCAGAATGGAAACTGTCCCAAGATGACCTTGCCTGACGACCTCCGGAGCTCAGGGCTGGGGACCCCCAGCCCCTCTGGCTGGCAGAGCAAGTGAGTGGGTGGCTTGGTGTGGTCCTGAGTACCGGGACTGTGATGGGAGCTCCCCCCCGACCCTGACCCCACTCATTGTTACCATTATTACTGGAACTTACATTTGAGAACAGAAGCTGAAACTCCAATACTTTGGCCACCTGATGCAAAGAACTGACTCATTGGAAAAGACCCTGATGCTGGGAAAGATTGAAGGTGGGAGGAGAAGGGGATGACAGAGGACGAGATGGTTGGATGGCATCACTGACTCGATGGACACGAGTTTGAGCAAGTTCCAGGAGTTGGTGATGGACAGGGAGGCCTGGCGTGCTGCAGTCCATGGGGTCGCAAAGAGTCGGACACGACTGAGCAACTGAACTGAACAGAAGTGCTAGTCACCTTATAAAGACGCCTTTCTTCCCCAGGAGCACATCTGGAGGGGCCCACAGCCGCTCTTCTGTTGTTGTAAGGGCCATGGTGGAAGGGAAAGGGCTCAGCCCGGGGAGTCAAACCAATCATGTTAAATTGGGCTGAAAAAAGCCGTTCGGTTCCCCTCCATCTGAACTGATGGAACACTTGGTTCAAGTGTTCAAGCCTCCTAAGAACCAACCCCCCATCCCGAGCCCCCTCCTCTGGGCCAGGGCCCGGCAGTCAGGCCAACGAGGCTGCAGGAAAGCATCCTGAAGCTTCCGGCTGGAAATGGGGAGGAACCGGGGCTGGGAGAGCCCAGGGCAGGTGGCGGGATGGCCGATGGGCACTTCTGTCTCCCTGGAGCTGCGTCGCCACGCAGATGGGCACACAGCAGAAATGAAGGGGGGAAGGCAGGTATTTTAACCAAGTAAAGAGAAAACTCATAGTTCACCACGTCTAAGGCCCTCACCGTCGGCGGAGTCAGCACCGCGTGTAGGAGGACCAGGGCAGAGGAGGCAGATGGAGATGCTCCCTGCATGCACGGGTGGCCTCTGTGGTCCTGATGGGGGTTGCGTCCGGGCACAGGTGTGGCACGGGCAGGTGTGCCGGGCTAGGTGCACGCTGGGCCAAGGGGCCGGGACCCTGACTCACAGGACCTGGGGCTCAGGTGACGTGTGCCAGGCAGTCTGGGAGGGCAGAGGGCTGTGAGCCCAGCAGGCGGCAGCATGGTGGCCTTGCAGGCGCATGGTGGCCGCGGACTGGGCACGGATGGTGTGGTTGGGACTGGACACCAGGCTTTGCAACAGGAGGGGCTGTGTGGCCAGAACCTGTAGGAACCTCCAGGAAACGGCGCAGGTCTCTTGTCATGTTTTCTGAGCGCCCCGAGATGTGCAGCAGAGCAGCAGTCCCCATCCTCCTGCACCTGGAGCTCTTACTGTGATCTCACCCACCAGCTGGTCTCAGAGAAGCTGGTCAAAACTCACGATGGGGTCCCGAGGTGGAGGGATGGGGTCCCAAGGTGGGGGGTGGGGTCCAAGTTGGGGGGTGGGGGCCCAAGGTGGTGGCTGGGGTCCCGAGGTGGGGGGATGGGGTCCCAAGTTGGGGGGTGGGGTCCAAGTTGGGGGGTGGGGTCCAAGTTGGGGGGTGGGGTCCAAGTTGGGGGGTGGGGGCCCAAGGTGGCGGCTGGGGTCCCGAGGTGGGGGGATGGGGGCCCAAGGTGGGGGATGGGGTCCCGAGGTGGGGGATGGGGTCCTGAGGTGGGGGGTGGGGTCCTGAGGTGGGGGGTGGGGGCGAGGTCCCAAGGTGGGGGATGGGGTCCTGAGGTGGGGGGTGGGGGCGAGGTCCCAAGGTGGGGGACGGGGTCCTGAGGTGGGGGTGGTCAGACGGTAGCAGGTCTCTAGGGGATCAGCTGCAGGGGGGCTGACACTCCTCTTAGAACCTAGTGAGTCTTCTGAAGCTTTTGCTCCTTGAAAAGGACAGAGTTCTCCATGGACGATATGAATTCCATCACTGAGAGGGAAGTGAGAGGCTGAAAGGTGTCAGGGTAACAGCATGGCCCTGCAGTTTACTGGAAAACAGTGAATTATGAATCTGTTGAAAGGGAAACAGCATTTCAACTGGAAGAATCTGGTAGAGAGACAGACAGATGATCAGTAGGTGGGAGAGGTGGGGGGATGGCAGACAGGAGGGGGATGACAGACAGGCGGGGGGATGACAGACAGGCGGGGGGATGATAGATGGGGGGATGACAGGCGGGGGGATGGCAGACAGGCAGGGGGATGACTGACAGGCGGGGGGATGGCAGACAGGTGGGGGAATGACTGACAGATGGGGGGATGACAGGTGGGGGGATGCACAGGAGGCTGTAGGTCTGGTGTAAACAAGGGTGCTGACGACACACGTGGCTCATCTACTGTGAGTCCTCGAATCTTCGAGGCCATGAGGAGCATGGCCCCTCACGTGCGGGCCTTGTTTGGCTTGGAGAGGCCCACAGCCTCAGTCATAAAGAGGAGAATCAGCAATTCGGCCGGGGCTCTGTGTTCCCCGTGTGTCCCCTCCTCCCCCAGTGGCCAGAGCGCTCCTCTGGATGGGGCCGTGAGTCCGGGGCGAGGGGCACTGACGCTGCCCCAGGGCAGGCCCCCGAGCCCCTGGGCATGTGTTTCTGAGTGGCTCCTCCCTGGGTGCTCAGCCCAGTTCAAAGACTGCCACCCCACATCCGGTGCCACTGGGGGAAGCTCCGGAGGCTGCAGAGGAAAAGTCTTCTTGGAGGACATGAGATGTGTTCGCAGGGTGGTTTCTCAGATGTGATGGTGCCACATCGCCCGAGCAGGCAAGGGGCCCGAGAAGACGGGCGTGCCCCACCCCCGCCAGAGGAGCGGGGATCCTGGTTCCATGTCTCAGGAGGCACCTTGCTCGGCCACCTGCTCCTGGCCAGAGTTGGCTGCCCGCCCACGGCACCTCAGTGGCTCACAGCTTCTGTTCCAGAAGTCATGGGGAGAGTTGGACCATCTCTTAGCTTCTGTGCAGAGACGGCCATGCTGAGCTGAGGGGAGCCTCTCAACACTGAGCTAGAGCGGGGGGCCGGGATCTCCAGCTGGGATTTTATGAGTCACTTGGAGGCGAGAGATGGAGCTGCTGCAATCAGGGTGCCTCCTTCAGCGGCGGGTGCCAGGGAGCCTTGCTCTGCCCTCAGACACTGCAATGCAGGCCCGTCAGGGCCTCGTCCACCAGGTCTCTGGGGGCAGGTCTGAGCGGACTCTACTCTAGACACAGATAGGGTCTGAGGGGTCGTGCGACCTGCACCAGATCACCAGGGCCTCTGCCAAGGGATTCCAGTTGGGATAATGCATTTATTCTCTATTTTCAACCCAAATCAGCTACATACACCACAGCTGACCAGCAGACACAGTCCCCCAGGGACCACGCAGGTGAGGGGCAGGGGCCAGGAGAGGCAGGAAGAGAAGGAAGACAGGTGAGCCTGTGTGGAGGTGGGAGAAGGTGAGTGTGTGTGAGGTGGGGCAGGTGAGTGTGTGTGAGGTGGGCACCTGTTTCCTTTCCTGACTTCTTTTGTTAATATTTTTCTTTTCCCATCTCTTCTCCTCCCATCTCATTCTCATTCCCTTCATCTTGACTTACAATGCTAAAATCCCGTCTGTCCCACCACCTCTCCCCAGTTTGGAGGTCCTGTCCGCTCCCTGCCCGCCCCGCCCCACCACTACTTTGTCTCCCTGGCTTCTTGCAGCAGCTGCTTTAAACCTTTCTCCTGCTGTTTCTGTTTTCAGGATTTTTAAAAGTCAGGGAGAACTCTGGAGGTGGGGCTCCCACTGGCTGGTGACAAAGAGTGACTGTGGGTGACCGTGGCTGGGCCTGGCTGCCCCGAGCCTCTCCCTGCAGCTCAAGGCGTGTAGGGGAGCGGGGCCTGGCCTTGGAGGTGACCCAGGCCCCTTGTCCTGCCCTTTCCACGTGGGACCTGGGCAGCCCCAGAACCCTCTGTGCGCCTTTTGCAGGGAAGGCTCCCTAGACTGGTGTCCCCACCCGGCTCCCACCTTCCGGTGCTGCCCCGGCCGAGCTCTGCGGCTCATCCAGCCCCAGCCGCTGGGGCTGCCCGTCAAGAAGCAGGTGTTTTAGCTGCAGCTCCACCTGAAGAGGGGTGGACATCACCGCCCTCTGGAAGGCTAAATGAAAAGAACTCTTCCCCATAGCGTGACTTACAGTGAACACTGCGGCATAGTTTGTAAAAGGATGGTTCTTGTTTATTTCGTCATCTCGCTGAAGGGACATAAACAGACACGCAGACCTAGCCGGAAACAGAGCTGAACGAAGCAGCAGCAAGCACGCCTGAAAACAGCTCCGGGCTTCAAGCTCACCTGCGGGGAGCTGGCTGTGGATATAATGTTCAGATCTGCAGGGTGATTTGCAAGGTTGCACGTGTGGGGCGGGGAGACACAGGGGTCTGGGCCCCAGCCCCACGTCCACAGAAAGTGGGCTGGAAACGTCCCTCTCCCAGGAGGCGCGATTAGGGATGGAGCAGGAACAGGGGACCGGACCCAGAGGAGAGACGTGCCCTTTCTGCTGCTCCGTCCCTGCCTCGTGCGCCCGCCCTGGGGGCTGGTGCTGGTCGCCTCACTCAGGGCGGGTGGCCCAGAAGGACGAATCCGGCACCGCACACGGCTGCCCTCGTCCTCGTCCAAGGGGGAAGGACAAGGAGCAACTCCACGGGCTGTTTCCGTGGCGCTGCTCTGTGATAAGGGACTTCTGCTCACTGCCATCTGCTGCAGGAAACCAGGGGCCCTTGAAGAAGAACGCTCCTGAATTATTGATCAATGATTAGCAAATGCAATCGAAATTGTAGACTTGATGTTGTGCAGGGATACATAATTCATGAGTGGACAAAATAGGAGGTGGTCAAGGCAGCAGTAGGTGATTTCAGCCCCATATTGATTACGTAAAACAACAGGAGGGGAGTGTCGTGTGACAGACGGAACAAAGGCCGTCGGCTCCCGGCCGCCGCCCGGAACTGGGGGAGCAGGGCTGCAGAAGCAAACGCGTTTCCATTGTGTCTCTTTGATCACCGTGCTGTTCGACCAGGACCAGAGGACGTATTTGTTTATAATTTATGTCTTCTCTCGCTGTAAAAGATTGATGTACCCTATTAGGTGCTCCAGTATCTAAATTTCCACTTAGTTTATACGGCGACACTGTGACAGCCGTGCTGGAAGCTGCCTCGCCGTCCACAGCAGAGGGACTCCGCCCGGCTCGGACACCCACTGAGCGTCAGGCCCAGAGCCGACCTGCCACGACTCTCATCGGAAACTCAGCCCGGACGGGGGCGGGAGGGCAAGGCGATCTGATCTTGACCCCCGGTCAGTTCTCTCCAGGACAGGGATCAGTTGTAGGTGGACACTTTCTCTTCTCAGGACGTTGAGGACATCTTATATCCTCCACGTCGATGACCACTGAAGATTGAAAAGCACATCACTTTGTTCATGCGTCTGATGACATCTGGTCTCTCGGAGCAGTGATGGCCAAGGGGGCGGGTGGCTCCCCCAGGGTCAGGCGAGGTCTGCGGGCCCTTGGACTGCAAGATCCAACCAGTCCATCCTAAAGGAGATCAGTCCAGAAAATTCATTGGAAAGACTGATGCTGAAGTTGAAACTACAATGCTTTGGCCTCCTGATGCAAAGAACTGACTCATTGGAAAAGACCCTGATACTGAGAAAGATTGAAGGCAGGAGGAGAAGGGGACGACAGAGGATGAGATGGTTGGATGGCATCACTGACTCCATGGACATGAGTTTGAATAAGCTCCGGGAGTTGGTGAAGGACAGGGAGGCCTAGCGTGCTGCAGTCCATGGGGTTGCAAAAAGTCAGACGCGACTGAGTGACTGAACTGAACTGGGGGCCTTAGGGCCATCAGCCGGGGCCAGTGCCGCTGCTGAGCAGATGTCAGGGGCCCTGCTCATGGCCCAGGACACACAGGGCCCGCCCGATGGAGGGTCTCTCTGCCCTGAGCGCCCATGGACACCGTGATGGAGGGGGTGGGAGGCAGAGGAGAGCAGGGCGCAGCCCCCCTTTCAGGGAGATGTGTGTCACAGCTCAGGGGATTGGACCCGCAGCCTCAGCTGCTCCATGCACTGGCCGAGCGAAGGCAGTCTCAGAACTCGGGGCCACTGTCTTTTCTCCTGTAATGTGTGGGAGACCATGGTGTCTCCCCAAAGGGTGGGGTGGAGGTGGCTCAGAGGGCCCCAGTTCTGGCACCCAGGACGTTTTTCAGTTGCTCAGTCGTGTCTGACTCTTCGCAACCCCATGGCCTGCAGCACGCCAGGCCTCCCTGTCCATCACCAACCCCTGGAGCTTACTCAAACCCATGTTCATTGAGTCAGTGATGTCACCCAACCCTCTTATCCTCTGTCGTCCCCTTCTCCTCCTGCCCTCAATCTTTCCCAGCATCAGGGTCTTTCCCAGTGAGTCAGCTCTTTGCATCAGGTGACCAAAGGACTGGCACCCAGGATACACTTATTTTAATCCTTTATTCAACTCATTATGACGCCTGTGCACTAAACTCTGCAAACCCTATGTCCTTTACCTTAGGAATTCTACTGTGAGGAACCTCAGCTCTGCTTATTTCTTAATCTATCTGTCCTCTATCTATCATCCGTATCTATCCATCCATCTATTATCTGTCTATCTATCTTTCAAGATGGGTTAAAATAGCTCAGACAACTTTCCTAAATCTGAGACAAGAAAAGAAAATGTGTGGCAAATTGAAACTAAGAAGCATATGCTTAAATAATGCAGTTGTTAATATTTACAAAACCCTGTAAATAGTGCCTCTTAATGTTATAAACGGCCAAGGGACTGACCCTGCTAATGGGGTTTTTCAAAGTCGCTGCGAAAAGTACGAATGATCAGGAGATATTCCAGGATGAGGGAGAAACGTACACAGGGTTTTGAAATCAGTTTGAAACTCCTGCCCTCTATTGTTTTAAAACTGTAAAACAAAACAAAAAGGAATTTGCTCGTGAGAGTCTTCAGGGTTTTGCACCATCTCTTTTCGTTTCTAAGTCAAGTGGATTTGGGAGGTTCTCCGTAAAAATCTGCCAGCTTTGCAGTTTTTCTAATTATTTGATGGTTAAGATCTAGGAAATCATCGAACAGTCCATATAGCCAATGGCTCCTAATCTTTTGAGGAATGTTTGTTGCTTAGAAGCATGGACGTGAGCACCACACCGGGGTCTGCAGCCCCCTGCACAGAGCCCCAGGCCCACCTGGACCCTTGCGCCCACAGCTGGACCCTGAGATTCGGGGCACCTGTCGCTAAAACCGAGACTGGGGACCAGGGTGTCTCGAGCTACTGTGTTTTCTCCACAAACTTGTCTGGTGATCTGAGATGCTTGACTTGGGACAGTCGTCCCTTATAACTCCATCAAATGATGGGCTTATTGGTTCAGAAAGAGGCTTTTTCTAGTCGCTGAAAATAGAGAGGGTTCATTTCCAAGACAGCATTTGATCATTACAATGCCTTTTAGACCCGAGGCGACAGCACACGATCAGACACAGCACGTGTCACAAGCGAGTGTCCTCCCCTTAGCCCAGTCTCCAATAAAGTCCGGTGTTCTCTACTCCCGTTTCAGTTCGATTTCATCGTTAACGTGCTGGCAGAGGCCGGCGCTGCTTCTGTGCCCCGTAGTAGGGAAGCCAGCCCGTGTCGTCTCTGTGCCACAGGTGCAGCTGTGAACCACTTTATTATTTTGTTTGGGCATAAATACTTTATTTCCCCACTACCTGTTTGGCAAGTTTCATTCCTTTAATGCTAGTTCTGTTTTATCTGCTCCTGGAAATGTTGAAACCAATTGTACGTTTCTGAGCTATTCTGAGTCTAGCTCTTCTCAGTGCCCTGTGGGGAGGCTTGTGCCTAGGTGTGGGCTGGCAGGAGGCTGCGGAAGGGTCTGTGGCAGGGGCCCCAGGCTCGCAGACAGGCCACCCTGGACGACGAAGCTTCCCACATGTATCACTCATTGATTCAGTGTTTTCTGACATCCATTCCTGCTTGGGAGGGGAAATGGCCTAATTTTCTTTACCTGATTTTTTTAAATACTTTTACTTATTTGTTGATTTTTGGCTGTGCTGGGTCTTCGTTGCCGCACGGGCTTTCCTCTAGCATGGAGAGCAGGGGCTCTTCCATCGCGGCATGCAGGCTTCTCTCTGCAGCGGCTTCCCTTGCTGCAGGGCACAGGCTCGGGCAGGCGGGTTTTACAGTCACAGCTCCCGGGCTCTAAAGCACAGCCTTGGCAGTTGTGGGGTCCCCAATATGTAAGATCTTCCCAGACTAAAGATCGAACCTGCGTCTCCTGTATTGGCAGGCGGAGTCTGCACCACTGAGCCACCAGGGAAGCCCCGCCCACCCCCACCACCCCCCCCCCCCGCCAATTTCTATTTTACAGGTAAATTTCATCAAATTCAGGGATCTCTCTCCCAGACCCCACGCCCTGGCAAGCTGCTGCGCCCCTGTCCCGTGTGTGCGGTCATCTCAGCAGCTTCCCTCGGCACAGCCCCCGGGTCTGCAGTCACTGTTGCAGACCTTTTCCTTGGTCACCGCAGCTAGGCCAGGCCCCCGGCCGCTCCAACCACGGGGCCTGCAGCTCATCTCAACAGGAGGCCTCCCCTGGGCCAGACCACTCCGGAGCTGGTGGGCAGCCCTCTGAGGGCAGGAAAGCTTACAGGGCCCCCTTCCCCACACACAGCCTGGCTGACGGTCTTCCTGGGCGCACACGGAAGGGCTTTGGCAGGGCTCCATCCCAGCCTGTCTGTGGAGGGGGTGTGGGGCAGGGATGTGGCCTGGCTTCAGCGGTTCTGCTCTGGCCCTGTGGCCTCGCTGTCCTCGGAGCCCTGGACGGTGGGCTCCAAGCCTGTCTCACTGGCCAGGCCGGTCCCTCCGCCTCTGCTGCTCCCAGACCAACACTGTTCAAGACCCAGGATCCGTGCAGCCAGCTCACGTGAAGAGCAGCACACATATCAGCTCATCTTCAGAGGCAGTTTCGGTCCAAAGAGCCAGATTCTGAAAGAGAAGAAGGCCTTGTCCTTCAAAACGACGGAGATTCTGCTTTATGTTTAAAAACAAAATGAAGTGAAAAGGCACCTAATGAACCCAACTGTGAAGCACCTGTTTTCCAGCCCGAGGAACCTCTGACCTCCTTGGATTCGGGCCTGTTCTCCTCCTGGGTAAGAGCAGGTGCGTATGCACGTGAGTGAGTGTATATGCACATGTGCATGTGGGTGCGTGTGGGTGTGTGTGTGTGCTTGTACTAGAGGGATACATTCATTGCAGAGATTTATGAAATACGACTGTCTTATTCCGCAAAATTCTGGGAGCACAAAACAAGACAAAGCAAGTTGTCATGGAGATAAAAGTACCAATTGTAAATTAGAACCTTAGGCAAACTGGCCTGAAATGAAGTCAAATCTGTTTGCGTTTATAGGAGGTCGCCACGTCCTGTGAACTTGGTGGGAAGAGTTAGCAGGGGTCAGCATGTCCCTGTCCTTCCTGCCCTGACCAGAGGAAATACAAGCTCTGAGACCCCCCACCTTGCCTAAACCGAGGAAGGATGGACAGGGCTGCTCCCGGACTTGTTCTTTGCTGAAGTTGGCGCCCCTGTGACTGGACAGAAATTGTCCCCTAGCCCTGCACAGTCTCTCTCCAAGGGGGCTGCGGAGGCCCTGACTGGCTTCGGGGGACACACTGGTCCCCAGGGAGCCCTGGGCTGGAGCGGAGCCTCCGGGACCCTTGCCCAAGTGACAGCAGTGAGCTTTCGGCCGGGGGCCTCAGGGATGGAGCTGGGGCTCCTGTTTGCCCCTCACCGCTTTGTCTCTCTCCAGGTGGCATGGCTGAGAGGGCACCAGATGCCCGGTCCCCAGCTGAGGCTGCCCCGCCTCCCTCATCTGTGTCCCTGGTGATGCGTGTGCCTGTTGATTAGCTAAATGCTGCCTTTTCTAGATTAATTGACTCCCAAGCTTAAAAAGAGAGCATGGCATGTCTGTGGACTTCTCCTCGTGTAACGCTATTTAATGATTCAAAGGGTCTCAGCGTGTCCGCACCCTGCTTTCCAGCTGCCACCACCACATGCCACCCACGCCTGGCCCTCTGCAAAGGACTGTGACCACGACGCAGAGCTTTTCTCCCCAGGACCCTGGTTTGGCCACAGCTGCTCAACCCCAAGAGGTGGGTTCGTTTCTGCTGCAAGTGAATGAACCTCAGCCTGTGTGTGTGCTCAGTCGCTTCATTCGTGTCCTACTCTTTGCGACCCCACGGACCAGGCTCCTCTGTCTATAGGATTCTCCAGGCAAGAGTACTGGAGCGGGTTGCCATTTCCTTCTCCAGGGGGTCTTCCCGACCCAAGGATCAAACCCACATCTCTTACATCTCCTGCATTGGCAGGCGGGTTCTTTACTGCTCGCGCCACCCGGGAAGCCCATGCCATCTGGGAACTGTGCCCACCTCCACTCTTGGTGAGGAGACCGAGGCTCAGGGACGCTTGCCGGGCTCTGCAGTCACCTGTAAGGGGTTCCCATGGTTACGTGTCTGTGTCCGCTTGACGGGATCATGAGGTGCCCGAATGTTCGGTTAACGTCATTTCTGGGCGTTCCTGTGATGGTATTTCTAGATGAGGTTAACATCTGAACCAGTGAACTGAGGAAAGCAGACGCCCCCCACCCCCCTGCCGCCACCCGCAGGTGTGGAGGGCACCATCCGATCCATCGAGAATGCTAATGAGCTAAGCTGGAGGGATGCTGGGTACCCCTCCAGCCAAGTGCGGAGCTGGGGCTTGCTCTTCTGCCTTCCTGCTGCCAGTTCTCAGGCTGTGAGACCCAGACCAGAGTCTGTACCGCCAGCTCTGCCTTGCAGGCCATGGAGCCACACCGCCAGCCCGCGGGGTCTCCAGCTTACAAACAGCCGATGGTGGGACCTTGCAGCATCCACGATCACTTCTGTCGACTCCTGACCCTGAATCTCATTGTCTATGTGAACCTTTATCGCTTTTCTGGAACCTACGGCTCTTCTGGTGCTGTAGGTGGGGGCTGAATCCCAAAGGCCAGGCCCAGAGACCGAGCCGTGACTGCCGTGCCACGCTCACTGCGGGATTGCTGCGTGAAATGGCGCGAGCACAGCACCTTCTGGAAAGGGTCTGAAGCCAGCCCAGGTGCGTGGAGTGTGGCCCTCCAGGAACTCTGAGCTTGCAGGACCACAGCGGGGCTTCTGTGCACGTTCATGGCACACTGGTTTGGGTTGTGTGTGTTTCTGGGAAAAGATCCCACCTGGTCTCTCCAGACACACTAGTGGTTTTCAGCTCTGGCTGCATGTTAGAGTCATCAGGGTCTCTGAGAAATCAGGTGTCCCTGCCTCTGACCAGTCTGATTGAAACAGAATCTCCTGGTGGGAGGCAGGTTTATTCCAACAGGTGTGCGTGTGTGTGTGTGCGTGTGTGTGCATGTGTGTGTGTGTGCGCGCACGTGTGTGTGTGCGCGTGCGTGTGCGTGCATGTGTGCGTGTGCGTGTGTGCACGTGCGTGTGTGTGCGTGCGTGTGTGTGTGTGCGTGTGTGTGCGAGCGTGTGTGTGTGTGTGCATGTGTGCGTGCGTGTGTGCGTGTGTGTGTGTGCACGTGTGTGTGTGTGCGCGCGTGTGTGTGTGCATGTGTGTGTGTGTGCGTGTGTGCGTGTGTGTGCGTGCGTGTGTGTGTGTGTTTAAATTCACAGATGATTTAATGCGCAACCAGGTTTGAGAGCAAAGTACATAGTGTAACCATTCATCACAAATTTGGGGGCCTCTGCTGTCCCCGAGAGGCCAGGTGCAGATGGTAATTACAGCTGATTCTTGCTGTCCATGGCAGTTATGTCCTGCAAAGTCCCCAAGAGACCGACCTAGTAGACATGGAACCCTCGCTCCAAAACACAGGGTCAGTTTTCTGTGGGCTTCTTGTCACAGCGTCTTTCTCAGCTGATTAGTACCTAAGCTTGCTCCATGTGTGTGTCTGGTTAAAGACACCTCACTGAGTACCTACTGCTGGTTTATAACATTGAACCCTCGGCCAACAGCCCTGTGACTCAGGCCTGAATGAGGCTCGCCCAGCAGAGGAGTTTTCTGTGTGAGACACAGCAGAGCCACAGCTGAGGGCCCATTATACAGCAAATTCGTCACTAGTGAGCATGGAACCTCAGAAGTCCTGGCCATGAATAGGCTACAGGGAAGATGGAACAGAAGGGACAGGGGTCCCCTTGCTCAGGGAAGATGGGTCCAGAGACCAAGCTCTGAGCCACTCTGTGGTGTCCACGAGTGCTCTGGGAGTGTCCTTCTGGGGATCTGGGGGCCCAAATGTCTCAGAGATCAGCAGAGTCAGCAGATACGGAGCCCACAGGTAAGGAGGACGGACCATCTTGGATTCAGACCGTGGGAGCATTGTCAGTGTGTCTGAGCACAGCCTCATGTCATGGGGGAGCTGGGGTGGGGAACAGTCATACCGGTCTATCTGCAGGAGACCAGGCTTTAATTGCCTCCTCTGCCTGGGGCTCAGGGGGCTTGACGTACTGCTTTCCTGGGAGAGAGGCTCCTGTGTCACCACGGCTCACAATGGTACAAACCTGGCTTGTTTTGCTCTCTGAGCTTGGCTGGCACCTCTGGGGGCCTCCCAAGGGCTGAGCTGGGGTGGGTGCTAAAGTCCTTCCTTCACAACAAGAGGTATCAGGGCCACTGTGCCCGAGGCTGTGACATCTGCACTTGACCGGGTGCGTGCGTGTGTGTGTGTGAGCGTGTGCAGGCATGTGTGCATGTATGTGTGGGCTGCTGCTGCTGCTAAGTCACTTCAGTTGTGTCCGACTCTGTGCAACCCCAGAGACGGCAGCCCACCAGGCTCCCCCGTCCCTGGGATTCTCCAGGCAAGAACATTGCAGAGGGTTGCCATTTCCTTCTCCAATGCATAAAAGTGAAAAGTGAAAGGGAAGTCGCTCAGTCATGTCCGACTCTTTGTGACCCCATGGACTGCAGCCTACCAGGCTCCTCCGCCCATGGGATTTTCCAGGCAAAAGTACTGGAGTGGGGTGCCATTGCCTTCTCCAGTATGTGTGGGCATCTGCATGTATGTGCATGGATGTGTGCATATGTGTGTGTGCATGTTTGGGTGGGGAGATTAATGCTAATTTTCACAAGATGTCTCTGTGAGTTTGAGGTGAGTCCACGCTCTTATTTGCAGAAGGGCCGGTGTGACTTGTGGGGATTGGCCGTGACTTCGGGACATAGGCAGTCATGAAACCCTGGAATCACGTCCTCATGGGCGCTCGTCCTCTCTGGCAGAAGGTCACTCTCTCAAGGCAGCCCCACCTCGGCCTCCGCGTGGTCCAGGTCCAGAGCGGCCTAGGCGGTGAGAACCCGGGGGACAGTGAGGAGGTGCTACCCCAGGGCTCCCCGCCTTCCCTGCTAAGTCGTGTAAGGGGAGGGAGACGGAGGCAGAGCCTGGGGCCTGCTGCCCCCAGAGCCTCACCACCTGGGAGTGGGGACACCTGGCTGGTCCTGAAGACTCAGCCATGGTGCCCCGAGCTGGTGTCCCCTCTTGGTCCATGGCCTGCCTGAGACAGAGAGCAGACACCAGTGTCCCTGCATCAAGGAGGCAACGTGGAGACGGACCTTATCTCAGACGGAAGGATGAGCGGGATGGGGAGACGCGCACCCACAGCGAGCCCCACAGCTGCTCTCTGGCTGTTACGAGGGCCAGTCACCGTGGCTCAGGGGTCTGCAAATACGGGCTAGTTGATGAACTGGAATCTAGTGTGGAGCTGGTTCCCACTCTCTCCCTGTCTCTGCACACACACACACACACACACACACACACGCACACACCACACACACATATTCACACACACACATACATGCATGCTCACACATGCAAACTACCTCGAGTCCCCTCCCGTGTCCCCGGCTGGCCGCATGCACTGACTCCCAGGCCAGCTCTAGCACCAGATTCTTGAACAAAGCTATCAACATCACACAGTAATTTTCCACAAAGGCTCTTGGCTCATCTCCAGAGCCAGCCTCACATTTTCCCTCATATTCCAAGAAGTGAAATGAGATTAATCTCAGCATCTTCGCATACGTGTTATCAATTCGGCATAACACTCCTGCGGGCACCCATTCATCCAGCTCGGCACCCCGAGGGCTCGAGGTCCTCCCAGCTCTGGACTGGTCGTGAGGCAGGTGATGGAGTGGCGGCTGGTAAAAGGGATGAGCGGGCCCCCTTGTGTCCTGAGCAGCTTTCTTCCTTTTGCCACTCTCAGCCACACGTTGGATGCTCTAAACATTGTTAGAGTTTAAAAGGATGAATCTGTAGGACTTCCTGTCTCTTCAGACATGGTCTGAGTGATCTATCAGAGCTCCGGCGGACCAGGTGTTTGATGCAAAACCAGCTTCGAAGGCGCCTTCTCCTCGCGGAGCGTGCTGAGTCCGGGAACACACTCCAGGCTCTGGTCTGCAGCAAACCAAATCATCTCACTGTAGCTCAGCAGCCCCAACCTTTCTATCCAGTATAGCCCCAAGAATACTGATGGCTCTGTGGGACCCACGTCTGAGACGCAGACTGGACGCCACTGAAGGACACACAGGAGGCCCGGGTGTGGGGCCACAGGGCCTGGCTGGGCGAGACCCCAGCAGGCTTCTTGGAGGTGGAAAGTCTTCCCCTGCTGGGTGACAGATTCTCCCTGGGTGGAAATCCAGCTCCCACAGACGCTGCCCTGCCTGACGTGCACTTGTTCTTCTGGGATCACCTTCTTCTGAGCAGATCACCCTCACCTTCTGGGAAGAGCAGTCAGTTGTCTGGCAAGTGAGGCAGCGTCCATGGCCCGACGATCCTGGCGAGACTTGGGGTGAGAGCTGTCACCTCCGGCAGGAGGCAGGGACGAGCCCCCCGCAGACGGCCTCGGAGCTGTTTCTGGCCTCTGTTTGCTGGTTTCCTTTTGCTCTTTTTGCCTTCTCATGTGGTCTGACAGTTTTAAAAACCTCCATGGCTTTGCTGTTCTTCAGCCCTTCTTTATGGACAGCTGGTTTGTAGTCCTCGGTCACCTTTCACCTGGGAGTGTTAGACGTCTAGACTTGTAAACAGGTGTCACGTGTCCCCCTCTCTCAACAAGAATAAAGACCCAGCAAGCGTACCCTCAACCCCTAGGAGCCAGGCCTGAAGGTACCACAGGTACTGCAGCCCCTGGAGGTGCTGTAGTTACTGCAGGTGGCACAGATGATGCAGGCGCTCAGGCATTGTGGGGCATTCAGGTCGCACAGATGGCACAGCTACTGCAGGCATCACAGGTGCTGCAGGTTCTGCGGGTTCAACAGGTTCTGCAGGTGCTCCAGGTTCTGCGGGTGCTCCAGGTACTGCGGGTGCTGCAGGTTCTGCGGGTGCTCCAGGTTCTGCGGGTGCTGCAGGTTCCGTGGGCGCTCCAGGTTCACGGGTGCTCCAGGTTCACGGGTGCTCCAGGTTCTGCGGGTGCTGCAGGTTCTGCGGGTGCTCCAGGTACTGCGGGTGCTGCAGGTTCTGCGGGTGCTCCAGGTTCTGTGGGTGCTGCAGGTTCTGCGGGTGCTGCAGGTTCTGCGTGTGCTGCAGGTTCTGCGGGTGCTCCAGGTACTGCGGGTGCTGCAGGTTCTGCGGGTGCTCCAGGTTCTGTGGGTGCTGCAGGTTCTGCGGGTGCTCCAGGTTCTGTGGGTGCTGCAGGTTCTGCGGGTGCTGCAGGTTCTGCGGGTGCTCCAGGTTCTGCGGGTGCTGCAGGTTCTGCGGGTGCTCCAGGTTCTGCGGGTGCTGCAGGTTCTGCGGGTGCTCCAGGTTCTGTGGGTGCTGCAGGTTCTGTGGGTGCTGCAGGTTCTGCGTGTGCTGCAGGTTCTGCGGGTGCTCCAGGTACTGCGGGTGCTGCAGGTTCTGCGGGTGCTCCAGGTTCTGTGGGTGCTGCAGGTTCTGCGGCTGCTGCAGGTTCTGCGTGTGCTGCAGGTTCTGCGGGTGCTCCAGGTTCTGTGGGTGCTGCAGGTTCTGCGGGTGCTCCAGGTTCTGTGGGTGCTGCAGGTTCTGCGGGTGCTCCAGGTTCTGTGGGTGCTGCAGGTTCTGCGGGTGCTCCAGGTTCTGTGGGTGCTGCAGGTTCTGTGGGTGCTCCAGGTTCTGCGGATGCTGCAGGTTCTGAATGTGCTGCAGGTTCTGCGGGTGCTCCAGGTTCTGCGGGTGCTCCAGGTTCTGCGGGTGCTGCAGGTTCTGCAGGTGCTCCAGGTTCTGCGGGTGCTCCAGGTTCTGCGGGTGCTGCAGGTTCTGCGGGTGCTGCAGGGACCACAGGGACCCAAACCGCTACTCTGCACATCTGGTACTTAGGGGCGGAAGCCTTTGAGCCATCCAGGGTGCAAAACAGCTGGCAGACAGTCCTGGAATCTGGGGGGCAGGCACTCTGCCTGGGCCTCCAGGATGGCCTTGCCCATGTCGTGGTGACAAGATGGTCTCATAGGCAGGACCCAACTTGCGTTGGCAGCACCCCAGGCTTCAGCAGATCTGGCGCAAAGGGCAGGTGGGAGTGTGACTCCAGACAGAGAAAAACTGGCCGGTGTGGGCTCTGGAGGGACAGTCAGGAGGTCAGGAAGGCTGAATCAGAACTGAAAGGCCGGGGTCAAGGTCTCCTGGCACCCCAGGGCCACCGAGCTTCCCAGGAAACTTGTGCAGACAGTGGAGGTGAGCGGTATGCGGAGCCACAGCCCAGAGACCCGGCAGGGCATCCGGAGGCCTCTGTGGTCCTCACAGACAGAGTGGCAAGTCCAGAGAGCAGCAGTCGGGGAAGTAGCAGGGGCAGCGCTGGGGAGCCAGGCCTGGACCTTCCCTCCCAGGATGCACTTGGCAGCATCTCCATCACTGGTCCCAGGCCACCCGCAGGGCAGGGAGCCTGGGAGCTGCACGCCGCTGGGCACCTGCATCAGGGCTTCAGACTCTGCGGCTCATGTGGTGAGGACGTCTCCTCCCGTCACATCTCATCTGTGCTGGACTCCATGGGATCCAGGGCCTCCCAGCATGGTAGCCCCACACTAGGACCCTGGAGTCTGGGATACAGAAGGGCTCAGCTGTAGCCAGGGGCACTGCAGTCACCGTGGGGCTGGCGGGCAGCCTTCTGAGCCACTTAGTTATTTTCTGAAGAAATAATCATAATTAGGATACTAGTTCACTGTTTCAAAGCTATAGCTGTATTTTGATTGTTTGTAATAGACGTGGTGAAGGAAAATCAGCCTTCTTTTTTGTTCAGTCATTAAATCATGCTCAGTCATGGCCAACTCTTTGTGACCCCATGGACTGCAGCATACCGGGCTTCCCTGTCCTTCGCTATCCTCTTTACCACCGATTCTTTTATAAACTCAAGGGCATGGGAGTCTCCCTATTTCTCACTCGTGTCTGTGATGTCTGAAATATCTGGGCAACAGTATCGTCAACAACTGTTAGTTACCACTTTGGCCACCTGATGCAAAGAGCTGATTTGTTGGAAAAGACCCTGATGCTGGGAATGATTAAAGGCAAAAGGCGAAGAAGGCAGAGGATGAGGTGGTTAGATAGCATCACTGACTCAACGGACATGAGTTTGAGCAAACTCCCTGGAGATACTGGAGGACAGAGCAGCTGGGTGTGCTGCAGTCCCTCAACTCACAAAGAGGTGGACACAACTGACCGACTGAACAACAACACATTTACTACCTAACCCAAGTCATAGCATTTTCAAACACAAAGGGAGGCGGCTGACCCGGTATTTGCTGAGCAGGGCTTCCATGGCGTCTCCCACGGTACTCTCTTGAGTGTTTACAGGTGTTTGGAAAAGAGGTAAAAAAAGACAGATCACCTCCAATCCCACCAGCCCTGGACAAACCGTCATGTCACAACTTATGCTTTCACTGAAGGTTTTTCAAAAGAATTCGAACATGGAAAGCCCCATCTTTTCTTTCTTATATTATTTTTATCATTGTAATCAAATCAATCAATCATCCAGTCTGCCAAGCTTGAAAAACTGCAACCTGACTTCAGAATTTTATTTTTCAGGGAATTTTATTTTCCAGCGCAGGATCATGGTCCCAAAGTCCATATTCTTAAAGCAGGATTGACTTGCCTGAAGTTTTCATGCAAGCCGCTGGAAAGTTGAAGGACACTTTAGCCAAGATTTTCCTCGAATTGAGGCAATGTTTATTTCATTGCTTTAGAAATTCCACAAGTGAAGTTGATTAGTGAATAGCCATACCCTGTTGAACAGTGTCTGTTTCTGCGGACAGACGCTCACCTTCCAGTTACAATACAGTGTGTGTAGAGGGGAGCATGGACACCCATTTCAGATAGAATTTAAAATAAACAACGATATCGTCATGACATCCGTTCGAGCCTGTGTCGAGGGCCCTTCTGCATGCATCTGTGATTTTTTTGGTTTGAGAGCAGATCTGTATGAAACGCACACAAATGCCTTCGAAGCGGTAGGGACAGCAGTGGTGGAGAGGCGGGCAGGAGACGATGGGGCAGAGGTGGCTGTCCCTGCCAGGACAGCACCATCCAGGTGTCACCAAGCAGCCGGGGATTCCTCACCTCTGTGACTGGTTCCTGGGGACGTTCACAGCAATGTCACCCACTCTGGGGTCACATCAGCAAGGCCTCCCTTTAGAATTTGCTTGATAATCTCACTCACCAAGTCTCCTAGCAGCCCCTGGTCACTGTAGATGAGAGATTCACCCAGCACCGTCTCTCTTTGTACATGAATGGGGTTATAGCACAGACGCCTCCTTTCATCGGGTGATTCTGAAAGGACAGTTCTATGTTCCCCGGCCTTTTTGGAAGATATATTGGACTTTAATACAATTTGATCAATGCATTTAAGTCAAATTGAATTATATGTAAGTGGATAGGGTTGACATATGTTTCAATATCTGCGAGTGATACATTATTCTCCAGCGAGCGTAAAATTTAATGAAATATAAATACCCATTAATCCTCATGTTTCAACCAATCCGTCACTGTTGCACCTGCCTGCTGTGAGCAGAAGCCCAGAAAGTCATCTGTTTCATCTAAGCAGGAGCTCCAACCTGGAAAGACATCAGAAGGGGAGAGGAGAGGGGAGCTGGGCCGGGAAAGCGGCCAGCGCCTTCGCGGGGTGCACGCCACAGCACGGGGCAGCGGCTGGCGCTCCCTCTCAGCCCGAGTCTGCGGAGGTGTGTGCTGCCTTTGAAACCGCCAGGGGAGAGGAGAATGGGCATAGAAGGACGGCTCCTTTGTTCCCCAAGCATATTCTTTCCTTCTGGTTTCATATCGGCTCTGCCGTTAGCATCGTGCAAAGTGCCAGTGGGGACGTTCCAGCCTCAGAGAGTGACACCCACGAGGCATCAGGCTGCAGGACGGAGCTTGGATGGTGCTCCTGCCCTGGCGTGGGGAGGGAGGAGGCGGTCACCAGCACATTTCCCTTAAAATACATACACGGACATGTAAAAATATGAAATAGACGTGGTAGAGCAGTCAGCGTGTGAAGTGAAAGGCACGCAGTCATGTCTGACTCCTTGCGACCCCATGGACTGTATCATCCATGGACTTCTCAGGCCAGAACACCAGAGTGGGTAGCCTTTCCCTTCTTCAGGGGATCTTCCCAAACCAGGAATCAAACCCAGGTCTTCCGCATTGAAGGCAGATTCTTTACCAGCTGAGCCACCAGGGAAGCCTATGTCATCAAATGGGCACCGAGCACAGTGATGGATGCGGCTTTTTCCCTTTGCTTCTAAGAAACAGTCTCAAGATCACCTTCTGCAACACCAGGGCATGCGGAACTGAGCCTCCAAGCCACCACCTCTCTGAGGAGGCGGCCTTCTCACCTCTGGCCCGAGTTTTGATCTGGATGGGACTCACGAGGTGAGTTCTCCTGGAGAGACGCTGAGCCGTCCGGGGGCCCATCAACTGCGCAGGGGGCCGGGGTGGGGTCTGCCAGACGTGCAGGTGTCGGCGCTGCAGAAACTGGGGCGGGGGGTGACAGTCCACACGGCGTTCATGCCAGGCCTTGTTTCTGAGGGGCCGCTGTGTCTCCAGCCAGGAGTCTCAGCCCGTCTAACAGGGTTAGACGGTTCTAGATGAGACCCACCGGCCAGCCACCTCGTGGGTTCCATTCAAGTCAAAACTTGCTGCTGCCAGATGCCTTGTGAGTGGTGGGCTTGGTGCTGGGATGCCCCTCTCCCAGGGATGGGCAAGACTCGCCTGGCTCTAGAGACCCCGCTGCTCCTTATGGAGGCGGGTGGACACCAGGAAGGCTTGATAGATTCCGGGACCGTAAAGGCAAGGCATGGGAGGATTTCAGGGGACGGGGGGGCAGGCCTTTAGGAGGTGGGCAGCCCACCCTGAGGGGAGGGGCCGTGTGTGCCCAGAGGGCAGGAGGCCGGCCCCCAGCAGGGTGAGGGGACACCTGCCCACACCGGGAGCAGTGGGCGAGGGAGAGGGGTGTGGGGCTCAGTGAACCCCGCCTTCCTGAAGGCAAGCCACGCCATGCAGAGCTGAGGACCAGGAACCGGCCAGAGGTGACCCCCATGCAGGCTGGGCTTGTCCTGAACTGCGTGAGTGCCCACAGCAGTTGGAAGAGCATGGAGCAGCCAGTGGTATGACTGGAACCAGGCCGTGACCACAGCCACAGTGGGAGGAAGGGCTGTGTGTGTGGCTGAGGCGGGCAGCGGGAGGCGTGGGGTTTCGGGGGGCAGGGTCTCCGCTCCAAGGGGGTCTCCCCCAGACCCCCGCAGTGGAGAATCAGGCCTGAGAACCAGAAAGCCTGCCCTGTTCCATGCTCACTGCCGCTGGGTAGATGGGTTCCCTGAGGAGTGTTCTTTTTAAACCCAGAAGAAAGCATGAGACGTCTGTGAACTGGTGACAGAGGTTAGACCCCGAAGTCTGAAGAAGTCTCCCTGGAGATGGAGCTTTTGTTAATTGGATGGGGATTTATGATACCACTGATGTACTTACTGACATTTTTATTTTTCCCTATGCACGACTTGTAGTTAATTAATTTACATAGCATTACACCGAAGAAGGATGCTCTTCCTGTTTTTATTTCGCAGACGAGAGCCATAAAATTTGCTAAATTTAACCAGCCCACATCACAGGAGGCTCACTCGTCTGCCTGCCATCCAGAGCACAAAAACTAAACGCCGTCCACCTCCACGGAGCTAGAGTACTACAGCGAATTGTACTCAGTGACAGATTTCACTCGCAGAGTGGAGTCTGAATCTTGTGTGCTCACAAATGACACTTTGCATTTAAAAAGCTGCTCCCTGGTCAGGAAGGTGAGTGGGAGACTGATTCTGGGAACTGGGTGGGAGATACTCGGGGACCCATGGCTCCTCCACCACCAGGGTTCTCACTGAGGGGGCTTGGGGTCACAGGTGGACCTGAGGCTCCTGATTGAATGTGCATTTTAACCAAACTGTTGGCATTTCGAGCTTCCCAGATTGGTAAAGGAGACTCAAGAGATCAGAGTGTGATCCCTGGGTCGGGAAGATCTCCTGAAGAAGGAAATGGCAACCCACTCCAGTGTTCTTGCCTGGGAAGGCCCATGAACAGGGGAACCTGGCAGCTACAGTCCATGGGGTCACAAAGAGTCAGACACGACTGAGCAACCGAGCATTCACACTGTCACTTCCCTCTAGACTTTAGGGCCACAAGAGGGAAACTGAGTGTGGTCTTATTTAGCTCAAATTGCTTGAGGTAAGATCTACACCTGTCCTTTGACTTCGTGACACAAGATGCCCCATCCAGCTTACTCAGCACCACACCCAGCTCAGCACGAACGTCGGGCTCCCCAAGACTTCAGTCTTGATTGTCGCCATCACACTTTGTTGGCATCCAACACCATTTTCTGCACAGACACAAGTCTGTGAGAAATTGCATCAAGCTGCTGGAGGCCTTCTGTGGCCACCACGGTGGGGAGACCCTTGATGGAGGGTGTCCGTGGCCAGGAGCTTGCTCTCAGATGGTGTTGCATCATTAAGGGTGTAAGACTCGCTCGTGGAGCCACTCCCCCAACCAGAGGAAGACTTGCTGATGCCCTCAGGCCACGTGCTTTGTTTCCAAGGTGCTCGCCAGTGGAGGGGGTGTGCCCACCAGGCACCCACAGCCTCAGCAGTCACCCCTTCACCTTCCTTCCCAGGCAGGACTTCAGCCCAGGGGCTCCTGCGGTCACAGCACAAAAGACGGTGATCAAAAGGAGTAAATCAGGAAGGGAAACAACCCCGGGCTGGGAGAGTCAATTCCTAGGCAGGTTGATAAGACGGGGGTCCCCAAGGAGGGAGGGGTCTGGAATTCTCAAGGAGGAAGAAAGGACAAACTTCTTTCCCTTTGCGTTCCTTAGGATCATATAACAATGAAGTATCCTGCTTGAGGGCAGTTTCTAGAAAAAACCTTCTGGCTGATTCTGTTATCTTAAAATGTAAATTATGGGAGTGGGTCTAGTGAGGTCTTTACAACCACCAGACATTCTTCCGATTCACTGTGATGACTAATTAAAGTATACAGCTCCATTGCTAACGCTGGTGCAGGGGTGCTCTTTCTGCCCCCTTCTCATGTCTATGTCAGAAGCTTTCTCTCTCTCTTTGTACCTTAATAAAACTTGATGACACAAAAGCTCTGAGAGATCAAGTGTCTCTGACCCCGGATTGAATTCTTCTCCTCTGGAGGCCAAGAATCCCAGCGTCTTTCGTGGTTCAGCAGCAACCTTTCTGGGCCCTCACTCCCCTTCTGTTATTCACATAATCGAGGGCTGGGCATGGAGCTTTGGTCCCCCCTTAGAATTCCCCCTGCAGGGGTGGCTCTTTCAGAGCCCCTACAGCCTCTCTCCCTCTACTTGTGGGTCAGTGACGGGTCTGCACGTGGTCCCCTCGAGAAGTGGGAGCTGGGGCAGGCAGGCCGTGGGGCTGGCAGGCGGGGTCCATGCCCAGGACAGGGCCGCTCCTGGACTGCTGGGCTCCGGGGTCTCATGGGGAAGCTGCAAGAGGAGGGCTGGGCCCGAGTTTCCGCTTCCTGTAGGCTTTTGTCATGACATGTGAATACGTGTCTGCTCTGTGTCTTCCAGTTTCCTCATCTCCACAATGGAGCAGCGCCTCCCCTCCTGCCCTCCTGTCTCAGGGGAGGTCACGGAGCGCGAGAGCAGGGCGCCAGCAGGGAGGGACTGCAAGAGTAAGACAGCATCCGGGCAGGCGGCCCCTCTGAGCGCCCACCCAGGGTTAGACTCCCCGCAGAAGGGCTGCTCTAACACAAACACCGCTGCCACGCCACACCTCGGGTCATGGGGGACAGCCGCAGGGACGAGCCCACCACCCCTGCAGGACACATGATACTGCAGACTGCTGTGTGGGCTGGGGGTCCCGGGTCCCGCTCTGCTGGGCTGGTGGCAAAAGGTCTCTGGGGAAGACCTTGAGCTATACAACTGGTCTTACCTCACGTGTTTTTATAGTTTCTTTTGCTAGTCAGGACCTTTCAGGAGAACTCAGTGTGGGTTTAAGCTGCTTGGGATGAAAGAGTGATTGATTAGAGTAAATAATATATTCGAAATTAGCTGGACATGGGGCCACCCTGTCCTTAGATCTGCCTGATAATTGATGGGGAAAGGGTGATGCAGGTGTCAGTAGCCATGGCAACCAGCATCAGGAGCTCCCATGGCCAACCAGTGCTCCCCCGCCCCCCACACATCCCTCCTCGGAGCATGTGTCACGTGAAGGACCTGGAATCTTCCAGTAAGTTACCTGAGCTCAGGGTTCAGGTGGTTTTGTGAGGCTGCTCAGCAGAAATGGAAGAGAGATGCCACTAGAAGTATCATTAAAGCAAAGCAAGCTTTTACTTTAACTGTTAAGAACTCCTGTATTCAGATGACTGACTTCTCTCCATTTCCGACTGGATGGAAAAAGAAAAACCCTCCAGATTCCACTGCCTTTTCGATCAGGGGTGGTTGGCATGGTACTTGGACTCTGGGATCAACAAGTCACGTGTGTCATGGAAATCTACTGGGAGAGCTTGATAGCGAGACTGTGCAGGGTGTACCGGCTGGAGTTCAGAGTTACATCACACAGCAGGGACGCCGTCCAGCACGGCCACGGAGTGATGGTTCTGGTGTTTGGATGCTCCAGACTGAGGCCACTTTGAGCGCCAGTTCCGCAGGTGGCTGGCCGGCCAGCTCCCCGAGCTGAAGCAGGCAGCTCCGGCTGCAGGCAAGCCTTGGTGTCCTTTCCCAGTTAGGGTCTCGACTTTAAACCTGCCCTCGGATGGTCAGCTGGCCCGCTGTGCGGCCCGATCTGCAGACGGCACATCCCCTCTGCCACCTCTGTCCCCTCAGGCTACTCCATCAGGGGCCACGGAGACTCCGGAGCCACGGGAAGGCGAAGACCCTCGTCCTTTCAGGGTCTGTGGTCCCAGATGGCACCGCCCCAGTGTCCTGCTTCTGAGGGTCCTGCACTCCCGGGGGCAGCCTCCCCTTAGGACACGGGGCGGGGTGGGCAGGCACTGCCGTTCCTCCTTAGGGTCAGGGTCCCACTCCAGGGGGAGGTCCTCCAAGCTCTCAGCCTCGAAGCCCTGAGACAATTCCCCCACCCTCCCCCAGCACGAGGCTGGGGGCTGCCACCCTGGTTCCTGAGGTCATCACTTCGGGGACTCCACGCATCACCTCCAGTTCTCTGGAATCTGTTTAATCAATTTGCTGTATTCGATTCTTTCCATTAAAAATAGCATGGTCATCTCTGAGTTCCAGACTGGCCTTGTGACTGGAACACAAGCCCAGAGCCAGAAAAGAAGCTGGACTATACGTGAGGAGAATGTGATTCGGAGCAAAGTTGTGGTCACCTCTGCACGTCCCCAGGTGGGCCTGTCTGCAGGTGGTTTGGTTCAAACAACCTGGCACCCGCCAGGGCAGCAGAGCCAAGTGAACCCTGCCCCACGGGGAGGTCAGCCCCTGGGAGCCGCACGCAGCACCCGGCCTGCACTGGGAGCCCACACCTAGAAGCAAGGTGCCACCCGGGGCTCAGCGGGGAGACAGGGAGTCACTGCAGAGCTGCTGCTTCACGGGAAGCCAGGAGCCGCCTGGGACGGCGGAGGATGAGGAGTTTGGTGTCCGAGCCTGGAGGAGAACGCAGCTCAAAGCAGAGAAACCCCCACCTAGAGGCGTGCCCCTAGCCTCATCCACAGCCTCCAAACTCACTCAGTAAAAAAAGCAAGCGTTAGTCCCTTCAGTCATGTCAGACTCTGCAACTCCCATGGACTGTAGCCTGCCAGGCTCCTCCATCTATGGGGATTCTCCAGGCAAGAATACTGGAGTGGGTTGCCATGACCTTCTCCAAGGGATCTTCCCCACCAGATCAAATCCTGCTTTGGAGGATTTTCCTGTTTTGAAGGCAGAAACTTTACCATCTGAGCCACCTCCCGAATAATTAGAATCGAAAATTTGGAAGAAGGTAGGGTTCCCACCTGTCATCCTAGAGGTATTTCTGCTGGAAGGGGTAAGTCACAGAGTCCCCCAGCAAACGAGACACAGACCATACAATGCATATATATACCTTATTTAAACATTTCAGAACCATCCTCTCTAAATTCCTCCTTGGAGTTAGAGGTCTCGCAGGGCAAGACCTGATGGCAAATTGATGACTGAGCGGTCCAGAGCTAATCCAGCCGCACATGCAGATTCTAAGAAGGATGAGTGTGTAACAACTTCAGGAATATGTAGGATCTAAGATGATTTTAACACATATATGCCCACACAAAGTTTTGGGGTTTCCGGGGAATTCAGCTTCTAAGGATTCAGGATTCAGTGTCATCTCCCTCATCTCAATACTAAGAGAAATCAAACCTAAGTATTCATTGGAAGGACTGATGCTGAAGCTCCAATCCTTTGGCTACCGGATTCGAAGAGCTGTCTTGTTGGAAAAGACCTCGATGCTGGGAAAGACTGAAGGCAGGAGGAGAAGGGGGAGACAGAGGATGAGATGGTTGGATGACATCACTGACTCAGTGGACATGAGTTTGAGCAAACTCCAGGAGATGGTGATGGACAGGGAAGCTGGGCGTGCTGCAGTCCATGAGGTTGCAGAATTAAACATGGCTGAGTGACTGAACAACACCCAGTTGGCTGAAACTGGGTACCTCCTGGGCCTCAGCCTGCCTGGGTTTTGTGTTTGGGGAGTGTTCAGCTGTCTGTGCCCACTGGGGAGACCACAGACCCTTGGGCGCTCACTCTTTAGTGGGGACAGTGGGACATCAGTGAACACGGGGCTCAGACACCCCCAGTGACAGAAGGATGGGGCACAGAGGTGCCAGGAGACAGGTGCCCAGTGAGAGAAGCCGCGCAGGCAGCACCAGGGATTTTAAAGGGAAGCGCCCGTCTCCCCTCATGCATCCTCTGTTGCCTCCTCTCTCGCGAAGCCCCTGCCTCCCTCCTTCCACCCTGCAACTTGAGGACAGGCCTTGCATCCCGGGCTGGCATGCAGCCCCCCGCCTGGCTCGGCCAACACGCTGCATGTCTTTTGGGGTTCTGCCCGCACTCCGGTCTTCATGTTCCATCAAAGGCTTCTCCATTTCCCCAAATTCTTCCACGAATGAAGCCTGCAGTGCAGCCAACACCAAGTCTCGTTGGGGACCCTCTTTCAGTGAACCTCCTGGAGGCACAAGGCCGCCTCCAGGCTGCCAGGGGAGGCCACCTGCGAGGAGATCATCAAGGTCACGGGTTCCTCAGAGTCCCCGTGGATGGGTGATCCCACATTCCACAGCTTGGGAAGAAAACAGGGAGGCTCTGGGCAAAAAGAGGAGGCTCTGGGCAAAGAAGGGAGGCTCTGGGCAAAGAGGGGAAGCTCTGGGCAAAGAGCAAGTCGGGACGGAGTCGGGGCTGGCTGCTCTGGAGAACGGACTGCGGCCCCAGGCTCACGTGGTCTGGGCAGCCCTTCCTGGGGGTGGACAAGGAACTTCAGGACAGGCAGCCTCCAGGAGCCCACAGACCTGATGTCAGGCTCGCTGGAGGCTCCGATCTGCCCCCACCACCCAGCTCAACTGGCTTCCAGCCATCCCGGAAGTGGACAGAGCCACGTCTTAAATTCCTGCCATTTTTATTTTATGCTGGAGTGCAGTTGCTCAGCGGTGTTGTGCCAGTTTCAAGGGCACAGATTCAACGATACACGCATGTGCCTATTCTTTTTCGAATGCTTTTCCCGTGTGGGTTATTACATGATACTGATGACTGCTCCCTTCCTTGCTGGCTATCTAGTTTATATACAGTCTTGTGTCCTTGTCAGTCCTAACACGCTCTAAAAACAACCAAGCTGGACAGGCGTTGTGTGGAGGACTCTCACTGTCTTCGGGGCTTTTTGGGTAAAGCTAAAATCTAAACAGAGGCTTCCCAGGTGGCGCTAGTGGTAAAGAACTGGCCTGCTGAGAGAGGCTGGTTTGATCCCTTGATCAGGAATATCCCCTGGAGGAGGGCATGGCAACCCACTCCAGCATTCTTGCCTGGAGAATCCCACGGACAGAGGAGCCTGGATGGCCACAGTCCATGAGGTCGTAGAGAGTCAGCCACGACTGAAGCAACTTAGCACACAAAATCTAAACAAGACCTTGTATTGCTTGAGCAAAGATACTGGTTTTTATATTTCCAATGAGAATTTTTACTGCTGTTTTTAACACCCCTAAAAAAGCCCAATATGGTAAATCAGAATCGCATTTTATGAACTATTTTCCATTTAGTCAGATCCACAAATTGAAAGTTAATTTGAAGCTCCCTGTGACATCCAGTGGGGCTCAAGAGGCAGATTTTTCAGTTTGGGGTGATCAGCTGAGTCCTGTCAGAAGCTGCACAAATAAGAGAATAATAGTTACAGTCGCTCATTGCCTCATGGCTGAAAGGCTGCGCCCGTGCTAAACACGGCCCCTCGATCTCATCCGGATTGCAGGGTTCAGCTGCCTTGTGGTCGCACCTGAAGTGCAGAGAGAGGGCAGTGCAGAGGCAGGGGCCTGCGGCTCTTGACCTCTTGCCCCAGCCTTGACCTCCTGACCACATGAGACCACGTTGGGGCACACCTGCTTTGCTCTGTGGGGGCTGGGGCTTTGTCTCCCCAGCTTCTCAGTAAAATGAAACAAAAAACATTTAAACAAATACTCTGAATTGGCGCGGTACGCTCAAGCCATGGCGACTACAAAGCCGGCTGTGCTGTGCTCACACGCTCGGTCGTGTCCAGCTAGGACTTAACAGTTTCCTCCTCGTCTTCTCTTACTAAATTGGAAAAGAAACCTTCACAGACAGACCCCTCAGTGCCAGGAACCACAGGCAGTGAAGCTGGCAGACTTCCCCTGTTTTAGATGAGAAGCTGAGCTGTGCTGGGTTCTGCTGACATCCCTCTACCCTGCTCCTCAGCCCCCCGTGCCCTGGGTGGGAGCAGCAGCCCGTCTGTCCAGCCAGAAGCCTAGACACTTCTGTCCCCTGAATGCTACAGCTGCCCGAACTCATGAGACTAGAGCAGCCACACACCCCAAAACCCTGCCCAGGGCTCACTGGGCAGTCTGGGCTGGGGAGGCAGCCTGCTTTCCCAAGCCCCTGAGTGGTCTCTTGTGATCAAGAGGCCAAGGTTTTGTCAAGAGGTCGAGCCTGGAAAGCACTGCCCCCACCCCCCGGAGCCGAAAACCTGCCCTAGGAGGCCTGGCTGGCCGCTGGGCTCCTGTGCCGGCCTGGGAGTCTCACCTCCACTCGCTTTGGAACAAATCCTCCAGCCGCGGCCATGGTCCCTGGAAGGCTTTTCCATTTTGATAAGACTAAGAGGGCATGTTGAACTGCTGCTCATTCCAGAACACCGCAGTCCCACAGTAACTGTACAGGGCCCCGGCTGCCCCTGGGACAGTGGGAAGTCCAGACGAGCAGAGAGAAGGGGCCACGTCGCTTGGGAGGCAGGCACCTTCCCCTGGGACCACCACACAAGGTCACCAGCTGCCCCCAACCACCTACCCCTCGCTGACCACCCAGGCCCGGCTGTGCCTCTGAATTGCCCTGTGGCACCCAACCCCACCCCCATGCCCTGGAAATGCCGGCTGCACACTTTCCTGCCAACCAGGCGCAGAACTAGCTGGACATGCTCCCTGGTGTGCGCTAAGAAGTGCAGAAATGAAGCGTGTTCTAGGGTTCCCCGGGGCAGAGGTCAGCCTCCAACAGACCTACGTCTCTGCGGTAAGTGGGTGGGCTTGGAGTATCATTGAGGGGAGCAGAAGAGAGCTGACCTGTGCACACAGGACTCCAGAAGGTAGCAGGGCTGGAGCACACGTCCTTCATGGTATCACCCCCTCCAGGAAGCCCCCACCCCGTCTCTTTGGCTGGAATATGGTCTGGCCTCTGTCCTGCGTGTGCTGTGAGTGTCCATCTCTGGCCAGTGCAAGGAAGTGAGATACCCATGTCTGACCTTTCAGGGTGATGCACGTGCCTCTGGGGAGTTGGGGTTGCTGTGGGCTGCTTCTGCACAAGCACAAAGTTGCCCACACACGTCCCTTGTAGGGGTCACCTTCCCCTTAGGGGGCCAGGCTCTGCTCGGGGTAGTGGGTGCTCCACCCCTGCCTGGATCCTCGGTCTGAATGTGGCCCTCTGACGTCCTTGCACTGGTTGAAGATGCAGACATTGGTGTGGCAGCCCCATTCTGTGGGGTGTCAGGGCCTCTGTGGAATAAGAAGCTGACCACTCCCCTAAAAGAAAGGCTTGCTCGGACATTTAAGGGTCCGGGGTGAGACTGAGGAAACGAGGTAACAAGTTTGCGTTTCGACAGAGGGCTTTTCAGGACGCCTCCGTGCTCCCCACAGGAGCCACAGTGCTCCTGGTCTCCGTGGGCCACGTGTCCTTCTCTCAGGGCGGCTCCTATCGGCAGCTCCACCAGGCTGGCTTTCATCTCCATGAGGGCAAGAGAATTCCATGGGACAGATATGAAGTGGCCGGGGCTGGGGGTCAGTGAAACAGAAGGAGGGGCTGGGAAGACAGAATGCCAGGCCTCAGTGCGTAAGCCCACCAGAGAAGCCAGAGGACCCCAGCTTTTGACCCATCGACTTCCTGACCCTTTGCCGTGTATCCGTTCAATCTGCACTCCGAAGAAGCCCCAGAACACCAAGTCAAGCGTTTTTTACTACGAGGTCTTTCCCTGACCAACGCATTAGTCACCGACACTGAGAATCACTTAATATCTGCCAACGCCAGCGCTGTCAAAGGTGCAAGGTTCCCCCCCGAAGAGACTGCCACATCCACAGCCACCCTTCCTTCCCGTAGCTGCCATGCCATACAGCCAGGAAATAAGATGTTCACAGGGAATCTTCCCTGAGACGCCAAGAGTTGATGGGTGTGAAGACTTCACCGAAGGACTTGGCCACCTGCAGAATCTGCAGAGAGGATGTTCGAAAGCTGACCTGCACTGGAGCAAGGTTGTAGGGAGGGTCGGAACGAGGAGCAGGACAGATCCCCCAAAAGAAGCCGGGTCCCACGTGGATCGGACAGGCAGCCTTCGAGATGGTGGAGCCAAGACAGGCTCCATCAAATTCATGTGGTGTGAAGATTGCTTTGGCTCCTCTTGAGGGATGTCGCTCATGCAAGGACGGGGGACATGAGCCTTTAGGGGTTCACTGCAGCATCCTTCAAGAAATCTGCTCAGCCCAAGTTGGAAAAGAGATGCTGGATGAGATTCAGAGGTGGAACCAGCAGGAAGTACTGCCGGACTGAAAGTCTGGTGGGATCCTGGGGATTTTCTAGCTGAGCAGACAAAGGAGCTGTGCTCCTGTGGCCATGGAGGGAGCAGATTTAGGAGAGATGAGGAAGCAGGCTGCACACGTGGCGAGTCTGGGGTTGCTGTTACGTGTCTGCTCGGGGACCTCGTGTTGACATTTGGGATACAAGAGCCTAGACTGAGATATGGACTGTGAGGTTGTCAGTAAATAGACTTAAAGTCAAGACTGAGATTGAGTGAAGGAGGATACGTGGATGCGTGAGTCCAAGCAGCAGGGCCTGGTGCGGGGCAGGGGGTGGGTCCACACGGCTGACTGGAGAGAGAACTGCCGCAAAGGAGGCAGTGACTGCAGGCAATGGGCCAGGGACCCCCGAGGGGGCTCCTCACATCCAGATGGTGGATCAGGGTACCCCGAGGGGGGCTGTCCTTATACCCAGATGGTGGATCAGGGACCCCCGGGGGGGGTGTCCTCACACCCAGACAGTGGGTCAGGGGACCCCCGAAGGGGGTGTCTTCACACCCAGATGGTGGATCAGGGGACCCCCAAGGGGTTCCTCGCATCCAGATGGTGGATCAGGGGACCCCAAAGGGGGCTCCTCACACCCAGACAGTGGGTCAGGGAACCCCCAAGGGGGCTCCTCACACCCAGACGGTGGGTCATGGGACCCACCTGTGCGATGGCCTTGACTCCAAGGGACCACCATGCTCCCAGGTCTCTTGTGCTCTTGGAAGAGCAGGGTGTGGGGAGGGCTACTCAGTCGGCACGCTGAGCCTGGGGGTGATGAGAGGGAGCTGGTAAGAGCTATAGACACATACCCGCAGCTGCGACAGGCTTCCTTCACAGCGAGTGTGACAGGATGACCCGAGTCTGTGTCACTAGAGGAAGTTCTCTCAAGTGCAAACACATGCACACCCACAAACTGCAAAACAAGCCCAAACCCCACTAAGCTCCTTCAGCGATTGTGTCTGGATGGTAAGATGCTCTGCAGATGGTGCCGGACACAGCAGGTGAGCACTTACATTGGTGGGACTGTCGGCATGAAAGGGGACAAAACAAACATGAGGCAACGGGGCTGGAGCCCACCGTCCTCCGCTGGACCGGAAATCCGAGCATGAATGCCGGGTGATGCCATCCGTCTAAAATCCATGAACGTCCCAGGCTCTGGAAGGTGCAGGGGAGTCACAGCACCTGCACCGCAGTGTCCGGGGGCCACAGGCACTGGGAGGAGCAGGCAGAGGTCGGCGAACGAGCGTGCAGGTGTGCGAGCGAGTCCTCCAAGACCTGGGCCTGTGGACTGGGTGGACCTGGGGTAGTTTGGGGGGAAGGAGGGTGCCTGGCTGCTCTGTGCCCAGAGAGCCCAGGTGTGCGATCCTCAGTGGTCAGGGGAGCCGCCATCAGCGCACCTGCTGATGGCATCACTGTCGTGCAGAACTGGTGCGGAGAAGGGCAGCGGTCTTTGGGGGACAAAGAGGTGTCCCAAGGGGCAGACTGGCCAAGTCAGCAGGGCTAGCCCGACCACAGCGGGTCCCAGGGAGGGCGTATATAGGCAGGAGGCAGACAGGACCATCTGGAAGCAGCAGTGAGCAACACCGGCTTCCAGGCTAGTGGTGGGTGGACAGAGAAGAGTAACTCTGCCTCTCGGCGGGGGTGGGGGGATGATGGGGAGGGGTCTTGGGAGTTAGGCTCTAGTTACAGGAAAGAGGAGACCGCTGAGAGAAGGTGTGAAGGCAAAGGGGCTTGCTCCAGGCTGGTCGTCATTCCAGAGGGAAGGGGTGGGGTGTGCTTTCCAGAGTTGGGAACAGAGCTCAGAACCTAGCTCACAGGGACGAGGGCTCAGAAAATGAGCCTGACGTGCAGAGCAGAACCCGGGAGGTAGGGGGTCTGGAAGGAGACACTGATGTGAGCCCTGACTCTGTGATGCCCAGGGCCCAGCGAGACTGGGAGATGGAGGGAAGCCCTCGGAGGAAGGGGAAGAGTGAAGACCAGCAGACATCCGCAGACTCCTGCCCGTGTGCCAGCCCCTGCCCCTGAGATCGGACCAGCGCATCAGCAGAAGGAGGTGAGTTGAGGCAAAGACGCCGCCAGGTTGACAATCATGTAACTGTTCTCGGTAAAGATACAGTGAGTCTCTTCCGTGAGGGCACGGAGGGCTGTGGACCTGCTAGACCTAGGACATTGGTGTAAACTCGGACAGCTGGGGGTGAGGTTCAGGGATGAGGGCATCGGTGTAAACTCGGACAGCTGGGGGTGACGTTCAGAGATGAGGGCATCGGTGTAAACTCAGACAGCTGGGGGTGAGGTTCAGGGATGAGGGCATCGGTGTAAACTCGGACAGCTGCGGGTGAGGTTCAGGGATGAGGGCATCGGTGTAAACTCGGACAGCTGCGGGTGAGGTTCAGGGATGAGGTCCACCTGATGCTCGAGGCCGGCTCTGTTCTCGCTCCAGGCGACAGGCAGGGACGCACGCAGTGCCCAGTGGCCAGGAGGACGGGCATGGTCTGGTAAACCCGTAGGGAGGGGCTGCGGGGGTGAGCGGAGCCCAGCAGTCACGGCCCAGTCCTAGAGCACATCCCCGAGTCCACCCTCAGGAGAGCGGCCCTATGCAGAGTTTCCAGAGGTCTGAGCACAGATGAGAACAGGGCCTAAGTGGACCAAGCGCTGAGCACTGAGGATGCATTGGGACTGCACCACACATCAGGGTCCTTGGTACCAAGGTGCTTAAAACATCGCAGAAGAAGTAGCAAAGCAGCAATTTCTAATTAGCCAGCACCCTCTATAAAAGACAGAATGTGGTCCACTGGAGAAGGGAATGGCAAACCAGTTCAGTATTCTTGCCTTGAGGACCCCATGAACAGTATGAAAAGGCAAAATGATAGGATACTGAAAGAGGAACTCCCCAGGTCAGTAGGTGCCCAATATGCTACTGGAGATCAGTGGAGAAATAATTCCAGAAAGAATGAAGGGATGGAGCCAAAGCAAAAACAATACCCAGCTATGGATGTGACTGGTGATAGAAGCAAGGTCCGATGCTGTAAAGAGCAATATTGCATAGGAACCTGGAATGTCAGGTCCATGAATCAAGGCAAATTGGAAGTGGTCAAACAAGAGATGGCAAGAGTGAACATCGACATTCTAGGAATCAGCGAACTGAAATGGACTGGAATGGGTGAATTTAACTCAGATGACCATTATATCTACTACTGCGGGAAGGAATCCCTCAGAAGAAATGGAGTAGCCATCATGGTCAACAAAAGAGTCCGAAATGCAGTACTTGGATGCAATCTCAAAAATGACAGAATGATCCCTGTTCGTTTCCAAGGCAAACCATTCAATATCACAGTAATCCAAGTCTATGCCCCAACCAGTAACGCTGAAGAAGCTGAAGTTGAACGGTTCTATGAAGACCTACAAGACCTTTTAGAACTAACATTCAAAAAAGATGTCCTTTTCATTATAGGGGACTGGAATGCAAAAGTAGGAAGTCAAGAAACACCTGGAGTAACAGGCAAATTTGGCCTTGGAACACGGAATGAAGCAAGGCAAAGACTAATAGAGTTTTGCCAAGAAAATGCACTGGTCATAACAAACACCCTCTTCCAACAACACAAGAGAAGACTCTACACATAGACGTCACCAGATGGTCAACACCAAAATCAGATTGATTATATTCTTTGCAGCCAAAGATGGAGAAGCTCTATACAGTCAGCAAAAACAAGAACAGGAGCTGACTGTGGTTCAGATCATGAACTCATTGCCAAGTTCAGACTGAAATTAAAGAAAGTAGGGAAAACCACTAGACCATTCAGGTATGACCTAAATCAAATCCCTTATGATTATACAGTGGAAGTGAGAAATAGATTTAAGGGACTACATTTGATAGATAGAGTGCCTGATGAACTATGGAAGGAGGTTCGTGGCACTGTACAGGAGACAGGAATCAAGACCATCCCCATGGAAAAGAAATGCAAAAAAGCAAAATGGCTGTCTGGGGAGGCCTTACAAATAGCTGTGAAAAGAAGAGAAGTGAAAAGCAAAGGAGAAAAGGAAAGATACAAACATCTGAATGCAGAGTTCCAAAGAATAGCAAGAAGAGATAAGAAAGCTTTCTTCAGCAATCAATGCAAAGAAATAGAGGAAAACCACAGAATGGGAAAGACTAGAGATCGCATCAAGAAAATCAGAGATACCAAGGGAACATTTCATGCAAAGATAGGCTCGATAAAGGACAGAAATGGTATGGACCTAACAGAAGCAGAAGACACTAAGAAGAGATGGCAAGAATACACAGAAGAACTGTACAAAACAGATCTTCAGGACCCAGATAATCACGATGGTGTGATAACTGACCTAGAGCCAGACATCCTGGAATGTGAAGTCAGGTGGGCCTTAGAAAGCATCACTACAAACAAAGCTAGTGGAGGTGATGGAATTCCAGTTGAGCTATTCCAAATCCTGAAAGATGATGCTGTGAAAGTGCTGCACTCAATATGCCAGCAAATTTGGAAAACTCAGCAGTGGCCACGGGACTGGAAAAGGTCAGTTTTCATTCCAATCCCAAAGAAAGGCCATGCCAAAGAATGCTCAAACTACGGCACAATTGCACTCATCTCACACGCTAGTAAAGTAATGTTCAAAATTCTCCAAGCCAGGCTTCAGCAATATGTGAACCGTGAACTTCCAGATGTTCAAGCTGGTTTTAGAAAACGCAGAGGAACCAGAGACCAAATTGCCAACATCCACTGGATCATCGAAAAAGCAAGAGAGTTCCAGAAAAACATCTATTTCTGTTTTATTGACTATGCCAAAGCCTTTGACTGTGTGGATCACAGTAAACTGTGGAAAATTCTGAAAGAGATGGGAATACCAGAACACCTGACCTGCCTCTTGAGAAATTTGTATGCAGGTCAAGAAGCAACAGTTAGAACTGGACATGGAACAACAGACTGGTTCCAAATAGGAAAAGGAGTGCGTCAAGGCTGTATATTGTCACCCTGCTTATTTAACTTATATGCAGAGTATATCATGAGAAATGCTGGGCTAGAAGAAGCACAAGCTGGAATCAAGATTGCCGGGAAAAATATCAATAACCTCAGATATGCAGATGACACCACCCTTATGGCAGAAAATGTAGAGGAACTAAAAAGCCTCTTAATGAAGGTGAAAGAGGAGAGTGAAAAAGTTGGCTTAAAACTCAACACTCAGAAAACGAAGATCATGGCATCCGGTCCCATCACTTAATGGGAAATAGATGGGGAAACAGCGGAAATAGTGTCAGACTTTATTTTTTGGGGCTCCAAAATCACTGCAGATGGTGACTGCAGCCAGGAAATTAAAAGACGCTTACTCCTTGGAAGGAAAGTTATGACCAACCTAGATAGCATATTGAAAAGCAGAGACATTACTTTGCCAACAAAGGTCCGTCTAGTCAAGGCTATGGTTTTTCGAGTGGTCATGTATGCATGTGAGAGTTGGACTGTGAAGAAAGCTGAGCCAAAGAATTGATGCCTTTGAACTGTGGTGTTGGAGAAGACTCTTGAGAGTCCCTTGGACTTCAAGGAGATCCAACCAGTCCATTCTGAAGGAGATCAACCCTGGGATTTCTCTGGAAGGAATGATGCTAAAGCTGAAACTCCAGTACTTTGGCCACCTCATGCGAAGAGTTGACTCATTGGAGAAGACTCTGATGCTGGGAGGGATTGGGGGCAGGAGGAGAAGGGGACGACAGAGGATGAGATGGCTGGATGGCATCACTGACTCAATGGACATGAGTCTGAGTGAACTCCGGGAGTTGGTGATGGACAGGGAGGCCTGGCGTGCTGAGATTCATGGGGTCACAGAGAGTCAGACACGACTGAATGACTGAACTGAACTGAACTCTATAAAAAGGCTTCCCTGGTGGCTCAGAGGTTAAAGCGCCTGCCTCCAATGCGGGAGACCCGGGTTCGATCCCTGGGTTGGGAAGATCCCCTGGAGAAGGAAATGGCAACCCACTCCAGTATTCTTGCCTGGAGAATCCCATGGACAGAGGAGTCTGGTAGGCTACAGTCCATAGGGTCGCAAAGAGTCAGACATGACTGAGTGACTTCCCTTTCTTTCTCTATAAAAAATACCCAGAGTGCAGTCTGAGTTTGACTTCTATCAAAATAAACTGAATTATAAGAGAAAAACATCTTGGTCTCCATTTACTGATTTATACTGACTTACACACGACTTGGTTAATACACTGTCATCTTTGGTCTCTTGGGCAAAGATAGTACAACTTTCACACGTTGTTCCTACCCTCTCTTTCATTGAAAACCCACGTTTTTTCCTACAAATCTGTTAAAATGCATATTGTTAGAAAATGATTGTTGACTTTGCAAAATTTTCCATCCCTCATTTCATTCCATTTATTTATTTACTCCTCAGCAAGTCATCTGTTAAATCTGTTGGATTTTCTGTTCCATCAGGAGAAAAGCATAGAGCTCCATGGTTTCTTTCATAACATTGTGAAACTGAAGCCAGGTCCCAAGTGGACACCCATGATGTCACGTGCTCCGGCCCCAAGTTCCTGAGGTCAGCCACAGGCAGGAACAGGACGATCCTGGTAAGCATTCTGCCATCAGCTATGCCGTCAGTTCTATACTTCTCTCTAGAATGTTCTAGGGGAACAGGAGGGCGGTAGAGGAGGTGAGAATCAGGAAGGCCCCCTCTGACGATGTGTGCCCTGGGCCCTAGTGGCCGACTGCATTCAGGCTTTGTGTGGTCGAAATACACGGCTGCTGGAAGAGAACCCATTCCAGCCTGCCTGCTAGAGCAGACAGTGGTTTCATAAAGGCTGTGAGCAGCCCCAGTGTCTCCAGGACAAGCAAGAACCAGGCAAAGGTCCAAGCACAGCACAGTTCACCCGGTGGGCTATGTTCTTCTAGCGTCAGACCTCTGCTGCTGCCTCACCACCCCTGAACTGGAAGCAGGGGGCTCCGTGGACCATTCCAGGAGAACCAGATGTGGGGCCTTTGTCTTCCCAGCCCTTCTTGCATGCAACTGGGCATCAGCACATGGGGCTCCCTCTAGGTGCACAGGAGTCTAAGAAACAAGGGTCTTTCCCCTCTATTAAATGCAGGTCTAACAGACTCATGATGTGGAAAGGTACCGAAATGTGAAGGAACGTTCAAACAATTTTTGGGCCGCCACCAGAAGCACCGAAGAACTGATGCTTTTGAACTGTGGTGCTGGAGAAGACTCTTGAGAGTCCCTTGGACAGCAAGGAGATCCAACCAGTTCATCCTAAAGGAGATCAACCCTGAATATTCATTGGAAGGACTGATGCTGAAGCTGAAATTCCAATACTTTGGCCACCTGATGCAAAGAACTGACTCACTGGAAAAAACCCTGATGCTGGGAAAGACTGAAGGCAGGAGGAGAAGGGGATGACAGAGGATGAGATGGTTGGATGGCATCACCAACTCGATGGACATGAGTGTGAGCAAACTGCAGGAGTTAGTGAAGGACAGGGAAGCCTGGTGCGCTGTAGTCCATGGGGTCACAAAGAGCCAGCCACGACTGAGCTACAGAACAGCAACAGCAGCCAGGAACATGTATCCAAGATGAACCTCTCTTCTTTCAGGAGCTGAGTTACTCGACTGACCATTATTATCCGGAATTTACAATCAAAAAGAAGCAAGATACCGTCTTTTGAATGTTCTTAAGATACATAATGTATTACTTAAGAAAGTAATGTGTAGATTGAGTCTTTGTAAGATTTCATCCCTGAATTATCAACCACACACATGGGCAGTGGCTATCTGTAGGGAAGGACCATAAAATTTGGACTCTCCTCAAATAAAATTCTTATAGTTTTTTTCAGAAATAGCCAAGGACTGTTGGTACAGGCAGCAACCACAGAGCAAAGCAGGGAAGAATATATGTCCAGGACGCAATTATCTTTTCCAGACATTGAGATGACTGTTATCACCTTGAAAACCTGATGTGTGAAATGTAATTATTTTAAGTTTCTTGGGGCTGGGAAAATATACAGCTGTAACTCACCACCCCATGCTTTCCAAATACACCTTTCTCTCTCCCCTTCAGGATTTTGGTAGAGATGTTACAGATTCTAAAGCTTATCCAAGATACTCAAATTGGGCACAGGGAATCTGCGTGAATCCCTGAAAGCTCGCCAAGGCTGCAGATCAAGGAGGCAGCATCGCCTGCTCCGGTGGGGCGGGCGCTGGTCTGCAGGGTGGGCCCTCGTCTCCATCCCCCGGCCCCTGAGACGGCGCTGCTGTTGAAGGAGTTCACAGGGCGACAAGCGGCCCAGACAGTTCCAACTTGGTTGACATGCTGCCCAAGACCTCAGATCACAGGAGGAAGCTTGAATAATCACCAACACAAAACCCAAGACTTCATGAATTTCATTTCTCACTGGTTATGGACAGAAAATGCTCACCTTGCTTTTAAAATGTCCACATCATTAGATAAAGTACACAGAAAGTGGGCAATAATAACTGAGAGAATAGACTGATATGGAATTTACTCTTAATAAAACTTTCCCAGTTTTCTCCCAGTCTCAGCAGTAAAGTAGTTGAGAAGTGAGGTGAGTCCTAAAGAGAATCATTGCTGAGGGTTCCCCCCACTTTTTAGGTTTTAAAAGTTTTTTTTTTTTAATTTTATTTTTTATTGAAGTATGACTTGCCTAGTGGCTCAGATGGTAAAGCATCTGCCTACAATGTAGGAGACCCGGGTTCAGTCCCTGGGTATGGAAGATCCCCTGGAGAAGGAAATGGCAACCCACTCCAGCATTCTTGCCTGGAAAATCCCATGGACAGTGGAACCTGGTAGACTACAGTCCGTGGGGTTGCAGAGTCGGACAAGACTGAGCAACTTCACTTTCACTTTCATAATTTATTTACAATGTTGTATTCGTTTCAGATGTATAGCAAAGTAATTACATACGCACATATATAGACATGTATAAAATAAGGTGCACTTAAAGACAAAAGCCTCAAAAACTTATATGTGTTTTTATGTGTGTTTATACATGGCTTTTGGAGAAGGCAATGGCACCCCACTCCAGTACTCTTGCCTGGAAAATCCCATGGACGGAGGAGCCTGGTAGGCTGCAATCCATGGGGTTGCTAAGTTGGACACGACTGAGCAACTTCACTTTCACTTTTCACTTTCATGCATTGGAGAAGAAAATGGCAACCCACTCCAGTGTTCTTGCCTGGAGAATCCCAGGGACGGGGGAGCCTGGTGGGCTGCTGTCTATGGGATCGCACAGAGTCGGACACGACTGAAGCGACTTAGCAGCAACATACATGGCTTTATATATGTTTTTGAGGCTATTGTCTTTAAATGCACCTTATTATGAGTGGCTTGTGTTTAATCATGGATTTCTTTAAAGCCACAGCCATGTTTTACTGCCTATTTTTAATTATTCTTCTTAATTCAGTCCTCTTTGCTCCTTGAAGAAGTGGATCTTTCACCAAAAGGGCTAAACCAAGAGTAAAGGGGCCTCTGGCTCTGACAAGGGAGTATAAATTTACACGTGTGTTTAACTGTAGTCAAATAGAATTTAATTATAAATAAACACACATAATTTCTTTCAACATTTCCAGATGACCTCATCACCCCTTTTCCTGTCAGAAATAAACTGAAACCGATTAGATGACTAAGAACAGGAACACTTGGAAGGGCTGGCTCTGAGCATTTTCACGAAATGCTCACGTTTGGCAGCCCAAGCTGACCCACCCAATGATCTGCATGACAGTAATTATACGATAAGGACACATTTTTCTCTGTTCGTGTGATATGGAGGATCTAACACCGCAGAGTGTGTCGTGTCTACAACGGCGATCGGAAACTTTGCAAACAGAGTCGTTTCTGCAGGTTTTATAAATGCCTTATCATTCATCTATCTGAATATTGTCCCTATAAAGCCAGGAGCTAACGTGGCACAATCTTTATAGCCTCCTTTTTCTTCCATGATTTTTCATCCTAAAGTTCAGTGACGGCTGCTCTTTCTGAGGAGCGGGAGCATCGCTAAGCTGCTAAGCCCATCTTCCCAGCCAGCAGGCAGAACACAGCCAGAGCCACGCAAACACCCCCGTACCTGGAGGTGATGTGGGGAGCAGCGGGGCTCCGCTCGCACACCTGCGCCCCTGGAAGGCCTCCTCCAGCTCCTGGCCCAGCCTGATTGGCCTGCCTCCGGCTCTCGCCCCGCTCTGATTGGCTCGCAGTGACGTCACGGGGCCCGCACGCCAGCGCTTCGGGCCAGCTCCGTGCCCCACGGGGTGGCTGCGATGCGCGCCTCATTAGTCTCGCAGAGTCTATCCGGTACCGAGGTGAAGGTGAGAAAAGATGACAGGGCTTGCACACAAAATGAGCAGCTATTAATCCCTCCGCTCTAGGAAGCCCACCTGCACGGTGGTGGAGACTCTTCAGGGACCCCCAGAGACTACTTCTGCCAGCTTGAAGTGGGGCGGGGGGCGGGGAGGCTTTTCCTCAGGTTGATCTGCACGCCCCCTCCACCCCGTGGAATTGAGAGGTGCCAGGGACCTCCTTCAGGGTTATTTATCAGTAGTGTTTCCTCCTTATTTACACGGAGCTTGACCACACTGGTTCTGCTAACCCGAGTTCGAAAGTATTCAGCCTCTAGAACATATACTGGAGGGAATGTTCAATTTTCTACTAGGAACTGGTGCAGAAGTCACTGTCCTCTAGCATCATTCCGACAAGATTTGATTTCTTCCGATGTAGTCTGAATTCATGGCATCCAACTGTGTCTGAGAAACCCATGTGGCTGTCTTCCTAATTTTGTTCAACACACGTTTATCAACCACCTGCTACACAGCAGACACTCTACCAGGAATCAAAGTAAGAACATGATTAGAATAACAAGCCAAGGAAGCAGCCATTTGACAAAGAAAAGCTCAGATCCTGAAACAAGACAGTCTGGGCCCAGCACACGTGCAGCACTGACCCTGCGTCAGGCAGTTCCACACAGCTGTATATACGTTACCCCTTTTTATTCTCATGGAATTCTGCGGAGCAGTATATCAGTTAGCACTGGCTAGGTTTTGCTGAAGTAGCAAGCATTCTCTCGTCAGAGGCTTATAGCTATGTTTGCTTCTTGTCATTGCAATGATTTGGGGGGTCTTCCGAGCTTCCTAGGGCAGCTCCCTCCATGAACTGGTCCAGCTGCAGCCAGATTAGTCTTCAGGCATCTTTCTGTTCACACATCCCCCATAGAGTCCAGGGCAAGGGGCGATCAGGATAGAAAATGGAGCTGCTGCTGCTAAGTCGCTTCAGTCGTGTCCAACTCTGTGCGACCCCATAGACGGCAGCCCACCAGGCTCCCCCGTCCCTGGGATTCTCCAGGCAAGAACACTGGAGTGGGTGAAAACGGAGCACAGGCTATTAAATGTTTCTCTGGAAGAGACCCAGATCACTCTCACCCGCATTTTATTTGCCAAAGAAGTCATGTGAAGATGACTGTCTTCCAGGTATTTGAGGAAGTGCATCCTCATGTCCATGCCCACAAGGACAGGAGAACTCTCCTTTGTGCCCACCTGCAGCCATGCAGATTCCGCGGGTGAATGACTCACATGCAGTTTATTGAGGAATACAGTGCAGTTCAGACAGGTTATGCAATCAGCGGTCATTGTGCTGAATTTGACCCAGGCAGCCCCTCTGTGGAATTGAGCCCTTAACCACCACTACAGCTGCTCCATTATAATCTGCCATTGCATCAGAACCCAAGGAGCGGGGTAAAACCCAGGGAGCTCAGGGAGTGGTGCCTAGAGTTTCACTGGACTCCAGCCAGGTCTGGGAGTTGGACAGGGATGTCCTCCAAGGCAGCAGAGGAGGGGATCAAGGAGATGCAGGAAGGTTGTTAGGTCCTTACCATTTCAGTCCTTTATTGTGCCCATCCTTGCATGAAGTGTTCCCTTGATATCTCCAGTTTTCTTGAAGAGATCTCTAGCGGAAATCAAGATTACCAGGAGAAACATCAACAACCTCAGATGTGCAGGTGATACCACTCTAATGACAGAAAGCAGTGAGGGACAAAGAGCATCTTGATGAGAGTGAAAGAGGAGAGTAAAAAGTGTTGGCTGAAAACTCAACATTCAAAAAACTAAGATCACAGCATCTGGTCCCATCACTTCATGGCAAGTAGAAGAGGAAAAAGTAGAAGCAGTGAGAGATTTTCTATTTTGGGGCTCCAAAATCACTGCAGATGGTGACTGCAGCCATAAAATTAAAAGACACTTGCTCCTTGGAAGAAAAGCTATGACAAACCCAGACAGCGTATTGAAAAGCAGAGACGTCACTTGGCCCACAAAGGACTGTATAGTCAAAGCTATGATTTTTCCAGTAGTCACATACAGATGTGAGAGTTGGACTTTAAAGAAGGCTGAGCTCCAAAGAATTGATGCTTCCAAATTGTGATGCTGGGGAAGACTCTTGAGAGTCCCTTGGACTCCAAGGAGTCCAGTCAATCCTAAAGGAAATCAACCATAAATATTCATTGGAAGGACTGACGCTGAAGCTGCAATCCTTTGGCCACCTGATGTAAAGAGCCGACTCATTGGAAAAGACCCTGATGCTGGGAAAGATTGAGGGCAGGAGAAGAAAAGGGTGACAGAGGATGGTATGGTTGGATAGCATCACCGACTCAATGGACATGAATTTGAGCCAAGTACAGGGAGGCCTGGCGTGCTCTAGTCCAGGGTGTCACAAAGAGTCAGACACGACTGAGCCACTGAACAACAACCAAAGCAGCAGCAGCAAGGCTGTGTCCAGCATGGGTGGTGAGGACCAGGGTGTGGGATGGAGACTGAACATCACAGGTCCACAGGGCCAGTTCCAAACAAGCCCTGGCTAATCTGCAGGAGGCCCTCATCTGGCCCCTGGCCTCCGATTGACTGCTGAAGCACCCTGGGTGAGCTCAACAGGTGGCCCCTTTTCATTCTCGATCGCCTTCATTTACTCCCCGGCGAGTCATGGCTGTGACCCACGGAGGGGCCACTTGTAAAGCTTGTTAATATTGTCCCTGAGAGGCCACACGATGTGTATGCTCCTTAACTGATGTACAGTTGACATGTAATACAATGTACATTTCAGATGTCCTTACGTAGTGATTTGACATTTGTATTATTTGGAATGATCACCACAATAGTCTAGTGACTCCCATCCCAAACAAGTTACCACCGCATCATCGCCTGTATCCTCATTCTCCTTACTGCATCCCTTTGTCATATCATTTTATAACTGGAGGTTTGTACACCTTAAACTCCTTTACCTATTTCACCCCACCCCTCTCCCTTCCCCTCTGACAACCACCCTTTTGTTATCTGTATCTATGAGTTTGTTTGCTTGTTTGCTTCATTTGTGTTTCTCAGATTCCACATGTTAGTGAGATCATTTGTCTTTCTCTGTCTGATTTATTGTGTGCACGCTCAGTCATGTCTGATTCTTTGTGACCCTATGGACTGTAGCCCACCAGGCTCCTCTGTCCATGGGATTTTCCAGGCCAGAATACTGGAGTGGGTTGCCATTTCATTCTCCAGGGGATCTTCCAGACCCAGGGATCAACCTGCGTCTCCTGCACTGCAAGCAGATTCTTTACGCTATGCCACCATTTATCGCACTTAGCATAATATCCTCTAAGTCCGTCCATGTTGTTTCAAATGGCAAGATTTCATTTTTAGTATGGCTAATATGCCAGATATATATAATACGCCATTATATATGTATATATGTCTTTTTTAATCCATTCATCTACTGATGGGCACTTAGGTTGATTACATATCTTGGCTATTGTAAATAATGCTGCAATGACTATTAGTGTGTATATATATATATATATATATATATATATCTGATTTCGTGGTTTTTTCCATGCAGACACCCCAAAGTGGAATTGCTTAATCATAAGGCAGCTCTACTTTAAGTGTCTTGAGGAACCCTCGTATGTTATCTACAGCGGCTACACCAGTTAACATTCCTACCAACAGTGTTTGAAGATTCTTTTTTCTCCACATCCTTGCCAGTGTTTGATATTTCTCATCTTTTTGATGATAGCCATTCTGACAGGTGTGGAGTAATTGTCTCGTTGTGGTTTTGATTTGTATTTTTCTGATAACTGGTGATATTGAGCACCCTTTCATGTGCCCATTGGCCGTGTATATGTCTTTGGAAAAATGTCTCTAAGTGGCCAGAACAGGCATATTTGTCTTATTACTGACTTTAAACAAAATCCTTTCCAGTTTCCACTGTTGAGTATGAGTTGACTGTAGATTTGTCATATGTGGCCTTAGTTATGTTGAGATGCCTACAACATAGGTATAGGTTACAGGTTCCCTCTATACCTACTTTGTTGAGGGGATTTTTTAATCATAAATAGTTGTCGAATTTTGCCAAAGCTTTTTCTATGTCTACAGAGATCATCGTATGTATTTTATTCTTCAGTCTGTTCTTGTGCTGTATCACATCAATTGATTTGCGGGTGTTGGACCATCTTGTGACCCCTGAGGTGAATCCCATTTGATCATGGTGTATAATCCTTTTATCGTACTGTTGAATTTGGTCTGCTAACATTGTGTTGAGGATGTTTGCATCTATATTCATCAGTAACACTGGCTTGAACTTTTCTTTTTTGATGGCATCTTGATTTGCTTTTGGTATCAGGGCAATGATAGCCCCACAGAATGTGTTGGGAAGCATTCTCTCCTCTTCAGTTTTTTATACTTTGGGAAGGATGGTGTTCTCTCTCAGTTTGGTGAAGCCATCACATCCTGAACACTTTTGTTGATTGGAAGGTTTTATTTTGTTTCTTTTCCCACTGATTCAGTTTCATTACTGATAATCAATCTGTTCATATTTTCTGTTTCTTCCTGATTCAGTATTGAGAGACTGTATATTTCCAGGAGTTTATTCATTTCTTATCCGTTATCCATTATATTGGTGTATAATTCTTTTGCCAACAAAGGTCCATCTAGTCAAAGTTATGGATTTTCCAGTAGTCATGTATGGATTTGAGAGTTGGACTCTAATGAAAGCTGAGTACTGAAGAGTTGATACTTTTGAACTGTGGTGTTGGAGAAGACTCTTGAGAGTCCCTTGGACTGCAAGGAGATCCAACCAGTCCATCCTAAAGGAAGTAAGTCTGAATATTCATTGGAAGGACTGATGCTGAAGCTGAGACTCCAATACTTTGGCCACCTGATGTGAAGAACTGACTCATTGGAAAAGACCCTGATGCTGGGAAATTTGAAGGTGGGAGGAAAAGGGAACGACAGAGGATGAGATGGTTGGATGGCATTACCAACTCAGTGGTCATGAGTTTGAGTAAGCTCTGGGAGTTGGTGATGGACAGGGAGACCTGGCGTGCTGCAGTCCATGGGGTCACAAAGAATTGGACATGACTGAGCGACTGAACTGAACTGAATTGCTCATAACTGTCTCTTACAATCCTTTATATTTCTGTGGTATTAGTTAAAACTTATCTTTCATTTTATATTATTTTGGAGGATCCTCTTTCTTTTTTTGGAAGAGTCTGGCCAAATTTTGTCAATCTGATTTATCTTCTCAAAGGATTAGCTTTTAGTTGCATCGATCATTTTTAGGCACTATTTTATTATGTACACTTTGACCTCCTTCAATAACTTTGGGCTTTGTTTGTTCTTCTTTTTCTGGTTCCTTTAGATGTAAGGTCAGATCATTTGTTTTAGATTTTTTTTTCTTTTTTCTGAAGTGGACTTGTATTGCTATAAACGTCCCTCTTAGAATTGCTTTTGCTGTGTCCTGTGGATTTTGGATTGATGCATTTCCATTTTTGTTTGTCCTTAGGTGTTTTTTATTTCCTCTGACGTCTTCAGTGGCTCATTGGTTGTTTAGTCACATATTGTTTGGGCTCCATCCATGACCTTGTGTTTTTTGCTTCTTAGAGTGCATTTCTAGTTTTGGATCATTGTGGCTGGAAAAGATGCTTGATATAACTTTAATTTTCTTAAATTTATTGAGACATATTTTGTGGCCTAGCCTGTGATCTATCCCGGAGAATGTTTCTCGTGCACTTGAAAAGAATATGTATTCTGCTGCTATGGGCTAGAATGCTCTCTATATACTTATTACGCCCATCTGACCTAATGTGACATCCGAGGCCTGTTTCTCCTCATTGACTTCTCTGGATCATCTGTCCGTTGAGGTAAGTGAGGTGTTGGAATCTCCCATTATTACTGTGTTACTGTCAGTTTCTGTCTTTCTGTGTGGTAATATTTGCTTTATGTGTTTAGGGGCTCCTGTGTTGGGTGCATATATATTTATATATATTTATAGTTGTTATATCTTCTCATTGAATGGATCCCTCTATCATTATGTAGTGTCCCTCTCTGTATCTTGCAACAGTCTTTTGTTTTAAAGTCTATTTTGTCTGATATGAGTATTGCATAAAATTTTTATCAGGTAGAATTTGTTTACCTGGCCAATATAATTTACTTAGTTCCAATGATTATCTGCAACTTTTTTTCTTTATTTGCTGTTGGATTAAAAATAATAATATTTGAAACTGCAACATAAAATGCGTTAGCTATGTTTCTTGAATCTGAGCAATTCTTAAACCCTTCAAAATGCTTGAAGACTCCCATTACTCACTTATTTTGACTTTTGTTATAATATTGCTTAAATTTCTATAATTTGAATAGTGGGTATAAATGCCTATACTTATATCAGCCATACAACTGTAAAACTAAAATGGATTTTAAATTAAATACAAACAAAATTTCAAATCCAATATAATTCCAATTGCAATATAAATTTAATGTGACAGATAAGATTGTTTTCTTGAAACACAATTGGGGAAGGACAGCAGGTCAGCCCGCCTCACGATCTTGTATTACTTGTCCACAGTGCCTGTAATCGAATATTAGAGAGTAATTCAACTAACATTCAAATATCCCAGGGTGGGTGATACTGTAATTCATGTTCATCAGTCAATGTCTCTGCTCCCGAGTTCTGAGGAAATGCAAGGTTCTCTGGTTCCACAAATGTTTGATCCTGATTTCACCATAAGAAGAATGTTTTTAAACTCTTAAGTTTAAAATAATACACAAGCCAGTGTATGGTAAACCAGACGGAACCACTGGAGGCCCTGGCGTGTGGTGAGTAGCTCTGGTCACTGGGTGTTTGGAGTACAGGCTTTCATCGGCCTGTGCCTCGTCTAGATGTGGCTGTTGGATGCGGAGCGCTGCGGCTCCATGTGGCCACTTCAGAACAAAGCCATGTGCATCTTGACGTGGTAACACGTGCAGCACGGGCACCTCTAATAGCTGTGCAAGGCCGAGTTACATGTGACACTTCCCACATAATAGAGCATACATGTATTACATTTATTACATGTGAGAAGCTTGGGTGACTCTAGCTGACCTTTAAAATGATGAATAACCTCCGTGGACAACTTGGGGTTAAACTATAATGCTTTATACCTGGGCATAAGGCAAGGGAAGAGATGGGAATTTTAAGAAACAAACAAGCATAACTTCTGGTTGTTTTGAAACTTTGAGTAGAAACCTAACCAAAATCAACAGTGAGGTATGTGAGGTATTAAAATTATGACACGATTTAAGCTACGTTCTTTATATGGAAGAGCGAAGACTCACACTGGTGTGGAAGCGTCATCAGACACGTGGAGCCCCTCCCATCACAGGCCTAGGGAGCGTCAGATGCGGTCTCGTGCCGTTGTGTCTTCAGTGATTCAACTTGACAACTGCCGCATGTTGTTGTTGCTGTTCAAGCTACTATACGGGTTTAGTTGAAGCACAACTTGACTTTGCAATTAGAAAAGTTTGTGTTTCAATTTTAAAAGTTTCCACAAGCTGCAGTTGCTTGTTTTTGTAAGTTTGAGGATCTTGATACTATATAAGCTGAATAAACTTGCATAAAAATGAGTGATAAGGCAAATATGCACATAATTAACAACCCTAATTAAAATTTTGCTTTCATAAAAATATCTCAACTTTCTGATTGATTTGATGACAGAGGATGAAATGGTTGGATGGCATCACTGACTCGACTGACTTGAGTTTGAACAAGCTCCAGGAGTTGATGACGAACAGGGAAGCCTGGCATGCTGCAGTCCATGGGGTCACAAAGAGTCAGACACGACTGAGCAACTGAACCGAACTGAATATAAACTTGAACGTATCCTATCAATTTATATGACTCCAATACTATTTCCTTCTTTTTTATATCCTAAGGCTTTAAAGAAACAAATGATAATTTTAACACAGAGCTATGCTGCAAAAAGGAAAGTTATCAGTGTGCTGAAATAACTTTTCCTTGACAAGTAGAGACAGAAATACTGTAAATAAGGTTTAAAGTTTAAAATTAAGTAATTTTTATTATGGAAAGGGAAAGTAGGCATGAAGTATTCTAATGAGAGGATCTAAGAATAGGGCACCCAGAACTTCTGAAAAAAGAAGATAGCAGAGCCATAGGTGAGGATCAGCAAGGGTGACTTGGTAGAATTTAGATCATACTCTACCCATTGTCTTAAATATGTCAAGGTTCCAGTGGGGATAATCTGTTAGGGTACACAGATAAGCCTAGTTTGATATTGAAGTTTCAAATTCTTTTTTTACTACTTTTATTAATTCAAAAGTGATGAAATATAAATTTATTTAGGCTGTTCTGATATTGACAATGCATTATTGAAAGTATATTAGGTGTAAAATGTGTCAAGACTAAATTGACTTTATTTTATATATTCAGTGGTATTCTATGTTAAGAAAACCATTAAAGTAAATCTTCACATCAGCCAGTCAATAGGCAAAAACAGATAATTAGATGAAAAATATTTTAAAAATATTAGTTCCTGGGACTTCCCTGGCGGTCCAGTGGCTAAGACCCCATACTCTCAATGTAGAGGGCCTGGGCTTGACCCCTGCTCAGGGAACTGGATACCACAGATCACACCTAAGGACCCCACATGCCACAACGAAGACCTAACACAGCCAGATAAATATATAAACGTATTAATTAATTGTGGGTGCTGTGTGCTATGTCGCTTCAGTTGTGTCTGACTCTGCAACCTGCCAGGCTCCTTGGTCCATGGGATTCTCCAGGCAAAACTACTGGAGTGGGTTCTCATTCCCTTCTCCAAGGGATCTTCCCCATCTGGGGCCTGAACCTGCGTCTCTCATGCCTATTGGATTGGCAGGCAGGCTCTTTACCACGGGCACAACCTGGGGAGCTGCTGCCGCCGCCGCTGCTGAGTTGCTTCAGTCATGTCCGACTCTGTGCAACCCCACAGACGGCGGCCCAGCAGGCTCCCCGTCCCTGGGATTCCCCAGGCAAGAACACTGGAGTGGGGTGCCGTTTCCTTCTCCAGTGCATGAAGGTGAAAAGTGGAAGTGAAGTCGCTCAGTCGTGTCCGACTCTTAGCGACCCCGTAGACTGCAGCCCACCAGGGTCCTCCATCCATGGGATTTTCCAGGCAAGGGTACTGGAGTGGGGTGCCATTGCCTTAGTGATCAATAAATAGATATTAAAATCTCTTAATATATTTTTAATTATATCCCCTCAAACAAATAGCTAAGAATCAGAAATACTCTCCAAGTCAATGCTATTATTTTTTCCCCATAAGTTCAAGTCAATGCAATTAGGAAAGAAAAATACAAGTTACAAATAATAGAGAGGAGACAACATTGTCGTATTTGCTTAAGATAAAAATGTATACATGGCCACGTAAGAGACTTCACCGAAACGCTGTTAGAGCTGATGAGAGATGTGACTTGTGATCATATATCAGCAGATGCATAAACTACATGGAAAAAGAAATACAGTTTATAGTAATGTGTGTATGTCTGTATATTAAAAAATACAGACATATATAATTTAGTATTACAACTTTGGCATGGCATGTGTCAGTTGCATCCAACTCTTTGTGAATCCTTGAACTGTATCCCTCCAGGCTCCTCTGTTCATGGGATATTCCAGGCAAGAATACTGGAGTGGGTTGCTATTTCCTTCTCTAGAGGATCTTCCCAACCCAGGAATTGAACCCTTGCTTCTTGCCTCTCCTGCATTGGCAGGAGGGCTCTTTACCAGTTGAGCTACAGTGGCAGCCCTCGAATACAGGGCTCAAATTGTATAAACTGCTTTCCTAAAGCAAAGACTACATCAGAGGAAGCCCCTGATGGCCAGTGGAAAAGAATCCACCTGCCATTGCACCAGTGCAGGAGACGTGGGTTTGATTCTTGGGTCAGGAAGATCTCCTGGAGGAAGAAATGGCAACTCACCCCAGTATTCTTGCTTGGGAAATCCCATGGACAGTGGAGTCTGGCAGAGAATTGGACATGACTTACTTAGAATATTACTAAATTTTTCTAAAGCTTATTTGGAAGTAAAAAATACGTAGCAAATAGTCACTTTAAGATGCCAAGCAGGCCTTTTCTGGTCATCCAGTGGTTAAGAATCCACCTGCTAATACAGGGGAAATGGGTTTGATTCCTAGTCTGGGAGGATTCCATATACCACAGGTCAACAAAGTCATGCACCACAGCTACTGAACCCACTACACTCGAGTCTGCATGTTACAGCTACTGAGTCTGTGTGCCCTCGTGCCCACGCTCCACAGTGAGAGAAGCCGCTGCAGTGAGAGGTCCCCCGCATCTCACCCAGAGAGTTGACCTCGTCTACCGCAACCAGAGAAAGCCTGCTCACAGCAGCAACGATCCAACGCCACCAGAAGTAAATTAAAACAATATTTAAAAAAATATGCCAGCAGTAAAGTATGATCTTACAAAAGCACAAGAATTAAAACACTTACGAGCGGACCAATGAGATATGCTGGGAAGCCCAGACATAGGCTCAGCTATGAGTTAAGAACTTGATAGATTATGTCAGCATTTCTGATAATAACAAAGAGTCATTGTTTTTAAAAGAATGACTTTCAGCTGTTGCCTAATTATTTTTTCAAATTAAAAAATACCAAAATTAATTTCTGATGATATATATATATAATTATGCATATATTTTTGCAGGTTTACTATTACACATTATGTACATATATATTACATATTTGTACATACATGTACGTGTGTGTGTGTGTGTACTCAGTCATGTCTGACTGGCTGTGACTCCATGGACTGTAGCCCACCAGACTCCTCTGCCCGTAAGAGTCTCCAGTCAAGACTACTGGAGTGGTTGCCATTTCCTCCTCGAGGGGATCTTCCTGACCCAGAGCTCAAACCTGCATCTTTTACTTCTCATGCACTGGCAGGCGATTTCTTTACCATGATACCAGGCTTCCCTGGTGTCTGAGATGGTAAAGCGTCTGCCTGCAGTGTAGGAGACCCAGGTTCGATCCCTGGCTTGGGAAGATCCTCTGGAGAAGGAAATGGCAACCCACTCCAGTGCACTCCAGAAAATCCCATGGACGGAGTAGCCTGGTATGCTGCAGGCTGAGAGACTTCACTTTTCCTTTCCCTGTGCGGCAGATGACATATGTGTATACAATGTATACAATTAAAAGTATAAAGTCAAATCCACCAGGAGAGTGCTATCCAGTGGGAATATTATGTGAAGTACAGAGGCAGTTGTAAACTTCTAGTGGCCATGTGAGAAAAGTATAGGGAGAAGGTGAAACTGATTTTAATAACATTTTATTTAATCCAGTATATCATAATTATGTCATTTCAACTTGTACGCAATCGAAAAAATATTTTTAAGTAGTTTTACCTTTTTTTCTTACTAAAACTTTGCAACCCATGGGTGTTTTCTACTTAAAGCACACTTCATTTGCTCGAGCCACATTTTAATGGCACTGGGCAGTAGATAACAATAAGATAAAACAAGATAAAAACAGATGAGCATTTACCTTTATAATCTCCTATAAGAAAAGTCCTCCTACTCATAACACCAAAGGCAAAAAAAAAAAAAGTAAAAGGTTAGTGTTACATCCATATTTGTTTAAAATCTTCTTTATGTAAAAGTAATTATTAAAATAACACAAATATGTATCAGAGCAAGGTAATACTTTAAAAATGAGCAAAACTCATTCAACAATTCATAAAACTGAAATGCAAGAAGTAAGCAAATAAAACGGAAAAGAACTTTAAAGATTGTGCAAATTCAAACAGTGCCTGCTTTAAAACAATCTGCCTAAGATCCTCTGTTGCTTCATTTGTAAAATTAGACCAAGAACTCCGCCTGTGCCATATGGCTATTGCGAGGATTAAATAAGAGAGTGAGCAGAGGCCCTGGAACACAGCAGACAAGCAATAAATCTTACCTCGTTTCCAGAGACAACTTTTTGGATGATAAACATACATAGGGAATAAACAATTTGTAAATTAGAATTATTTATACAATCATTTAGCCAATTAAAACAATCTCATTCTTACCTCACACGGATCATTTTCTGTAAGAGACACAATTTGACAATTAAATATGCATTGTATCTTCTTATCTCTCTCTGGTTTCTTTTCAGTCATCACTTGTGAATAGATATAGTTTTAGAGAAGGCCTGCATGCTAAGTCACTTCAGTTGTATCCAACTCTTTGCCACCCTATGGACTGTAACCCACCAGTCTCCTCTGCCCATGGGATTTCCCAGGCAAGAATACTGGAGTGCGTTGCCATGCCCTCCTCCATGGGATCTTCCTGACCCAGGAATCGATCCTGCTTCTCTTAAGTCCTCTGCATTGGCAGGCGGGTTCTTTACCACTGCCACCTCCTGGGAAACTCAGAGAAGGCCTGCAGAGCTCAAATTAATCATCATGAGCCCATGCATCACAGGGCTGGGTTTCAGGGACTAGACCAGCACCCAGGGGCTCTTGCGATCCATGAGCCCACCTACTGCCTAAAGGCCAATGGTAGGGGCTAACCCCAGGAGGGAAAGGCGATCAACTTGAAGACTTCTTAGAAGCTCATTTACACTTGTGTTTGAATCCATTTCTGTGTTGTTTTCAGCCCTATCCTCAAAATGAAAATACACTAGAATTTAAAGCACATTTGAACTTCAGACCCTGTACAATTAACTGTAAGAACAGGCATTTAAATATTATTTTACTATCACATATTTTTAGTATAGGAAGACTCTCAGAAAATATTAAACTTGAAAATATTTTTAAGGATATTTGGAAGTGAAAGCAGGAAAAAGTTGTTGGAAGACTTGAGCCTAAAACCCAGAACCTCGGAGACCCAAGGCATGATTTTTCACGGTGTCCCGTCATGCAGAATATTTCAAAGTTAACAAATGGCTAACCTTCACAATAGAATTTAATTTTGTTGTGGTTTAGTCACTAATTTGTGCCCATCTCTTTGAGATACGATGAAATGCAGCACACCATGCTTCCCTGTCCTTCATTATCTCCTGGACTTTGCTCAAACTTATGTCCATTGAGTCGCTGATGGCATCCAACCATCTCATCTGTCACTCACTTCTCCTGCCCTCGTTCTTTCCCAGCATCAGGGTCTTTTCCAGTGAGTCTGTTTTTCACACCAGGTGGCCAAAGTATTGCAGCTTCAGCTTCAGCATCAGTCCTTCCAATGAGAATTCAGGGTTGATTCCCTTTAGTATTGACTGGTTTGATCTCCTTGCTGCCCAAGAGACTCTCAAGAGTACTGGTTTGATCTCCTTGCTGCCCAAGAGACTCTCAAGAGTCTTCTCCAACACCACAGTTGGAAAGCATCCGTTCTTTGGTGCTCAGCCTTCTTTATGATCCAATTCTCACATCCTTACATGACAACTGGAAAACCCGCAAGCTTGACTATACGGACCATGTTGGCAAAGTGATGTCTCTGCTTTTTAACATACTGTCTAGGTTTGTGATAGCTTTCCTTTCAAGAAGCCAGCGTCTTTTAATTTCATGGTTGCAGTCACCATCTGCAGTGATTTTGGAGCCCAAGAAAATAAAATCTGTCACTGTTTCCGCTTTTTGCCATAAAGTGATGGACCGTATGCCATGATCTTGTTCTATACCCCAGCCACTAGTGCTGAAGAAAGTGAAGTGAAACAGTTCTGTGAAGACCTACGAGACTTTCATTTTAATGTCTGTTTGATGCGCTGTGTTTGTCCTTTTTAGCAAGTGTTTATTTACCTGGCTGCGCAGGGCCTTTGCTGCCGCCCTCGGGCTCTCTCCGGTCGCATTGAGCACTGCGGTGGCTTCCTCTGCCACAGAGCACAGACTCCAGAGCTTGGGCTCCATAACTGGGCTCACAGGCTTTGTTGCCCTTTGGCATGTGAAACCTGCCTCAACCAGGGTGGAGCCCGTGTCCCCTGCATTTGGCAATTGTCAGTCACCAGACCACCAGGAAAGTCCCTAAGTTGCACATTCCTGACGAGTAGAGTGGCTGAGCGGTGTCTGGTCTAGACGGGCACACACGTGCACGCACGCCCCCATGCACACTCCACACGGGCAGGCACACACAGGCACACACGTGCACGCACGCCCCCATGCACACTCCACACAGGCAGGCACACACGGGCACACACAGGCACGCACGCCCCCATGCACACTCCACACGGGCAGGCACACACAGGAACACACGCCCTCATGCACACTCCACACGGGCAGGCACACACGGGCACACACGTGCACCCACGCCCTCACGCACACTCCACACAGACAGGCACACACGGGCACACACGTGCACGCACGCCCCCACGCACACTCCACACAGGCAGGCACACACGGGCACACACGGGCACGCACACTCCACACGGGCAGGCACACACAGGCACACACGTGCACGCACGCCCTCACGCACACTCCACACGGACAGGCACACACGTGCACGCACGCCCTCATGCACACTCCACACGGGCAGGCACACACGGGCACACACGTGCACGCACGCCCTCACGCACACTCCACACGGACAGGCACACACGTGCACGCACGCCCCCATGCACACTCCACATGGACAGGCACACACGGGCACACACGTGCACGCACGCCCTCATGCACACTCCACACGGGCAGGCACACACGGGCACGCACGCCCTCATGCACACTCCACACGGACAGGCACACACGGGCACACACGTGCACGCACGCCCTCATGCACACTCCACACGGGCAGGCACACACGGGCACACACGTGCACGCACGCCCTCACGCACACTCCACACGGGCAGGCACACACAGGCACACACGTGCACGCACGCCCTCACGCACACTCCACACGGACAGGCACACACAGGCACACACGTGCACGCACGCCCTCACGCACACTCCACACGGGCAGGCACACACAGGCACACACGTGCACGCACGCCCTCATGCACACTCCACACGGGCAGGCACACACAGGCACACACGTGCACGCACGCCCTCACGCACACTCCACACGGACAGGCACACACGGGCACACACGTGCACGCACGCCCTCATGCACACTCCACACGGACAGGCACACACGTGCACGCACGCCCCCATGCACACTCCACATGGACAGGCACACACGGGCACACACGTGCACGCACGCCCTCATGCACACTCCACACAGGCAGGCACACACGTGCACGCACGCCCTCATGCACACTCCACACGGGCAGGCACACACGGGCACGCACGCCCTCACGCACACTCCACACGGACAGGCACACACGTGCACGCACGCCCCCATGCACACTCCACATGGACAGGCACACACGGGCACACACGTGCACGCACGCCCTCATGCACACTCCACACGGGCAGGCACACACGGGCACGCACGCCCTCATGCACACTCCACACAGACAGGCACACACGGGCACACACGTGCACACACGCCCTCATGCACACTCCACACGGGCAGGCACACACAGGCACACACGTGCACGCACGCCCTCATACACACTCCACACGGGCAGGCACACACAGGCACACACGTGCACACACGCCCTCATGCACACTCCACACGGGCAGGCACACACAGGCACACACGTGCACGCACGCCCTCACGCACACTCCACACGGGCAGGCACACACAGGCACACACGTGCACGCACGCCCTCACGCACACTCCACACGGACAGGCACACACGGGCACGCACGCCCTCATGCACACTCCACACGGGCAGGCACACACGTGCACGCACGCCCTCACGCACACTCCACACGGACAGGCACACACGTGCACGCACGCCCCCATGCACACTCCACATGGACAGGCACACACGGGCACACACGTGCACGCACGCCCTCATGCACACTCCACACGGGCAGGCACACACGTGCACGCACGCCCTCATGCACACTCCACACGGGCAGGCACACACGTGCACGCACGCCCTCATGCACACTCCACACGGGCAGGCACACACAGGCACACACGTGCACGCACGCCCTCATGCACACTCCACACGGACAGGCACACACAGGCACACACGTGCACGCACGCCCTCATGCACACTCCACACGGACAGGCACACACAGGCACACACGTGCACGCACGCCCTCATGCACACTCCACATGGGCAGGCACACACGTGCACGCACGCCCCCATGCACACTCCACATGGACAGGCACACACGGGCACACACGTGCACGCACGCCCTCATGCACACTCCACACGGACAGGCACACACGGGCACACACGTGCACGCACGCCCTCATGCACGCTCCACACGGGCAGGCACACACAGGCACACACGTGCACACACGCCCTCATGCACACTCCACATGGACAGGCACACACGTACACGCACGCCCTCATGCACACTCCACACGGGCAGATGCAGCCAAGCTTTTGAACCTTCAATGTCACAGAACTGCTCGGCCCTGATGGTGGCCAGGAGCTGAAATCACTACCTTGCAAGAGTCCACGTTTGATTGAGTCTCCAAATTAATGGCCTCAAATAAAGACTTAATTTAGATTTAATAGGACAGTGAGTGCACGCTAATTAAAGACAAAACGATTCTTTAAAAGGTGTTTATGGAGGTTTAAGAACTATGTGACGGAAGCAGACGGTCGTATGCTGTGCTCGCTAAACCTCCGTAGTGGGCTCTTATTAATCAGTTGGGGTTTAATCATCAGGAAAGACCTTTCTCAGTAAATCTCAATTGCTTCACAGAGAAGAATCCTGGCTATGCAGCAAAATGTCTAGGGCTTAATTGTTTCATGGAATACCTCTGGCGTCCGTGAGACACTTCTGCTGTGATTCACTGACTCCTTTTATTTTGTTATCCTTTTTCTACCGTTAGTTTTTTTTTTTTAATTTAAATGGGATGTCATTCAGACATTCTTGTACTTTATACTGCTTTATATATTTTTATAGTTTATTGTTAAAAATTAAAATGATGTTTTAGTACTTTTCATGGGCTTCCCCAGTGACTCAGTGGTAAAGAATCTGCTGCCAGTGCAGGAGAGCAAGAGTCGTGGGCTCGATCCCTCAGTCAGGAAGACCCCCTGGAGGGGCAAATGGCAACCTACTCCAGTATCCTTGCCTGGACAATTCCAAGGACAGAGAAACCCGGCGGGCTACAGTCCATTGGGCTGCAAAGAGTCGGACAGGAGTAACACAACACCCCCACCCCTCCCTTTTTTATTTTAAGTACTTGTCTATTTTAAGGTAGAGATATTTTTATGACTTGCACAAAAATTCATGCTGAAAAAAACAGGCATTATTAGAGATATACTCAAGTAATTAAGCTTTTTTGACACAATAGATATTATCAAGTCAATAAATCAGAACCCACTTGTCTTAGTCAGCTTGGGCTCCGTAACAAATGTCACAGATTGGGCAGCTTAAACAGCAGATGTTGAATGCTCACAGTTTTGGAAGCTGAGAGCATGGTGCAGCTGGTGAGGACTCTGCCCAGAGTGCAGATGGCCGCAGGCACACTGTGTCTTCAGGTGGCTTTGACATAGAGAGTGTGAGTGGAGAGGCCTCTGGGGTGTCTGTCTCTTCACATAAGGACCCCAGTCCTACTGAATCAGTACTGTGACCTCATGTGCCCTTAACAACCTCCTTAGAAGCAGCATCTCCAAATGCAGTCAAGGGGCTTAGGGCTTCAGCATAGGGATTTTCTCATTGAAAATAAGGGATCAAGAGAGAAATGTAAATATAGCACCATGATTACCCAGGGGCTCTCCTGGTGGCTCAGCAGTAAAGAATCTGCCTGCAATGCAGGCGACGTGGGTTTGATCCCTGGGTTGGGCATATTCCCTGGAGAAGGGAATGGCAACCTACCCCAGTATTCCTGTCTGGAAAATTCCATGGACAGGGGAGCCTGGTGGGCTACAGTCCATGGGGTGGCAAAGAGTCGGACGCGGCTTACGGGTGAAGAACAGCAACCACAAGGATTACCTAACCTTTACCAAATTCTTCTCTTGCGGTTTTCTGGAATATTAATAGAACGCCTCGCCTCCGCAGTCCTGGGAGCACAGGGAACACGACGAGCTCCAAGTCTGTGCAGGTGTTTTAAGTAATGACCAACACGTGCTTCATAATAACTGTACGTGGTACTTCCGTCTTGGTAAGGACAGGGAAATGACCTGACTGGCCAAAACACTTTCCCTCCTAGGCCTCTCCACAGCTTGGAGACTCCCGGGAGCCGTGCCCATCCTTCCAGCGGGTGCCTTGGACGAGGGTGCGCTTTTTCTGGTCCTCAAGGGGCTTCAGGCCCCTCTCCTGCCACCCGTGACCCCTTCCTACAGAAGACCGTGGCTCAGGAGCGGCCACAGGGGCCCTGGGCCGTGCCAGAGCGTGGGCGGGCTGCAGGGGCGGGCTTTGTCAGAGGCACCGCCTCCTCTCCAGCTGTCAACCATCAGTTCCCCGCCCTGGGGCCTTCAGGACCCCCAGCCCCCTTCCCGCTGCCTTTGAATTGTTTTCTCAGGGTGACCCCCAGCACTGGGAGTCTGGTAGGCGAGGCAGCAGGCAGCGGGCTAGCCGCCCACAGTGGGGAGTGTGAGCCGGGCTGGGGAGGATAGGGAGCAGGACCTCACGAGGCTGAGCAGTGGGGAGCCCCAGGTCAGGCTCGTCCAAGCTCTTGTAAGGACCAGGGTGTCTCTGTCCAGACCCCAAAGAGGCAGGACACACATTATTTCCTCCTGGCTTGATGGTGCACGCCTGCCAAGACATTTCCATCACATTCGACTCTTTGCGACCCCACAGACTGCAGCCCACCAGGCTCCTCTGTCCATGGGATTCTCCAGGCAAGAAGACTGGAGTGGGCTGCCGTGCCCTCCTCCAGGGGGTCTTCCCGACCCAGGGATGGAGCCCACAGCTCGTGTGCCTCCTGCACCGGCAGGCGGGTCCTTTACCGCTGGTGCCACCTGGGAAGCTCGGCTCCACGGTGTGCTCGGCAAATACCCGGAAAGAAAGGGATTTATCACAGACACTAAGGGGCTGCCTAAGACCCCGGCACACTGTTTCTTTCTGTGTGGAGCATGGACACACTTGGACAGAGTAGGTGAGCACCATGGGCAGGGTGAGAAACACAATGAGGCTCCTTCAACCTCACCTTTACAATCAGAAAAGTCTGACTTCTGCTTCATAAGCAGCTTCCTGTGAGTCTCTGTCACCTGAGAGATTGCTCTGTGTGGGCTCGGCCAGACTGCAGGGGCTGAGCTGCCCTCAGCCACGCGGCTCTACACCTGGCATCACGTGCAGACATGCTTTCAACTCTAGTGGCACGACCTGTCCTCAAGCATAACCAAGATACTGGAAAACCACCCTCTGGGGCAGCTAACTCTGATCATGAAATTACTGAAGTCTGATTTTAATGGCGCATTCAGGTTGGATGTTTTCCTAAAAGAAAAAGCTTCAGAAGAAGCCTAATTGTTCATTTTTCTGACTAGCACATGCCTCTGGGCAAACTTGTATAAAAAGGAACCCTAAATATAGAATTTTAAAATTACATGGTCATTTTTCAAATGGCATTTAAATAATTTTTAAAGTAATGAAGTAGGAATGTTAGTGAAGTTTTGTTCTTTAGAAAGAATTACATCACTACTCATCTTTTCTTTTCATTCTAATTTCACCTAACAAATCATGATGGGATGGGGTGGATTTTGATTCTAACTGCACACGTCTCTGGACGCGCCAGACTCCATCCTGATTCGGTCACATGTCAGGGGGTTTAATAACGCAGTGTGCTTGACGGCTGCTGGGAAAAGCAGGTGTAGGTGCTGGCTCAGTAAGAGAGGTGAGCAGTCAGTCTCTCTCCAACTCAATAAAGGGGCAGGAGAATTCATAATATAATAATGATTTCTAAGTCCATATGCCTAAATAGTGAAAAACTGTGATTTATGACCCATGCTTAAGTGAAGCAGACATTACAAGTACCAGGACAACCGGCAGAAAAGACATGGCCCTGGGTAACCTCAACCACAGGGTTAGAATAATAACAGCAAAGTTAACAGTACCCACAACCACAACAGTGCAGCCTCTGAGCCCGCCACCACGTCAGCTCAAGGGCCACTCGGCTGCTTCTCACAGTGACCCCGAGAGGAAGGCTCCGTTTGAAGGATCCCACGCCGCAGATGAGGACATGGAGGCTCAGTGGGTCTGAGAGTCACACGGGACTCAGGGCCAGGATGCAGTGGCCCCAGGTCCAGACTCAGCCACCAGCCAAGAGCAACTGCTCTCACTGGACTCAGGACTGCCTCTTTCACAGCACACGCGAGGACACGCACGACCGCAGAATCACAGCACACGCGAGGACACGCACGACCGCAGAGTCACAGCACACGCGAGGACAGGCACGACCGCAGAGTCACAGCACACGCGAGGACACGCACGACCGCAGAGTCACAGCACACGCGAGGACACGCACGACCGCAGAGTCACATGCTGTGGGCACTCCTGGACCTGCACACATATGTCTATGCATGTGCACACATCCACCCGAGAATGTTTGTGCACCCGTAGCCATGTGTGTTTGCAGGAGCACACAGACACACGTGAGCACACACACAACCGCAGAGTCACAGACACACGTGAGCACACGCACAACCTCAGAATCACAGACACACGTGAGCACACGCACAACCACAGAGTCACAGACACGCGTGAGCACACGCACAACAACAGAATCACAGACATGCATGAGCACACGCACAACCGCAGAGTCACAGACACACGTGAGCACACACACAACCGCAGAATCACAGACACGCATGAGCACACGCACAACCGCAGAGTCACAGACACGCGTCGCAGGCAGGCATGGACTGGCACATGTCGATGTCCATGCATGTGGACACGTTCACACAGGTGTGTTTATGCCCCTGTTGCCGTGCAGGTCTGCATGTGTGGGCAGGCACTGATACAGAGGCACAGAGCACATGTGTGTACAATGCACACACACAAGCAGCACTTACGGACACATATACAAAGCACACGTGCACAGGTGAACACAAAATAACAAGTACTCACACAAACGCAGGCACACACGTGTACAAGCATGGACTTGCAAGGCTGCCCATGAACATACAAGCACACATGCATACCCTTGTGTGCATGCTGCCAGTGTACTTGCACACTCATGCGCCTGTACACACCCACTAAAATCACACTAGACACACTGCTACACACACACATGCACACCCCTAGACATTACGTGCAGATCCATTTTCACACATGTGCATCTGTGCACCCATGAGCCTCCACATGCATGCTCACACACAGGCGCACGAAGATGTGTAACACAAACACACACACTCACATATGATGCCACGAGCATACATTTATGCACACACAAGGGCTTGTGCACACATGGGTACACATTCATGCAGGTAACTGCACACACGCTAGCGTGCACTGACGGCTCACACACAAGCTTGTCCACAGCTGTGCACACACCCTACACCACATGTGCACTCACTAACACACAAATGGGAGCATGTCTGTGTGCAGTGCATGTTTGCACATAAAGACACACGTTCCCTCATTCAGAGGCATATGCAAGCATTCACACTCATGCACACGTAAGCATACACAGATGCCCACACCCGCTGGGCACTTACACAGTTGCAAGCACACACATGTAGCCACTTGCACTCATGGACCTGTGCACACCACCATACAGCTCTGCCCCACATACCCAGGCCAGCACAAAGGTCTGCAGGTGTGGCCGAGAGGGCTGGACGTTCGTTCTGGGAAGACCTTGGGGGCAGTGTTTTCCTCTCCCCGAATTTTGGGGGAGCAGGCACTTTGGAAGGGTTGAGCTCTCGGGCCACTCAGCTGACCTCTGCCATGATTTACATGAAATACATATGTGTAATAGACACGGACGCCCTGACAACAGAGGCACGCCAGCCACCACTGCCCATCACCCCCACAGCCAGTGAAGCACACCCGCGGGGCACGCGTGCACTGGAGGAGCGGCTTTGGGTGGATTCCTCCACGCTGGGCTGCTCTGTCTTCCAGCGCCTCCCGTGGCAGCAGGGCTGGAGATCCTGGGGCACCTGCTCCTCGGGACTCAAATCCCACCCAGAAGTGCCCTGAGGGGATGAGCTTGCTTGGGCACCCGTGGTCTAGTCACACGGATTCTCCCCGCCGTGGCCCTCCTTACAAGAGCATGCCGTGGGCCCTGTCTTCATGCTGCCCATGTGGGTCAAGGTTACCCGATGCTGACAGCACCCTCTTTGCCACAGTGCCAGGCAGAGCTCCTATGAGCCGAGGCACAGTGGAGACCCGCGGCCTTGCCCGTGCGTCGCCTGCCTGCACCATGGCCTCGGGGCTGCTGTCCTGTGTGCAGGGGGCCCGTGCCTGGTCACCCACCAACTGTCGCCTGTCGGGTCACTACCCTGTCCCCAGGAGGCGTCTGGGTCTGGGCTCGGCGTTCAGACTCCTCCCAGTCCCTCAGGATGTCGAGCATCATAGCATCTGGGTGATGACGCCACTCATGGTCCCCACCTGCAGCTCCCAGGGAGCCAGGGAGGCCCCCCTTCCCTTCTCCCAGGACAAGGTTTGAGGGGTGGGCTCTTCCCAAGAGCTGACCTCTCTCTGCTTAGGGATCTCACTGCCCACTGGGGTCCCCTTGCTTCCCACGATACTACTTCACCCAAGCCTTGGACACTCACATTATGCCCCTGGCTGTGCTGGGGACATGTGGGGAGCTGAGCCTCTGGGCCTGAAGGGGATCTTTCCCCAGAGGCCAGGCTCGAGCGTTCTGGGAGCAGCTGTCCACTGGGTGCTGGTGTGTGTGCAGGGCATCAGGCCCGGGTTCAGGACAGGAGGACCACAGCTAGGGGACCCAGTGAGGCTCTGTCTTGCAGGGACGGCCATGAACCTTGGGTACCAGCTCTCCTCGTACCCCACACAGTGTGTCCTCCCAGCCTGCGTCCTGCCCCGCTCCAGCCCCCAGGGGGAGTCCGCTTGCCACTCTCCTTGGGGCAGGGTTTGCTCACCTGTCTCAGCATCCCCTTCGGATACGTCCTCTGGACTGATGCAGTTCCCCCGACCCCAGAGGCTGGTGCCCGGCATCCACACTCATCCTCCCCGCCCCCCACGTCCCAGCACAGCCAGCATAAGCCGCGCTTCGTGGGAACCTCGTCGTCATTGTACCTGGGTGGTTTTGCAGTACTCGCTTGTTTTGCGTACCGTCTTCTCTGCATCCTTGCCCCCTGCCCACCCCAGATCAACTTGGGGCCTCACCGTTGGTCTCCCTCATCCTGATGGTGGTCGCCCCTTCAGTGACCAGCTCACTTTCCCCAAACTTTAGCCAGCCCATGACCAGTTCACAAGCGATGAGAAATCAAGTGAGAGGTGGACTGGCGGTGGGTTCGACTGTAGTGGGGGTATGGTCATCTCGCAGACATAAGCTAAGAACTGAACGACAGAGTGAACATTTCTCACTTCCTTCGCTTTTAGTTGAACAAAACCAGCTAGGTTTAAGAAGCCATGTCGTTAATTTGTATTCAGTGTGAGTGAAGGTTTAAAATACTAATATATTTTAATACGTTGTCATTAAAAATAATAAGGGGTTTGTTAACTCACTTGTCTCAGAGCCTTTTGTAGCTTAACCCAATTATTTAAAAATCAAGTTGCATCTGACTCTGAGTCATGAAGTAAGCTCTCCTGCCTTCTTACAACTGTTACGGGCCAGCCTGTAAGAGCTGGGTGAGGTGCTTAACACACACTCGGACAGCACGCAATGATGCTTCTTGCTCTGCTCATACGAGCATCCTTCCTGAGTGCCCAGGCCCCCCTCCCGGGGGCGCAGAGGGTGACACTCTCGACATGAAAATATGTTGTACCCAATCATCCAAGCCGAGTGCTCCCAGGAGCCTGAGACTTCATCTCCCATCCAAAGAGCAAGCGTATCTCATTCTTAATTTCTGTTTAATGACCCCGTGCCTTATCTTCATGCAATCATGAGTATACTTTAAACAGAGGGAATTAAATTTCACTGAGGAGCAACCTTCAGAACTAACACAAGAATGGCATCTTTCTCCTTGTGCCTTATGACTTGTGATGGTGGGGAGAGCTGTCCTGAGCAAGATTCAGAGAGAAATGTGTCGAACGACAGAAGGTTTAGGGTGAGATATTTGCATTTCGAAAAGCAAGAGCATTTGTTCCATCTAGGGCCAGAGAGGGAACCAGCGATGACCGTGGACGTGTGGTGCTGGCCGCTGGCTCACCACCCCGTGAATGGACAGGGCGGCGCTTATCAGGGACGTTTGTCGGCAGAATTGGACACACCAAATCGTTTAGAAGAAAGGCTTCCCCCGAGAACTGCCGAAGTGAGTGCCGACTAGCCGGAACTGTGCCCGTGTCTTGTTAATAATCTAACCTGAAGGTTGGCAGCCCACCCCCGCCTTTGTCTTCAGCACGGGTTTTCAGTTTTGTCTCCTGCTTTTTCTGCTTCAGAAGCTGAAGCCGTGAGAGGTGGTGGAGAGGCTTCCTGCTCCCAGACTCGGGCTCTTGTGAGGGAACTGGGGCGCACAGCTGGGTCTCAGCGTTCGGTCCTCAATAATTGATAGCATGCCCATGAAACTTTAATGCGAGTTGATAAGTAACGGTGCGGCTGCCATGTCACCTGACTGCTCACGGAGCAAGTTGCCCGGAAATGTTGTGGATGTTCCGTCTGCACGCGTTGTAATGGAGGTGGAGGAGAGAGGTACAGGGCAGAGCTTGAGGGAGCGCCTTGCCGCCTTGCGGCCCCTTGGAGCCGAGCGGAGACGCCAAGAGGGGAGGCTTGGGAAGTCTCCTCGCCGGCTGGACCAACTCTGCGGAAGCCGCGTGCTTTGATTTCACGCCCTTGACATCTACTTGTTCCAGTTTCTGAGCAGTGGCCCTCCCGCGAGGCCTCTCACACTCCCACAGACAATGCTCCTAGAAAGTTTTCTTTGTATGAGCCCACACTGCATCCCCATAGCACCCACTCGCTGGTCCCGGCTCTCTTCTCTAAAAACTACTCGGATACATCTACATTTTCCTTCTCTTTCAAAACTATGACATATGTGGCTAAAGATTTCACAATGCTTACGTCTAAGGCAGGGCGGAGGGAGGGCGGCAGGCTGAGCTTCTGTGGCCATTCACGCATGGCAAGGGACGTGCACCTTCCCGGGTGGCGTTCCGCTCAGCACCTCCCTGTCTTCACCACTGCAGCTCGACAGCACGTCTGGGAGTTGGGAAACGGCCGTCCCCCAGCTGCGGTTTTGTCTTCCAACCTTATGCTGGCTCTTCTGGGTGTTTTGTGTCTCTGCAGAAACTCCAGGATCAGTTTGTCTGTATCCACAAAACAGCCCGCTGGGGTTTTGGTTGGAATTGCATTGAATCTATAGTCTGAATTGGGAAGAACTGACATCTTGATAATATTGAGTCTCTCCATCCACGAACATAGAATGTCTCTGCATTTATTTAGTGCTTTGATTTTATTCATCAGAGTTTTGTGGGGTTTTTATACAGATATTTTGCATGTTTTATTTGATTTATACCTAAGCACTTCATTTTCAGGGGTACCAATGCAATGCTATTGAGTCTTTAATGTCAAATCAAATTATTCATCTCTGGCATATAAGAAGGCAATTGACTTCTGTATATTAATTTTATATTCTGTAAACTTACTTTAATAGCTTATCAGTTCCAGGAGGGTTTTTTGGTCAATTATTTAAGATTTTCTAAGTAGACGGTCATGACATCTGTGAACAAAGACAGTTTTATCTCTTCTTCCCAGTTTGCATAACCTTTATTGCATTCGCTAGAACTTCCAGTACGATGTAGAAAAGGAGTGGTCACAGCGAACATTTTTTCTCATCTCAGTGCATTTCTCACCGTTAAGTATTTTGTTAGCTGTAGTCTTCTTCTGGTTAATGAATGAAAGAATCTTTAAGTTCTACAGTAATTTACAATTTTCAAAATCTTCACACTCACGATCACATGTAATTCCATAATAACCTTCTTTCTCCCCACCTTTAGGTTCTCCCCCGTCCCTCCCCTCTGCCCATCAACCTCCAGTTTGTTCTCTGTGTCTTAGAGCTACATCTTTTCTCTCATATTCACTGGTTTCTTGGATTTCTTTGGAGCCCACATATAAGTGCTGTCCTGCAGTGTCTGTCTTTCTCTGATTGGCTTGTTTCACTTGGTCTAATGCCCTCCAGGTTCACCCACTTCGCTGCAAATGGAAACATTTCATTATTTTTTATAGCTGAGTAACATACATACACACACACACATATCATACATGTGTGCATATATATCACATCTTTATCCGTCATCTGTCGATGGACACTTATGCTGCCTCCATATCTTGGAAATTGTAAATAACATTGTTATGAGCATTGAGGTGAACGTACCTCTTCAAATTTGTGTTTTTGTTTTTGACGTGTACCCAGGAGTGGAATTTCTGGGTCATAGGATAGGTTGATTTTTAGTCTTTTGAGAAGCGTCCATACTATTTTCCACAGGGGCTGTACCATTTGCACTTCCACCAACAGTACAAGAGGCTTCTCTTTTCACCAGATCCTCATGAACATCGGTTACTTGTGTTCTTTTTGTTGATGGCGTTCTGGCAGGTGTGGGGTGATATCTCACTGCAGCTTTGATTTTCATTTCCCAGATGATTAGCAGTGTTGACCATCTTTCCATGCGCCTGTTGGCCATCTGCATTTCCTCTTTGAAAAAATGTCTATTTCTTCTGTTCATTTTTTTAAAAATCACGTCATTTGTGTTTGATGTTAAGCTGTATGAACTGTTTATATATGTTGGATATTAACTCCTTATCAGTCGTGTCATTTGCAACATTTCCTCCCACCCAGTAGGTTGTCTTTTCATTTTGTCAATGGTTTTCTTTGCTGTGTCAACGCTTGTAAGTTTAATATGTCCCATTTCCTTTTGTTGCCTTTGTTTTTGGAGCTAGATCCCCCCCACCCCCGCCCCACTACCAAAACCCTGCAAATTTATGTCCGTGTGCTCTGCCTCTGTTTTCCTCTAGGTGCTTTAGGCCACCTGGTTTTACCTTTAGTTCTTCTTCTTCCTCTTCTTATTAAATTACTCCTTTGAGTTTAGTTTTGTACATGGTGTTAGACAATGCCCTAACTGTGTTCTTTTGCGTGTTGCTATTGTTGTTCACTTGTTAAATCAGTTGTCTGACCCTCTGTGACGCCATGGACTGCAGGACACCAGGCTCCTCTGTCCTTCACTCTCTGATGAGGTTGTTTGAGATGTTTCTTTTTTAATGTGGGCAAGAAGCTGTGCATTTCTGTCTAAGCACTGCTTCACCCGAATGGTATCAAGTTTTGTATACTGTGCTTCTTTGTACTTATTTCAAAGTATTTCTAGTTTATCTTGTGATTTCTTTTTGTCCTGAATATCATGTGCTTAAGTTTTTTTTTTTTGATTGGGACCGTTTTTCATGGGCTTTATTGAATTTGCTACAACACTGTTTCTGTTTTTGTGTTTTGATTTTCTGGCTGCGAGGCTCCCCCCCAGCCAGGGACTGAACACACACCGCTGCGCTGGAGGAGAAATCTTACCCCTGGACTGCCCGAGGAGTCCCCCGATTATTATTTCAAACTGTGCTGTTTACTCTGCGCATGCCTGTGAATTTCCCAAATTACGTCAGGTTTTGGGTTCTAATTTTACTCCATTTTGTTAGAAAACATGACTGCGATCTTTTTAGAGGCACTGAGGCTGTGCCTTTCCTGCCCTAGCACATGACCGACCCTGTCAGTAGCATTGTGTCCAGTTTTTCCTTATTGGGGATGCCTTAATTTCTCCTTGTGTTTAGAGAATAGTTTTTCGGGATGCTGCCGCTTGGCTGACAGTCCTCCAGCCTCCTGGGGGTCTAGTGACACATTTGTCAATCTCACTGAGACCACGTGGCTGCCGCGCTCTGGCCTCATATCTCCATGGGCGTCCTGGGCTCCCTCCAGTGCCTCCTCTGCCCTGATGCCCACGAAGCCCACATTTGCCCACTTGATGGTGCCCACAGGCTTCCTCCCTTCCCTTCCCTTCCCTGTTTATTCTCCCAGTTCCTCCAGCTGATTGACTTCAGCGAGCCTCCCTTCAAGCTCATGGAATTCTGCTCAAGTCTACTGCCGAGCCTCTTTAATAAAACTTCCATTTCAGTCATATTCTCCAAATCCTCAGTTTGTATTCGGTTCTCTTTCCCTATATATATATACTTTTTCCTAATATGTATATTTCCTAATATATATATTATATATTTTTCCATATATATATATATGCTGCTAAGTCACTTCAGTCGTGTCCGACTCTGTGCGACCCCATAGACGGCAGCCCACCAGGCCCGCCATCCCTGGGATTCTCCAGGCAAGAACACTGGAGTGGGTTGCCATTTCCTTCTCCAATGCATGAAAGTGAAAAGTGAAAGTGAAGTCGCTCAGTTGTGTCCGACTCTAAGCGACCCCATGGACTGCAGCCTACCAGGCTCCTCCGTCCATGGGATTTTCCAGGCAAGAGTACTGGAGTGGGTTGCCACTGCCTTCTCCGAGATATATATATATTCTCTGTTTGGTAAGACATGATTCTCACCAAATAGAGAATTCATTTGGCTTCTTTATTCGCTTTTTAAACTACTTCTGTACACTGCACATCTGTATTCTCTGCCATGCCACTGATGTCTCTGCTTAGGCAGTTTTCTGGCCGGCTAATGCCTGGGCAGAGATGTCCACAAGTTTACCAGTCTTTACTGAAGGGCTGTGTGTGCCTGGTGGGGAGCACCTTTGACACCCATTCAGCAAGGTTGCAACTCTGCTTCTTCTTTCCTGCATGTGCAGAGCCTCAAGGGTAGGCAAGGGGAGAGCTTAGGGCACCCTCAGCCCTTTCTGGAGCACAGCACAGCTCTGGACACATGTCCATCCATAGTCCAAGATCTATCTTGGAGTTTCTCAAGTTTCCAGGGACATCTCATCCCCGAGCTTTCTGGGTTAGCCTAACAGCTTTCCTAGCTATGATCTAATGCCTTGAGCAACCTCAGTATTCACAACTTGTCCTCAATTGTTTTCGACATTCACCGCTGGGGAAGAGACTGTTCAGCTGGGTGATCTCCAAATCAAGTTAAACAAAGACAACCTCATGCATGAGTCTCCCAGGGTAACGTGGCAAAGGTCAAACAAGGCCAGTCCCTGGGAAGGGCATTTGAAGGACCTTCCACCGCTCCAGTGGCTGCCGGGCTGCTGTTTCTTACCACGACCGTGGGCTGTAGGTTTTAAAGTCTGCTGTAGAACTGGCTGGGGGAAGGATGGAAATGGGTAAATTAACATGCCCACAACTCACCCTTCCTAATGAGATTCAGATGGTTTCTGTTTTGTTTTTTTTTTTGCTGTCTGTCTTGAATGAACACTCCCTGGTTTTCTATCAGCCCTTGGCTGTCTTCCAGAGCTTTGAAACAGTTGATTCTGGTAAATTTTGTACAGTGTTCTCTCTGGCTTTATGACTGAGAGGTCCTTACTCTGCTATTTTCATTGACTTTCCTTTTTCTGTGTGACTTTTGAAGGTTATGTCATGTAGCACAGAATTTTACTTTGGCAGTTGTTTTCCTTCAACGTTGAAAATCTGTCACGAATTATGTTCTAGTTTCCATTGTTTCCACTGAGAAGTCAGCCATCAGTCTTACTGTCTTAGTTTTGAAGTTGGCGTGACCTTTCTTTATGGCCCTTTCAAAGATTTATTTTTTGTTTGTTTTTGGTGGCTCTCTCCTCTAGTAGCTATCTGAGGTACGTGGGAGCACTTTAGATATCACAATGACTGGGGTCTCTACCGGCATTTTGTTGACAAAGATCAAGGATTATAAACTTTCTGTAGCGTGAAGAAGAGCGTCACAAAGCACCGAAGATTCCTGGCTAAAGTTCTAATGATTCCACACTGAAAGATTACAGCGGAGGAGTTTCAGTGGCTGCAGAGAAATCCGCCCCTCGTTTGGCCCTCAGGCTGTGGCGTTTGAACACTTCTGGACTTTCCACCCGGGGACTGAGGCTCTTGACATTCACAATTCCAAGGGCAGCATGCACTCTCCATCTGCGTAGGGCAGGTCTCCAGAAGGGAGTCTCCAGAGACACCAACCACTGTGTATCTTAGGAAACCATTTGACTCAGAGAGAAAAAAAAAAAAAACAACAGAGCAGGAACGAAAATGCACTTTCCCTCAGAAATCAGCAGCCAGACGGAGGGAGGAATGGAGTCCTTGTCCCAGAAGACACAAAAGACCAGTTAAATTCCATGAGGTGCTCCTGTTCTGAGATGCCGTCATGGACCTCGCGGTGTGGGCACTGAGGGGCAAGACCTGGAATTCAGGGAAACGCCTGATCTGGCGACACTCGGCTTTGCGAAAAGTTACTCTGTAACAGCAGACAAGGTGGAGAAAGACAAAAGGATTCCATTTCTCACTACCGAGTAAAGGATGAAACTTAAAAATCTCATCCATAGTTTTCCAACAACCAGCTCTTTCTGTTTTATTTGCAAAGAGGCAAAGATGTATGCTCTTCACGTACATCCTTCACTTTGAAGAATTCATAAGGGGCGATGCTCTAAAAAGGAAAGAGTTGGCTAAACCCATCTCATACCCCTAAGTTCCTGACCATTGACTTGAGGCCAATGCACCTCCCCTTCGTGAGATCTGAACTCAAGCGAAAGAAGACTGTGAACAGTGAGGTCCTTGCTGTGTGTCTCTTTAGAGAGACGCTCACTTTCCTGTGAACACGGTCCTTCAGTTAAGGGGAGTGAGCAGTAGCTGAGATGCCCAGCGCTTTCTTACGGATGTAAGTCTTCAAGTGAAAAAGCAGATACAAGTATTTCCTATGTGGCCATACACAGGGTTTTCATGTTACCACATCCTTGCCGAATGGACTTCTGTAGATAAATTCTTGAGGTCATAAAAGTGCCCAGTGAATCATTTTAGACAGATCAGCACATAGTTTTATGATGGCCTCGGTGGCCACCCACATATCTGGTGTCATCTCAAGGGGACTGTGATCTCTGGACTGTTCATCTTCTCGGCCCAGAGAGATAAATTTTTTGTGTTACATAGCATTGACCTATTCCAGAGTCCGATGGACCTGCCCCCAAATTCATTTATTTCCTTCCTGCTATGTGAACCAGTTACCTGAACCCCTCACCCCACCCACACACACATCCATCCTCGAGCCACCCCAGTGCCCTCAGGGTCTGCAGACTTGTCTTCCTGCTGCTTTCATAGGAGAAAAAAAATGCCATATTCCACGTCCTGCAAGCCAGCCCACCAGGGAAAAGAGCAGCTTTGGTAACTCAGGAGTGCTCCCCAAATTTGCATAGATAATTAGATTCCATCGGGGCAAGAACAACAAGACCATTTAATGCAGAGGACGAGGGTGTTAAATAATAGAAACTCCTATTAGGTGAATTTATGAAGAAACTGTGAAAAGTTATAACAATAATGTGTACCCTTCAGTACATTCTACTCATTGAATAGATAAGTGGTCCTGAATCATTTATGCCAACATGCAGGAAACTGATAAATTTTGAACAAATTTAATTGAAATCCCCCCTGGAGTGAGTGTGAAAGGAGGATTAAATTTAATGGCCTCACCGAGAGTCACAGCACTAGCTTGCTCCCTTTCTGAAGTCTCTTCTTTTTCGTCTGAAATAAAAGATTCCAAAGCTCAATCAAGACGAGATGTGAGTTTAATCACATCTTGGAAATGAAAAGCATGTTACTTCGCCATGTAATGAGACTTAAAGAAGATGTTTAACCAGACAAACCACAACGTTTAGCCACATATTTAAAGTGGGATACGCCAGATGTGAGCCCTGGTAGGGAGCTGACATCCCCACTTGAGGGGCGGCGTCCCCCCCAACCCACAAGCCTCACCCCAGTCCAGAGCAGGTGATGGGGTGTCTGTGCTCCAGGGCAGGAGGGACCCAGCTTCACCCGGCACCGTTTGACCCTAGGCGTGGCTTGTTTAGGAGGCGTGGCTTGTTCAGGAGGAGTGGCTTGTTCAGGAGGTGCAGCTTGCTCAGGAGGCGTGGCTTGTTCAGGAGGTGCGGCTTGCTCAGGAGGCATGGCTTGCTCAAAAGGTGCCACCTTTCAAGTTTTCTGGTTACAGATTCTTGATCGACAGATTAGAGGACTGTCCATCTCCATGGGCTGGGTGCGGGGACGAGGGGGTGGGGCACCGTCAGGATTTTCCATGCCCCTGGAAAGTTGGGTGGCACGAATTCCCTGAAATCTGAACCACTCCGCCAGGTAGGAAGTGGTTTGATCTTTCAGAAGGAAGCAGAGCGCATGTCAGCGACAGAGAGGGGTGTCCGGTTCTGCAGTGGTGGTCTGTGCTCTGTGTGGCCAGCCAGCTCAGGGCCGTGGAGCAGGACGCTGAGGGGCAGGGCCTGTCTCTCCCTCGGGGGCCGTTTAACCGTCCCGGGACAAGGCAGGTCCACCCTCTCCATGCCTGAACATGGCCCAGGGGACCAGCCTGTCTCATGGAGGCCCTGGTGGGTGGGGTCTACCCTCTCTGATGGCCAGGGGCTGCTGGCTTCTCTTCTGAGTCTCAGTGGACGCTGGCACATGCAGGAAGGGGCCACAGCAGATTCTTTCAATCAGGCTGGTGTCCGAGTACAGTGGGGCCCTGTGAGGAGATGCTGAGAACTGGCCCTTTCTGTCACTGAAGTGTCCTTGGAGGAGCCGGGCTGTGGACGCTGGGTCTCCATCCTGAGAAAACTGCTAAAGGACCCAGGGGTGTCATGACCAGCATCTTAGCCAACTGGGGCTCCTACCACCCAAGGCCACAGACAAGAGGAGCCTGGTGGGCTCCAGTCCGTGGGGCTGCAAGAGTCGGACATGACTTAGCAACTAAACCACCACCAACCACCACCCAAGGCCACAGACAAAGCTGTTGAAACAACAGAGACTTCTTTTTCTGAGCTCTAGAAGCTAGACGTCCACAGTCAGGGCACGGGCAGTTTCTGTGTCTAGGGGCAGATGCGTCTTCTCGCTGGATCCTCACCTGGAGGAGGGGCAGGGTGCTCCCTGGGGTCCCTTTTATAAGGCCCTGATCCCCTCATGACCTCCTCACCGCCCCCCAGACCCCTCTCCTGACACCATCACATTGGGAGGGGGTAGGGGCCAACATGTGAGTTATGAGGGGCTCAGACCTTCAGACTCCAGCAACCAGAAAGAGAAAATGAGATGATTAGAGCCCTAGCGTTCATTTCAGCCAAGGTATCCATAAACAAAATGATTCATTTCTACACAGGAACAGAATTCACAACAAAAACACAAAGCAGTTGTCGCTGGTGTCAGGGAGAGACCGGAAGCTGCTGGTCTGGGAGGGAATCCACGTGGTCCTGGGTGCCTGAGGGGGGTTGGGGGGTGTTGGGATGGGGAGCTCGAGGGTCCTGTTCTGGCCCCCAGGAGCCAAGAGTGGGGAAGGGAGGGGCTGTCCCCAGGGCTGGAACTGACAGCTCCACCCATGGGGCTGCCTGTGACTGCATAGACCACACAGCACACGTGGGGCTGCCTGTGACTGCATAGACCACACACCACATGTGAGGCTGCCTGTGACTGCATAGACCACACACCACACGTGAGGCTGCCTGTGACTGCATAGACCACACAGCACACGTGAGGCTGCCTGTGACTGCATAGACCACACACCACTTGTGGGGCTGCCTGTGACTGCATAGACCACACAGCACACATGGGGCTGCCTGTGACTGCATAGACCACACAGCACACGTGGGGCTGCCTGTGACTGCATAGACCACGCACCACACGTGGGGCTGCCTGTGACTGCATAGACCACACAGCACACGTGGGGCTGCCTGTGACTGCATAGACCACGCCGGTCCAGCCTCGCCCACCTTCACGGCAAGGCAGTAGTGGTGTTGGTAATGATAGAAATGATGATAACACATTTGAGGAACAGAAACCTAACCACCATGTAAGAGCTGTGAAAGTGAGAGTGTTAGTCGCTCAGTCATGTCTGACTCTGTGACCTCATGGACTGTATCCACAGGCTCCTCTGTCCATGGAATTCTCCAGGCAAGGATACTGGAGTGGGTAGCCGTTCCCTTCTCCATGGGATCTTCCTGATCCAAGGATCCAACCTGACTCTCCTGCATTGCAGGCACATTCCTTACCGTCTAAGCCACCAGGGAAGCCCCAAAAGAGCTGTGGACCCTCTCATTTCAACTCTGGGTTTATGTGACAGTTTCGGCTCAGCAGAAAATGAGACACTTGTTCTTTAAACAATTTTTTCCATGTCCTCTGTCATTTTTATTTTCCATTTTAGTTTCCATTTTACAGATGTGTGTGTGTGCTTAGTTGTTCGGTCGTGTCCCACTCTTTGTGACCCCATGGACTGTAGCCCGCCAGGCTCCTCTGTCCATGGGACTTTTCCAGCAAGAACACCAGAGTAATTCCAGATCTCCAGGGGATCTTCCAGACCCAGGGATGGAGGCTGCGTCTCCTGCGTACAGATACTGACAATAAATGCACTCTCTCTCCCCCTCCGTCTTCCTTCTGTCTCTCTTTCTCCCCTCCCTCCCTTAAACACGCCCTCCTCTTCCTCGTGGAGTCTCTGCCATGGATATTCTGAAGCCGGCGAGGTCCGGCACAGTCACACAGCAGACTGTTTCCCATCAGGCTGGAAGTTTTTCTGCCCGGCTCCGGCCTGAGAAGAGCCGTGTAGGAAGCGTGAGGTGTGAGCAGCTTCCAGGGCGTCCGCTGGGGCGCCGGAGCTCAGATTAAAGAGGACAGTCCCTGGGCCTCGTCTCCATCCGCGGGCTGGGCTCGGCCCACCTGAACTCAGCAGCGTCGGTCCCGACCCCTGCGTTTCAACTTCATTTCCAAATATAAAGCCTTCAGCTGTGTCGGGCACGTTGGTTGCTCTGGCTGTGGGGCTGGGCTCTTCAGAGGTAGACGGGCCCCCGGCGGGTCTTCTGAGCTCCCTGGCCCCGGCCCAGGCGCGCACCTGTCAGGTGCGGCCCCGAGCCCCCTCCGCGCAAGCCTTCACGTCTCATCAAAGACACCCTCCCGCCCGGAGCTGAAAGCAGAATTATTCTCAAAGGAATTTATGACAAATACAATAATTCCTTTTAATGCAGGGATGTTTTATCTACCAGCACAGTAAGTACATATGCTACCAGGAAATAACCATTATGTCTACAATTACCATATTATATTTAGAGAACACAATTAATCCTTTAATTGGAGCCAGAAATATACGGTTTCCTCCACACAGCTCCTCTGACGCTCATCCGTGGATACCCAAGCCTTCCTCCACGAGGCTGCAGCCGCCTCGTGGGGGCTAGTTCACCTCTAGGAGGAATCCACAAGGCTGCTCCCACCTTGAAGGGGGTGTGCTGGGGTGGAAATGCCTTCCCTGAGCCCTGGCTGGGTTCTCTGCTCTTTGTAACTTTCAGGTCCCGCCAGCCTGATTTTTCTCTTTGGGAAGCTAGAACTATCTCAGGCTCAGTCTTATACTAACAGGATCACAGAAGGCTGGTTCACCCTACCCGTCCCAGGCACAGGAAGGCCTCAGGCTTGGCTTGCGGTGTTTAAAGTCCTCAAACCAGGTGTTAAAACAAGGCTGGGAACTCAGAGGCTCATTTAAAGAAGACGCTGTGAGTCAGACACTGCTGACGGCAGACGGGCACCGTGTAGCTGTCCCCGGGTCTTCCCACATCACGGGCCTTCTCCAGCAGCTCTCCGAGAGTCTGCAGGGTGTCCCCAGCACAGTCGTGGCCTGCCTGCCAGACTTTAAGTTGTTCCCCTTTTCCTCATCATTGTGACAATTGGTCCAGTGGGCGTGTGAGCTTCTTTTTCAGTCCATAATCTATGGGGAACTTTTTTCCTGGCCATAAATTTTATGTGAATATATGAATCTTAGTATCCTGATTATGAAATCAGCAACTGAGAAGGTAGTAAAAAAAAATAGATTATTTTAAAAAGAAAAGAATAACCTGTAATCGTACTTCCTAGATCTATTTTAAATGCATCAGGATAGTTTTATACTCAGATCTTTATTTTTCACCCTCCCCACCACTTACCAAAAAAGCTATTTTAGGATCCTGTTGCTTCGCGGGGGAACTTCTGGGTCAGTGTCTGGTGGCCATGATTCATAATGTCCAAAAGTGTGTGTCTGTTTTCCCAGACTTATTTTTCAACAGAAGATTCTGCATATTATTTTTTATTCAATTGATTTTTTAAAAATTGTATTGAAACATAATTGTTTACAATATTGTGTTAGTTTCAGATGTACAGCACAGAGGCATGGAGCTATCTCCAGAATTTTCTTAATGTATATGTTGTTGCTGTTGCTTACTTGCTAACTCGTGCCTGACTCTTTGCAACCCCACGGACTGCAGCACGCCAGGCTTCTTTGTCTTTCACTATCTCCCAAGTTTGCTCAAACTCATGTCCATTGAATTGGTGATGCCATCCAACCATCTCGTGCTCTGTCGTCCCCTTCTCCTCCTGTCCTCAATCTTTCCCAGCATCAGGGTCTTTTCAAATGAGTAGGCTCTTCCCATCAGGTGGCCAAAGTATTGGAGCTTCAGCTTCAACATCAGTCCTACCAATGAACACCCAGGACTGATCTCCTTTAGGATGAACTGGTTGGATCTCCTTGCTCTCCAAGGGACTCTCAAGAGTCTTCTCTAATACCACAGTTTAAAAGCATTAATTCTTCAGTGCTCAGTCTTCTTTATGGTCCAACTCTCACATCCATACATGACTACTGGAAAAACCATAGCTTTGACTATACGAAGACTGGACTGCAAGGAGATCAAACCCACTCAATCCTAAAGGAAATCAGTCCTGAATATTCACTGGAAGGACTGATGCTAAAGCTGAAATTCCAATACTTTGGCCACCCGATGTGAAGAACTGACTCATTGGAAAAAATCCTGATGCTGGGAAAGACTGAAGGCAGGAGGAAAAGGGGACGACAGAGGACGAGATGGGTGAACGGCATCACCAACTCGATGGACATGAGTTTGAGCAAGCTCTAGGAGCTGGTATTGGACAGGGAAGCCTGGCGTGCTGCAGTCCGTGGGGTCACAAAGAGTCAGACACAACTGAGTGACGGATCTGAACTGACCTGACCTGATAGATATGTGTATTTTCCTCTTTTAAGTTTGGACCTGTTATGTGGTTGCCTTTAGAACAAAGGCAGGTTTGCATGTTCATAACCTGAGGTGTGTTGCACACCATCGCAGGGGGTTTTAGCACGCGGATGCACCACACATCAATCCTTGCCCCACGGGTGGACTGCTAAGGTACCTCATGTTGCCGTTTTGTAGGGTTAGAGTTAATTCGTGTGCTGAGTTGCACAGCAATATACTTCTGTGTGCATCAACACACTTGGCATTTCTAATTATTTTCATAGGCCATAAATCGCAGGAGGTGATCCCTAAGTTCAACCAAACAATGTGCTATAAGGACATCTTTGACGTGGGGGTTGGGTTTCATCCTCCACGGAGAAGGGGGTTCGGAGGAGCTGACTCTGCTGAATGCGGCTTCGGGAAGACCTCCTGCAGCTGAAGGGTCAACGCGTCTTGTCTCACTCTCCAGTCACCTGAGTGAGTGTTAGTCTCCCAGTTGTGTCCGATGCTTTGTGACCCCACGGCCTGTAGCCCCCCAGGCTCCTCTGTCCATGGAATTTTCCAGGCAGGAATACTGGAGTGGATTGCCATTCCCTTCTCCAGGGGATCTCCCCATCGCAGGATTGAACCCGGGTCTCCTGCGTTGCAGGCAGATTCTTGACCATCTGAGCCATCAAGGGTGCTTCACAGTCAAAGCAAAATAACTGGAATCCGATTATTCAGTAAAATAACCTGATCCAGGTAAACATCTCATCCTTCTCATGGGGGCTGAGTTGTCAAACCAAATCAAACCAACCAACAAAAAGTGAAAATGTCGCTGTACTACCTTCGCTTTGGGACGCTGTGAACTCTGTAAGGAGTGGTGACTGGGTGAACACCAGGAGGAAAGAGAGTCAGAAACAAACCCAGGGGAGGTGCAAGCAGGGCCTTGAGTGGGGCTTTATAAGAAAGTAGCTAACTCAGGGCGTGCTTTGGGGGAATTTTTGCTGTGAGTTGTGTTTCCACTGAGCCCTCCTGGATATGTACATTCAAGGCTGTGTCCTTTGGGCCAGTTATGACAATGACTGTTGCAAATACTCACAACTCCGCACTCACTGTCATCTGCTGTTGGTGAGGAGAAGTCAAGGACCAGGAGCTAACTTAGGTGGTCATTTGTTCAACTTCTTAAAGAATTTTAAGGATTCTTTTCTGTATAGCAGGCAGAACTGGAGCCAGCCGTTGGCTGCTGGGTTTGGACAAGGAGAGGGCTTGGATGACGCAAGTGCGTGGGAAACCTGTGCTTTCACGCCTGGGAAGAGTCCTGGGGGGGTAGTGGTTTCTCCCGGAAGCTGCTTGCTGGGGAGGTGCTGGGGCCACATGGAGCTGTGATCCCCTGATAAACATCTACGCCTTGAAAGGTTTGATGAATGTCTGTTTCTGTTCATTGTGCAACTTCGCAGTCAAGTCTACATGAACACAGAGCATCTCTTTGAAGACGTTCAAAGAGATTCCTCCCGTTTTCTGAAGCTGGTTGTGAAAAGATCTCTATTAACATGTTCTTATGGGAATGGCATGCTACCGGTGGCTTTGTGTTAAAGATTTCAAGTATGTATGAGAAATGCTAAAAGACAGGTGGTCTGAGAGCGTGTTAGGTATTACAGGAGGTTGAACTCGAAAGGGTCCTGCATTGGCATGAGAGTCTGAGGTTCGTGGGACAGTGTGGCCTGGGGGCTTAGGAGCAGAAGTATTAAGGGATTTTGTGATTTGTAGCACCATCTGTTTAAGCGTTCTTGACTGTACCAGAATTGTTTCCACCTCTAAGTGTGGCCAGGGCTTATTCTGACCTGTGATTTTATTGAAAGAATCTGTGGATATTATTTCACATGCAGCAGCGGGGACAAGTCTGTGCTGGCTGAGTATGTGATTCCACGCGATTCCAATCTTTCTCATTAGCTGGGTTACCACCAGAGTAAAAGAAATGTTGCAAAAATATGTTGTGTGGGTGGTGTTCCCTTTGGCAAAGTAACAAGCATGCAAGATGAAACCACCACCAAGAAAGAAAGAAGCATTTAACCAAACACTAAGACAAAATATTGTGTTGTTTCTGGAAGGAAATGAAGGTCCTAGAGGGCTGGCGTTCTCGGAGGGCGTGTTCGTGTTCACTGGTGTGACTTCGCTTGCAGTCATTTCAAATGTGAGTTCTGTCTGGCTGGGGCCTTGTTCCCGGGTCTCCTGGCCTTTGACCTCAGAGTCCCAGCCGGCCCACAGTCCTCTGGATCTACTGGCACAGCACCCGCTGCTCTTCCTCCGGGGATCAAGCGCACACCTACCGTGCTTTACCTCACAGCCACATTCTTCCCAGAAAAGGCCCCGTGTGAACACAGTGACCGCCTACGAGCCGAGGGTTTTCTGTGCTTGCTTTTGTTAACGTAAGCCTGTTGTTGGCAAGAGAAGGCCCTTGGGGAATGTTTATTTTTATTTCGTGTATTTGTTTGCTTTTTGGTGAGTTTTACACCACATTCCAGACGCCACTGAAAGATCTTTGGAAAGTATCAGTTTATAGTTGCTAAACGAGGGGATGGGCAGGCTTGGAGCACTCCCTGTGTGTGTCTGTGGAAACCGTGTTCGGGGTGGTGACGGGCATCGCGCGTTCACCGCTGCCCTGGCGTGGGCTGCGGCCCTGCTTCCAGCATTGAGCTGGCTCGTCCCGCCGTCTCTGGGGTGGGCGCTCTGATCACGGCTCTGTTTACGGGGGGGTGGGAAACAGAGGCCTCTGGAGGCTGGGTGAGTCTTCCAGGGCCCCAGGAACCAGGGTCCCAGATCCTGGTGTGGCCCAGAGCCGTGGTCCCAGCTGCCCACCCAGCCAGGCTCCACTGAGCTCCACTGACACGTCGGGCCAGCCTGACCTGAGGGCTGGTCCTTGGCCCCTGTCAGGACATTTGGTGGCCGTCTCTGGCCCTGGTAGCTCAGTCAGTAAAGAATCTGCCTGCAAAGCAGGAGACCCAGGTTCGATTCCTGGGTGGGGAAGATCCGCTGGAGAAGGAAATGGCAACCCAGTCCAGTATTCTTGCCTGGAGAATCCCATGGACAGAGGAACCTGGAGGGCCATAGTCCATGGGGTCGCAAGAGTCGGACACAACTTAGCAACTAAACCACCACTGGCCTCGATTCCTGGTCCTGACACCACACGTATCTGTGGCATCAGACACCCCCTGACTGAGGACAGTGCCCTCCACCCTCCCCTGAGGTACCCCTTTTGTCTCCCTCCCCACCCTGAGCTCCCAGCCCCGGACCAGATGGTCCTCATCCTTCAGTGCTGTGACGTCCTGCAGCCATGACTGTCCAGGGGCCCTGCCCACAGTACCGGCAGTGTGGCAGAGCCCACAAAGCACGCACCCACCCAGGGCAGCTCAGGCCGCCAGGTGATTCCCCAGCCACTCTGGTCTGTGGGCAAGTGCAGCCAGAAGAATGTGGGCCCCGGACCCCCACAGAAGTAGAAGCAATGCAGGATGCGTACTGACTCCACAGGACAGGGGCCGAGCAGCAGACTCGTGGGACCCAGGAGCCCCACGCAGGAGGCAGGGAGATACATGGAGCCAGCCTCCCCCAGACAGCCATGCCCTCGGCCTGGAAGGCAGCCCGGGGTGTCCACGTTCCAGCCATGGGAGCCCGGTCTCCTGGACTCTTCCTGAAGATCCAAGAGAAAGCCCAGGAGCCCCAGTCTTCCGTGAGGGTGCACAGAGCCTGGGGAGTCCTGAAGCATCTGCATCCCTGGGGAAGAACTCATGTGCCACGGTCACCACAGACGTCTGGGGCAGGAGACAGTGGTCCAGCAGGGAGAAAGGCATCGGTACGCAGGCCACGGACACGAGCCACACCCGCCACTCACGGTGGTGGATCAGGAGGAGCAGCTGAGGACCAGGACCCAGAGCAGGGGTGAGGTTGGCGAGGGGGGCAGGAAAGAAGGGGCAGGGCTGGCCGTGGGGACTGGGTCGGGGGCGGGAACCCTAGAGGACCAGGACCCAGAGAGGGAGGGGCAGGAAGGAGGGGGCAGGGCCAGCTTGGGGACCAGGCAGGTGGGGGACGGGAGCCATAGAGGACCAGGACCGGGGGTGGGGGGCAGGAAGGAGGGGGCAGGGCCAGCTTGGGGACCAGGCAGGTGGCGGACGGGAGCCAGAGAGGACCAGGACCAGAGAGGGAGGGGCAGGAAGGAGGGAGCAGGGCCGGCTGGGGACCAGGCAGGTGGGGCACAGGAGCCATAGAGGACCAGGACCAGAGTGGGAGGGGGCAGGAAGGAGGGGCAGGGCTGGCTTGGGGACCAGACAGGTGGAGGGCAGGAGCCAGAGAGGACCAGGACCCAGGGGGGTCAGGAAGGAGGGGGCAGGGCTGACTGTAGGTACCAGGGAGGGGGGCGGGAGCCCCTCTCCCCACCACACTGTCACCACTCTCTGTGATATTCATAAGGGAAACGTAATACAGCTGAGTGACCTGATTCACATTTTACCTTGAAGACGTCCTTTTCCCTCTTTTACCCCCGCACACCACGCTGAGAGGCCCAGCTACCTTTGTCTTACTGTTTCACTTGCTGGTTCCTGCTTCCTCTTCCTCATTGACCGATTACAGGGCAATCCGCGCACGACGACCACGATCGGGACCCCAGGCTTCCCTGCAGGGCCCTTCCCGCTCCGGGCGGGACAGGGGTTGGTACATATAGCAGCCGGGAGATCACACAGGGCAGCCCCGGCCCCAGGCCCGGCCGCTCCTCCCGCCGCAGCTCAGCTCACGACATCACCTGAATCAATGATTTTTAAAACATACATTTCCATTTAGTGATTCATGCTGAGTCTAATTCACTCACCGTTTAATGTCACTTAGAATCATCCAGGGACTAAAAGAGGCCCACAGAGAACAGATTGTAAACGTATATTTTAAAGATAAAAATGGGCCTTTAATATTCTACAGGATTTCAAATCCCTGGACAAAGAGTGTCAGCTTAAATTTAAAGGAAGCCCTCGCATATCTGTCTTCGAAAAAAAAGGAAAAGGCGGCAGGGCCTTCTCTAAAGCAGAGGACTCGTCTCTTTCAAATTACAGTTTTCAAGTCTGATACAGCCAGATAATCATCGGCGGCTCAAATAAAATCATTATTTTGTCTGAGAGAGAAGGCTCATTCGAGGGCGAAGTTAATGACAGCAGAGATGGAGCACGGCTGAGCCCTAATCCAGAGACTCTGGCCGACATTAAAGGCGTGCAGACCCTTCCTTTTGCTTCGGGTGGGACTCAAGACTTGGCTGAAAGGCAGCAGCGAAGTCTCGCCTTGAACGCAGGGATCAGAAGGCGCTTTCGGCAGAAATGAGGAATTAACTCCTGCCCGCGTCACGACCTCAGCCATCGGGGGAAATCTGCTTCTCTTCCACGGGCTCCTTTTATCCTGGATATCACAATGTGGTTTTAACTTCGGGGCCGAACCAGACGTGGAAACATCGGTGACACTCACCAGCATGCCCTCCTGGGGAAGAAAAGAGTTCATTCTTGGTGACTCAGAAGGGCACGTAAAGGCTCAGCTAACCTTCTGAATCGTCTAGACTCCAAGTGCAAACTCTCAGAAGTCGTGAGGCCGTGTTCTGGCAACCAGCTCTTTCACATAAGCATCATCCAATTTCAACTGGGAGACTGAGGTTTGGGAGGGAGGGGGGAGTTGTTCTTTATCTCAAGGGTCACGTTCCTGGAGTCTTCCCACAGGACCCGGTGCAGGATGGGTCTGGCCAGGGCTGGGCAACCAGGGGCTCACTGCCCACAGTGGATCTGCAGGACCAAAGCCCTCCCCTACCACCCACAGGTCCCTCCTCTCGGCTCTGACGGAGGCCTCACTTGACCCCACGATGACGCTGGTCCCGTCAGCACTCTCGGCTCCCATGCAGGTGATGGAGATTCAGCGATGGGCCCGGCTGTTGCCTGGATGGCTGGGGCAGGTGCAGGGCTTTGAGGTTGGCAGAGGAGAGTGGGAAGGACAAGGGAGCCAAGGGCAACAGCGGCCTGAGTGTCCACATCACCCAGAGCTGCTGGGACACCATCCTGTCCTCCCAAAGGCCAACTGAGAACTTCCCGGGGGTCTGCTCTCCACGGGCTGGACTGGGCCCCTTCCTTCTGTTTTCTGTTCTCCGACGGGCATGCACAGGTGCAGAGGAGGGAAGGTTTGGACCCAGCCAGGTCACAGCTGCCTTGCTCCTAATCCTGACCCCTCCACTGTTTCAGGAAGCTCCTGGTCCAGTGAGGGTCGTGTGAGAGAGTAACACCACTCCTTGTTAGTTACTGGGATCGGGAGGAGGAGTCCCTGATGTCAGGATTGGCCAGGGCACGCCACGGGAGTCACAGTAAAAGCAGTAATTTTTACAGAGGTGGCACAGCCAGTCAAGCCTAAAGAAAATCAACCCTGAATATTCATTGGAAGGATGGATGCTGAAGCTGAAACACCAATGTTTTGCCCATCTGATGTGAAAAACTGATTCAATGGAAAAGACTCTGATGCTGGGAAAGATTGAAGGCGGGAGGAGAAGGGGATGACAGAGGATGAGAGAGTTGGATGGCATCACTGCCTCGATGGACGTGAGTTTGAGCACACTCCGGGTGATGGTGAAGGACAGGGAAGCCTGGCAAAGAGTCCGACAAGACTGAGCGACTGAACAGCAACAACAGCCCGGACGTAGTGTGAGTTTTGCCCCATTTTCCTCCTGAGTTAGTCGCCAACATGAACAGCACCTGGCTATCCTGAGGCTCGGTTGTTTGCACGGCCTCCATTTCCAAACTGTTGACGTTGAATAGAAATGTTTATCCTAAGCCACTTCTAGAGAGATCTGGATCTATGGGGCTGGATGAGCATGCGAGAAGCTCTGTTTCTCCAGCCCTTGAAGACCTGCCCGGCACACCTCCACCGACCGACGTCCATGAGAGGCCCTCAGAGCAGGAACCCAGAGGAGATGAGACCGTCAGTACCAGCACCCCGAGAGCTCTGCCTGAGGGTCCCTTAGAGCCGCTCCGGGGGAGGGCAGACTCTCACAATCCCACCAGAGGGATTTGCTTCTACTTCCCTCGTGAGGGTTACTGTTCGCGTTCAGGCCTTAACAAGAGCAGTGAGGTCTGGATGGCTTTTTGGCCCCGATGTGTGGGCCCAGCGCTGGGCACAGCTCCAGTGGCTCTACTGACCACTCAGGCCGGGGAAGCCTGAGCCTCATCCAGCCGTCCTGACCGACGCTCCAGGAGCTGGGGGACCCACCCCTGCACGTGGGGATCTGGTGGGGGCCTCCCTGACGTTCCGACTGTTGGCCTTGTCAGTAAGAAACAACATGTTTACAGGTGTTTCACATCTTTCAAGTTTCTTCTTGAATGAAAAAAAAGAAGCATCAAGTTCAAACCCGGCCTGGAATCCAGTCCCCCTGGCGTAGGCTTTATTCAAGCGCTAACAGAAGAGCTGAGTGTCGGCCTGCAGGACACATTCTTCCTCTTGAGAAATTTCACTTCCCGTGAAAACTGCTGCCTTTACACAGAGCGGGGCACGGGCTCGCATCTCGCAGACACATAACAGGCTTGAAACGGACAGAGAGATCAAGGGTATGCAAACGAGAGGCCTCGTCCCACCTGGAGCCCGGGGCCGTCCTGCCTGGGCCCTGGGGGGCTCACTTGGGACCCGCGCCGCTCAGCTTCTCATATCTGCCGTGGAAACAGCTTTTCTAACCCGCTGAGTCTGAGAAGGGGAGCGCAGGGGAGAGGCCGCTGCTCTCGGAATTCCAAATGAACGGGGCGGGGCTACAGATGTGAATCCAGCAACACCAAGTCACCCACAGGGAGGAGTGTCAGAAAGTGTCTGCTGCGTTTTCCCCATGATGGGGCAGGGGCTGCAGCTGAAGTGGCTGAGAGTCACCTGGAGCACAGCCCAGCACCCGGGCGGTGTGTGTGTGCAAACGGGAGGGCCTGGGCCCCGCAGGACCCGACGGACAGACTTATGCCTGATACTTACTGTTGTTCAGTCACTCCCTACGTGATGGACAGGGAGGCTGGTGTGTGCAGTCCATGGAGTCGCAAAGAGTTGGACACAGCTGAGTGACTGAACTGAAGTACTGTCTGACTCTGTGCGACCTCAGGGACTGCAACCCGTCAGGCTCCTCTGTCCAAGAGACCTCCCACGCAAAAATCCTGGAGTGGGTTGCCATTTCCTCCTCCAGGGGAATCTTCCTGACCCAGGGATCGAACCCACATTTCCTATGTCTCCTGCATTGGTAGGTGGATTCTTTACCTCTGAGCCACCCTATGCGAAGTGTTATATTTAAAGATGCACACTGCTATATTTAAAATAGATAACGACAATGACTTACTGGGCAGCACAGGGACTTATATCCAGTATGATGTAACCACTTAAATGGGAAAAGAATTTGAAGAGGACTAGATGCGTGTCCATGTCTGACGGACTCGCTGTGCTGAGTGCCTGAAGCGTACACAACACACTGCATCAAACGTTCTCCAACATAAAACAAAAAGTTAAAAAACAATGAACGGTGGCTCAGGCGTTGAAGAATCTGCCTGTAGTGCAGGAGGCCAGGGCTCCATCCCCGGGTTGGGCAGGTCCCCTGGTGTAGGGAATTCTTGCCTGGAGAATCCCATGGATGGAGGAAGCCAGCAGGATACTGCCCGTGCGGTCGCACAGGGCTGGACACGACTGAGTGACCAACACACGTGCACACGCACATTAGCACAGAGCCTCAATTTTCCTTGGATCTCAGAAGCATATGATGCTTAATTCTGTGCACTGAACTTAGCACTATAAGCGTATAAAGCGGTACTGGTTCAGAGTGGCGCTGGCCTGTTCTCTGTGAGTACCCTTTCTGTTGGGAGATTGTCATGAGCACTCACAACATGCATTCGGGCTAAGTCAGCAGGGTTTTCTCAGCATCCTGGGGGATATTTTGCTTGGAGCTCATGCATATCAGAGCCCTCAGAGTGGTGTGTGTTGAACACCAGTCTGCTTTTGAAAAGAAGCCACGATTGTCACTGGTTCCGACTGGATGACGGATACGCTTAAGGCTCTTAGACAGGCTTTGGCAGTCGTGTTTACTTTTGGGGTGAACACAAACATTACGATACTGTTAGGACTATGAATGGAGCTTTTGTTAGGGTATTATGGGAATTACAGTATTTAAAGAGTACATCTCACCAAAGATAACTTTGAAGGCTCTTAAAGTGCACCTCTTGACAGACTGTTATTGTAAGTGGATCTGGTTAAATCGCCTGTACTTTTAGGAACACTGCAACACAAGAGGTGGCCCGGCCCCGTGACCCTACTGTGGGGGTGCAGGGACGGGCAAGAGGCGCCCTTCAGCTGCCGGCACGGCCCCGCCCAGCACCGCGCACCAGGCAGCCACCTCAGGGCAGCTCCCTCGCTGAATGTCAGCAGATCCACACCTGGCTCAGCCAGCGGGAGCTGCAGGAGCCCCCAAGGGAGCATTCCCCAGAGGGAATGGAAGGCAAGGCAGGGGCTGAAGAAACTCACACGAAGCCCAACTCTCGGGAAGGATGTGTTGTCTCCGACAAGGAAAATACTGTGCAAATTCTCCAAAGTGATGCTGGATGATTATAGGATCAAGAGACAGAACAAGGATGTGAGGAAAAACTTTAAAAACCTGCATTTTAGACTGGACAGAAGAGAGTCATCTCCTGTCCTCTCTTCCAGAAAAGACCAAGACAGACTGACAGCCAAGGACTGCACTTTCAAGGTAGGCTTTAGGGAAACGTGAAGGTCCAGCTGGCTCACGGGAGCCCTGGGATCTTCGAGCTCTGTGTCTGGGTCAGGGCACATGAGTGGCCGCGGTGCCGCTGCCCGCCTCCGAGTCCCTCGCTTTCTGGTGTCATGAGCACGGGTTTCTCCAAGCATGTATTTGTTGGGCATCAGCCATGGGTCACTGTCGTAGGCAGTGCTGGGAAATAGAGCAAAGACTAATGCACAGCAGGCATGCAGCTCCAGGGGAGCTGGTGTGGACTCGGAGGCTGACGCAAAGGTTCAAGACACACCACCATTTCAAGCCCATCGATCCTAAAGGAAATCATCCATGGATATTCATTGGAAGGACTGATGCTGAAGCTGAAGCTCCAATATTTTGGCCACCTGATGCGCAGAGCTGACTCAGTGGAAAAGACCCCGATGCTGGGAAAGTTTGAGGGCAGGAGGAGAAGGGGAAACAGAGGATGAGATGGTTGGATGGCATCACTGATTCAATGGACGTGAGTTTGAGCAAACTGGGAGGTAGTTAAGGACGGGGCAGTCTATGGGATCACAAAGAGTCAGACACAACTTAGGGACTGAAAAACAGCAACAACCATTTACCCTGCAAATACCAAAGATCTGAGTGATGGAGCAGGACATGCCGCTGTCCTGATATACAAGGTCGGCCCACGTCTACACAAACGCCCGGCCCTTGGAGGACAGCATGCCAGGCCCGCTGGCCCATGTGCCCCTTACTCACACCCACCTCCTGACCCAGTTGTGCCAACTAACCTCCCTGCTGCCTGTTTGTATTACAGGCTTTAAAATATTTATCCTATATGGTTATGGAAATTTGATACTGGTATAAAACATTTGATCTTGTTCCTTAAAGAAACCAAAGGATGAGAGAGGAATGGAATTGCATCTCGGCGATGAGGACTTCCTCCAGAACAGCAACTCGGGGGTCATTTCCACAGCCCCCCACCTCGCCTTATCCAGCTCCTGTGACACAGATCAGGTTAATGAGCAAAGCTCCCAGGTCCAGGTCTGAAATTAATGTGCTGGCAGCTGAATGTCAAGGTCAAAAAAGCCCTTTTCAGAGCTTAGCGCTTAAGACGAGAGGCAGTGGGGACAGGTGGAAACAACCAGATTAATAGTTTGCCACCAAATGTACCAAATTCAGTTTGATTCCTAAATGGAAAGAATAACAGTATAATCCAGTTGGTGAAACAAAATTAGATTTAAGCATTTCCAAGGGCCAATTTGGCTTCTCTGGTAAAGGTGTTAGGAGAAGTTGAACACTTGTCAGCAGGAAGCGGATGAGGCTTTACTGCAAACCCGCATCACTAGTGCGTGGGGAGGGCCTGGCTGGAGATGCGATTGTTCTCCTAATCATCGTCCAAGTTTTATTACCTGTTGCACAAAGGGGCGGGTAGACTTTCTCCCAGCCCAGAGCTCACGTGGTCCTGGGGAGATTGGTGACCTGGGGTCATACAGGAGAGCTGGGTTTGATCCCTGGGTCGGGAAGATCCCCTGGAGAAGACAATGGCAACCCACTCCAGTGTTCCTGCCTGGAGAATCCCATGGATGGAGGAGCCTGGCAGGCCACCGTCCATGGGGTCACAAAGAGTTGGACACGACTGAGTGACTAACCCACTGAACGTGGTTGTGGCAAACAAAAAAGCCGAGAGCTCGAGCCTGTGTGGTGACTTTAGGCCTGATGGGGACTAAAGCCTCGGTGGGCAGATTGCTGTCTCTCTCTCACCCCTGACAGGGGCGCTAAGTCCGGATCCTCCCGCAGTTGTGAGCCTGAACTAAGCTCTGCACACCTCCCCACTCTGATCACCAGGCAGGGAAGCACATGGTGGAGAGAGGAGGGAGGACCCTGAGCATCTTCTGACAGCGGACATCCTGAACCAGCAGCCAAACTGTTGGGATCTGGTGAAGATGACACTTCCACATTTTATGCATGGTTTGGAGGCTGTCCCCTGGAGGAGGAAATGGCGACCCACTCCAGTATTCTTGCCTGGGAAATCCCAAGGACAGAGGCACCTGGCAGGTTATTGGAGTCGCAAAGAGTTGGACATGACTGAATGATTTAGCCAGTGTCCATGGAGGCTGTCGGGGCCAGTTTTGGTGAGGAGACGAGTTGGGGGGAACCCAGTAATCCTGGGCTTACTCTCCACTTGGGCTCCCCTGGTGGCTCAGACAGTGAAGAGTCTGCCTGCAATGCAGGAGACCAGGGTTCGACCCCTGGGCGGGGAAGGTCCCCTGGAGAAGGGCATGGCAACCCACTCCAGTATTCTGGCCTGGGGAATCCCACGGACAGAGGGGCCTGGCGGGCTGCAGTCCATGGGGTCGCAGAGTCGGACACGGCACTTTCACTTATCCTCTCCTCCATAATCCAAGGTCATGTCAGGGGTCTTGAACCCAGAGTGGAAACAGACTGGCAGGTCCATGGTTGAGCGCTGGAGGAAGGGGGCGGGGGAGAAAGGGGGTGGGGGGACAGCAGTCTGGCCAAGGGGTGGCCACAGGGCCTCTGAGGTGGGGGCTCCGGCTGGCCTGGGTGAGGCTCACAGCCCGGAGCCGCCTCCGGAAAGGGTCACCCGGCCCCAGCCTTCTGTGCCCAGACAGGGTTCTGCCATCTCTGCGCCTCGGGACCCACCGGGCAGCACACGAATGGCTCAGGAGCTGGGGCTGCACCCCGTGCTGTCTCTTCAACCTTTTTGTGACCCAGGAGAGCCTGGCCAAGGGAGTCTGGTGAGAAGGGTGTCCCCGTGGAGAAGGAAGGACTCTCCCAGACCCGCTGGCTAGGGCTGCTCCCCGGCCCTCTCCCTCCACAGAGCCACCCCTTCTCTGCAGTCCACATCCCCTGAGGGCACGACAGTGCCCCCTTACTGTCCCCGGACTGGACTGCAGAGGCGCTGGAGCGTCGCAGGCGCGGTGATCGGGGTGGGGTCCTGCCCCGGCCTCAGAGCTCGTGTGTCCCAGAGCCGCTTCCTCTGCATTCGGGGCTCTGCTGACTATGCCACTCCCAGTCCAAACGTCCGAGGGCCTCCACGTGCCACGGGCCAAGCCTCACGTCCTGTGTGGCTATGGGCACCTGCACCCGCCCACGGGGAGGAGGAACCCCGCCCACCTGGACCCCCTGGAACCGGCCTCCTGTGCTCCCCACCCCCCCAATTCACCGGGGGACACAGGTGTCACCTGCCTCGGCCGCTCCAGGGAGAAGGGTGCTTATGCTGACGCAGGGCGGCTGGGCTTCCCTGACACCCACTGCTCCCGACAGACGGGAGCAACAGCCCTCCCGAGGCTGGGGTGGATCGGATCCTCGTCACCGCGTACCAGGAGCAGGCAGGGGCCGCGGGGTCTGAGGAGGTGCCAGGGTCCCTGGCGGAGCAGCAGCAGGCCTGCGGTGCCCACTGGGCACCGCCCCAGCTTGCACCACTGTCACCCCGGTGGCGCCCTCAGGGCCCTCAGGTTTCCCCTGGAGCCAGGACAGTGGAGGTCGGCAGCAGTCGTGCAAGACACGGACAGGAGAGGCGGGCACAGGCTTGGTGGGCCCGTGTCCCCGCTGCCCTGACAGAGTCGCCCAGAGCAGGCAGCTTGAAATGCCAGAAAGGGTTCTCTCAGGTCCTGCAGGTGAGAAGCCCTGGATCCAGGCGTCTGGCAGTCCCGAATCCGTCCCAGGTGACCCCCACCTCCCTCGGGTGCTGGCCGTCAGCCCTGTCCCTGGCTTCCAGAAACGTCCCCACCACTCGGCCGTCATGGTCACAGGTGTCTTGCTGTGCGTCTGTATCCACGCTCCGCTTCTTTCCTTAAACCTGTCCTGTTGGATTAGGGGTCCGCTAACCCCAGGGTTAATTCAAAGATGGTTACCCCTTGGAAGAAAAGCTATGACCAGCCTAGACAGCATATTAAAAAGCAGAGACATCACTCTGCCAACAAAGTTCTGTATAGTCAAACCTATGGTTTTTCCAGGAGTCATGTACGGATGTGAGAGTTGGACTATAAAGAAGGCTGAGTGCTGAAGAATTGATGCTTTCAAACTGTGGTGCTGGAGAAGACTCTTGAGAGTCCCTTGGACTGCAAGGAGATCAAACCAGTCAATCCTAAAGGAAATTAACCCTGAATATTCATTGGAAAGCTGAGACTGAAGCTGAAGCTCCAATAATTTTCCCACCTGATGTGAAGAACTGACTCACCGAAAAAGACCCTGATGCTGGGAAAGATTGAAGGCAGGAGGAGAAGGGGACGACAGAGGATGAGATGGTTGGATGGCATCACCAACTCAGTGGACATGAGTTTGAGTAGGCTCAGGGAGAAGGTGAAGGACAGGGAAGCCTGGTGTGCTGCAGTCCATGGGGTCGCAAAGAGTCAGACACAGCTTAGCAACTGAAGAGTGAAACTCCAGTGTGACGTAACTGTAGCTATTTTCATCAGCCTTGACCCTATTCCAGACAAGGTTCTGATATCCTGGGGGTTAAGTCTCCATCGTAGGAGCTGGATGTGGGGCCACAATTCATCCCCTAGCATCCTGGACACAACATTTAGGGGTGCCAGATAGTCATCAGGATCAATAAGACCACAGTTGGAGAATGTCACGGTCCCTGTGAGGACTCCACAGTGGACGCAGCTTGAGGAGCTCACACAGGGTCTGTTGGCGTTCCCTTCCCTCCGGGCCCAGGGGTGGCTCAGCTCAGCTCAGCCTTTAGGACTCGGCTCTTTGTTAGCATGCCCTTCTGTTAGCGTCCATCTGCATTTTCTGTAATCGCTCGTTATCTATCATCTGTCCGGTGAGTGAGGTTGTTGGTGCCCCTCCCACGTCATGGGCAAGGGCCATGTGTCGCCTCCCCAGGCTCAGTCCTGGAGGCCCTGCCAGGGAGGAAGGCTCAGCCCAGGGCTGTGGGGGCCTGCCTGTGGATGAGGGTCCTCCCAGGGTGCCCCCAGATGCGTGTGCCTCCCCTTAGGGTCCGGGCTGCCCTTCTGAGACCCCAGTAGAGTGAGGTCAGGGAGGGAAGATGCTGCATTTTCCCCACCCACTGACTCACCCCGCCCCAGACCGTCCTTCCTGTGTAGAGATCAGGGAAGCTGCACTTGCAGAGGGGGTGCCCCAGGCATCGTAGGGAGGCAAGAGCCCCCTCCTCAAGTCTCCCTGAGGGGGGTCTTCTTCTTCTTCCTGCTAGGGGCAGGGAGCAGGAGGCATACCTGTAGCCTTCTCAGCACACTGAGCTGATCCCAGCGACCCCAGCCAATCAGCATCTTCTCCAAGTGCCTCCCCTACCGCACCCCCAGCCAGGACCCCAGGGTCCCCAGGTGAACAGGGTATGGGGGGCCATTGTTGTGAAGGAGGAGGTGCTGCCCAGCACGAGGATGGCCTGCCCCTGACCCCAGCCCCGCTTAGCCTGAACCCTCGCCTCCTCCCCAGCCTCTGGGGAGTAATCATAGACTCCTTGCTGCACTGAGCTGACCTTCCAGCCCGTATTGCTCCATCCATGACCCCGGGTCACCCATCTCCCCAGAACCACGCGAGCTCTGGGCTGGGAGAAAGTCTACCCGCCCCTTTGTGTAACAGGTAATAAAACTTGGACGATGATTAGGAGAACAATCGCATCTCCAGCCAGGCCCTCCTCATGCATTAGTGATGTGGGTTTGCAGTAAAGCCTCATCCGCTTCCTGCTGACAAGTGTTTAACTTCTCCTAACACTCCTCGGCTCTGGCTCCTTTGGCCACAAGATGAAGTTGAGTGCCAGGGCTGGGAGATGCTTCCAGGGCACAAGGTTTAATTATGGGTGTCCGTGCTGTGATTCATGGGGTCACAAAGAGTCGGACACGACTGAGCAACTGATCTGATCTGTGCAGGCCAACTGTCCACTGCATCTCCCCTCCAAGGACAGCAGCGTAAGTCATCAACCGAGGCAGGTGGGGAGAAAAGCCTTGCATTCACAGCCCCAGCCTGAGCCGGCCTTGTCCTGTGTCACTGACTTGCTGTCCCGTCCTCCCATCGAACTCGCTCAGAGACTGGTCACCACATGCCCAAGGCCTGAGCTCGGCATCTCCACAGGTCATCTTCCCTAAGTGGCTGCAGCCCACGGGCTAGAGCTGCACTCGGCTCTGTGTCCACCCAGCAGAGGCAGGGCCTCAGACAGGCTGGCGAAGAGCTGCAGAGAGTTCCTCTTGACCCTTGCCTGTCCTCTGTGATCCTCAGGAACTAAAGCAGATGGACAAGTTCAGAGGGGGCTTCTGGAAAGAAGTGGAGTGTCTGGGGCTTCCCGAGATCTCTTCCACCTGCTTTAATCGTGTGCTTAAATGACGTTAATCGATTGAGTTTCCTGGCACTGAAGATGCCAAATGGAACAGGGACACAGCAAAGCTAAACTCTGCCACCACTAGGAAGACTTGGGTGTCATCCCAAAGTCTCTAAGAGATGCTTGGCTAGGAGGCTCTGCCCTCTGAGCTCAGCTCTGACCTTAGCATGAAGATTGTGATTTCAGTCTGCTCCTTGACAGTGGCTGAGGGTTGATTAGCTTATGCACTTGGGTCTTGACTTGGAATTATTGTTCAGTCGCTAAGTCATTTCCAACTCTTTGCGACCCCATGGTCTGCAACTTGCCAGGCTTCCCCATCCTTCACTGTTTCCGAGTTTGCTCAAGCTCATGTCCATTGAGTAGGTGATGCCATCCAATCATCTGACCCTCTGTCGTCCCCTTCTCCTCCTGCCTTCATTCTTTCCCAGCATCAGGGTCTTTTCCAATGAGTTGGCTTTTTGCATTAGGTGGCCAAAGTATTACAGTTTCAACTTCAGCATCAGTCCTTCCAATGAATATTCAGGGTTGATTTCCTTTAGGATTGACTGGTCTGATCTCCTTGAAGTTCAAGGGACTCTCAAGAGTCTTCTCCAACACAACAATTTGAAAGCATCAGTTCTTTGTTGTTAAGCCTTCTTTATGGTCCAGCTCTCACATCTGTACATGAATCTGTACATGAACACAACTATAGCTTTGACAATATAGGCGTTCACTGGCAAAGTGATGTCTCTGCTTTTTAATATGCTGTCTAGGTGTGTCCACCTGATGTGAACAGCCAACTCATTGGAAAAGAACCTGATGCTGGGAAAGACTGAAGGCAGAAGGAGAAGAGGGCAATAGAGGATAAGATGGTTGGATGGAATAGCTGATGCAGTGGACATGAACTTGGGCAAACTCCAGGAGATGGTGAGGAACAGGGAGGCCTGGCGTGCTGCAGTCCATGGGATCTCGAGGAGTCGATAGGACTTGGCGACTGAACAGCAGCAACTAGGTTTGTCATAGCTTTTGTTTCAAGGAGCAAGCTTATTTTAATTTTGTGGCTGCAGTCACCATCTGCAGTGATTTTGAAGCTCAAGAAAATAAAGGCTGCCACTGTTTCCACATTTTCCCCATCTATTTGCCATGAAGTGATGGGACTGGATGCTATGATCTTAGTTTTTAAAATTTTGGGTTTTAAGCCAGCTTCTGGGTAAAACAGGCAATATAGGTTATTACCCATCACATTGGCCATTTCTCTTGCCTTGTGTTGGAGGGTCACCGGCCTTCCGTGTTGGCACTGAAAGGCCCCTGAGTCTGCAGGTCAGGGCTGGACCCTGGACATCTGCCCTTCGGGCCAGATGAAGCAGGCTGTGGAAATGAAAAAAGTGCACGTTCATCCAACGTGGGATACGGGGATGGAGGCGTCGTATTCTTTTCCTAACCTGTGCTGGACTCCCACCCTGGGAGAGGATCCCTGTGACGTGGTGCCTGAAGGTGCCCTGAGGGTCAGTCTCATGCCAGCCCTGCTATGCCAGCCTGCGTGTGCCTGCACACACACGTGCACACACACACACTCTCACTCTTTCCTGAAAGCATTTCGCTCCACCATCTCCAGGTTCGTGAACCCAAGGTTCTCGCCAGTGCTCATTCCATGGCACTCCCCCCAACCCCCCACCCCCGAGACTGCATCCAGCCCGTGGCTGCTCACATATTTGTCTCTCCGAAGAAGCGCTGTTGCACAGTGTGTAAGACAAACACACGCCTCTACGTTTGTGTAGGTGTCTGAAGTTTTAAATGAAAATACACCTGCTAATTTGAGACACAGAACGATCCCCCCACGTCCTGTTTGGTGTCTATTTTCTAAGTGCTTCCGGGCGGCTGTGTGAGTCCCCTTTGTTTCCAGAATGTTCAGTGGATGAGTTTCAAAGCAGCAGTGAGAGCAGCGGCTGGCAGATTCTGGGCTTTTCATGGTGGAATCTGAGGTCCAGAAGCAATGCGCCTGCTCCTGGGGGCAGTAATCCGGAGCCTAATTCCTCGCCCTCCGTGCTGAAAACATATCCCCCTACGCAGCTGTACCCGAGCGAACTGCACACGTCTTGGAAAACTTTGCCAGCTCTGCTCAAAACGGGCAGGTGGGCGTTGCTTTTATCATCTCCAGGTGCATTTGAGGGCGAGGAGAGTTCTAACAGACCTCAGTGGGCTGTGCGATCCAAACCCCAGAGTTATACCTGTGTATTTCATAGAGATGTTATGTTAGAGACGGGAGGGGGGAGGATGTGCCCCCAAATCGTGCCTCCAAAGCAGCATCACCCTTCAGCACGTTTCCATAGGTGCTTCGGCGCCATGCCCCCCAGTATCCTTTTCTCAGGTACTGCGTTCTGATCCCAACTTCTGGGCAGGGCTTGGCCCCGGGGCTGGCCAGGGTGCATGCACAGGTGAGCTGAGGACTCAAGATCAGATCTGAGAACCTGAGAAAAATGTCAGCTGTCACCTCCAGACCCTGAAGCTCCCCATCGCACGTGTGTCCTGGAACTCAGACCCCCCTGGAGGGCAATTCTGTGTCCTCCTCCAGCAAACAGGCTGTGCTGAGTCCCTGTTTTGGAGAGAATGCTTTGTCCCAACTCCTCTGTGCAGGGTCAGAATTTGATAAGAAATTCACTTTATTCTTATTTTGTGAGTAAGATTTTAGCCCATCAAGGTTAGGCGCTTAATTTTGGACCTGGGGTAGATTTCATCCTCCACTCAGTGTCGCACTTTTCACCCTGGGGTCTTCAGAGCTTGACTTTGGGGACAAAAAGGCTCAGTGAGGAGACCTGGGAAGCAGTTGCCTGTCTGATGACAATAGGGCCACCCTGGGGCCGCGGGCCCTGAGCAGCGGCCCCCCTGGGGCCCCCACGGGCATCCCTGGGGCCGTCCTCGGCGACCTCGTCCCCAGGAGCCCCCCGCACCCTGAGTCCTTAGCGCAACCGTCTGCTCCTCCTCGAAGCCCTTCCTGAAGCCCTGATCACTGAAAGCACATACTCAGACCCCAAGCCCGCTCTCCCCGCCCTCTGTTTACTAAGTACATTTCAAGACCCCCACCCCACCCCTGGCCACTGAACCCCGTTTCCTAAGATGGTCTGGGGTTCGTTGTCCCAGCATGTCCCAGCGTGGTCCTGATGCCTTCTGATCTGGGGCATCTGGCTTGGTAACTGCGTCCTGTCCAGACTCACAGGTACAAGGTCACACCCATCTGCACCCGTCTCCAGATAGCAGCACCCAGTCGTTACCTACACCTGCTGCAGCCTCTCTGCATCCCGAGTGGACACAGGGACTGTCAGAGACCACCGGGCCTCGTCAGAGCCCATGGCGCCCCGTGCAGGTCTGGGGGCACGGGCCTGTCCATCTGCTTTAAGTCCACCTGGTGAGTGGGCCGCCCCAGCCCCTAACCCGCTCAGGCTCCTGCGTCTTCCCACATGGCGAGGGCTTGGCCACAAGGAGCAAGACTCAGAGGTGTCGGGGCCCTGGGGCTCCAGACTCAGCCGTCGAGACGAGTAGCATTGGAATCGAGGGCCATCACCATCATGCAAGGACTCCATGGTGGACACAGCGCAGGGAGTCCCCACACACAGAGGTCAGCACTGCTGGCGTCCGCTTCTCCCAGCCTTTCCCCAACAGGGCTTGAGATGCTGAAACAGCTGCTCATCATCTGGAGGCGACGTGGGGACACTGTTTGGTGCGGGGCCGGGGCAGAGCGGGCTGGCCTAGAAGGGGCCCAGAGGGACCCAGTTCCACTTCACGTTTCTTCCCAATGCAGCCTCAGGAGCTGGCTTAATAACTCTCGACTCTTGAACCCTGCCAGCAGTCTCTGTTGACCGTGAAGACGTCAGAACCTGAATCAGGGCCCTGGCACTACTGAGTCTCCCTCATACACCTTGTTAGACAGTTAAAAATTCTTTCAGACACACCCGGGGCTCATTGGTGGACTTTGCTTCTTGTCTCCAAGTCCAGTTGAGAATTAAAGTTGATGCTCACGGGAGGTTGATCCGATCCCTTTAGGTCACAAGCCAAGAGCGCTTTGCACCTGGCCCTTGTGGTAGCTCTCGAGGCTCTTACTCCTTTTGATACATGTTTTTTAAAAAATGTTATTACAAGAATATCTGTATTTATTACAAGAATATTTGATAATTACAGGCAACCTGTCGATGGCTTTCGTTAAAGAACCTTGTAAATGAACGAGCCTCTCTGGCTGGATAATCACCCATGAGATGCTTCTTAGATTCACAATGTCATTAAAAGCACAAATCCTTTTTCTTCTAAATTTCATCCTGTTGAGAGGAACAATCACTGCCTCTGAAGTACTTGAAAAGGACTGTGAACGAAGATGGATGGAAATGTATGCGTTCATGTTAACTCATCCCAGTGTTTACGGAGGCAGAATTACTGATTTAATTTGTGAAATTGAATGAATTTAGTGCAAAATAACTTTGTATGGATGCCTGAGAAAGAGAGCTTTCTGGGAGAGAATGGAGGTGAATTCCACTGTTTTGAGAGGGCAGGGCACAGTGGTCAGGCAGACAGGATGAATGCTCTTCAGAAAAGCCCCAAAGTGGACCATCCATGCCATGTTGTCCACCCATCTGGAGGACAAGATGCCCTCAGGACTCAAGGCAGGCCAAGTCTTTTCTAGGAAATGCAGTGTATCTCACAGCACGAGAGACACGCTCAGCACACATGCAGAAAAGCACGTGCACACAGGTGAACCCATCGTCTGGTCTGTACAAGGCTGTGGACGACTCGGGACGACATCTGGTGCAGCGTCTTAAAGGGAGGGACCGGGGGGTCCAGGGCAGGCCTCACCGGGTGGCCGAGGCACAGGGCTCGGGAGGCCCGGCCGGGCTGTGGGCGCTGGGGCATCCTCACGAACCTGCATGCTCGCCCTTCAGCCCGGCGTGTGAGGCATCCTTGTGACCGCTGGGAGGGAGCGGCTGCCTCGGGGAGCGTCTGGATGTTCACACCCTTCTTCCCAGCACACCAAGGGCTCCTTGCTGGAGTTCCACAGCTGCGTCCAGACCCAGCTGGAAAGTCGCCTTGGCACTTGTGAGAAGCTGGCCCGGCCCCTTTAGGCCGCAGATCGCAGACCTGGTACCTGGTCTTTCCTGGCGTTCCTGGGACGTTACTGCGCTGGATACGCACTTTCTTCTTTTTTAATTATTATTTTTAAATCACAAGATGCAAACACAACAGCAATATCATGACCAGGTGTTGCTGTGTTCTGTAAGATACTGTTTTAGTCGCTGCTGTAAACTAACACCTCATTTTCCTCCCTGAGCTGGGGAGGGACGTCCAGGGAGGAACACGGGCCTTCCAAGCTCCTTGCGAGGAGCTCAGTCTGCTGTCCTCAGATCGCAAAGTCTGTGCTTTGAGCCCGTGAGCCCCTGCCCAGCAGGCCGATCTACTTCTGCTCCCACCTGCGTGATTGGGAGCACAGAGCCCACCGGGACCATGAGCTCCAGGCTCCTCCAAGCTCCTGGCAGGAGCCTCTGTTTGGGAAAATGGCGCTGGACACTGGGGTGGGCAGCCTGACCCGAAGCTGTGCAGGGAGTTCTGCCCTCACAGCTTTTCTGGTAAAAGACAAGAGGTTGGGGGTGGGGGAGTACTGAGCCTGTGTCCCGTGGGGTCCCTGCCTCGGCCACTCGAGGGCTGTTTGTACCGAGAGCTCATCAGGCCAAGTGCAGGGGGATGGTCCCCTTGTATCTGTAACCTTTCCTTCTGACCACATAACCTGGGGCTGGAGGCCCCGCAGACTGTCCTGGCTAAACTCAGAATGCGATGAAGGGACTGGGCACCAGCGTAAGGACCTACAGTCTGACTGTCGGTGTTCAAAAATTTGACAATCTATTTCAGCCACCTCTTAAAGAAGCGTTCTACAGTGATCGTATGTCTTTTCATGGTGAGAGCAAAGTAGCTTATGAAAATGACATCAAAAGGAAATTTTAAACGTGATTGTTTCCAGGGTTTGCCCAAAGAAAGAATATCTGGAGAACGATGCTCAGACAATGGGGCTTCCCAGGTGTCTCAGTGGTAAGGAACCTGCCCGCCACTGCAGGAGACATAGCAGACGCAGATTTGATCCCTAGGTTGGAAAGATTCCCTGGAAGAGGGCATGGCAACCCGCTCCAGTATTCTTGCCTGGAGAATCCATGGACAGAGGCGCTTGGCGGGCTACAGTCCACGGGGTGGTAAAGGGTCAGACACGACTGAGCCGCTGAGCGCACTGAGACAGTAACGCTGCTTGAGTTTCCAAGGGGTGGTCCACGAGCTCTGTTCAGGGTCGAGTGTTGGAAAGGAACGCTGACGGTATTTATGCGTATGAGTGTGTGTGTGTGAGAGGTGTGAGTGTGTGTGAGAGGTGTGTGTGTGTGACAGGTGTGTGTGTGTGACAGGTGTGTGTGTGTGTGAGAGGTGTGAGTGTGTGTGAGAGGTGTGTGTGTGTGACAGGTGTGTGTGTGTGTGAGACATGTGTGTGTGTGAGAGGTGTGTGTGGGTGTGAGAGGTGTGTGTGTGTGACAGGTGTGTGTGGGTGTGAGAGGTGTGTCTGTGTGAGAGGTGTGTGTGTGTGTGAGAGGTGTGTGTGTGTGACAGGTGTGTGTGTGTGACAGGTGTGTGTGTGTGTGAGAGGTGTGAGTGTGTGTGAGAGGTGTGTGTGTGTGACAGGTGTGTGTGTGTGAGAGGTGTGAGTGTGTGTGAGAGGTGTGTGTGTGTGACAGGTGTGTGTGTGTGTGAGACGTGTGTGTGTGTGAGAGGTGTGTGTGGGTGTGAGAGGTGTGTGTGTGTGACAGGTGTGTGTGGGTGTGAGAGGTGTGTCTGTGTGAGAGGTGTGTGTGTGTGTGAGAGGTGTGTGTGTGACAGGTGTGTGTGTGTGTGAGACGTGTGTGTGTGTGAGAGAGGTGTGTCTGTGTGAGAGGTGTGTGTGTGTGTGAGAGGTGTGTGTGTGTGTGAGAGGTGTGAGTGTGTGTGAGAGGTGTGAGTGTGTGTGAGAGAGGTGTGTATGAGAGAGGTGTGTGTGTGTGAGAGGTGTGTGTGGCTTGCTTGCGTGTGCATGTGTGTACATGTGTATGTGACGTGTGTGTGATGTGTGTGTGATGTGTATGCACGCATATGTGCATTTCTTTTCCTCTCGGTCACAGACGTTCCCGCTTTCACTGCTCCGGTCCAAATCCACGTTTAAAATCAGCGGGCGTGTGGTCTCTGGACAGGCCCCCAGCCTTGCCCCTGCGTCTTGCCCACCCCCCGAGGTGTGAGTGGAGGGGTGTGCCTGCTGTCTCCACTTCAGACACCCACACCCTCATGATCTCCGTGATGGAGATCACCAGCGAGGGGAACCTTCCCCCCGGGGACCCCATGCTGACCCATGCAGGGCAGCCCAGAAGCAGACGGTGACGTGCCGCACCCCACAATTCCATCTGGATACTGTGCACCCATGTACTTCTCGTCTGAATTTATTGCACATAAAGAAGAGGGATTTTACTTGACTGGATTTCTAGCCAATACTGAGATGCCAAATTGGCCTCTTGTTCTCACTTGTGGGTGAGAACACCTATGTGTGGAAAGATGCTTTCTTGATTTTGGGGAAGAGCTTCTGCCAGCAGGTGACTGGCTGCCAGAGGGCGGGGTGTGCCCAGGAGCCAGCGCCCCGCCCTCTCCTCTGCCCTCCACTCTACGGCCTCATCCCCTGGTCAGTGCCGTTGAGTGGACCCAGGAGACAACGGAAGGCTGGCCCGGCAGGTTGACTTATAAGAGAAATCCTACGTTAGTCAGTATAGGTTGGATGGGATCCCATGGAAACCAAATACTCCGTTGACAAAATGATCTCATTAGGGGTAGATTGAACTACGAGGTGGTCCCTAACGTGGCTTCCTAAGGAGATTATTCCAAAGTTGTTAGAGTGTATTTTGTTTCTGGGAAAATAGAGTTAATCGTGTAGTGATAATGTGCTTATTAGAAATGAGCACCAATTATTACAAACATTCAGCAAGGATTTGTGGAGCCCTGATCACACGCCAGGTGCGTCTGGGCCCCAGGATGCAGCTGCGACGATGCCAGCGCGGCCCAGACCGCCTATCATCTCCCTCAGCTGAGCTCCCATTTAGGATAACCCACTGCCCTAACTCCTTTGTTGCTGGTTCTTTATTGTGTTCCTACAGTTATCATTTTTTAACTTAAAAAAGGGCTTCCCTGGTGGTTCAGAACGTAAAGAATCAGCCTGCCATGGGGGAGACCTGGGTTCAGTCCCTGGGCTGGGAAGATTCCCTGGAGAAGGGAACAGCCACCCACTCCAGTGTTATGGCCTGGAGAATTCTGTGGACAGAGGAGCCTGGCAGGTTTACAGTCCATGGGGTCACAAAGAGCTGGACTCGGCTTATAAGAAGCGATGAGATGACACCAGCTCATTTGTCGTTACTGCCTGGTGGGTGGCTTCTGAAGACAGTCTGTGTACTGGCGACAAAGATGGAAATCCACCTGCTTCTTAGCACAGTTACTATTCTGAGAACATCTCACTCCACCTTATAAAACTGTTGAGTGTATGATACCCCTTGCTTTATCGATGCAGAGCATGCAGAATTTCTTTAAATGACACTGCCATAGTAGGGATCCGATTGTGAATTACTTCTTCAAACCCCACAGCAAAGACTGTTTTGGGTCTGTGTGCCATCTCATTCGGGTCATAATCTGGGTCTGTGCCCCCACAGGAGAGCTTAGGAAATGGAAATGCCTCATGGGCATGAGCTTTGCCAATTCCGCAGCCTAGGGTGGCCACACAGCTTATTGCCGAAGACGTCTGATCACCAGAAATCTCGTGGTCTGGTCTCGGGAGCCCTGGGCTGTTCACCGTCCCTGGGTATGGAGGACAGAGTGGTGTCCTGGGACGCTGGCTTCAGTGCTAAAGTTCAGGGAGTCCAGACAAAGGGGACAAGCTGGTCACTCCCCGCCCACCTTAGCCCGTTGGTCAGGCCAGTCACTAAAACCACTGAGTCCAGAGGAGACAGGCTGGGAGGAACAGGTGATGCCATGTCCACCTTCCTCTGCCCCACGCCACAGGAAGGACAGACTGGCCACGTGGAAAAGACGCTTCCTGGAGGGAGACTTGTCACTGAAAAGATAATATTCTCTCAAAATCCCCAGGATGTGCTGGCATGGCTTCCACCATTTTTCTATTTCTTTTAAAAACATGGTTCATGGGAGCAAAAGACAGAATTTGAGATGGAAATGTGTGGGTATAACGTGTTTTCCAGATCTTTCTCTGGACTTCTCATAAGCAAATGGCCAGAGGGTGTGATGTCCAGGAGATGAGCCAGGAGCAAACCATGGTGGTGCGTCCGTCCACTCCGGGAGGGAGAACCCACCACCTCACCTGGGGTAGCACCCCCCAAAGTTCCCACTAGGCTTGGTTTTGTTCCTTTATTTTAGCCGAGTTGTCAAATTGTCAAAGATCTTTCAAAGACAATAGATGTACAGAAACAGGTAACTGAACAGAAGCAGAAATAACCCGGATTAAATAAAACAGCTTCTGAAATTCCTGGTACGCGCCACTGGGAAGGACCCAAGTGCTGTGGGGTGGACAGATCCACTTGGATTTCCCATCTATTTGTGGGTCATCTCCACCCAAAGTGGGTGCATGTTGGTGAGAAGTGACTTGTCCTTTCACCCACATGACAACGTGGACTTCACTTCTAGCAACATCCTTGCGATGCAAGGTCAGTAGGTCACACGACAACTTTAGAGCAAGAGAACTTGGGTGTCTCAGTTCCTACTCATCGTGGGTTGGGTTCCCCTAAGGGTTTCAGGCTAAAGCAGAGACTGGGGTTCAGGCTGTTGTTGGGGGTGCCCTTGGGATGGCAGCTGTGGGAGTTGGAGGAGAACACGTGGTCAGATTGTCTCCACAAAGGTCGTGGCTGAGCCTATGGTCAGCTCTGAAAAGAGATGCTTGGGGTGGTGACCGCTGCTCCTGGGAGGGTGTGTGACTTCGGGGGACAGTGTCCTGCTCTGAGGGGATCCTGCAGATGGCCAGACGCTGAGACCCACCTGCTGACCTCTTTCCCAGCTGGGGAGACCAGCTCTGCATCCACCTATCCTGAAGGGACACCTGGGTGTCACCTCCGGTGTCAACCCCACTAGGGTTATTATGTAAGCGGTGGAGCTCTGGGTTCACATACAATCCTACAGCACTTTACGCCTTAAAACATCAGAGTAATGACTCTCAGGGAAGCTGGAGCTCCATAAGCCAAGCCTCCTGTAGTTCAGTCTGTCTCCTGGATGTTTTATTAGGGGTTCAATTTTGTTTTATTGAGTTTTATTGGGTAAGTTGTTGTTGGGGAGTAATTTCGCTTATGAGAGAAGTTATATGGAGTTCATATCTTCCTTCCTTGAGGGTCCATGTGGTTCGATTGCACTCAGACCCGTCCGGCCCCAGCCCCGAGTTCTGTGCGAGCTCCCCCAGCCTCATGCATGACCCCCTTCCGTCCCTGAGCCCACACCCAGAGCGGAGATGCTGCCCTGGGCATATGGTCTCCTCTCTGGGCAGCCAGACTTCTAAGCAGCGTTGTTCAAAGAGCAGGCTGTGGACGGAGCCAGCCTGGGTTCAAGTCTCTGCCTCCCTGTGACCTTGGCAGAGGGGAGACCAGCTCAGCCTCTCACGTGCTCATCTCTGCACCACGCAGTCTTTCTCCACAGAGCAGTCTTTAGGATCAGACTGGATTACAGCTATTAAGTGTCTGCTTAGATGCGAGTACTGAGTGAACGCACGTCTTACTCCATCTCGTTCCCTCGAAATGCTATTGGACTTTCCCATCTCACTTGGAGTAGCCAGTTCACCATTGTACCGTCTACTAAGTAGCACTTCCCCAAAGACTTGGTTTTTTTTTTTTTTTTAATTTATAAATACACATACAAGAGGCGGTTGTCTGTCCTGTTCTGATAACCTGTGTTTCTGCACTGTGCCAGCACTGTGCCCAATCCACCACCCACTCTGGGCTCTGCTGGGCTCTGTCACAAGCTGGGGTCAACCTTTGGGGTCGGTCAATTCCATAGAAACTTGACCTTGAATTCTGGTGTCCTGAGCACGTCCCCGTCCACTCTGCAGACACCCAGAAGTGCATGGCACTGCTCTTTGCAGGTCCTGTGCCCCCTGGGGGCCCAAGGGTGCTCTGGAGACGCCCTGAAAGACTCCTGACCCCCCACCAATGAATCTCTGACGGCCGTGGACGCAGGCAGCTCTCCCGGGATGCCCTTGCCTTTTTCCTCCACATCCCCCCAAAATCTCCCAAATCTCTGCCACTCTCATCAGACGCCCCCTGCCCAGCCCTTCAGGGTGTGTCCTTTATCAGGAAAACGGGTCTCTGCTGTTTCACTCTGGTGGTTCCCCTGCACCTTCCTGGATCCCAGCCCATCCTTCCCTCGGGCAGCATCCTCATGCCTTCCCTGCCTGAGCAGGACGCCCTCCGGATTCCTCTGCCAGAGGCTGGAAGCCAGGTCTCCCCGTACCTGGCCCCGTCCTGGGCGTCTTCTCCCCTCAAGTCTTGCGTGTCTCTGCCGCCCCTGCCTCCCTCCAGCTTCCCTCTCCTCTCATGGCGAGCTTCTCACCGTGATGCTCAAGGGCATTGGGTCTTCATCAGCACCTTGATTTCCGTGGCTCAGTGTCACCTCCCTCCATCACATTTGTCCTCACCCCGCACGGGTCATCGCAGCCCCGGGTCCACCATCCTGTCGGGATCTGTGTTCTGTGTTGCTCTGACGATGGGTGCGGTGAGAATCTCCGCCTGGAGCTGACTCCTGCCTCCCTCTGAGGCGGAGTTTGCTTGGGTCCCTGCATTCCCAGGCACTGCTCAGCCCTGGGCCCGTCGTCCCTTCCCATCACTCCTCTCGGGGTTCTCGGCCTGGCCTCCCTCTGCATTATGCACGTGGTCCTCCCACTTGGAAATGATCCTTTGAAGACGAATATCCTTGGTCCCATGGCCTCACTCCCACCCTGTCTGCTGACTCCCTGCCCTTTATCTACAACATGCCCTGAATGTTTCTGCTCAGATGCCTCACTTGACCTCAGTGGGTCAACAGCTAAATACATCCCCCACCCCTTTGCTTTCTCTGTCACAAAAACTCCTATTTCCCTTAAAGGGAGGAGCTTCCAGGGTGTGAGCACGTCGTCTCCCTTCTAACCCCTCCTTTCCTTCTTCTGACTTGACTTCCCAGGGCCCTGCACACGTTATGGACTTCTAGAAGCGAGGGACTGTGCTGCTCTCCCATCTGAAGCGTGCGCCAAGGGTTTACAAAGAGCACCTTACATGTTTCAAGGCACCTGCTGGATGAACTGTGTCTTCGTCCAGCTTCAGTGGCCCCTGGGCCAACTCGGGAGATACAGCGAGACGCTTCCCTCGTGCCCTCCACTCTGCTCTCTTCTCTTCCCAGCCTACAGCATCTCCACGTTGTGTGTGTTGGTGTGTGTACACTCGCCCATGTGTGTGAATTTTCCCATAAGGACTCTGTGATCCTTTGCTTGCATGCTCAGCCGCTCAGTCGTGTCTGACTCCTTGTGACCCCGTGGATTCGAGCCCACCAGGCTCTTCCAACCGTGGGATTCTCCAGGCAAGAATACAGGAGTGGGTTGCCATTTACGTCTCCAGGGAATCTTCCCGACCCAGGGATTGGACCTGTGTCTCCTATGTCACATGCATTGGCAGGTGAGTTCTTTACCACTGAGCCACCTGCAAGCCCTTGTGATTCTTTGAAAGTGAAAGTCGCTCAGTCGTGTCCAACTTTTGTGACCCCATGGACTATACAGTCCATGGAATTCTCCAGGCCAGAATACTGGAGTGGGTAGCCTTTTCCTTCCCAAGGGGATCTTCCCAACCCAGGGATTGAACCCAGGTCTCTGGTATTGCAGGCAGATTCTTTACCAGTTGAGCCACAAGGGAAGCCCTTTACATCTATATAATTGATTTCCACACCTGACCCAGGCTTTCGTGAACGGATCAGAACTTTGCTCTTGATAACCACCCTTCAGCAGTCTGCCACCTGTCTGCGTGGGGTGGTACTTGCTCCCTCGTCAAAGACACTGATCTACCTGTTGGATGATAAGGACCGGACCCTAGGGCATCACCAGGTGCCCCTTTCCAGGCTGGCACGGGTCCGCTGGACCCATCCTTGATCCTGTCTGATGACGTGCTGAGATTCACATCCTGTAGGAACAGCGGGCACTGTCTGTTGAAAGCTGGTGAGGTGTGGACACCTCCTCCACCCTGTGATTGAACCTCCCTTGATGGTGGGGTCATTGCCGTCTGCTGTGTGTGGAGAAGGACTTCAAGACCAGCTTCTGTGGATCCAGGGGCCACCCAGCCCCTTCGTCATGCTCTCTGCTGGAGCCGTTCTCAGCAACCACACGTGCGTGCTCACAGCTGCCCAAAGCCTGTGCACTTGCCCGCCCCCTTTTTACTGGGGGACAGTTGGTTCACAGTGTTGAGTTTATTTCAGGTGCACAGCAAAGTGAACCAGTTACATCCGTTCTTTTTCGGATTCTTTTCCCTGATAAGTCATCACAAAACACTGAGCCAGGCTCCCTGTGCCAAACAGGAGGTCCTTGTTGGTTATCGGCTTTTTATGTACTGGTGTTTGTGTTAATCTCAGACGGCTATTTATCCCTTTCCCCTTCGGTAACCTTGAGCTTGCTATCCATGAGTATATTTCTGTCTTGTAAGTAACTTCATTTGTACAGACAGAGGAATGGATAAGAAGATGTGGGATACACACAGAACGGAATACTACTCAGTCATAAAAGGAATGAAATAATGCCATTTGTAGCAACACGGATGTGCCTAGAGGTGACCATACTAAATGAAGTGAGACAGAGAAAATTACCATACAATATCACTTATTCGTGGAATCTAAAAAAAAGAAGACACCTCTTTGTTTCTGTTCAATCCAATCAGCCTGCTGGGAATGCCGGTGCCAGCTGACCCCCGCCCCTCTGCCCGAGCGGACTCACCCCCTCACTCTCTCCCTCCAGACGCTGACCCTGCCCAGCAGCGCTGTGTGACTTCAAGCAGACTCCATGTCTACACTTTCTGTGCTCCAGGGTCTGTAAAAGGCTGGTAAGGCTGGATTCCAGTGCTGTTGTGAGGTGAAATGGAATAATGTATAGAAAGCACGTACATCAATGTCCACAGTGTAGAAGTTCAGGAAAACTTTGCACAGGGGCTTCCCTGGTCATCCAGTGCTTAGGAATCCGCTCTTGCAATGCAGAGGATGCAGCTTCCATCCCTGGTAGCAGAGCTAAGATCCCGCATGCCACAGGGCGACTGAGCCGGCTCGCTGGGGCTGAAGGGCCTGTGCACCGTGACGAAAGAGCCCACACGATGCTCCAACGACAGGTGAGGCACGACTAAGGCCCGACGCGGCCGAATAGTAAATTAATAAAGGAAGGTTGGCAGTCAGGCCTTTTCCTACCTTTCTCCAGAGTGATTACGACTAGTGCCTGTAAGGCCATTGCTGATAAAGCATTCATCTACTTGGAGTATCGATTTTCTATTATTGAACGCTCCTGAAGGCAGAACTCTCCTGTGTGTATTTGTTTGGGATTTTCAAGTGCTCCCTGACTCACTAGATTAGAAGCTCCCTGGAAGCAGGAATTGGAAACGATCTATGGTCCCTGAGAGTGGAGAGCACTGTGCCTTCATGGAGCCGCTCCGGAGTTCCTCTTTATATGTGAGATGGCAGCAACCGACATCGTTATGTCTACCAGCTATAGTCAAAGCTGCGGTTTTTCCAGTGGTCGTGTACAGATATAAGAGTTGGGCCATAAGGAAGGCTGAGAGACAAAGAATTGATACTTTCAATGTGGTCCTGGAGAGGACTTCAAAGTCCCTGGGATGGCAAGGGGATCAAACCAGTCCATCCGAAAGGAAATCAACCCCGAATACTCACTGGAAGGACTGATGCTGAAGGCAAAGCTCCAATCCTTTGGCACCTGATGCGAAGAGCCGGCTCACGGGAAAAGAGCCTGATGCCGGGAAAGACTGGGCAGGAGGAGAAGGGGACGACAGAGGGTGAGATGGTCGGATGGTATCACCAACTCAGTGGACACGAGTTTGAGCAAGCTCCGGGAGATGGTGAAGGACAGGGAAGCCTGGTGTGCTGCAGTCCATGGGGTCACAGAGTCAGACAAGACTTAGTAACTGGACAACAACATATACCAACTAAAACATACTAAACATATAGTGCGCACTCAGTCTCCTCAGTCACGTCCAGCTCTTTGCAACCCTGTGGACTGTAGCCCACCAGGATTCCCTGACCATGGGATTCTCCAGGCAAGAATAACTGGAGTGGGTTGCCATTTCCTACTCCAGGGGATCCTCCCGACCCAGGGATCAAACCTGCATTTCCCATGGCTCCTGCATTGCAGCCACATTCTTTACCACTGAGCCACCAGGGAAGCTATTCTATAAAGTTTGAGAAACTATGGAGACGTGAAGATAATGAAATACAAATTACTTATAATTCTGTAACTCAGTACTTAAAATCTAACAAGATATATATATATAATCTTTATATATTTTATATAATATGTATTATATATTTATACATCTGCATTGTAACTACATTTAATAATATATTTATAAAATATATAAAATTGTGTGTCTATAATTATTTACATTTTATGGAATAAATTGTTATTTTTATAATCATAATGAGAGAGTACATCTTATTAAATGGCATGGAGACACATGAAACTCACTGATTTGATCTTTTAATTTCTGTGTGTTGCTTCTGCACATCAGAGCCTAGCTGTGTGGTATGATCGACTCTATCTACTTGGAGATGAAAAGATGGAGACCCAGCAGAGTGAAATGAAATGCCCCAGACACAGATTTTGATAAATAAATGTTGATTTGCAAGCACACACGTTGACAATGCCAAAAAGAAGAGAGAAGCCGCAGCAGACGGGCGGGCCTCCGACACTGCCCTCCCGTATCTCAGGGCTGTCGGGGTGTCCAGCGGGGCCGATAGCTGGCCGGGCCCTGACGGGGAGGGAGACGGGTCATTAATCTTGCTTAGGACCGGCTCTGCTGACACGAGCCCTCGCAGAGCACTTTGCCCTGTGGACACAGAGGCCCTTTGGATGCCAAAGAGAGAGTCCAGCACTTAGACAATTTAAATCATTGCAAACAAAATTATGTTTACCAAAGGGGAACCACGGGGGAGGGATATATTAGGAGTGTGGGAGTAACATGCACACAAACACTATGCATAGAATGGATGACCCACAAGGACCCACGGTACAGCACGAGCTGCTCTCCTCAGTGCTCTGTGATCACCTACACAGGCAGGAACCTGAGAAAGAATGGATGTGTGTACACGCAGAGCTGCGCCGCTGTGCTCTGCACCCGGAATACAGCACTGGACGCCTGCTACGCTCCAAGAAGATTAAAAAACCCTAAAAGCGACGTAAAGCTGATGCATTCATGCATTTCTGCAGAGGGACAGGGCTAGCGGTCCTTTAAAGCCTTTGCTCCTGAGCACAGGTGTCTCACCAGCCTCAGGCTTCCTCAGGACGAATTTGAGCAGCTGTCCTGTGCCCGACAAGGACAGGAGGGTGGGGACGAGCAGGCCACCAGGAGCAGCCAGGCAGGCTCCTCTGAGAAAGCCCGGGTGTGGACCTGCAGGTGGGGAAGGAAGAGGGGTGGAGGGGCCAGAGGCAGGGCGCCGGACCCCCAGGGAGACGGGAGCATGTCTGTGACCCGCAGGGAGACGGGAGCCAATCTGTTCCCAGGTGCTGAAGCTGGCCTCTGCCCTCCTCATCAACCCCAGAAAGAGGACCGCCCAGTAATCAGCAGGACCAGTACTGACCCTTCCTTTACTCATTTATTGACTTGGCGGCGTCGGGCCTCAGTCGTGGCTCACCTGTCTTCGGAGCATCATGTGGGCTCTTTCGTTGCAGTGCACAGGCTCTCTGGTTGCAGCGAGCCGGCTTGGTTGCCTTGTGGCATGCGGGATCTTAGTTCTGCCACCAGGGATTGAACCTCACCCTCTGCGTTGCAGAAGCGGACTCTCACGCGCTGGACCACCAGGGAAGTCCCTGTGCGAAGTCTTCCTGAAGCTTTTGTTCACGAATGACGCTGGACAGATGTCCGCCCCCGTGCAAGTCCCCAGGCAGGTCTCAAGGACAGCGGTCAGTTCTCACCTTTAGGACGCTGGAGAGCCGTTCTGCACTTGACGGCAGAAAGAGGCTCATTCTACCCTGCCTCGACTCCAGAACGTCTTCAGCCCTGTGTACAGCTTTCTTCAGAGCCGTGGGGTCCGGGGTGGGCATTTCTTCACTTACGGAGACAAGAGCCAGGGCACTGAGGGTCAGGGGGCCCCGGGCCGGCTGCCTTTCGCTCTGCTGACCTGCTGGCTCCCACCTCCTGACCTGTGACACCTCCGATTGTTATCTAATCAATTCAGCCAAAATTAAAAAGATGTGTTTGTATTTGCTTGAACACTCTTGCAGCCCGACGTTCGTGGCGGTGACCTTTTCGTATTGAATTCCACTGCTGATCGCATGTGGCCTGCCAGATTGCCGGGCTCATAAATAATGAAGCACCTTGTGAGGAAGGGTTCAACGGCGTGCAAGGCTTGGTGGGGGCCCTGCACCTCCTAACCCACTCCTGCCAGCGTCCCAGCTCTGAGCCCAGGGACCAGCCTCCACGGGCTGCTCCCGAACCATGCGGCTTCTTGTTTGCTTTACTTTTGGTGTGTTTGTTTGATTTGCAGGAGAGTTGACTTTCAATTTATTTTTATGGTAGTAAAATTCACATAAGATGAAATTGACCAATTTAGCCACTACAAAGTACGCAATTCAGTGACCTTAAATACATTCAAGATGTGTAACCAGCATCAGTGTTCCCAGGACTTTTTCACATCCTGAACAACAGCATGGTACCCATTAGATAACAGCAACCCATCCCCTCCCTCCCCACCCATGAAGGCTCTGTTGTGCTTCTGCGCCCGTGAATTTCCTAATCTAGGTGCTCAGTGTAAGTGGAGTGATGGCAGGCTTGTCCTCCATGTTTGGCTTTTTCCACTTATTGTAACATTTCCAAGGTTCCGCTGTGTCTTGGCATGACTCAGTACTTCATAGACAGGAGGTTGGCTTCTCATATTTTCACCTCTTCTGCCACCTCCAAATAACTTAAAAGTCACTAATGAGAAGATGGAAATCATTTTAACACCAAAGCAACAATCCCATAGAAGATGTACTTCTTTGAAAAAAGAAAAGTCTCAGCTTCTTTGGAGTTTGCAAAATTAAAAGGTTACTTGAAAGAAATTCCTGAAAACTAACAGTGGGTTCACCCTAATGAATATTTCAGGGGCCAAAAAACTGGCAATCTGGCCTTGGACTGTACCTTAGACCAGGAAAGTATCACATGGGTATAGTCTCTGTCATACCTTTGTCTTTGTTTTTGTCATAGCAGCGATTTCCATCCCAGAGTCATAGGTGTACAAAACTGGTTAACTCTACAAACTTGGTGGTTTCATTGCTCAGTCGTGTCCAACTCTGTGTGACCCCATGAACTGAAGACCGCCAGACTCCTCCGTTCTTGGATTCTCCAGGCAAGAGTGCTGGAGTGGGTTGCCATTTCCTTCTCCGGGGGATCTTCCTGACCCGGGAATCAAACCCAGGTCTCCTGTACTGCAGGCACATTCCTTACTGACTGAGCTACAAGGAAAGCTGTACAAACTTGAGCCAACACCTAATTGAAGGCTGTAAGAAAATGTAAAGTAAATTACGATTATGAGGGTGGAAAGTAGCCAATTTTTTGAAATACGTATACTCTGATTTTCTTAAAAAAAAAGTTTGAGTTCAGGAAAATGCAGAAAAAGTGAAAAGTAGCTCTGTGAGAGTTTTACAGAGCTCTCCTGGTGACCGGATATCCTGTTTGCTTCTGACGTTTGATTTTCTGGGTGTCTGTGTCCAAGCAGCTGCTGCATCTTCTGCCTCGTGGCGTGTAGCCCAGCCTCCAAGCCCCAGCAGCTCTGAGGAAGACGCAGGAATGCAGAGCAACAGGGACACGGGCCACGTCCCCCTGATCTGCCCTCCTTCGGGCTATAGGGTCGTCAGCACAGGGCCTGGGGCTGAGCAGCTGAGGCAGGAGTGGTGAACAGGCTAAGAAGGTAAGTGACCTGGAGGGGACTGTCTCACGGAGCACATGAAACACGCTCACCTTCTCATCAAAGCAGCCGAAGAGACCGTGCCACTCACAGCACACTTGGACACAGGGACACGAAGGCCATGACACCGGCCTTTTTCTGGGCCACATCCATCGATTCCCCCAGGGCTGAATTTTGTGACCCTTAGGGCTCTTTTAGTTCTCAGAGCTCTGGTTTGTCTCTGTTTGTGGCACATAAAGGACAATGATGGTGATGAGGGTGGTGATGGTGCTGGTGCTGGTGGTGATGGTGGTGATGATGGCCATGATGGTGGTGATGGAGGTGATGGAGGTGCTGGTGATGATGGTGATGATGGTGGTGATGGTGCTGGTGCTGGTGGTGACGATGGTGATGGTGGTGATGGTGATGGTGCTGGTGGTGATGGTAGTGATGGTGATGATGGTGCTGGTGGTCATGATGGTGGTGATGATGGTGATGGTGGTGATGGAAGTGGTTGTGATGATGGTGGTGATGCTGATGTTGATGATGATGGTCATGATGGTGCTGATGGTGCTGGTGATGGTGGTGCTGGTGGTGCTGGTAATGGTGGTGATGATGTCCATATGGTGGTGATGGAGGTGGTGGTCATGGTGATCGTGATGGTCATGATGATGGTGCTGGTGGTGATGGTGGTGATGATGGCCATGATGGTGGTGATGGAGGTGATGGTGGTGATGGTGATGATGCCCATACGGTGGTGATGGAGGTGGTGGTCATAGTGATGGTGATGGTCATGATGATGGTGCTGGTGGTGATGGTAGTGATGGCGATGATGGTGCTGGTGGTCATGATGGTGGTGATGATGGTGGTGGTGACGATGGTGCTGGTGGTGATGGAGGTGATGGTGATGGTGGTGGTGATGGAAGTGGTTGTGATGATGGTGTTTGTGGTGATGATGGTGGTGATGGTGATGTTGATGATGATGGTCATGATGGTGGTGATGGTGCTGGTGGTGACGATGGTGATGGTGGTGATGGTGCTGGTGATGATGGCGCTGGTGGTGCTGGTAATGGTGGTGATGATGCCCATATGGTGGTGATGGAAGTGATGGTAGTGATGGAAGTGGTTGTGATGATGGTGCTTGTGGTGATGATGGTGATGATGGTGGTGATGGTGATGTTGATGATGATGGTCATGATGGTGGTGATGGTGCTGGTGGTGATGATGGTGATGATGGCCATGATGGCCATGATGGTGGTGATGGAGGTGCTGGTGATGATGGTGATGATGCCCATACGGTGGTGATGGAGGTGGTGGTCATAGTGATGGTGATGGTCATGATGATGGTGCTGGTGGTGATGGTAGTGATGGCGATGATGGTGCTGGTGGTCATGATGGTGGTGATGATGGTGGTGGTGACGATGGTGCTGGTGGTGATGGAGGTGATGGTGATGGTGGTGGTGATGGAAGTGGTTGTGATGATGGTGTTTGTGGTGATGATGGTGGTGATGGTGATGTTGATGATGATGGTCATGATGGTGGTGATGGTGCTGGTGGTGATGGTGCTGGTGGTGCTGGTAATGGTGGTGATGATGCCCATATGGTGGTGATGGAGGTGGTGGTCATAGTGATGGTGATGGTCATGATGATGGTGCTGGTGGTGATGGTAGTGATGGTGACGATGGTGCTGGTGGTGATGGTGGTGATGGTGATGGTGATGGTGGTGATGGAGGTGATGGTGGTGATGGAAGTGGTTGTGATGATGGTGCTGGTGGTGCTGGTGGTGCTGGTGCTGGTGGTGACGATGGTGATGGTGGTGATGGAGGTGATGGTGGTGATGGTGATGACTGTCATGATGGTGGTGATGGTGCTGGTGATGGTGGTGATGGTGATGGTGGTGCTGGTGGTCATGGTGGTGATGGTGATGGTGATGGTGGTGATGGAGGTGATGGTGGTGATGGAAGTGGTTGTGATGATGGTGCTGGTGGTGCTGGTGGTGCTGGTGCTGGTGGTGACGATGGTGATGGTGGTGATGGAGGTGATGGTGGTGATGGTGATGACTGTCATGATGGTGGTGATGGTGCTGGTGATGGTGGTGATGGTGATGGTGGTGCTGGTGGTCATGGTGGTGGTGATGATGGCGGTGATGGTGCCCATATGGTGGTGATGGAGGTGGTGGTCATGGTGATGGTGATGGTCATGATGATGGTGCTGGTGGTGATGGTGGTGATGGTGATGTTGATGGTGGTCATGATGGTGGTGGTGACAATGGTGCTGGTGGTGATGGAGGTGATGGTGGTGATGGAAGTGGTTGTGATGATGGTGCTTATGGTGATGATGGTGGTGATGGTGATGTTGATGATGATGGTCATGATGGTGGTGATAGTGCTGGTGGTGATGATGGTGGTGGTAACGATGGTGCTGGTGGTGCTGGTGCTGGTGGTGACGATGGTGATGGTGGTGATGGAGGTGATGGTGGTGATGGTGATGACTGTCATGATGGTGGTGATGGTGCTGGTGATGGTGGTAATGGTGATGATGGTGCTGGTGGTCATGGTGGTGGTGATGATGGTGATGATGGTGATGGTGGTGCTGGTAATGGTGGTGATGATGTCCATATGGTGGTGATGGAGGTGGTGGTCATGGTGATGGTGATGGTCATGATGATGGTGCTGGTGGTGATGGTGGTGATGGTGATGTTGATGGTGGTCATGATGGTGGTGATGGTGGTGGTTGTGATGATGGTGATACAAATAACTTCAATTGCTTGAGTTCTTGCTATACACTGGACACTAGAGTTCTCTGTGCTCCTCACTCTCAAAGTAGAAAAGTAAAAGTCTGCCCCACTACGTGAGGACCCAGGTCAGCAAGAAGACGCAACTCTCTTGTTCAAGGTCTCCCAGCTCAGAAGCAGCATAACTAGTTCCCAGGCCTTGCTTGCTGCTTCTGAAGGCTTGAATCTTCAGTGTTTGATGCCGGTTGCTGAAAAGACCTAACTGAACTTTGCTTTTTTTCTTTACTATGTTCAAAAGTTATTAACTGGTCTAAAAGGCACAGGTTTTGCAACCTTGAACTCTGTATTTGGTCTCTTTTGTAATAAGGCTTTGCCCCTTTGCATGTATTTCTTCAAGTCTGCAGCCTATTCTTTGCAGATGCCCTTTGAACACTGACTTCCTACTACTGCAGACACTACCGCTAACGTTTTTCTCTTTCGTGCTTCCATGACGTCACCTGCCTTTCTTCCTCTGTGTCCTCACAGAGGACCAGGGGCTGTCCAATTCAAACGGAGACCCTTCTGAAGTATTTCTACTGTTTCAGCAGGATATTTGATTCAAAATCACACAAAAATGAAGCTCTTTAACTATAGTGTTAAATACATCTTTGAGGTGGAACAAAGCTTTATTTAAAAAACAAATCTGATATATACACATCCATCTCTATGCATTTACTATATATATATACATACATATACATATTAAATTGACTTTTTCACTCTTTGCACTGGATTTTACTGTAGTCTTAGATGAGTTACTTAACTCAAGATGAATGCCTCGATTTCAATGGCTTAGCTGACAAAGGCAGAAACTAGACCCTGGTGCTGGGAACAGAGGGGAGGACACTATTTGAGAGATGCTTCTGAAGCTGAGTGGACAGAACAGGGTTCTGTTAAAGGAAAGGAAACAGCTAATATTGCCTTAAAAACTTTTGGCTTGAGTGACTGGATATTGATGAAACAGTGTGTTTTCTGGAGCTCTGACACTCAGGATTTAAAAACCACTGTTGTCTTGGAAAGGAATGAGAAAATCTCTCTGGGCTTCCAGACATTCCAAGCCCAAACAGGGCGCTTTTCACCCCCCTTGCTCTTCTTTCAGCTTGATCGGCATCGTGTCCGCCCCAGCAGTTTGCACTTGGAGAGAGTAGAGTGCTGCTCATGCTTGCCTGGCCAGGGGCCCTGCCAGCAGCTCCCTGAGGAGATCAGGGGGCTTGCAGACCCCTGACTCTGCCAGGACCCCAGCATGAGCACTGACCCTCCGCAAGTACAGACCAGGGAGGGCCCAGCTCCCCGAGGACCCTTGGGTGGGAGCTGGGCACCCAGGAGAAGGTGTCACAATGCCACATCTCCTACCTGCCACAACTGCAGGGCCAGTTCTGGACTGGACTCAGGGACATAAATGCAAAAGGACAGAGAAGAGCAGTCTGAAGAAAGCATGGGTGTGCGCAGAAGCGGGACTTGAGTATCCGTTGGAGGGTGCATGATGGCAGAGGAGCGGAAACGTCGGCTGGTAACGGATATTCCTGCTGGGCTCGCAAGGAGCAGGGCGAACAGAAAACCTCTCGAGGTGGAGGGTGGAGGGCAGAGGCGGGTGGTGGCCCCCTTCCCCGGCCCTTGGGAGTGCTTCTTGAAGGGGAGCATCAAAGTCCACCTAATTCTGGCTCACCACCCCCATTTAAATGTTATATTTATTTAACCTATCTAATAACTATAGTTAATGTATGTATATACACGTACCTATGTGTGCATATATACGAGGAGGGCATGGCAACCCACTCCATTATTCTTCTCTGGAGAATCCCATGGACAGAGGAGTCTGGTGGGCTACAGTCCACGGGGTTGCAAGGAGTCGGACATGACTGAGGCAACTTAGGACACAGATATAGATGTACATATATATACAAGTATCCACACATGAATAAATCTATAAATGTATATATGCTGCACATATAAATACATTCATTGTATAATGTTCATCAGTCCAGTTCAGTCGCTCAGTCGTGTCCGACTCTTTGTGACCCATGGACTGCAGCACACCAGGCCTCCCTGTCCATCACCAACTCCCAGAGTCTACTCAAACGCATGTCCATTGAGTTGGTGATGCCATCCAACCATCTCATCCTCTGTTGTCGCCTTCTCCTCCTGCCTTCAATCTTTCCCAGCATCAGGGTCTTCTCTCATGAGTCAGTTCTTCACATCAGGTGGCCAAAGTATCAGAGTTTCAGCTTCAGCATCATTCCTTACAATGAATATTCAGGACTGATTTCCTTTAGGATGGACTGGTTGGATCTCCTTGCCGTCCAAGGGCCTCTCAAGAGTCTTCTCCAGCACCACAATTTCAAGGCATCGATTCTTCGGTACTAAGCTTTCTTTATAGTCCAAGTTCCATACATGACTACTGGAAAAATCATAGCCTTGACTAAATGGACCTTTGTTGGCAAAGTAATGTCTCTGCTTTTTAGTATGCTGTCTAGCTTGGTCATAGTTTTTCTTCCAAGGAGCAAGCAGTTTTTAATCTCATGGCTGCAATCACCATCTGCAGTGATTTTGGAGCCCCCCAAAAATAAAGTCTGTCACTGTTTCCATTGTTTCCCCATCTATTTGCCATGAAGTGATGGGACCAGATGCCATGATCTTAGTTTTCTGAATGTTAGTTTTAAGCCAACTTTTTCACCCTCCTCTTTCACTTTCACTTTCATCAAGAGGCTCTTTAGTTCTTCTTCACTTTCTGCCATAACAGTGATGTCATCTGCATATCTGAAATTATTGATATTTCTCCCAAAAATCATGATTCCAGATTGTGCTTCATTCAGCCTGGCATTCCTCATGATGTACTCTGCATGTAAGTTAAATAAGCAGAGTGACAATATACAGCCTTCATGTACTCCTTTCCCGATTTGGAACTAGTCTGTTATTCCATGTCCAGTTCTAACTGCTGCTTCTTGACCTGCATACAGATTTCTCGGGAGGCAGGTCAGGTGGTCTGATATCCCCATCTTTTAAGAATTTTCCACAGTTTGTTGTGATCCACACAGTCAAAGGCTTTGGCATAGTCAGTAAAGCAGAAGTAGATGTTTTTCTGGAACTCTATTGCTTTTTTGATGATCCAACGGATGTTGGCAGTTTGATCTCTAGTTCCTCTGCGTTTTTTTAATATCTGAAAGTTCACAGTTCACATATTGCTGAAGCCTAACTTGGAGAATTTTGAGCATTACTTTGCTATCATGTGAAATGAATGCAAATTGAGCATTCTTTGGCATTGCCTTTCTTTGGATTTGGAATGAAAACTGACCTTTTCCAGTCCTGTGGCCACTGCTGAGTTTTCCAAATTTGCTGGCACAGTAAGTGCAGCACTTTCACAGCATCATCTTTTAGGATTTGAAAGAGCTCAACTGGGATTCCATCGCCTCCACCAGCTTTGTTTGTAGTAATGCTTCCTAAGGCCCAACTGACTTCGCATTCCAGGATGTCTGGCTATACGTGAGTTATCACACCGTCATGGTTATCTGGGTCATGAAGATCATTTTGTACAGTTCTTCTGTGTATTCTTGCCACCTCTTCTTAATATCTTCTGCTTCTGTTAGGTCCATACCATTTCTGTCCTTTATTGTGCCCATCTTTGCATGAAATGTTCCCTTGGCACCTCTGATTTTCTTGAAGAGATCTCTAGTCTTTTCCATTGTACTGTTTCCTCTGTTTCTTTGCACTGATCACTGAGGAAGGCCTATGTATAACATGCACACCAATGCATAGATGTATATATGAATACATGTGTGCATATACACTCGTGTATATATAAACATACACACGCACAGTTTTCTCCTGTGCTGTTCCACATCCTACACAAGACCTTGATTTTGCCAACTGTTGGATTTATCCTGGGGGCACGGTCACCATGGCCCAGGAGGGGCTGTTCTGAGTCTGTGGCCTCGTGCAGTGTAGCAGGGTCGCTGCAGCTGTGCGGAGCACGGGCCCCCAGGCAGGCCGAACTGGGCTCGTTTTGTGCCCTGGGATGGGGCTCATTAGAGTTCTTCCAAACCGCTTTTTTTTTTAACCGTCTCCCAGGAACCAGCCACCCACCACCTGTCAAATCAGCCATCAGAGGGGCAAGGGCGCCGGCTTGTCTGAAGACACTGGGTCATGAGGGCGGATTCCTTCAATCCCGTGTTCTGTTGTCCCCGTATCCGCCTCTCCCCCTGGAAACGGCTCAGGTACAGTGTCTGCAAAGGAAACACCCAGAAAACTCAATGCAGTCATGGTTTTACAGTCATCATTCTATTTACATGTGAAGCAGTGTGAACACACACACATGCCCGTGCCGTCCACGTAGGTATGCTCTGGGGATTCTGAGCTTTGCTTCTGTTTAGCTCACGTTTATGCTCTCCACTTCGGGAGCGTCTACTGGACATCAGAGCCTGGCCAGCCTGCAGCTGCGAGTGTGGGATCTGGAAGTCAGAGGGGACAATGATGCTGCGTGGCGGGACCCGAAGCCTGAGGACCATGTCATCTGTGCACAGTGCGCCCGAGACACCCCAGCAGAGGCACCCACCACGCCTGAGGCTCTGCCAGAGAGTGGAGCTGCTCATGTTTGGATTTATTTTGTGTCCAAGATTCATTTTATTAGAACTGTTTTATTCTTCCATGGATCCATCAAGTGGAAGTTAATTGGCAAAAATATGCTTATGATGGGTTCTTCCCCGTTGTTATTCTGCATAATAAGAATTTGGTGAATTGAGAAGCCGCGCAAGAGGCACTGTTATTAATGAGGAAACACTTAATAGTAAAATATGGCCAGTCTGACTCGCAGTACACACCACCTCTCCGTGTTATCCACAAATACTCATTAAGGCCTCAAAAGAACACACTTGCCTTCGAATAATGCATAAAAAATGCACTGTTCTCCAAACAAAGGTGAAACCGAGAGACATAGGAATTTCCCATGAGCACTCAGGGGAGCGAGAGCTTTGGGTTTAATGATGGAGAATTAGAAGCAAGTCTGTCTGGAGGAGAAAAAGTGCAAGCATAAAAATTGCGTTGTGTTGGGAAGAAATTTGTTATTGCCCTGACGAGATTAACCACGGTAATTGGCACTGGCTTTTTTTTTTTTTTAACATATTGCACAGCCGGGTAGAGGCTGAGGCAATAAATAATGTGCACTTAGCCGCACCATTGGTCACTGGACGCTCTATCACAGCCGCCTCCCCCATCCGGGGAAGATAAATGTGATTTAAATTAATAGCCAGTCCTAAATAACTCCTCAGCTGGTAAACGGCGCATTTATCAGGCCCAGACAGCAGTGTCCTTTGATTCATGGCCCCCCCCTACAATGTGAAGGGTGTGTACAAAAATTGTTATTACTTTTTAATAAAGTGTAGCAGTCTGTCTGCAGTCATTTATCAGAAACGGTGGCATTCTGACAAACAGAAATACCTTAGCCCAGGATGAATGAGGGGGATAAAAGGACACATTTCTCAACAAAAATAATCACCGCCTAAATTATCTCATAAAAGTCAGTTTTTAAGTACCTTGAAATAAATGTCTGCAGAAAGATACAGGCCATGCGGATTGTTGAACTAAAAACCAAACAAAGTCTTTTCAAATTCACCTCTGTCTGTGATGGCCGTCGTCCCTGTGTGGTATGGACTCAAGAGGACGTCGAGCCAGTTTACAGAAAGGCGCCCACACCCTTCCACCAAGCGGCCGCGCCGGTAAGCCAGTGCCCGACCCGGTGGCAGGAATTAACAACAGCCATTCTTACTATATGTCTCCCGTTGAGACGACGTGGCTGTTGCCTCTAATTCTCTTCCTGCTCACATTTTTTTTTTCTTCTGAACAGCAGCCCCCTTGACTGAATCTTGATTTATTCTGGGACTGATTCCCCCTTCTTTTTGAAACGCGTTTGCAATTATCCACATAATTGGATTGGTCAGCGAAAATTACAAAGGAGCCCAGAGCCCACTCTCCACTGAAACCCTTTCTCTCTTAATTAAATGAGGAGCAGCGCCTGCCCGGTGTCAGCAGGTCACCCTTTCAGAGATATTGGGCAGGTTTAGAGCCGACCAAACACCAGCCTGTCCTCGGAGACTTCCTTTGAGCTTCCGGGGATCAGGCGGCCCCAGAGGCTCCCCACTGCCTTCGGTCACACATAACCGTGTTGGAGGAACCGCTGGCCAAATCGACCTTTGTGGGCACACAGCCCCCGTAACCAAAGAGTTAGCAACGTCAGAAAGGCTTAGGAGTGGAGTGTGCGTTGCCATCTGTGGCACTTGAGCTGTGATACAATTTTTAAGCCTCACCAGTGTGACTTTCCGAGGAATTGACACAATCTTAAAGAAGAGATGCCTGGAAATCGATTTAACTCTTAAGAGGCGCCAACTGCCGTCTCCCTCCGTCCCGGCTCTTCTCTGACACCAGCCTGGTTAAGAAGGAGGGTTTTCTCTCTTTGCATTTAGTTCAAATCTTTGTCTGCTAATCAGTTAGGAAGATTGATATGCTTTTTATGAATTGATATGTGTTAAGCACTCAGCAATGACAGGCTCACCCCAAGTCCCCAGCGAGAGCTACCAATTGTCATTATTTCACCCTGATGGCCCTCATATCCTCCTAGCAGATGGCGGGAATCAAAGGTGAAGCAGCTGAAACCAAGAGGAACAAAAACAACTGGAAAAGTGCAGGCACATTCTCCGGAGTGTTTAAAAATTACTTTCTTGGGGTTGACATTGTCCCTGTCACAACCACGCAGGCGTCCCCACCCAGATACGGCTTCCATTTCCTAGAGATTTATTTCCCTGAAGAGTGGAGCTTGGTTCTGGGTAAAAAGCTCAGCTAATCTGATCTGTGGTTATTTGACTCTGCTGGGAATTTTCAGGTCTGCAAATTTAAGCGGCAGGAAAGATGTTCCGGGGTGGGCACTGCAACTCAACGTCCTCTGTATGAACATAGACATTTTCGTGAGATTTCCCAAACTGTAATTTTGTTTTAGTACGGCTTGTGTTGAGGAGGGCCTGGCAACCCGCTCCAGTGTTCTTGCCTGGAGAATCCCATGGACAGAGGAGCCTGATGGGCTACAGTCCGCGGGGTCGCAAAGAGTTGGACATGATGGAAGCGACTTGCACACACGCACACACACATGGATTGTGTTGCTGGTGTTTTGCCTGTTCTATGCATGTGTGCATGCTAAGTCACTTCCGTCGTGTCTGACTCTTTGCGACTGTAGCCCACCAGGCTCCGCTATCCATGGGATTGTCCAGGCAAGAATACTGGAGTGGGTTGCTCTGCCCTCCTCCAGGGGATCTTCCTGACCCCGGGACTGAACAGGCATCTCCTGTGTCTCCTGCATTGACAGGCAGGTTCTTTATGATTGAGCCGCCTGGAAAGCTCTCCCATTTCATAGATATGATTAAGGATTTGTGCTACTTCCCAATGGTTTAGACACAGCCACCCCACAGCCACAGGTGTCCTTCTTAGACATTGGGGGTCCTGGGAAGTCAGCGCTCATCCAGGTGATAAATGGTAAAAGTTTCCTGCCAGTCTGATCTACACGGATGCTTGACCCTCAGCCGGGCTGCTTAACTGTCAGATCAGATCCACCCTGGACAAGATGCTCAGACACTCCTGTGGGTAAATATCATTCGTAGTTATGTAGCTAACGGGATTTTTAAGGGAAATTGTCCTCATAGGGGTGGCCTGTCTCTGGTGCTCTTAAAGCTCCATTCAATTTCTCCTACTAAAACCCACTTCCTCCTCTTTGTCATTCAGAATCCTTTTCAATCTACGGATTAGTGTTTTAAATTTGCCCGCTGATCGCGCAATGCTACTGATTATGCCAAGAGGCCACTGACTGCCCGGTGGGCCTCCGACACGTAAACCAGCCGTCAGGATCCAGACCAGTCACTGGCAAGACCGGAGCCTGCGTTCTCTCCCTCACACAGTCCTCCTAAGTCTCCTCAACACGGGCTTTAGAGATGAAAAGTAGCTCCTCTCGGATCAGCAGACCCGCTGGCCCTCCATGCTGCACTCGGTGACCCCCTGGTTTCTCAGGAAAGGCAGGGCCAGCCCCATCCCACTGCTGCGCCCACGCCTCCCACAGGTAATAGTCAATCCATTAACCTCCGGCCGCCTGGCGCCTCTCCCAGCTCCTAATTCTGTCCTCTTAATAGTCGCCACCCCTGCAAAAGCCGAGGTGACCCTGGGTGGCAGTAACAGGCTCCCGCCCCTCCTGCTTGCTGTGCGGACCCCCACACCCTCCCCCTCTCTTCTTTAGAAGCTAATCTAAAAAGAGCTGCAGAGGCAGAGGTCGCGTTAAACTGTAACGCAAATGTTACTCCTCGATTATCTGGCTGGGCTAAATGTCAACCGCTCCGGGCTAAAGCAATTGGGGAGCGAGCGTGAGGCCGCGACAGGGGCAGGGGAGGGGGCTGCTGGGGAACCAGCCCTGCCTCTCTGGTCCCCCTCCCCTGCCTGCTCACGGCTGCCTGCTCCCTGGACGGTGCCCAGTTGCGTGCGTCCCTAGAGGACAGCTCCTGAGCCTCTGGTCCGACATATATACACTAGGCAACATACACACCTATACCTATACATATGTGTAACACGCCTTCCCTGCTGATGTGCACACACACTGCATGCACACACAGCATGCAGCACACACGCACCAGGCAACATACATGCGCCCACACCTGTACATGTGTGTGACACACCCTGCCCACGTGCACACACGTTATATGCACACATACTGGGCAACATACACATGCGCATACCTATACATACGTGTAACACACCCATACCTACACATAGGCACAACACCCCACACAGACATGCACACGCACACACGTGCACATGTGCAGACCCACACTCGTAAACACGCCCTGCAACGTGCAGATACACGTGCACACACACACACACCCCCCAAGCCCCCTGGCTGGGTGCCAGCGCCCGGAGTCAGCTTAGGTGGGAGGGGTAGCCAGGGCCCCCCTGCAGAAGCAGGTGTGTGAGATGGAACCCCTAGGCCCACTGTGGACATGGAAGTCCTTTTTGCTTTTGCTGTTTTTCATTTCTTTCCTCTCTTTTAGGCCCAGTTTCCTGGGTGACAGAGCAATCTTATTGCCATCTAATTTTAAGTGAGGAATCCAATTATTTACTTATTCATAATTTAAAGCCAGACAGTGGCATGCCACTTGCTGTCAAAATGATGGGCAGTAAATAGCAGCACAGGCCCCCTGCTACTCAGGGGCAGGAGGGGACACTGCACAGAAGGGACCCTCAGACAGGCCCCCTGGGAGCCTTGCCTGATTCTGCGCTGGGGGATGCAGTTAGAGATCCGGTCCAGGCACGCTGTCCATGGTGGAGCCCGTGCTGAGGCTGCTCTTCAAGTGCTGGCTCCTTGGCCGACCACTAGAGCTCTCACCCCTCCACCACGCCTGCTGGAGACTCTGAGCATCTGAGCTCATTGCCCTCCTCACGCTCCCTGCAGGATGAAGCCTCGTTCTCATCACATCAGAGCAACACACGCTTCTCGGCACCCCTGACCAAGCACGTGCATGACTTCCAACTGATGCACAAATTTTACACAACGCAGTAGTCAAAGGGGATTCTAAAGTCAGGCAATCCGGTGCCCATGTTTATTTTGTTATTATTGTTGTTGTCGTCCAGTTGCCAGGGCACGCTTGACTCTTTGCAACCCCGTGGACTGCAGCACACCAGGCCTCTCTCCCTCACTATCTCCCCCAGTTTGCCCAAGTTCCTGTCCATTGACTCAGTCATTCCATCCAACCATTTCATCCTCTGTCATCCCTTCTCCTCCTGCCTTCAATATTTCCCAGCATCAGGGTTTTTCCATTGAGTCAGTTCTTCACTTCAGGTGGCCAAAATATCGGAGTTTGAGCTTCAGCATCAGTCCTTCTGATGAATATTCAGGACTGATTTCCTTTAGGATGGACTGGTTGGCTCTCCTTGCAGTCCAAGGGACTCTCAAAAAGTCTTCTCCAACACCACAGTTTGAAAGCATCAATTCTTTGGTGCTCAGCCTTCTTTATAGTCCAACTCTCAACGTCCATATGTGACTACTGGAAAATCCATAGCCTTGACTAGATGGACCTTTGTTGGCAAAGTGATGTCTTTGCTTTTCAATACACTATGTTTGTCATAGATCGTTTTGTTATTAGATGCAACAAATGTGAAAGCGTTCCATCCCTTGTTACGAAGCCCTCTCCTAGTGCTCATCCTGCTTGTCTCTACTCGGCTCCTCGTGAGATGATAGTGGTTTTCAAATAGCTTCCTCTTCCCCTGATGATGTGAGTGTACATTAACAAGACTAGCTTCCTGTCTATTTTCTATGAACAAAGCAAATAAACCCAAGATCCTGGTCAATAACGATGGCAGTCATAATGCCCCCAGCCCACCTTGTGCCCTGGGACTCAGCTCTACAAAGACGGGATCCCACCTCACCTTGTAAACTAGGAGGTGATGACTTTTGATTATTGAAAATTTGCAGACACTAAAACCAGGGTGTGGAGGAGGAAAGCCTAAGCGGCTCATCTAGGACTGAGTCCTGAGTCCTGGCCACAGCCCCCAGCCTGAAGGACGGGATCTTTTGGGTGGGGGATATTCCATGATGCGGGCCCTAAGGAGGGAGACAGATCTTCATCGCCACTACCTCCCCCGCCAGCGCTCTGGGGTAAGCCGCAGCTTACCTGCGACTAAAAAAAAGTCAATTCTTTTCATGCTTTTCATTTTTTTTTTTTGTCAGAACAGAAAATTAGGTATGCATACAATTATTTTTCAAATGGTAGGGGAAATTTGGATTAAATAGAAGCTGGCAATTTATATTTTTCTTGTTCCAGTGAAAACTGGCTATTTGAGCATGAAAGTAGACAGGGTTTAAATTTAATTCTAGCTCTTTCAAAAGTTTAATTGTATTTTCATTTTAAAATAGTAAATTAAAATGTTATCATGCATTGATATAGTGTCTTCCTTCAAGGGAATTTCATGCATTGGTTGAAGAGTAGTAAAAAGCTTTGTTAGCATGTTAGGATGAATTTTGGTGAGAACAAGGCAGATAAATTATTTCATACAGTGATTAGCATAAAGGGCGCTGCCGGGGACCGGACTATTTTAAAGTGTTATTTGTATTGCTCTCTTTCTAACAGGATTTTGCAAATATTTATGAAATGCACATGTCAGTATTGTTTCTTTTTATCTTTCTGTTCACCCAGCCCTGTTATAGCCTAATTGAAATACAATAATTATAAATGGGTTTAGTTCCTCCATTTAATTTCCTTGCAAGCAGGGCCATTTATTTTTCTTTGGCTTTGTTAACATGCTTTAATTAAAAGATTTAACAAAGCTCAGGGAACAAGATGCCACGGGGGCATGGCACCCTGGTTCCATCTCAGCGGGACATTGTGTAACTGTGACCGGGTTCAGCTCCTGAGGGGTGGGAGGCAGGCCTTGTTTATCGGCTGCAGAAACGCCGCAGCCGCCCCAGCCCAGGAACGCGAAGCGCCGATGGTTCCACGGCTCGACCGGGACAGCCCCAGGCCGGGGGCTCCAGAGTCCGGCTTGTAGGTGATCTGACGGCACCCACACTGGATGTTAGGCTGCTAGCTAATGCTGCTGAGTTTTCATTTCCTCACCTTTTAAATGAGGTCAATACGTGCGGCAAGTGTGATCACGTGCTAATCTGCCAAAGTTCCCATTTTCTGGCCCAAAGTGGGCTTTAGACAGCAAGTAGACTTCCCAAATTTGGATAAAAAAATTTTTAAACTTTTTCTTTTATGTTGGAGTATAATTGATTAGCAGGGTTGTGCTAATCGCAATGTGATGTTAACAGGTACACAGTTCTATGTTTAAAATAGATAACCAACTAGGGCCTACTGTATAGCATGAGGAACTCAGCTCAGTATTATGCAACAGCCTTACCTTATTGGGAAAAGAATTTGAAAAAGGATGACGCGTGTGTATGTATAACTGAACCACTTTGCTGTACTCCTGAAACTAGCACAGCCCGGATAAATAACCTTTAACGTGTAAATGGCAAGTATCTTCTCATAATGGTAATAGCATATTCTGAGAAAACTTAGTTCTATGTCTCCTGAAAACACAAACTGTCAGCTAATCCTAAGAAACGGCTGAAGTGGATGTTTGAGATACATTGTCTGGTCACAAAATGCTCTGCTGCTGTGCTTGACGCCGGGGTGCACGGCTGGAGGTGCTCCGCTGCGTTTACAGATGGGTGTAAACACGTTCCCCTCCCGGGGGAGAGGAGCAGTGGAAGGCAGCACCGGACAGCAGGGAGCAGTGACTCTGAAGTCGGAACCTGTGTCCCTGCAGCCAGCCAGCTGCGCGAACTTAAAGGGTCCCCTCACTCCCGCCTCAGTCTTCTCCCCATCCCATAAGCAGCTGGGACCTGACCATCTGGCAGACGTCCTTTCAGCAGAGAGAAGCAGGGATTGTTTCCTGGTGCAGGCGGCGTCCCTCAAAACCTCCCGTGGTAGCTTCCCAGCTGTCCAGGGTCGCTCTGACTGGACGGATACCTGGGTCATCAGTGCAAACACAAACCCAAGCCTGCTAAGAAGGGAAGAGGCACTTGCTGGGCTTCAGTCTTGAAGATACGTGTGTGCACTCATTCGTGTCTGACTCTTTGCGACCCTGTGGACTGTGGCCCACCAGGCTCTCTGCCCATGGGATTCTCCAGGTGAGAATACTGGAGTGGGTTGCCATTTCTTCCCCCAGAGCATCTGCCCCATCCAGGGCTTGAACCCGTGTCTTCTGCATTGCAGGGGGATTATTTACCCCAGAGCCATTGGGGAACCCCCCTTGAATACGTACCAAAAGTTTAAAGATATATGAATGTGCTCAAGACTCAGAACAATGGGAAATAAATACAAGCCATACTCTTTGCTATTAAAGCACATTTTCTTTAGCTCAGTATATCAGCAAACACACCTGCAAATGGAATTCAGGCCTGTCACATGTCACACGTCACATGTCAGCAGGGCTGTGCCTGGGGTTTGAAATCTCAAAGGAGCCCTAGCTCTGTGGGGCTGTGCTCACCCGTGGCCGAGCTCTCACTGGACCTTCAGCTGCTCCGAGTGTCTGCTGCCTCACCTTAAATAAGGGGAAACGAGCACCGTTCTATTTTGAGGATAGATAATGTGCTCAAAGGTGTTATCTCTGATGTTACTTGGGTCAGTCTCTGTTAGCATTTTATATATTTCAGGCTGTAAATTGTCATCAGGGTTGAGGAACACTCCTTGGTGGAGGCTGAGCTTGACCTGAGCTCTGAAGGATGACTCAGGTCAGATAAGAAGAGATGAACTGAAGGTGGAAGTGATCTGGGGGCTTCGGGGCTTGTGCACCGGCCTGTCTGGAGCAGACCTTGTGTGTCCCAGGAGCCTGTCCTGGCTCTGTTAATATATCAGGTAAACACTGTCCTTCTCCCGCTTCCCGGACCACTCACAATCTGCACTACCTTCAGGATAAAAAAGATCACAGCTTAAGAAATAAGACCATTTAATGACGACTGCACTGATCCAAATGTCAGCGAAGCGCCTCTACTTATCACGGAAATGCTAATGCTGTGGTCACACAGCATGGAGACGAAGGTGCTGGCGCTCGCGCCCCAGGCTTGGCGACGACCTCTGGACAGGGGCTTGTTGTCCCAGCATTACCGGGTGACGTGGACCTCGTTGTTTAGTGGAGGAGGTCAGCACCAACAACACCCCCATTCTCCCTGCTGCACTGGAAGTCAGAACACATACTGTTGCTACAGGGCTTATGACAACAAAGAATGTGGGAAATATGAGCACTTCTGTTCCTGAACGCTGTGGACAGAGAACTTGGTGCTGAAAGGGAGGTCAAGCAAGCGCAAACAGCAGCAGCATCCTACCCAGAGTCTGAATTTAGCATAAATTGATTTCCTGAAATGCTCACTGGTTTAGAACTTTCTATTTCAACGGTATCAAACCAGAAGTCAATTGAAACAACAACAACAAATACATTGTGTTTTGCAAAAACAGTTGAAGTGTCCCTGGCACCTTTGGGATGGCTTCTACTGTCGCCACGCACGTCTGTTACTGGGCAGATGCATATCATTTCCGCTTCTACCGTCACCACGCGCGTCTGTTATTGGGCAGATGCATATCATTTCCGCTTCTACCGTCACCACGCGCGTCTGTTATTGGGCAGATGCAGCATCATTTCCGCTTCTGCCGTCGCCGTGCGCGTCTGTTATTGGGCAGATGCAGCATCATTTCCGTTATTGGGCAGATGCAGTATCATTTCCGCTTCTGCCGTCACCACGCGCGTCTGTTTTTGGGCAGATGCAGCATCATCCCCCTTCCTCTGGGCCACCTGACACAATGCCCCACTGTGTTCCTCTGGATATTGCCTTTTTTTCCCTCAAGGACTCAAAAAAGGAAAAAAAAAAAATTGCATTAAAGCAAAAATCCAATCTGATGGGGAAAAAAAATTAGCTCTACTTTTGTTCATTAAGCAATGTTTACTGAAGGTCCACCCTATGGGAGGGAGTTCTGAGACTTATTTGAGGTTCTGAGCTTAGAAAGGGCAGATATTGGGGGGGCAAGGGTGGGAGACTTCATAACTCAGGAGCTGCATGCTTGGTAGGTTGGTCGGAAAAGCGCCAGAGACAGAGAACAACTCAACAGTCGGTTTAAGGAAAGAGGAAACAGAACGTTTCTTGGAAGGAAAGGAAGAAAATTGACTTGTGGGCTGTTTGTTTAGGTAATTGGAAAAAAGAAATCGCTACTGATAAAATGAAACAATTGGTTAATATTATATGTTTTATTGAATATCTTAAGCTCATTAATTTATTCAAAGACCATTTTTAGAAAGTTTTTTATGTGCTAAGTGATAAATAGAAAAGCAAATCAAAGTAAAAGCTTCAGTTCTCAATCAGACTAGCGGACCCAACAAATCAATCAAACAGTGCAGTGTCATAAATTCTATAAAAGCAGTCCTTTGAAAACTTTGTCACTGAAGGAAGGATGTAAAGAATATGGCACAAATCTAGTGCACTCAAATAGAATAATAATATTCTATTATTATGTTATGTTATTCTATGAATAATATTACTAAGATATATAAGTATATGTTAATTTATCTATATATTGATACTTCTTTCTATTTATCTATCTAATTATCAACACTCAGATAATCCAGAAAAAAAGCAAGAAAGGGGAAAAAGAAGAACAAAAATAGAAGAAATAAACAAAAAATAATAATGTGGTAGATGTACATGCAACTATTTTGATAACTACATTAAATGTAAATGGTCTAAAAGGCAGGGATTATTAAATTGTATTTTCTTTAAAAAGACAACTATACGCTATTTCAAGAAATCTACTTTGATAATAAAAACACATATATGTTTAAAGTAAAAACAGTTTTTAAAGATTTTATTTAAATATTAAACAAAACAAATCTGGAGTAGCTATATTAATATCAGGCAATATAGACTTGGAGCAAGAAATATTACCAAGGATAAAAAGATACTATATAATGATAAAAAATTAATTCTAAGTGTGACTACACCTAACAACAAGGACTTGAAGGTCATAAAGTCAAAGCTAATAGAACCACAAGGATAAACAGACAGACGCACGTTCACTGTTGGAGGCCTCCTCACGCCTCTGTCAACAGATAGGCAGAGCTAGAGTTAAGAGACACGGATCCGGGAAGACACACACGGGCTGAGCAGCGTTATTACCAAACCGGACCCAGTCGACCTTCACATCAGCAGAACACTTCCCCCAGCAACAGCGGGATATGTGTTCTTTTCAAGCGTATGTGGAATAGTAACCAATATGTTGACAAGTGATGTATAGTATATGTTACGTTCCATATCTTATATGTGGTGTATATTTAATTTTTCCCTGATGCTGGGAAAGATTGAAGGCAGGAGGAAAAGGGGATGGCAGAGGACCAGATGGTTGGATAGCACCACCAACTCGATGAACACAAGTTTGAGCCAGCAAGCTCCAGGAGATGGTGAAGGACAGAGAGGTCTGACGTGCTGCCGTTCATGGGGCCACAGAGTCAAGCATGAATGAGTGACTGAGCAACACCAAATATGGTGTTCACGGCTTCCCATGTGGCTCCCGAGTGAAGAACCTGACTGCCACTGCAGGAGACCCAAGAAATGCAGGCTGGATGCCTGGGTCAGGAAGACCCCCTGGAGGAGGGCGTGGCAACCCATTCCAGTATTCTTGCCTGGAGAATCCCATGGACAGAGGAGTCAGGGGCTACAATTCACAGGGTCACAGAGAGTCAGACACGACTGAGCTGGCTTAGCACTTGCGTGGTGTGCATACGTGCTCACCAAATTGTGTCCTGAGCACAGCTGTCTTTTTGTTGCTGCTGGTGTTCTTTGTTTTATTTAAGAAGTTATACACATATTCCTGGAGAAGGCAATGGCACCCCACTCCAGTACTCTTGCCTGGAAAATCCCATGCATGGAGGAGCCTGGAAGGCTGCAGTCCATGGGGTCGCTAAGCGTCGGACACAACTGAGCGACTTCCCTTTCACTTTTCACTTTCACACATTGGAGAAGGCAATGGCAACCCACTCCAGTGTTCTTGCCTGGAGAATCCCAAGGACGGGGGAGCCTGGTGGGCTGCCGTCTATGGGGTCGCCCAGAGTCAGACACGACTGAAGAGACTTAGCAGCAGCAATAGCAATAGCACACATATTCCAGATAACTGAGTTTTACTCTTCATTTTCCTCCTCTTCAAACTGGTTCATCTGGAAGTAACACTATTTATAATTTTCTTTGCTGCTAGCAACTACTCATAACTACATAGATTATTCTTCAGATATTTTTTGGTGAGATATTTCAAATACCTTTTGGGGAAAAAGCTACAGTAATCTTGCTTTTGTTTCTCTCGGTTGTAACAGCCCCTCCACCAAGATTCCCAGCTTTTCTTTCACTTTGATTCTCTTCTGAAGAAACTGCCCAAGATTGGCCTCATCCATGACTCCATCTTCTACCAGGTGGGTACAGTCAAGAGGAAGCTCCAGGACCTGCTTTTCTTTTTCTTTCGCGCCTTCCTCCTGCTTCACCATACGCTTTTTCACAGGTGCCAAGGTGGCAGCAGAGACAGAAAGACAGCGAGTTTTAACAAATGTAAGACAACTAGAATTATACAAAGCGTGTCTCATATCATAACGTGTGTGCACGCTCAGTCGTGTCCAACTCATTGCATCCCCATGGACTGTAGCCCTCCAGGCTCCTCTGTTCATGGGATTTTCCAGGCAAGAACCCTGGATTGGGTTCCCATCTCCTCCTCCAGGGGATCTTTCCAACCCAGGGATCAAACACGAGTTTCCTGTGTCTCCTGTATTGGCAGGCAGATTCTTTACCACTTAGCCAGATCATAATAGAACTAAATAAAAATAAAGAACATGAAATTATTAGGGAAATCCCTAAATATTTGGTAAGCAGATTTTTAAATAAATCACAGGTCAAACAAAAAAAAAAGAGATTGAAAAAAATATATTCAATTATAAGAAATTTAAAAAAGCATGTGTCTTGCAGCTAACCACCCACTTAGAAAGGAATTTTATAGCCTTAAAATGCTTCTTTAGAAAGAATAAAATATTTCAGATACATGACCTAAGCTACTTTCATAAGAAAGTAGAAAGAGAAAAGTAAGTTAAAAATCAATGTGAGCAGAAGGAAGAAAATAAGAAGACCAGATAGCAATGGAGCCGAAAAGACAAAAGTAACAGAAAGGAAATGGTGCTACAAAAAGATGAATGAAATTCATAAACCCCTGTCCAAGTGGACCAAGAAAAAAAAAAGAAAGCACTAATTACCAGTGTAGAAATGAAAGAGGTGAAATTGCTTTAGATCCTACCAAAATTAAAAGTATAATAAGGAAATATGATTATGTGCTTATGAATTTAGAGAACTTAGATAAATAAAACAGGTAAATTCCATGAAAGACACATACTGTAAATGCTCACTTAAAATAAACATGATTTGAATGATCACATTCTGTCAAAAATTGATTTTCTAGTTAAGAAACTTTTTACAAATGAAACTCCACTCCCACGTTATGCCAGATATTTAAGGAAGAAAATTTACTTAGAGTACACAAACTCTAAGGAAACTGAAAAGAGGGATCACTTCCCAAGTCATCATACATGAGGAGCATAGCTATGATTAAACAAACAAACAATCAAAAACCAAAAAGACATTACAAGAAAACTGCAGACAAATATAACTCATGAACATAGATGTAAATATCCTCAACAAAGTTTCAGCAAATACAATCCAACAATATGTAAAAAGGATAATAAAACATAACCACAAGCGATTTATTTCAGGAATGCAAGGCTAAATCATCATTCAAAAAGCAATTGATGTAATTCACCCTATTAGCAGATTTTAAAAGACGTGGGTAGGTCAGCAACACGGCCTGGGGCTATGCCTCATGCACCGGGTCAGTGGCCATCCACAGGAGGTTTCATTTCAGTTCAGTTCAGTCACTCAGTCATGTCCAACTCTTTGTGACCTCAGGGACTGCAGCACGCCAGGCCTCCCTATCCATCACCAACTCCCAGAGCTTGCTCAAACTCATACCCATCAAGTCAGTGATGCCATCCAACCATCTCATCCTCTGTCGTCCCCTTCTCCCGCCTTCAATCTTTCCCAGCATCAGGGTCTTTTCCAATGAGTTGGTTCTTCGCATTAGGTGGACAAAGTATTGGAGTTTCGGCTTCAGCATCAGTCCTCCCAATGAATGTTCAGGACTGATTTCCTTTAGGATGGACTGGTTGGATCCCCTTGCAGTCCAAGGGATTCTCAAGAGTCTTCTTCAACACCACAGTTCAAAAGCATCAAATTCTTCAGGGCTCAGCTTTCTTTATAGTCCAACTCTCACATCCACACATGACTACTGGAAAAACCATAGCTTTGACTAGATGGACATTTGTTGGCAAAGTAATGTCTCTGCTCTTTAGTATCCTGTCTAGGTTGGTCATAACCTTTCTTCCAAGGAGCAAGCAGCTTTTAATTTCATGGCTGCAGTCACCATCTGCAGTGATTTTGGAACCCCCAAAATAAAGTCTGCCACTGTTTCCATTGTTTCCCCATCTATTTGCCATGAAGTGATGGGACCAGATGCCATGATCTTAGTTTTCTGAATGTTGAGTTTTAAACCAACTTTTTCACTCTCCTCTTTCACTTTCATCAAGAGGCTCTTTAGTTCTTTGCTTTCTGCCATAAGGTTGATTTCATCTGCATATCTGAGGTGATTGATATTTTTCCTGGTAATCTTGATTCCAACTTGTGCTTCATCCAGCCTGGCATTTCTCATGATGTACTCTGCACATGAGTTAAGTAAACAGGGTGATAATATACAGCCTTGACGTACTCCTTTTCCGATTTGGGAACCAGTCTGTTGTTCCATGTCCTGTTCTAACTGTTGCTTCCTGACCTGCATGCAGATTTCTCAGGAGGCAGATAAGATGGTCTAGTGTTCCCATCTCTTTAAGAATTTCCCACAGTCTGTTGTGATCCACACGGTCCAAGGAGGTTCCAGTCAGTCACTCAGTCAGTCAGTTCAGGCGCTCAGTCGTGTCTGACTCTTTGCAACCCAATGAATCTCAGCACGCCAGGCCTCCCTGTCCATCACCAACTCCTGGAGTCCACCCAGACTCACGTCCATCGAGTCAGTGATGCCATCCAGCCATCTCATCCTCTGTCGTCCCCTTCTCCTCCTGCCCCCAATCCCTCTCAGCATCAGAGTCTTTTCCAATGAGTCAGCTCTTCACATGAGGTGGCCAAAGTACTGGAGTTTCAGCTTCAGCATCATTCCTTTCAAAGAACACCCAGGGCTGATCTCCTTCAGAATGGACTGGTTGGATCTCCTTGCAGTCCAAGGGACTCTCAAGAGTCTTCTCCAACACCACAGTTCAAAAGCATCAATTCTTCGGTGCTCAGCCTTCTTCACAGTCCAACTCTCACATCCATACATGACCACTGGAAAAATCATAGCCTTGACTAGATGGACCTTTGTTGGCAAAGTAATATCTCTGCTTTTGAATATGCTATCTAGGTTGGTCATAACTTTTCTTCTTTTAATTTCATGGCTGCAGTCACCATCTGCAGTGATTTTAGAGCCCCAAAAAATAAAGTCTGATGCTGTTTCCACTGTTTCCCCATTTATTTCCCATGAAGTGATGGGACCAGATGCCATGATCTTCGTTTTCTGAATGTTGAGCTTTAAGGCAACTTTTCACTTTCCTCTTTCACTTTCATCAAGAGGCTTTTGAGTTCCTCTTCACTTTCTGCCATAAGGGTGGTGTCATCTGCATATCTGAGGTTATTGATATTTTTCCCGGCAATTTTGATTCCAGCTTGTGCTTCTTCCAGGCCAGCGTTTCTCATGATGTACTCTGCATAGAAGTTAAATAAGCAGGGTGGCAATATACAGCCTTGACGTACTCCTTTTCCTATTTGGAACCAGTCTGTTGTTTAGAGCAGAATAAAGTCAAGACTTGGACCCCAGTCTTCTTTGATTGGAGTACAGTTAATTTACAGCACGGTGTTAGTTTCTGAGGTACAGCAGAGTGGTTCAGTATTATATTTACTCTTTTTCTGATTGTTCTTCAACATGGTTTCACCACAAGGAGGGCTGGCAGGTTGGTTCCCCAGCCTCCCGTCTGTTCCCAGGATTCAGTGGGGTCAGCCTCACTCCCAGGTGTGTGAAATCATTTGTCCTGCTTATCAGGGACCATCGTCATAAAGACCAGAGTTACACTGAGAGGCAAATTGTTCTTGTTATTCAGTCACTAAGCCCTGTCTGACTCTTTGTGACCCCATGGACTACAGCACGAGGGTTCCCTGTCTCTCACAATCTCCTGGAGTCTGTTCAAACTCATGTCCATTGAGTCGGTGATGCCATACAACCATTTCATCCTGTCATCCCCTTCTCCTCCTGCCTTCAATCTTTCCCAGCATCAGGGTCTTTTCCAATTACTCAGCTCTTTGCATCAGGTTGCCAAAGTATTGCAGTTTCAGCTTCAGCATCATTCCTTCCAATGAATATTCAGGGTTGATTTCCTTTAGAATTGACTGGCTTGATCTTGCTGTCCAAGGGACTCTCAAGAGGCTTCTCCAGCACCACAGTTAGAAAGCATCAGTTCTTCAGTGCTCAGCCTTCTTTGTGGTCCAAACTCTCACATCCATACATGACTACTGGAAAAACCGTAACTTTGACTAGACAAACCTTTGTTGGCAAAATGATGTCTCTGTTTTTTAATACACTGTCTAGGTTTGTCATAGGTTTTCTTCCAAGGAGCAAGTATCTTTTAGTTTCATGGCTGCAGTCACCATCCGCAGTGATTTTGGAGCCCCAAAAAATAAAGTCTAGAGGCAAGTAGTGACCTGAAAACAGAATAAATTAAAAGAGAGGGAACGACTTGCCAAGCTATAACAGCAAGGGTACTTCCACCAGGAATAAAGCTGGAAAGTTTACCCAACACCTGCCTGTTGCTGAGATTTGAAAACCTCTGCATGGGTGCCCTGCCCTCTTGTTAGTATTTTGTGGTTTCATTTGCAAATGTGCTGTCAGCCTCCAGGAAACAGGGCAGGTTCAGAGCTTTCTGTGCTGTGAGGAGCGCCTTCCACCAGGCCCTTCTGAGGGCCGGGGGGTGGTCAGCCCCCTGAAGTCGGTTGGAAGGACCCTGAGCAGAGCCCCAGGGCAGGAGTAGGGGAGCGGCCAGCAAACAGCATGAGGGGGGTGGGCTGAACGGTGTGCTGAGTGGCCAGAGGTTTGACCCGTGGGCAGTGGGCCAAGGCTGGGCCGTGGACAGGCTGGCAGCCTTTGGACCCTCTGTGGTGGGGGCTCAGCAGCTCGGGCTCAGAGCAGGGACTCAGATGGAGACCTCCTGCCCGGAGCTGCCATCTGTTTCTCCTGCTGCGATGGCCCCGGTGAGCCCGGTTCCACCTGCAAGGACAGCGCGACCAGCCCGGAAGCAGAGGCGCCGGCAGCACGCACAGCGGTGGACACAGGACGCCACTCGAGCCGCAGGGGCTCACACACGCTCTGCAGGCCCCCTGGGGTCCCGGTGATCCGGTTCAGAGCCGACGCTCTTTAGGGGCCCGCAGAGGCACGGCCCACACTTTCTGCGACGTTTGCTTGTACAAGTCACACGAAGAACGAGAGTCCGCTTCCCAATATCTCTATTTCCTGAGGACATTTTAAAATTAAACGTTTCACCTTCAAAGTTAAAAAAAAAAAAAAAAAAAACCAAAACAAGGCTGTTTGTCACCATAATGACACACACTCCGTTGGCAGGGGAGGCTGAAGGCCGCCCCTGGATGCCGTCCGGGCCCTGCTCCGTGACCCAGTGCTGTCCCATAGAGCCTCCCCCGTGTCCTGGCCTGTCCTGGCCTGTCCTGCGTCCTGGGCTCTGTCCTCAGGAGCCACCCTGAGGGTGTGAAGAGACGCTGGTAACGGGGAATGGCCTTCTGGGTCTGTCACCACATAAATGCTTAAAACAGCACTTCCCGCCGTCATTGCTAAGACAGTGTGTGCGTGCGCTTTTTCACTCATTCCAACTCCTGGGGACCCCATGGACAGCATCCCACCGACTCCTCTGTCCATGAAATTCTCCAGGCAAGAAGACTGAAGTGGGCTGCCATTTCCTGCTCTAGGGGATCTTCCCAACCGAAGGATTGGACCCAAGTCTCCTGAACCTAGGGACTGAACCCAAGAATTGTAGATGGATTCTCTACTACCTGAGCCACCAGGAAAATCCCAACTAAGACACGAATTTTTACCAAGTTTGTGTTAACACCCCTCATTCTGAACCATGTTTTTTGTTTGTGGGTTCCCTATATCATTACTTGAAAACAAGAACAGTGTCTTTTTGGCAGGATAATAGTGAAATTCAGATTAGTAACTCAAAAATCAGATTTTGAGAGCTCGTTGTGAACTCTCTGATACTAATAAGTGTCCATGATATTTATTTTCTTGGGAACATGAACCACACAGAAGAGTTTTCTTTGTGCTAATACAAGCAGAAATCCACATTTAAAAACAGAAAAGCTATGGGTCCTGGTTCTTGCCCGCAGGAGGCGATCCAAGAGGGTGCTTATCTCCTGAGAGGCCGAGGTCTCCTCAGGGCAGGGCTGAATAGTCTTCACCGTAAGTCATTGACAAGGCATTGCAAATGCTGAGCAAGGCACGTTTCAGGGCTTCAGCTGATGTTTTATAGAAAATGACCTCTCCTGGGGGGACACAGCAGCTTGTGAGGGTCTGACTGGCTGCAGTGAAGGCAGCCTGACCTCAGCGTCTGCCTGCACACCCAGGGGTGGAGTGGGCAGAGGCCAAGCGGGACTGCCGCAGGCCGCACCGGACTCTTAAAGGTTTTCTTTCCACAGTTAGAAACTGACATTCACACTCCTAGGCTCCTTCCAGAAAACCAAGCCTTCAAACACGCAACGTTGGGTCATGAACAAAGACTCAGAGCATTTGTGCTTTGTAAAACCAACCTGGCGTGGCACTTAGAGTGTTAAAAGAAGTGGGAGGTTTTAATTAGATTTCTGTATTTCCAACCCCAGCATGCAATATAGGCATTATGAGTAGAGAGATGAGTAATCATTTCAACATTAAGTTCGGGGTGGAAAGAATGGATTCAATCACTTCCTCCATCAGACATCTTCAGAGTTCAAACCACACTCAGAGTGGCCAGGAGATGTTATCCTGCATCCCGGCAGAAAACCTGAAACGGTGGGCAGGAAATTGGACTGTTCCTACACAGGAAATAACAGCACTCTGTCAAAATCTACAGGAGAAACACGTGTTCAAATTTGCTGTCAGGGCCTCGCATATCTGATCGGAGAGCGAGAGGGGACAAAATTACAGGAGTCGTGTAATCTCTGCGCAGGACAGCGTCCGTGGCTCCCGGGGTCAGCAGGAAGTGAGCAGTGACTCAAGGCTCTGGCTGAATGCAGCGTTTTTTGCCAATAAACATATATATGTCCAATAAAATGGGCATGTGTACATTATGCGTAGTTGCTCAGACGTGTCTGACTTTTGCAACCCCATGGACTGCAGCACGCCAGGCTCCTCTGTCCATGGAATTTCCCAGGAGAGAATACTGGAGTGGGTTGCCACTTCCTACTCCAGGGGATCTTCCCAGCCCCAGAGACCGAACTCCCACCTCTTGTGTCTCCTGCAGTGGCAGGCTGATTGTTTATCACCAGCGCCATCTGGGAGGCCCGCATGAATACGATACACGTGTGTTAAAATTCCACGTTGATTCTGAATAACAAGATTTCTCGTGGACCCTATGTTGTCAACATTTTTTTTACCCGAGAAGTAACAAAGATGTGCACTTTATGTAAAATCTCCAGGTCAGTACTTGGCTTATTTAAAAAAAACAACAACAACAACAACTTATTTTAAGGAGGGTTGTAGAATTACAGAAAAATTGCAAAAAGTTTCCATCTACCGTGATCTGCTTCCATGGATCATCCACATCCAGTTCAGTAAGGTGCATCTGTAACAATTAAGGAACCAACTCCAGAACATTGTATCACTCGAAGTCCATACTTTACAAAGACTCCCTGATTTTGTGCCTGTTTGTCCCAGATCCCACTGGATACCACGTCATGTTGTTGCTCAGTAGCTAAGTCACGTCCAACCCTTTGTGACCCCGTGGACTGCAGCACGCCTGGCTCCCCTGTCCTTCACCATCTCCCGGAGCTTGCTCAAGCTCACGTCCACTGAGTTGGTGATGCCATGCAACCATCGCACCCTCTGTTGCCCACTTCTCCTCTTGCCTTCAGCCTTTCCCAGCATCAGGGTCTTTCAAACGAGTCAGCTCTTTGCATCAGGTGGCCAAAGTATTGGAGCTTCAGCATCAGTCCTTCCAATGAATATTCAGCATTGACTTCCACATCATATCCGGCATCAACAAACCCAAGGTCCTCTAGTTTGTCTGCTATGCTTTCTTCTAGAGCTTTTTTAACTATTGCATTTTATGTTTAGCTCCACGATGAGCTTCGAATTAATGTCTGTGAAGGATGTAAGGTGTCCCGGCTCATTCTGTTTGCAGGTGAATGCCCAGCTGTTGCATCTTTCAGTTAACCGTCTCACCCCTTCTCCAGGAGTGAGTTGGAGGCATCTGTGTGGATGTCTGCCTGGGCTCCCTTTCTGCTCCCCTGATCTATGTGTCTGTGCTCCCATCACACCGGGACTGGGTTGCTGCAGCTTCACAGTGAATCTTGAGGTCAGGCTGCGGAAGTGCTCCAACTTTACTATCCTTCCCCATCATGGTGTCAGCTTTTCCTGGTCTTTGCTCCTCAATGTACACTTTAGAATCAGTTTGCCAAAACCTGCGAACTGTGTTCCTGGGATTTTGGTTCAGATTGTGTTGAATCTGTAAGTCACCTGGGAAAGAATCAACAGGTTAACAATACTGAGTCTTTCCACTCATGAGCATGGAATTCTCCATTGTATTTAGAATTCTTTGATTTCTTTAATCATTTTTGTAGGTTTATATGAGTAGATGGTACACACATATTGCCAGATTTAGATTTATACTTAATTATTTTAGTTTTATGGATGATTAAAAGAAAGCTGTGGAAATTCTATATTAGTATATATTTAAACCTCCAAGATATGCTATGCTATGCTAAGTCACTTCAGTCATGTCCGACTCTGTGCGACCCCATAGACGGCAGCCCACCAGACTCCCTCGTCCCTGGGATTCTCCAGGCAAGAACACTGGAGTGGGTTGCCATTTCCTTTTCCAATGCATGAAAGTGAAAAGTGAAAGTGAAGTCGTCACTCAGTCGTGTCCGACTCTTAGTGACCCCATGGATTACAGCCTAACAGGCTCCTCCGTCCATGGGATTTTCCAAGCAAGAGTACTGGAGTGGGGTGCCATTGCCTTCTCCGAAACCTCCAAGATATTTAAAGCAAATAGAGACAGAACTGTATGAGAAATAAACCTTATTTGTTATGAAACATGCTGCTCAAGTATAGTGTTGAATAGTGGCCTTTTGTAAACAGATTTGTATAAATTAGATATTCATACGGCTAAATATGGAAATGGAAACCCACTTCAGCATGCTTGCCTGGGAAATCCTATGGACAGGGGATCTGGAGGACTACAGTCATGGGGTCACAGAAGAGTTGGACCCAACTTAGTGGCTGAACAGCAACAAATATAAACTAATTAATTAATTAGCAAACATCGATCCCAATCTTATACACAAAATCTATTCCAAATTATAGCCAGTCTCTTGGAATAACCCATAATGGAAAAGAATATTAAAAAAAGAATGAATGTAGGGTATAACTGGGCCACTTTGCTATATAGCAGAGATTGATACCACATTCTCAATCAACTATATCTCAATAGAAACAATCTACTCCAGATGGATCAAGAGCCTACATATAAAAGGTAAGACAGTAAAAGTTCTAGAAAATGACATACATGAGAGTCAGTGGGGATTTGGACCATCTCTAGTTTCGGTGATCACCAGGAAGCTTCGTTTGGGAGGTAGGATGATGTCTCCTCCATCCCAAGATGTCCTGGACCTCCTGCTTGGAGCCCGTGAGTGTCCAGGTTTCCTGGGGAAGGGAACCAAGGCAGCAGATTCACTCAGGGTGGTTAATGACCGACCTTGAGATGGGGGGATGACCCTGGCTCAGCCAGTGGGCTCAGATTGCACTGGGCCCAGTGTAATCGCAGGGATCCTTGTGAGTGGAAGGGGGAGGGGGAAGAAACAATTCAGAGGAGAGAGACTAAGGAAAAAAGGCGTGGCCCTGAAGATGCAATAAGGAGCCAAAGCCAAGCCACGTGGGCAGCTCCAAGAAGAAGGACAAGGCAGGAGGACAGGTTCTCCCTAGAGCCTCCAGGAGGAGGGCAGTCCTGCAGAGACCTGAACTGGATTTCTTGTCCCCAGAACCACAGGATCAGAAATCGGCATTGCTAAGCCAGGATTGTGGGGTCCTTTGTTGCAGCAACTATAGAAAATCACTACCTTCTGTAAATATTTGCATGAAGAATATGTGCCTTCATCTCAGGTGTTTCTCGCAACAGGAAGGGGAGGAAGACATGGAAAGGTCCATTCCTAGGCTCGGATGGAGGCACATGGCCTCAGGGACATATTTTTACCAAAGAATCAATCTTAAGAATAACTACATTCTCCAGCCAAAGGCTGTCTCCTGGGAGCTGAACCAAACTGAGCATTGTTCACTGGCTTAAGCCAGCTTGCTGTTGGGTGGCCAATGGCTAAAGCTGATGGACAGGCTCAACCATAGCCCCAGGCAGAACTTTGTGAAGAAAGTGGGGGGTGGGTGGACACAGAGGTCAATCTGCACCTACCCCCTCCTCAGGTGAGGGGTCCCTGGCCCCAGGGCTTACCTACCCCCACAGGAAGCTCACTTTGTGCTGGAGAGCATCTTAATTTCTTGGTAAGCATGTCACTGGATGCTCTGCTGTTACTTTTCATTTGCTTTGCAACCCCATGAACTGCAGCCTGCCAGGCTCCCCTGTCCTTCACCATCTCCTGAAGTTTGCTCAAACTCATGTTCATTGAGTCGGTGATGCCATCAAACCACCTCATCCTCTATTTCCCCCTTCTCCTCCTGCCCTCAATCTTTCACAGCATCAGGTCTTTTCCAATGAGTTGCTCATCGCAGCATCACAGGTGGTCAAAGTATTGGAGCTTCAGCTTCAGCATCAGTCCTTCCAGTGAATATTCAGGCTTATTTTCCTTTAGGATGGACTGGCTTGATCTCCTTGCTGTCCAAGGGACTCTCAAGAGTCTTCTCTAGCACCACAATTTGAAAGGACCAGTTCTTCGGTGCTCAGCCTTCTTTACTGTCCAACTTCCACAGTGATGCTACAGACCTTGTATGCAAAGGCAGGAAAGGAGGGCGTGGAGAGAGAGGGCTATTGATGTCCCAACAGCAGAGAAGGAAGCAGACCTGGGGACCAGATGGGGGAGGGGCAGTGTTTGCTATTTCTTCTTCTCCTTCAATATTTTGCCTCTGGAAGACAGTCGCCCCTGAGGATGCTGTATTTAGAAAAGCAGTTGGAGTGAGAAGGCTTACCTTTCACATCCTGCAGCGTGTTGATGGAATGGAGCCTCCTGTGTGCAGCTCTGAGGCACAATTATGTGTAAGCAGGACCCCCTCCGAGAGCTGGAGATGGAGCGGGCCCCACTTGTGTCGTATTTAACATAATTATTCAACAGCTCATCCTCTGCTCCCCCATCTGTCCTTGCCTCTCCACACGTGAAACAGGGAATTGGACACGTACACGGGCTGCATTTTGTGAGCCGTGTGCGGCTCTGCGCCTTGTTATCCGAGCGAGTCTGTTGGATGGCAGGCCGTTTCCTGAAACATGAACATATAACTCAAGGGCCCCTTCATTTCTCTCTTTGCACAAGGGTCCTGGTTTCAGAGTGCTTGCCTATGACCCATTCCACGGCCTAACCCTGTGTGCTGAGCCTGGCAAAGAGAAATAACTCCATTCTGCGGAGGCAAAACATGATAAGATTCAGACAATCCTGACAGTGATCCCACAGCACCAAAACTGGCCTAGCAGGGGTAGCGGGCGGTTTCCAGGGTGCCTGGGTCCTGCCCGTGGGCCTCTCGGGATGCCCAGGGAACTGGCTCTGCTGCTGCTTGCCCCCCTACTCCAGCTCCTCTTCAGCTGCAGGCCAGCCCTAGGCAAGGCCGCACCGATGCCCAAGAACTTTGGGAGAGTCGTGATGGGGGTCCAGGCACCTCCTTGCTACCCGGACCCTGGCTGCCCAGAGTGCGGTCCCTGGATGCGGGGATAGTGACAGCACCCGAGGACTTGCTAGAACTGCAGAACCCTGTCTGCCCCAAGCTGGAATCAACATTGGCTGGAGAGACATCAACAACCTCAGATACCCGATGATACCACTCTAATGGCAGAAACTGAAGAGGAACTAAAGAGCCTCTTGATGAAGGTGAAAGAGGAGAGTGAAAAAGCTGGCTTAAAACTCAGCCCTCAAAAAACTAAGGTCATGGCATCTGGTCCCATCACTTCATGGCAAATAATATGGGGGAAAAATGGAAACAGTGACAGATTTTATTTTCTTGAGCTTCAAAATCATTGCAGATGGTGACTGCAGTCATGGAATTAAAAGAAGCTTGCTCCTTGGAAGGAAAGCTATGGCACACTTAGTGTATTAAAGAGCAGTGACATCACTTTGCTGACAAAGGTCCATATAGTCAAAGGAGAAGGGGGCGACAGAGGATAAAATGGTTGGATGGCATCACTGGCTCAACAGACATGAGTTTGAGCACGCTCTGGGAGATGGCGAAGAACAGGGAGGCCTGGCTGGCTGTAGTCCGCAGGATCCGCAGTCGGACACAACTTAGCAACTGGATAACAAAAGAATCAGAAAAAGCACAGCGTCAGCTCAAAGAGACTGGAGCTAGAACCCAGGAGACGGGCAGAGAGACACCCCAGAACGTCAGAGAGATTCCGGGCCACCGTGTTCACCAACCTGGGAGCAACCAGATAGGAAGAGGGGTGAGTAGAAAGGTCTCAGAAAACAAAGAAGGATGCGGAGAGCAGGCTCACAGTTCATGAAACGTGTTGACCCTGTTGAGAATTTTAGAGCCAGTGCTGAAATGGTGAAAAGTTCAAAACAACTAAGCAAGTGAAAATCCAAGGCAGTTATCACGCTTCACCCAGAAATGGTGAAAAGTTCAAAACAACCAAGCAAGTGAAAATCCAAGGCAGTTATCACGCTTCACCCAGAAATGGTGAAAAGTTCAAAACAACCAAGCAAGTGAAAATCCAAGGCAGTTATCACCCTTCACCCAGAGGCAGAGGCTCCATGAGCTCGTCCTCTGTGTTTGAGCATGCGTGTGTGCATGTGTGTGTATGCGTGCATGCGTGTGTGTGTGTGCGTGTGTGTGTGTGTGCGTGCATGCGTGTGTGCATAGAGGCAGAGATCGAAATTGCTGAGTCCTGAACGTGGATGTACCAAACTCCAGAATTCCAGTGCAGAAACGGGAAAAGGGTGGGGATCTGGTGGGGAACGAGGTGGGGGTGGTTAAAGGCCACAGGACTCAGTAGAAAAAGTCCAAAATAAATAATACAAAACTTAAAAAAGCAAGGTCCAGAGATTAATTCATTGCAGAAGGAGAGGGTGGCTCGCAGGATCAGAGCTTGCTCAGATGGGAGCCGTCTGGACTCGTTAGACCTGAGTCAGCCCCCGGTGTCCCCACGCTCACACTCACCTCCCCATGGTCTCCCCGCAGCCTGCTCAGCGTGGGAGCCACCACCCGCCAGGGTGAGTCTCCGGGGGCTCCTGGGAGCGGGGTGGAGCCTGCACCCAGAGGGCTGGGGGTATGTGGTCATCTTATATACACTTCTGGGTACTGTTTGACTTCCTACACAAACACATATTCTTTTGATAAAGCAAACATTAGGCTTTTCAAGAATAATTTCTGGAAAACTCCAAACCGAAACACACTGTCCAAGACCCCCAGCGCCTGCCGGGCAGCAGGCCTTCTGAGCCTCCCGTCTGGGGAGGGGGCTGGAGGAGTGCAGGTCACAGCAGCCTTTAGCCTCCGCTGTGAGTCGCTCTGCTCACAATACACTGGAGTCCCTGTTATAGTAGGTGCCCGCCCATGTGCCTGCCCGTGTGCCCGCCCGTGTGCCACCCATGTGCCCACTCGTGTGACCGCCCCATGTGCCCACCCGTGTGACGCCTGTGTGCCCGCCCATGTGCCCGCCCATGTGACCGCCCGTGTGCCTGCCCGTGTGACTGCCCATGTGATGCCCGTGTGCCCGCCTGTGGGCCTGCCTGTGTGCCCACCCGTGTGATGCCCGTGTGCCCACCTATATGACTGCCCGTGTGACCGCCCGTGTGCCCGCCTGTGTGACCACTCGCCCGTGTGCCCACTCGTGTGATGCCCATGTGCCCACCCATGTGACTGCCCGCGTGCCCACCCCAGGGCTTCCCCACTGCCCAGCCGCCTGCATGCAAGGCCCTCCCACAGTCCTTCTGCACTCACCTGGGTGGTGGTGCCACCTCCCGGTGGCGATCTCCCCAGCCCATGTCCTGCCCCACCCCAGCACCCCTCCCACCTCTGTCAGGAGGTTGCCGCTCTCGGATTTGGGTGGAAGTGCCCCTCCCCTCAGGCGCCCCCTCCTGCAGTGGGGACAGGTGGGCTCAGCCCCCTGAGAGGCGCCCAGCTCGGGTGTCTCTCATGCACGGGCGCTCTCCCCGAGGTCAGGGACCCGGGCCCGCCTACTCAATAAAGGAGTGTCTCGGGGTGGTTCCACCGTGGGTCCACGCCATCAGGAGCTAACTGGTAGGGCAACCCCTGCACCTGTGACCCCGGGGGCTCAGGGACAACCTGCTGGCCTACATGTCAGGGCTCCTGGGGTCTCCTGGGACTGCAGCTCCACCGCTCACACTTTCCTGTCAGCTTTTGCTAAAACAGCAGCTCGAAGGGGACCAGCCGTCACTGTCTCAACGCTGAGTCACCCCTCACCCCGCCTCCAGGGCTGTGTGTTCCAGTGGCCCCGGTCCTGATCCAGCATCGCCACTCGGACTGCTGTCTCTGCTCAGGGTTGCTCCCAGGAGGCCAAGGTCAGCCCTGACCTGACGGCGGCCCAGGGCAGGTGTCTGTGTCCTCTCCCGGCGTTTCAACACTTTAGCTGTGTCCCGAGGTCTTGCATCTGCTCTAAAACTCGACAAGGTGCTTGGGAAGATTAGAGCCAACCGTACTTGAAAAATTATAAAAAAGTGTAGAGCATACAGTGCGAATGCAGGAGTAATTATAAATGAATCACAGGCAGATAAAAATCCACAAGCGGAGGGACCATGTGAGCGGCCCTGCAGTGAGTGGTGAGAACTCTACATAATGCAATTAAATCACACAGTGAAGCCCTCGCCTACTAGGCCGCTGTCTCACAAAGCACTGTTGGAAGAAACCTTCCCTGAGACACATACCTGAGAACAGGTGAGCATGGTTGCCGACATCGCCTTCTCTCGTTTGCAGCTGAACTTTCCACTCAATGAGGCCAGCTAATCAGCTCACCTCTGAAGACCTGGAGAGAAGAGCCAGTTCTGATAGACGCACCTCACAGTAAGACAATCTCTGTGAGACGTGGTCCCCAAGGCCACGTGCTGGCTCTGTGGTCACAGGTGGAGGGACATCATCTCTGTGGGGAGAGCTGACTGCTGGCCGGCCTCCAGTCTCAGCCAGGTGTCGGTTCTGAAGTCTCAGCAGGGTCTCACTTGTCCATCCCTCCTAGAAGACTCTTGAGAGTCCCTTGGACTGCAAGGAGATCCAACCAGTCCATCCCAAAGGAAATCAACTCAGAATATTCATTGGAAGGACTCATGCTGAAGCTGAAACTCCAGTCCTTTGGCCACCTGATGGGAAGAGCCAACTCACTGGAAAAGACCCCGATGCTGAGAAAGACTGAAGGCGGAGGAGAAGGGGATGACGGGATGACAGAGGATGAGACGATTGGATGGCATCACTGACTCAATGGACGTGAGTTTGAGCAAGCTCCAGCAGACAGTGAAGGACAGGGCAGCCTGGCAAGCTGCAGCCCATGGAGTCTTAAAGAGTCAGACATGACTGAGCAGCTGAACAACAACCCAGGAACACGGTCCATCGTGAAGCACAGAGACGCTTGCAGCATTCACCTCTGCTGGGAGCGGCAGACAGTGGAGAGGCTGCCTCTTGGAGACAAGCAGAGCAGGAGACCAGGACAGAGGGAGGCACAGACAGAGGAGAGGCGCCCAGGGAGGCTCAGTCCCAGGTGACCTGAGCACAGCTCTGCAGCAGGTGAAGAGGGAGTGGGAAAGACACCTGGGACAGAGCTCTCCCGTGGAGGGGCCGCAGGTGCAAAGGCCCTGAGGCTGCAGGCCCCGTCCAGGTCAGGAGCCGGGCGGCTCCCCTGGGGAGAAGGGGCTGGCCCCCCAGGGAAGGATCCCCGTAGGAGCATGGTGGCTTGAAGGTGCTGTGAGGACCCGGGCTCCCACTCCTTGGGGGCTGTGGCCAGGGGGCATCCCAAGCAGACGGAGAGTGGGTCATCAGAGGTCAGACTAGCACCACTTGTTCACCTCCTGCTTTAAGAGCCTGAGTTTTCCTGCCAGGTTGGGAATGTCTGCTGGGCAGACATGGGGGACGAGGTGGGAGGCTGCCTGGGAGCTGTACAGGCGGGGTGATGGCCCAGGCCAGGGCAGGTGAGGCAGAGAAGGATCTGGCCCCCGTGCATCTTCCAGGCCGAGGTGATAGCAGATTCCAGAGGGCAGGACAGGACAGGGGAAGGAGGGACCCCACTTTGGTCTGAAAGTTTCCCAGAAGGAAGGGAAGGGTCATGTTCCTAGAGTGAAGCCGGCAGAGGCGGGGTTGGGGAGGCAACAGTCCCCGGGGAACAAGTGGTCCAAGGAGCCTGGATCCTGGATTCAGGAAGGATGCTCACAGTCCTGAGATCTCTCTTTCGAGACCACCAAGACACCAAGAGTTTAACTCCGGAGAAACCCAATGGCCTCCTGACATTTCTGGTGTGGGTCCTCCCAACTCATATCCCCCACAAGTGGGATGGATTCCAGAATCAAAGCCGGTTTATGGCAATGCCCAGGAGCTAAATTTCAAATTATCCCACACAGAGGCATGCTCTCCAAGGAGCCCCGGGCCCACTTTCCTAATTTACTGACACGATCACAGCAACTAGTCCCTGAGGTTGGTGTGAATCCTTGGGGCTTGTCTTCTGACTCCACGGGTGGCTGTGGGTGGGAAGGACACGGGCTTCCAGCTCCAGATTTCAGGGGTGACTCTGCACAGCATGTGGATGCAAAATGAGAATCTCTGAATGCGCTCCTGGGTCAGATCCATTGAAATGGAGCTTTTCTCCACCAGCAGCTCAGGTAAAAAGAAGTCAGGATTGTTGCTGTCCCTCAAAAACACTTCCACGCCTGGATTAGGCCGGGCAACTCCAGGGTTGCAGTGGGTGAGGGAGCGGGCGGGACGGAAGGTTTACCCAAGGTGACCCCAGGGAAGGTGCGGGCGTCACGCAGCAGAGAGCGGGGCGATCCTCACACACACACACACACATGCTCGTGTCTCCCCACTCCAGTGCTTCTGCTGGTAATGGCTGCATGTTCTGCACATCACAGCTGCAGCAGAGGAAAAACAGAGGGAGGGTGTGTTGGGGGGAGTGGGTTCTGGGCTGTGCCAGCTGCTGCCCCTGCCCACCCACCGAGCCAGAGCCCCGGGCCCCCAGGCAGGAGGGGCGGGCTGCTCACATCCTGCCTGGCTGCCCAGGGGCCGTCAGCTGATGCCCAGCCCTGGTCCTCATCTGGCGAGGAGAGTGAGTCAGCGCCCACGGTGCCAGCGCAGGCCGGCGCTCGGAACAGATGGCCCGACGCCTGCTCTGCTCCGTTGCCGGGGCCGTTTGCATCCTTCACTGACTCATTCTGACATGTCCTGCCCGTGATGAAGTTTCTCCAGGGTGACCTGGGCAATGGAACGCCACGCTACTGGGACCGCGTGGTTCAGCCTCTGAGCCGCAAGCTTCCAGGAGCGCAGCTTGGGCTGGAGGCACAGGGACCACATGTCAGCCAGGATGGGTGCGGGAGGACAGGCCCTGTGTCCCGCTCCTGGCGCCTAAGACACTGAGCCACAGTTGGAGGCCGAGGGTCTCAGGCTGGCCTCCTTCACCAGTGCCCAGGTCCCCTGTCTGCACGTATTTGCTCTCACCAGAGATGAAATCAAGAAGCAATGCCCCCACCCAAAGCAAGCCGCATCCTGCTGGATCTGGAGACTTGCAGACACATGGACCCTAGTCTCACATGGTCCCCCCACCAAGTCTGCAGCCCTCCGCTGACACTGACTGTCACATTGTGTCTGAGACTGAGTCCCCACTGTGTGGGAACCAGCCCCTGGCATGGTTTCCCACCTGCCCCAGCTCCTGTGTGCCGAGGTCTTGCCGAAGAGCAGAGCCGGGCAGCGTCTCCTGACGCACCGCCGGAGCCGTGTGGACTGAGGACACAGCCAAGACACTCGAGCCGGCCCCAGAGATCCAGACTGCTGAAAAGGACACCAGCAAACTGATCTGAACCCTAAGAGAGCCGTTCGGCTTAGGAGGGCACTGGGCAAAAACTCAAGCAGCTTCTCAAGTTCCCCAGACCAGTTGTGAAGCTCTGATTCAGCAGTCTGTAAATCAAACACAGCCAGGAAAATGGGCTGTGGGGCTTCGCAGCCCACCCGCCCGCCCCTGGCTGAAAAACTTCTCTGCAGCTGACACCCCGAGCACCGGCCTGAACATGAGGGTTCAGCTCCCTCCAGCCTGTCCCCACGCTCTGACTGCTTTCAGAAACAAGGGGCCAAAAGTACAGAAGCTGCTGAAAAGTAAGTCTTCTCCAAGTTGAATGTGAGCCGATATTCTGGAATAGTTTCCAATTACTCGAGAGGGAGTGTGTATATGCGTATACGTATGTGTGTGTTGCTGTTTGTAGACACATGGCCGACATTCAAAATATTTTCATGCCATTCTCAACAGTTCAATTCCTTATAGACCCTAATAGTTAATTAGAATACCGCTCCTTTGTTATATTCCTTAAGAATACATAATTATGTTCATTATGGGCTCATAAAGAATCCGTTTGTAAAGCCAACAATTCAATGACTCCTATCAGGTCTTAACGCTGTTTAACTTTGCCCGTCGTTCAATACCTTCTTTTGTCACCTGTGTGTCAGGAATTAGCGTTTCTGGGGATCAAAGTACAGTAAGATGCGACCCCTGGTCTGGAGGAAGTTGTACAGTGGAACGTCTTGCCCATTAGTACAATATGTCAGAGTGTTGTCGCCCCATGGACTGTAGCCCACCAGGCTCCTCTGTCCATGGCATTCTCCAAGCAAGAATGCTGGAGTGGGTTGCCATTTCCTCCTCCAGGGGTCTTCCCAACCCAGGGATCGAACCCACATCTCTTGCATCTCCTGCATTGGCAGGTGGGTTCTTTATCACTGAGCCACCTGGGAAGCCCTACTTCTGAGCGGTAACTCTATAAACACTAAATTAATACCAGGGCCCCGTTAGTCGCTTCATCACCACTGTGAAACAATTGGGCTGGGGAATGTCCACTTCAGCGGCTGAGCCTTGGGGTGGAGGAGAAAGGGCTGGACCCCTTTCTGCTTTCTTCCAGTCTCAGCGTCCGCCACGCTGTGAGCCTTGCTCCCCCAAGCAGGGACCCAGGTGGTCGGAACCCACCCACCCATCATCCCCAGGGGCTAGGTTTCGTGCAGAGTTCCTGGAGCCTGAAAGAAATGTCTCTGAGGTCTTGGCGCTGCCCAGATGTTGCACAGAGGGCCTTTGTTACCCCAGTGTGGGGCTGGGGAAGCCAGGGGCGAGGACCCGGCCAGGCACCATCCTGGGTATTCTTTTGGACTGGTAGGGGGGCGAGGTTTCCCAGTTCTCGGTCCCCTCTTCCTGCCGCCTTAGTGGTTTTAAGAAAATACTGAGAACTCAAAGCCCACGTGGTGGCCGTCAGCGGTACCCCTGGGGTTCGGCTTGTGGGGTGACCTCAGATCAGTGGGGGTGTTTGTTGCATCCTTTAATTTTGGGGTATATTCCTTTTCCAAAGACGACTCAGTGCTCTCTGTGCCATTAAAGTCATTTCACATTCTGAAGGGGAGAAATCCCAGATCTGCTCATTGTCAAGCAGCTGTCCTTGCCCAGAAGAGAGCTAAGTCTGCAGAGCTCATCCCTGACAAACCCTCATGGGACGTCTGCGCAGGGCCAGGACCCTGGCTGACTCGGGGCCCCTGAGCCTCAGCGTGGGGGCCCTCATTAGGGAAAGAGAGGAGCCGGTTGCTCTGTCCTGCTCCCAAGGGCCTGAACCTGTGCCCTCTTCCCAGCAGGAGAGGGACACACTCGGAGGCTCTGTGGCCGATTCTGATTAAAACCAAACTGATGCTCAGACTTCTGAGCTAAGAGACCCAGGAAACGCATGATGCCAAGAGCCCAGGATACGAGAAGCAACTCAGGGCTGACGGCGTGTCCCGTCCAGCAGAGCAGACAAAAAACCTTGTTTCCTGAAAAAAAATCTCCCCGAAGGGAATATCCACCTACAAGGTTCATTTTTTACCTGATTTATTGTTAATTGAAGGATAATCCTTCACAGTATTGTGTCGGTTTCTGCCAAGCATCAACATGAATCAGCCAGGGAACTGTAAGTGTTGGGGTGTCCCGCCTGAGATGGGCACAGTGACTCATCAGCCAGATGGACCTCGGGCTGAACAGCAGAGGAAACCGTCTCAGCGGCTCCATGACCGGGGAGGGGGTGCAGGGTGGGCACGAACATGACCATGGGGTGCTGTGGGCAATGGACAGACTGAGGACGGATGGACAGACAGGAGTGGAGGGCCAGCCAGGCTCGGGGCCCCCCATCCCTGGGATGTGGGATGAACCTCGGGGCCCCCCTCTGAGCCACCGGGGTGGGAGGGTGCTGGGGGCAGGCAGCTGCCCCCCACCCGCCTGGCTGTGACCTCTGGGCACTTGGGCAGGATCTGAGGCATGAAGACCCGGCCGCGGTGGCAGAGGGGCAGCAGACTCGGAAGAGGGCATTTGGGAGAAAAAGAGCAGACAGGTAGGCAGGGCCGCGTCCTCGGAAGCAGCTGTTGGGCACCCCCATGCGCCCAGCAGCCCTCGGTCTGGGGCTGTTCGTGGTTGTCAGGGCTGCCCTCTCCGCTCACACAACCCCCTACCCACTCCAGCAGACGCCCTCCCATCATAGGCCCCGTCGGCAGCGTGGAGAAACAGATGACCCGGACCCGCGTGTGCCCTGCGGCCAGCTGTTCCGGCCTCGCCAACACCTGAAAGAGCAGCAGGTGGACCGCAGGCGGCCGTCAGACGGGCCTGAGACGCCGGCTCCCCAGCTGCGGGCATCGTCCGGCCCCGTGCGCCCGGGGAACCGCGGCCCAGACGCCTGCCCGCCGGGAGCCGCAGACGCGCTCACCGCAGCCAGGACCTCCGTCAGGGCCCGTGTGTGGTCCGTCCACCCCGGTCCTGCCTGCCCCTCGCCCTGGGGGTCTGCAGCCATGACGCGTCCAGTGCCGGCCCTGCGTCCCCGAGCACCAGGAATGAGAGGTCCGGGGGCGGCGGCGGTCAAGTTTCCGAGATGGTCCCTATGGAAACAGGGGCTCCTCTCCTCTGTGGATCCTGAGGACAGGAGGCTGAGAGAAGTCCCTCGACTTTCCGGAGGGCTTGGGTGCCGCTCCCCCCACCTCAAGGCCCCGACGGGACGCCTGCAGAGCGCCGTCTGCAGTCCCAGATCCTGACTTCAGTGCAAAGACATTCACCTTGACCTGAGGTCAGGCAGGTCATGGGGCGAAGAGCTGCCGCCAGCTGTGAGAGGTGCACCCTCCACCTGGTATGGCTCATGACTCTGCAGCCCACCAGGCGCCTTCCTGGGCTTCATTCCCAGAATTAAGGGCGGGGGTGCCCCAGCGCCTGCTGGGGAGCCTGCTCTGTGAGATGACCCTGCGGGACGCTGACAGGTGGGAGCCATTGTCTGCGCAATAATGAGGTTTCTGGGTTTTTTTTTTCTTTTTTTTTTAATACAAAAGCACGTCCAGTCATGTGTTAACAGCCCATGGCCTGGTGTGGGTGGTATATCCTGGGCTGTGGACGGAGCGGGGTCTGGACTCCAGCACCCTCTCCCAGCTCGGGGGTCCCGCTCCCCTCGCTCTGTAGGGTGGGGGACTGCAGGGCACCCCACTCACACATGATGACGGGGAGGGCCGCTCTCTGCTGGGACCACGTGGGGCTCACGTCTCCCCTTCCCACAGGCCAAGCATGAGGAGCAGGGGTCTCTGCCCTGGCCCCTCTGCGGGCCCGTCCACCACTCAGGGGAGACCTGGGGGAGCGGGGCCTCCTGCGTGGGTTCCTGTCGCTGCACCCATGGTGCGCGGAGCGGATGATGTCCCCAGCTGAGAAAGGGGCCTTGAAGCAGCAGTTCGGGTCTCCAGCGTTTGGCTGGTGAAATCTTGCTGCTTCACTTTGTGGTGAGCCTGTGGTCAGTAGGTTCTAACCGGAAGTCCCACCATCCAGGGAAGGACGATCAACTTGAGGCACCTGCCCTTCCGTCCCAGGGGCCTGGGCCCCAGGGTGGGCTGAGTGGAGGGTGGACGGGACAGCGGCCCTAGAGAGGCTCTGATTCAACCTTCCCAGAGCCCCTGGAGACCCCTGCTTGCCCCCTCCAGCGGCTGCCCTTTCTCCAACAAGCTGGGAGGCTGCAGACGCCGCCCTCTGGCGTCGGTCAGGGCAGAGCTGAGCGAGGATGCGCAGACAGAAGGGGCTCCTGGTCCCCAACCCACATGTCCTACCGACACGTGACCAAAAGCCTCCGCAGAAGGCCAAGAAGAGCACAACTGGGGCCCTGTGCTCCGGAGCCAAGCTGGTGCCCAAGACCGCCCTGCAGCCCAGTAGGTCCCGCATGGCATTCCCGGGGGGCCCTTCCCACAACCAGGGCCAGACCACAGTGTCCACCGCTGTGTCTGGGCTGAGCCTGAGGCCACTCCCCCGGGCAGCCCCGCTCCATGCCCTGGAGCTTCTGTGACTTGGAGGTGTGGCCTTGGCCCCCATCAACTGAAAAGTGCTTCAAACGCAGCCCTGGAGTCTCACCACGAGACAGAAGATGGGCAGGCCACTCATGAGGGAAAGGCAGGTGCCTCTTGGGTCATTTAGAGCCTCACTTCAAGGCAAATAGAAGGTTAAAAAGTGGAAGCAGTGACCGAGTATCTTTTCCTGGGCTCCAAAATCACTGTGGTTGGTGACTGTAGCCATAAGATTAAAAGACACTTGCTCCTTGGAAGGAAAGATACGGCAGATCTAGACAGTGTATTAAGCAAAGACATCACTTTGTGGACATTGACATATAGTTAGCCCACATAGTTAAAGGTCCATATAGTTAAAGGTATGATTTTTCCAGTAGTTATGTACAGATGTGAGAGTTGGAGCACAAAGAAGGCTGAGCACTGAAGAATGGCTGCTTTCGAACTGTGGTATTGGAGCAGACACTTGAGAGTCCCTTGGACAGCAAGAAGATTAAACCTGTCAATCCTAAAGGAAATCAACTCTGAATATTACCTGGAAGGACTGGTACTGAAGCTAAAGCTTCAATATTTTGGCCACCTGACGTGAAGAGCTAACTAATTGGAAAACACCCTGATGCTGGGAAAGATTGAAGGCAGGAGAAGGGGACGACAGAGGATGAGAGGGTCGGATGGCATCACCGACTCAATGGACACGAGTTTGAGCAAGCTCCAGGAGTTGGTGAAGGGCAGGGAAGCCTGGCGGGCTGCAGTCCACGGGGTCGCAAAGAGTCGGTCACAACTTAGGGACTAAAAAGCAGCCATGTGGGCCAGCGCCCTGGGCGGCGCTGGAGCCCCTGCCGGCTGCATGTTCAGGACGTGGGTACAGATGCGAATGCATCCTCCTCGGTGAGTCACCGGGAGGCAGACCCTTCACTGGAGGAGGCATAGACTAGTTTTTCAGAAGGGGATTCTTGGAGAAGCCCTGCTTTGTCCCACGGGCCTGGTGGAAATGGTGAAATTCCAGAGCCATCAACCTTTGTTCCCACAGGCGGCATTTCCTTTTGTGGACAACAGTGATGATAAGACCTCGTCTGAAGGTCCCTCAGGGACTCAGCAGCCCTGAGTGTGCAGGGAGCCCCTCAGAGGCCCTGGGACGCGGCAGTGCACGGGAAGGTACGAGCCCCCCAGACAGAGACTGGCCATGCCCGCGGCGCCCAGCTCGGGGCGGCACCTCTGGCCCCTCGAGCGTACCATCCAGCCCACACGCTGACGCAGTTTCCAGCCTGCCAGCATCTGCCCTGTTTCCTTCTCAGGATCTGCCATTTTTATGTAGAAGGATGAGCGTGTCTCACAGCGTCTTCCACCAGGGAATTTGTCGCAGCTCCTCCCAGGGGCAAAGCGCGTCCCCCTGCTGACCGCGGGCACAGCCGGCTCTTCGCTGAGAAGAAAGGGCCTCCCGGCGGCCTGCAGGGTCAGGTGGCTGCCCCTGCGTGCTCGGAGCCAGCATGGCATTGTCTGACCTTGGTAGGGCAGGCAGGCCATGAAGGATGACGCTCAGCGGTTGACTCCTGAATCACCGTGTAAGACTGAACTAATGGGAGCAAATTATGCATAAATAGTCTCAGCTTAGGTATGTGATCACCACAGCCTGAGCCCCGGTTTTCTGTGTAGTTTATGGCAAAATAACACACGTGGGGTAAGCAGTGTGGCCTCCTTAGAGCATCAGGAAAAAGTCTGGGTCATGTTCAAAATAACACACGTGGGGTAAGCAGTGTGGCCTCCTTAGAGCATCAGGAAAAAGTCTGGGTCATGTTCAAAATAACACGCGTGGGGTAAGCAGTGTGGTCTCCTTAGAGCATCACGAACATGTGGGGTAAGCAGTGTGGCCTCCTTAGAGCATCAGGAAAAAGTCTGGGTCATGTTCAAAATAACACGCGTGGGGTAAGCAGTGTGGCCTCCTTAGAGCATCAGGAAAAAGTCTGGGTCATGTTTGCATTTGTTTGCACATTCTAAAACATTCTTTCATCTTTTCAGGCTCCTTGTAGAGCCGTCACTGGGCAGGCTGCCTGCCACTGCGCCAGCTCCAACCTGTCTCCAATCCCCTAAGACTGAGGAGGCTGGACGTGACCGCCTCTTCCAGGAGAAGGCAGAAGATGTGATGGTCTGAGGACAGAAAGCAGAAACTCCTGCCTGCAAATACTCAGGGCCAGGACCACTTGGACCAGCTGCTCGCGGGCTCTGCTTGTCCCTATGTGGCCGTGGGTTCCTGTTGTCCACGTGGAGGACAGACACACTACGGGAGGGGCCCCAGGGCACCGGGACTCCAGCAGTAGGTCAGGGAGGGTGTATCTGGGACAAAGGCGGGCTGGAGGCTCAGTCTAGGACCACGTGGGTGACATCTGTACAAGAGGCTCCCTTGTGGGGTGGCTGTGCGAGCTGTTCTCTGGACGGTCCGGCTCAGCCCTGTCCTGGCACCACTCACAGGCGACCCTGTCTGGATGGAGATCATGTCATCACCGGAGGCCAGATGCATCCTTTGGGAGCCCCCGGAAGGGCAGGACGGACCACGGCGGGCAGGCAGAGCACAGCAGGTCACCCTTGCTGCGTGATGGTCTCCCAGGTGACAGCCTCCGTGGCAACCCAGTGGCCTGTGGCGGGGGCGGGGCATCCATGCAGGCTGACGTGATCCAAGCACATGGAGACCCCCCAAGTTCCCGTCAGGAGGGGAACAGACCTCAGGTGCGCTGTCCCAGGGTCAGTTGAGGTCCTCTCTCCCAACCCTACCTCCAGGAGAAAAGCCAGGAAGGGAAGGGACGCTGCCCGGAGGCGTGAAGCCAATGGTGCTGGGAGGGGAGGTGATTCACCAGGACAAAAGTGGCCTTGGGTGCCCTGCAAGTCACTCCGGCCCCTGGGGCCCTGGGGGCTCAGGATGCATCTGGCCCCTCCCCAAGCAGCAGCGAGTCACCTGCACTTTCCAGTCACAATTCTCTGTTCTCGGTGGAAACAGAACTGATGGACAGAAGTGTGTCAGTTTCAGGAGCCTAGCACACTGGTTCAGTTATGCATACGCACATATGTTCTGTTCAGTCGTAGGTCCTGTGTGACTCTGTGTGACCCCATGGCCCCAGGGACCGCAGCCAGGCTTGCTTGTCCTTCACATTTCCCAGAGTCTGCCCAAACCTACGTCCGACGAGTCGGTGGTGCCATCCAGCCATCTCGTCCTCTGTCGTCCCTTCTCCTCCTTCCCCCAATCCCTCCCAGAGTCAGGGTCTTTTCCAGCGCGTGACATTCTTTTCCATTGTAGGTTATTACAAGGCACTGAATGTGGCTCCCTGTGCCACCCAGTAGGTCCTTGTTGCTCATCTAGTTTACATACAGTAGAGTGTATCTATTAGTCCCAAACTCTTAATTTATCCCTCCTTCCTTTATCAGTAACTGTAATTTTGTTCTCTATGTCTGTGAGTCTGTTTCTGCTTTGTAAATATGCCCACTTGGTCACTGTCTAGATCCCACACATGAATGTCGTGTGCTGTTCTCCTTTGTACGGTAATCTCTGTCCGTCTATGTTGCTGCAAATCACATTTTCGCCCTTGGTATGGCTGAGTAGCATCCCATTGTATGTATGGCTGAGTAGCATTCCATTGTACGTGTGCCCCGTCTTCCTTACTGATTCCTCCGTCAATGGACATTTAGTTTGTTTTCAAGTCTTCAGTTCAGTCACTCAGTCGTTTCTGACTCTTTGCAACCCCACGGACTGCAGCACGCCAGGCTTCCCTGTCCATCACCGACTCCCAGAGCCTACGCAAACTCATGTCCCGGTCTTGGCGACTGTGAGTCTTGGCTATTGTAAATAGTGGTGCTATGAACACACTGGTGCACATATCCTTTTGAGTCATGGTTTCGTCTGAATGTACGCCCAGGAGTGAGATTGCTGGATCGTGTGTGTGTGAAAGCTTCTCGGTCGTGTCCAACTCTTTGTGACCCCGTGGACTATACAGTCCGTGGAATCCCCCACACGGCAGCTCTACTGATGGCTTTTTAAGGCACCTCCTTCACGTCTCCACCACTCACACTCCACGTCACAGCGCCTGCGGTCACTCTCGCAGGGGTGAGCATCTCACGCACAGATGCTGGTTGGTACTTCCTTCCCAGGCTCTGCATTTCACTGGACCCTCGGCCTGTGTTACTCCATTCACCCTCCCAGGGACCCCAGGAGATCCTGCAGTTAGGACCTTTGCACAGATAAGAAGACTGAGGCCCTGAGTGGGAGCTGTCGACGGCCTCTCCCAAGCTCGTGGGACTCCCCAGCAGGCCAGAGAGGGTGCTCTCGGCCTGGCCCAGCCCCGTCCCGGTTTCCTCCTCCTGGGCTCCCTGTCCTGTGTGAGTCACGCAGCGGGGATCCAGGAAGGGCTGAGGGCCCTGGACACTGGAAGCCCCCAGCGGGGGTCAGGTGGACGCCAGTTGCCCCTCTGTGGCCCCGTACGGCCTCCTCCAAGACAGCATCCAGCCCACCTGCCCGAGGGCTCAGCTGACGAGGCAGGAAGGGGCGTGTCTCGTACTTGCTTCTCTGATGCCCACGGGCACTCTGCAGGCCAGGTTCTGCGATGAGCACCCTTGTCCTGACGTCCTCGAGCCATAGACACGGTTCTGAGAGGCCTGGGCTGCTAACCCCCAGGAGGGCTGGTTTGCAGATGTCGTGGCCCCTGTCCAGAGCTGGGTAAGAATGATGGACACACCTGAGGCTTTAGCTGACAGTGGCTGCCACCAGCCTAGACAGGTGCCGCTTCCCCAGACACCTCACACCACTTACCAGCCCGTCTGCTGAGTCCAGTGAAGCTGAAGAAGGACAGCCCAGTCGTAACAGAGCCGAGGACCCTCGGAGCCCAAGGGGTCTCCCTCCCACTCTACAACCTTTCTATGGGTCCCCATAAATGAGGGTCTGGGGATGTGTGGACGCTGGCCGCTTCCCCAGACACCTCACACCACTTACCAGCCCGTCTGCTGAGTCCGGTGAAGCTGAAGAAGGACAGCCCAGTCGTCACAGAGCCGAGGACCCTCGGAGCCCAAGGGGTCTCCCTCCCACTCTAGGACCTTTCTATGGGTCACCATAAATGAGGGTCTGGGGATGTGTGGACGTTGGCATAAAAGCAGTTTCCCTCCCAAGAACACCCAGGACCAAGGACGCTGAGGGCAGATGCTGAGGGGCCAACCTCTGCCTCCCTCAAAATGTCCAGAATTGTGGATTCCAAAGACAATGACTAAAAAAAAATGTTTCCATCTGGAAGGTCTTAGCTCCACTGGAACATTTTTGAGAGCTGATCATGAAAAAGTAAAGGTAGCTTTAAAAGCTTACCTTCCTAAAAGAACCTTTAGGGAAGCCAAACACCTTCCCCCTGAGCTGAGCGGCAAGAGCATTCCTCAGGACGGGGGGCACTCAGGACCCTCGGCCTGGCAGGGGTCCCTGGGCCCCGCCACGCTCCTCTGCCGGCTCGTCCATCACCGCCTGTTACTGTAATTTTAATGAATGTTTATCTCATTTTCCTTGTGTAATCCGATTACTTTTGTTTTCTTAGCCAGCATCCAGGATCTCTCCATTTCCAGAATGCTGCCAGTCCATCCACTTTGGATAGGAACAATTCAATTCATTATCATTAAGCGTCGACTCTTGGTATCACTTTGGGGGAAATCAGCGAAAGAGGAGCTACCAGCCCCCGTGCTGCGCAGGGCAGGGGGGTGATCTGGGCACCTGAGCCACCCGGAGCCACCGTCCTCAGGGCCCCTAATGACATTCTGAGCTGCCAGCTCATTAACAGCCCCGCGGTCTGGCAGCCCTGCTTGGAGGGGGAGAAACTGAATGCTGAGTGTGAAGACTGTGAAAACGTGCAGAGTTGCAGTGGGTATAGACCGTCTGTTACCAGGGCTGCCAGGAGTGGCCAGAGAGTCTGATGGGGAGGAATGGGTCATGTGCACTTGGACACGTGTGTGTGTGTATGTGAGTGTGTGCACACAGGTACAGACGTGTGTGTATGCACACCTGCCTCCTAAAAGAAAAGCCTGTTCTGATTCTGATAAGCCCGGCCTGCTCTGTAACATCCTGTGGGTTCTGTTCCCCTGATGAACCCTGGCTAATTCAGGGGGACAGAAAATGCCAGTGCAGTGAAGTGGCTGCTCACATAGAGAAGGACTGGAGAGGCACGGAGCTCAGGCCAGGGGTCCACAGGTCAGGAGGGGAGTGTAGAGACACTGGGAGAACTAGTGTCCGTGTGAGGCCAGAGAATGTGCTGTTCAGTCGCCCAGTCGTGCCCAACTGGTTGCAACCCCGTGGACTGCAGCACCCCAGGCCTCCCTGTCTTCACCGTCTCCCGGAGTTTGCCCAAGTTCATGTCCATTGCATCTGTGATGCCATCCAACCATCTCATCCTCTGAGGCCTTTTTCTTCTGCCCTCAGTCTTTCCCAGCATCAGGGACTCCTCCAGTGAATTGTCTATTCCCTTCAAGTGACCAAAATACTGGAGCTTCAGCTTCAGCATTGGTCTTTCCAATGAGTATTCAAGGTTGATCTCCCTTAAGATTGACTGGTTGGATCTCCTTGCTGTCCAAGGGAATTTCAGGAGTCTTCTCCAGCACCACAGTTTGAAGGCATCAATTCTGTGGCCTTTTGCCCTCTTTACGGTCCAGCTTTCACAACCGAACGTGGCCCCTGGGAAGATCACAGCCTTGACTACATGGGCCTTTTTCAGCAGAGCAGTGTCTCTGCTTTTCAACACCTTGTCTAGGTATGCCATCACTTTCCTGCTAAGACGCAATCATCTTCTGTTTTCACGGCTGCAGTCACCGTCTGCAGCGATTTTGGAGTCAAGAAAAGAAATCAGTCTCTACATCCACATTTTCCATTTTTCATGCAGTAATGGGGCCAGATGCCATGATCTTAGTTTTTTGTTTTTTGTTTTAATATTTAGTTTTAAGCTGGCTCTTTCACTCTCCTACCAGAGAATTAGGAAGCAATAGACGGATGTCAGGTGGGTGGGGTTAGTGAGAGGTCACAGACAAAGCCAGGTTGACTGAAGTTGTCAGGGTGGCTTGAAGGGGGTGGCTCATCTGGGTTTGGCGGTACACTAGCTTCTAAACTACACCACTGTGTTTAAACTGGACCCTGAGGACGAAGGCGGCCTTGGTATGGGAAGGGCCTGAGCAGTTCCACCATTTGAAGCAATTGATCTGACTGTTGCCTGGATAAAGCCCTCGGCCCAACCCAGGTGGGAGGTCCGGGTCAGCGCCTGCCGCTGGAGGTCTCTGGAGAAGAGGCTGATGCTGGAGGAGGCGGGGTGGACGGGGTGGGGCGGACACTGAGCTGAGCGTGACTGGCTCTGACCGAGGTGGCAAATGGCTCAAAACAACACCCACCCACCGTCTCCTCACTCCTGCAGGTCCTACGTGCAGGCATGGGCTCGCCTAACATTTTAATCCAGGACCACCAGGCCGCATCTCAGGTGCTGATGGAGGATGCAGCCTCATCAGAGACTCAACTGGAGAAGGACGTGCTCCCCAGCTCAGTTGCATTGTTAGTAGACCTGGCTCCCTGTACTTACAGCACTGAAGTCTCTGTCATCTTGCCAGTGCTCAGCTGGGACCCTCTCTCTCGGCCCCAGGAGACCACCGTGTTTCTCCCCCGCTCTCTGCCACAGGGAGCCCTGTTGCCCCAGTCTGCTAAGACAGAGCCTTGTTTAATGTGACCCAACTGTGGGGGTGGCTCTCCCCATGCTTGTCACACTCAGCTGGCCAGAAGCCAGTCTAGGTTTGAGCCCACACTCCAGGGAGTGTGTCCGCCACAGAGTCGTTAAGGATGCGGTGTTGAGGCTAGACTCTCACCGGCCTGGGAGCACTGGGGTGGATTTCAGCCCCATCGCACGTCAGCTTCTCTGCCTGAGACTCAGAGGAGGCGGCCCTGGAACGTGCATTGTCCGGCAGGCCCTGGGCCTCTCCCTGGCTCTGCCCTGACTGCCCTGGTGAGCAGAGACCAGCACTCGGGGCAAAAACTGTCCTAGGGATCTTATAATTTATCATACTAACAGAACAATTCAACAGTACTTCCAGGACGACAAGTGCAAGCTGGAGCCTCCTGATCAGCCCAGGATGAGTGCCTGGTGACACCACCCATCAGTGTGGCTCCTACAGGCCGAGGAGCCTCAGGAAACCTGGGATGTAGCTCCACATTGTGCCACAGCCTGGATGGCCAGATTCAGGTTCCAGGCCTGGTTCATACAATGTGAACAAATAACAGTCTCCTCAGTGTGAGCAGGAATAATTACACTTCTTTATTAAAGCTTTGAGGAGATGAGATGAAAACAGTGCTCAGCAAATAATTTAGGAGGCAGAAGGCACTGACGGATGGCGGGCGTCGTTCCTGGAATTGTAATCTGAGACGAGATTGGCGCATCACACAGTGTTGTGACTGTGAGAGTCAGGCACGCGTAGAGCCAACCAGCTTGTGCGCGTGCGTGGTAGATCGCTTCAGTTGTGTCCGACTCTTTGCAATCCCACACGCTGCAGCCCACCAGGCTCCTCCGACAATGGAATTCTCCAGGCAAGAATATTGGAGTGAGTAGCCATCCCCTTCTCCAGGGGATCTTCCCCACCCAGGGATCGAACCCAACTCTCCTGCTCTGAAGGCAGATTCTCCACCATCTGAGCCACCAGGGAAGCCCAGCACAGGGTATAAAAACCTCTGATTCCCACCATACAGAAGAGGCACGTGTCAGCTGGCTGTGCATCTCAGTGCTTCCCCTGCAAGTCCCTCCCCGGGGCCCTGTAATTGCTTTAGCCAACCATTAACCCAGCCAGGAACTAACAGACAGTGTATTATTGTTTAAATAATGCATTTGCTTTGAATACAAAATTACAGAGCTTGGATGCAGGATCATGAGAGCAATATAATTCAGCACGGATCTTCAGCAGGTGGGTTGGGCTTCTTCAGTTCAGCTCGGTTCAGTCTCTCAGTCGTACCTGACTTTTGGCTCCCCCGTGGACTGCAGCACGCCAGGCCTCCCTGTCCTTCACCAATACCCAGAGCTTGCTCAAACTCATGCCCATCAAGTCAATGATGCCATCCAGCCATCTCATCCTCTTTCATCCCCTTTTCCTCCTGCCCTCAATCTTGCCCAGCATCAGGGTCTTTTCTAATGAGTCAGTTCTTCGCATCAGGTGGCCAAAGTATTGGAGCTTCAGCTTCAGCATCAGTCCTTCCAATGAATATTCAGGGTTGATTTCCTTTAGGATGGACTGGTTAGATCTCCTTGCAGTCCAAGGGATTCTCAAGAGTCTTCTCCAACACCGCAGTTTGAAAGCATCAATTCTTCAGTGCTCAGCTTTCTTTATGGTCCAACTCTCGCATCCATATGTGACTGCTGGAAAAACTATAGCTTTGACTAGATGGACCTTTGTCGGCAAAGTAATGTCTCTGCTTTTTAATATGCTGTCTAGGTTGGTCACAACTTTTCTTCCAAGGAGCAAGCAGCTTTTAATTTCATGGCTGCAGTCACCATCTGCAGTGATTTTGGAGCCCAAGAAAATAAAGTCTCTCACTGTTTCCATTGTTTCCCCATCTATTTTCCATGAAGTGGTGGGACCTGATGCCATGATCTTAGTTTTCTGAATGTTGAGTTTCTTAGGGAGTGTCTTCAGTGTTCAGTCCCTGAGCCTCCGAGAGGTGGGGTCTGAGGATCTGCAGAAGGAGAAGCTGTGTCTCCACCCCCATCCCACCCTACCCCACCCCACCCCACCCCACCCCACCCCACCCCAGCTACCATCCAAGTAACTGCTGGTCAGAGGGTGGAGCTGGAGGAAGAGGAACAGGGAGGGTCACGTGGGAGAGGGTGGGGGCTCAGGTCAGCTCAGCCAGGTTACAGGAGTCCTGCCCTGGGCTCAGGGAGTGTCCAGATTAAGGGTTTCAGAGAGCTTAGAGCAGAAGGCCAGCTGACTCACACGGGGCAGAGGTTCACCCGGAGCTGCAGCTCACTGCCATCCTGACCCTCCTGACCGAGGAGGATGCCGGGTCACCTTCCCTCCAACGTGTCACCTTAGGCCACAGGGATTCCCAACTCACCCTTGGCCACCACGCAGGGCCTGCCCACCCTGGGAAGGCGGGACATCACGCTCCGCGGACTTACGCTATTGAGGAGCCGAGGTGCTGGATGAAGGCTAGCGTCTCCTGTCTGAGGGGCACCAGACAGCTTGACGGTAGAGACCCGACCACCACTGGGCCTGGAACCTGGGACCCTCAGCCCCGCTTCCCTCGCTTCCCCACGTTGCTCTGCATGTGTGCGCTGATTTCAGTCCCCAAACTGCCCCGCGGTCTGAAAGTAATGGGAAGGAAGTGACTGGCAGCTGTCCTAGCAGCAGGGGACAGCACGCCACGCTGCGTGCCTGGCAGGGGGTTCTGCCTGCTGGTCTTCGAAGTGAAAATTAACCCCAAAGTCATTTTGAACATTTCAGTAAGTACTTTTAGCTTCTCAAAAGTTGCTGCTGCACCCTGCGTTAGAAGCAGCGCTCCTGTCGTAGCCTGGCATTTAGCCTTGTGCAGAAAATCAGCCAGCTGAGCCCTGAGGAATCACGCAGATGCACTGAGGGTCACCTGTGAGGAGGGTTCCAGAGGGAACTCACAGGAAAGCGTTCAGACCACAGGGGCTTAGGGTCTGTGCCTTTGTTGTTTTCTCCTATTTATGTCAAGCCTCAGAGCTGGAAGACGATGCAAAGTCGTAAAGGGATCGTTACGCTGAATATCAGTGACTATCACCAATGATACGAGGGCAGACAGAGGGGTGTGTGTGCGTGTACAGTGTGTTTACTTGATATGGATCCCAGAAGGATGATCATTTCCTGCAGGGTTGTCCAGCCCAGTGACAGAACTTGAATCCATTCAAGGCCTCGTTCTAATCTTCTTCCTGAATGAAGAAAGGTGGGTGACATATCAGAGTTTATTAGAGTCTCCAGAGGAACAGAACCAGTAAGATGAATAGATGTGTAGGCTGATCAATCCCCTGTTTGATTGATAATAGACAATAGGGAGATAGATAGATAAATGTTCAGTCACTCAGTCATGTCCGAGTCTGCGACCCCATGACCTACAGTACACCAGGCCTCCCTGTCCTCCAGTATCTTCTGGAGCTCGCTCAAACTTATGTCCATGGAGTCAGTGATGCCATCCAACCCTCTCATCCTCTGTCATCCCCTTCTCCTCCTGCCTTCAATCTTTCCCAGCATCAGGGTCTTTCCCAATGAGTCAGCTCTTCGCATCAGGTGGCCAAAGTATTGGAGTTCCAGCTTCAGCATCAGTCCTTCTAATGAATATTCAGGGTTGATCTCCTTTAGGATGGACTGATTTGATCTCCTTGCTGTCCAAGGGACTCTCAAGAGTCTTCTCCAACACCAGAGTTGTAAGGCATCAATTCTTTGGTGCTCAGCTTTCTTTTTGGTCCAACTCTCACATCTATACATGACTACTGGAAAAACCATAGCTTTGACTAAACGGACCTTTCTTGGTAAAGTAATGTCTCTGCTTTTTAATATGCTGTCTAGGTTGGTCTTAGCTTTTCTTCCAAGGAGCAAGTGTCTTTTACTTTTGTGGCTTCAGTCACCATCTGCAGTGATTTTGGAGCCCAGAAAAATAAAGTCTGTCATGTTTCCTACATCTGTTTACCATGAAGTGACAGATAAATAGATAGATGATAGATGGATAACAGATGACAGACAATAGCTAACCAGCTAGCTTGCTAGACAAGGTGAGGAATCGACTCACACAGCAGTGGCGGTGGGAGGGAGACCCCGGGCAGCCACTGGTGCAGCCCCAGCCTGAGTCTGAAGGCCTGAGAACTGGGAGAGTCAACAGTGACAATCCTAGTCCAAGTCCAGAGGGAGGAGACGAGTGGCGTCCCAGCTCAAAGACGGGCAGGGAGACAGCACGCCCCCCTGACCCAGCCTTTCCCTCCTACCCAGGCCTTCAGAGGTGTCCCTGGAGGCTGCCCCCCCACTGGGGAGGCCCACCTGTGTCCTCCATCCACTGATTCAAAGGCTAATCTCATGGGAAACACCCTCACCGACACTCCCAGAATAACATCGGCTCAAACCCGGGTGACACGCGGAGCACACCGTCACACGAGCCGTAAACCCGGGTGACACACGGAGCGAACCGTCACACGAGCCGTAAACCCGGGTGACACGCGGAGCGAACCGTCACACGAGCCGTAAACCCGGGTGACACGCGGAGCGAACCGTCACACGAGCCGTAAACCCGGGTGACACGCGGAGCGAACCGTCACACGAGCCGTAAACCCGGGTGACACGCGGAGCACACCGTCACACGAGCCGTAAACCCGGGTGACACACGGAGCGAACCGTCACACGAACTGTAAACCCGGGTGACACGCGGAGCGAACCGTCACACGAGCTGTGCTCACGCAGAGACTCAACACAGAGCATACGGGGTACGTGCACCCCAAGCACTTAACGCACAGGCACACAATGTTGATGAGGGTCACACTGCGGTTTGTAGTCACAGGGATGAAGGCCTGAAACGTTAATGGATCTGAGTGGGCTTCTCTTTTGTATTAGCCAGAGCAGTGACGTGTGTGCGTGTCTAAGCAGGAGCCAGAAGGTGCTTCTGAAGGAGAGAAACCTTGTCAGGAGCAGAGACTGGAAGCCTGGCTTCTCCCTGAACGTCAACGCTCAGCTGGCACTAGAGACAGTCTGGAGTCGGGCAGGCTTGTCTCACTTCATCCCCGTCTTCATCCTTCACCTGCATTCCATCACCTTGTCTCCATCCTGTTCTTCCCAGCTCATTCTTTTGTCTCTTGTTTTGAAAATATTTCCTAATTATAACTCCATAAGATTATTTTTCAAACCAATTGCAAAGCCATCTGTGTCATGTTTAGTCTTTTGAATGTCACGCAGGTTAGGGAGCCCCTGACCCCTTTTGCATGTACTCCTCTATTCTTGCCTGGAGAATCCATGGACAGAGGAGCCTGGAATGCTGCAGTCCATGGGATCACAAAGAGTCGGACACGACTGAGCCCGGCCAACACAACTGTCCTGGCCCCATTGTGAAGCCATCTACCTTCCCTCCTGGTTTTGAGAACTACCTCTGTTGACTGCCAGACGTCCACACAGCTTTGGGTGTGTTCCAGTCTTTTTTTTCCTGTTCCGTTGTCTATTACTGAATCAATATTATGGTGTATTACCATGGACTTCCCAGGTAGCGCTAGTGGTGAATAATTCACCTGCCAACGCAGGAGACGTAAGAGATGTGGGTTCGAACCCTGGGTTGGGAAGATGCCCTGGAGAAGGGCCTGGCAATCCACTGCAGATTCCCTCCTGGAGAATCCCGTGGAGAGAAGAGCCTGGCGGGCCACAGTCCTGGCGTCTCAAAGAGTCGGACACGACTGAGTGACTAACACAAACATGCCACGGGATTAGTTCCTGTGCCTGTCAGAACAAAGCACCACAAGCCAAGCAACTTGAAGCAATAGAAGTGCATTGTCTGAGTCCCCGAGGCTGGAAGTCCAGCTCAAGGGGTGGGCAGGGCCATGCGGCCCCTGAAGGCGTTTTCCTGTCTCTTCCAGCTTCCGGTGGGGACTGGAAGCCCCGGGTGTCCCTTGGCTGAGGGAACCTCGCGCCAGCCTCTGCCTTCATTTTCCATGGTGCCCCCTCTGTGTGTGTGTGGAGGGGGGTGGGGGTGTGTGTGTGTGTGTGTGAGGGTGCATGTGGGTGGGTGTGTATGCGTGTGTGTGGGTGTGTGGGGGGGGTGCGTGTGGGTGTGTGTGGGGGGGTGGGTGTGTGTGGGTATGTGTGTGTGTGTGGGTGTGTCCCTGTGTCTCTCCCCTTCTTACAAGGTCAGCAGTCAGCTGGGTTTAGAACCCCCACTATCCCAATGTGGTCCCATTTCAGTAACTACCTCTGTGAAGATCCTACCACAGGTATTGGGGCTTAGGGGGCATGAACGTGTCTTTTTGGAGAACACAAATCGCAACACAATGATTTTACAATAAGTTTTGGGACTTAATAGGGCAATCTCAGTTTTCTCTTATAGCAATTTTTGGTCCATCCTCAAGCTCCTTGAGACAACAAGAATTTTTACTGTCAGTGCATTAAATATCTAGAACAACTTGGAGGAAAAACAGATCTTTAAGTCTTCCCTTTAGACTTTCTTTAATAAGTAAATTTATCTGTAACAAATCTGTGTCATTTTCTCTAAAAATTATCTACATTATCTTGTATACACTATTGTGTCTAGTATATTTTTAAAATCACATCTTTTTTCCTGATGTATTAAGATATATTTTTGTATACTGAGTTTATATGTAGAAAATATACTAATTTCTATTATTGAGCTAACACTTTGTACATTACTCTGGGTTTTCTGATTAGAAGAGTTTATGAAAAAAGAACATTGTAGCCTCTCCCATCGCAGTTTAATACTTTGCCTGCGTTATTTCAGTGGCTGGGACTCCCCGTAGAATATACAAATAAAGGCCTACTGGTGAATGTTTCTGTCTTGTTTTTGCTTTAAGGAGATGGTCCTAAAGATTCACCTCCTCCGTGGTATTTGCCGTAGGCTTCCTGGTAGACATTCTTTCAGGTTAAGAGGGTTTTCTCCTGCTCCTAATTCTAAAGAGTTTTGTTTTGTTTTTAAATAAGAAATCATGAGTTGGTGGTAAGTTGTATCAAATGCTTTTTGCACACTTATTATCACAGATATATTCTCTTTTCTCGTTAAATTAATTAATATGGCAAATTTGCTTAATGCCTTTCACAATGTTAAATCATCTTGCACTGCTGGGGTAAGCTCAGCTTGTTCAAAATGTACTCCTCTTACTTTTTAAATTATTTTTTGTTGGGTTCAATTGGTTCGTTTTGTCTGGTGTTTTGTGTGTTCAATACAGTAGTGAGGTTGACCCACGACTTCCGTTGTAACGACCTCATCTTACTAATACTTGGGCAGCAGATCTTACATTTGTGATATTTCACTCAGAGTCATTTATTTTACAATGACTTTACTCCTGAATGTGGCCTTCCTTCACAAACACAAAGTCCTGGGCTGGCAGCATGTTAAGCAAACCATCTCCTTCCCTTGGCTAGTGTTAGAAATCTGACATTTGTCTGCAAATCACCAGATGGTCAACACCGAAATCAGATTGATTATATTCTTTGCAGCCAAAGATGGAGAAGCTCTATACAGTCAGCAAAAACAAGACCGGGAGCTGACTGTGGCTCAGATCATGAACTCCTTATTGCCAAATTCAGACTTAAAGAAAGTAGGGAAAAACCACTAGACCATTCCAGTATGACCTGAATCAAATCCCTTATGATTTTACAGTGGAAGTGAGAAATAGATTTAAGGGACTAGATCTGATAGATAGAGTGCCTGATGAACTATGGATGGAGGTTTGTGACCTTGTACGGGAGACAGGGATCAAGACCATCCCCATGGAAAAGAAATGCAAGAAAGCAAAATGGCTGTCTGGGGAGGCCTTACAAATAGCTGTGAAAAGAAGAGAAGCGAAAAGCAAAGGAGAAAAGTAAAGATCTGCATCTGAATGTAGAGTTCCAAAGAATAGCAAGGAGAGATAAGAAAGCCTTCCTCAGCGATCAATGCAAAAAAACAGAGGAAAACAACAGAATGGGAAAGACTAGAGATCTCTTCAAGAAAATTAGAGATACCAAGGGAATATTTCATGCAAAGATGGGCTTGATAAAGGACAGAAATGGTATGGACCTAACAGAAGCAGAAAATAGTAAGGAGAGGGGGCAAGAATACACAGAAGAACTGTACAAAAAAGATCTTCACGACCCAGATAATCACAATGGTGTGATCACTCACCTAGAGCCAGACACCCTGGAATGTGAAGTCAAGTGGGCCTTAGAAAGCATCACTATGGACAAAGCTAGTGGAGGTGATGGAATTCCAGTGGAGCTCTTCCAAATCCTGAAAGATGATGCTGTGAAAGTGCTGCACTCAATATGCCAGCAAATTTGGAACACTCAGCAGTGGCCACAGGACTGGAAAAGGTCAGTTTTCATTCCAATCCCAAAGAAAGGCAATGCCAAAGAATGCTCAAAGTAACACACAATTGCACTCATCTCACATGCTAGTGGAGAAGGGGACGACAGAGGATGAGATGGCTGGATGGCATCACTGACTCGATGGACGTGAGTCTGAGTGAACTCCAGGAGTTGGTGATGGACAGGGAGGCCTGGCATGCTGCGATTCATGGGGTCACAAAGAGTGAGACACGACTGAGCGACTGAACTGAACTGAAGTTCAGCAATTTAACTAGACTGTGTCTAGGGTAGAATTCTTTTGCTTGCCTGTTTTTCTAGTTTGGAAGTGTGAGCCTAACCCTGAAAGCAGGCATTTTATCAAATCTGGAAAATGCACTGCCGCTTTTTCCACGTTCTGCTTTCTCCTATTTTCTGTCTCTTCACCTCCTGGGACTCTGATTAGACTGATTAGGGCTGTTTAACAACCTCCATATTTGTAAAGTCATTTCTGTTTGGTTTCTGCCACTTTCTGTCTCGGCTACATTTGGGGTAATTTCTTCAGAGCTATCTTCCAAGTATCTCGTCACCCTTCAGTTGCCTCTAGTTCTGTGAGCTTTCACTGAGGGTTTGTTTTGTTTTGTTTTCTTTCCATTGTTAGCATTTTTCATTCTAGTTCTTTCTGGTACTATGTCAAGCATGACATTTTCTACAGTCTCTTGTTCTTCCGTTTAAAAATTTTAGACGTACCTATTTTGTATCATGTACATGAATGTTCAAACATCTGACATCTTTTACTTTTTTTCCCTGCTTATTTTTGTGTTCATGCTGATTTTGTGTGTGGGTTTCCTACATTTTTAAATTGTAAACTTATATTGAGATATCTCAAAGTAGAGAATTCTGAGGGGCTTGGGTGATGATATTTCTTCCAGAGAGATTTTCATTTGCTTCTATCCCTGATCTAGGTTGATATCAGCCTAGGCTCTCTTTAATTTAGTTTATTGGTTGAAATTTCTTATGCATTACAGATAATCCAAATTTGCCTTTAGAAAGCACAAAATGTGGACACAGGTTTTTAATTTACATTATTTTCCCTCCTAGAGATAAGACTCCATTTGAAAACAAGCAAATTTTATTTTCTCCTCGGTGCCCTCCCTGTGGCAGAGGCCATTCTTTGTCTACCTCATTTTCTCATCTTCCTACTTAAAGAATTTTATTCTAGCCACTTTTCCACATCTAACTAAAGGATGACTCCTTTACAGGCAAAGATGGTTGATGTCCAACGAGATGTAAGGATTCTACCTAATGGGAAATTCTTGGGATGTCTCTACATCCTTGACCAAAAAAGACAGACTCACTGGCAAGTTTGCTTGGAAGCACATGGAGAAAGACAGTGTTCAGGTCTCTCATGGACTCTTCTCGACTCCGCACTGGCCCTGGGCTAAGGGCCTCTAGAAGTGTGCTGCAAGAGACAAGGACGCCTCCACCTGCTGGAGCTGCAGTAGCTCGGTTCTTGTGACACGTAGTCAAAGGAGAGCTCTGAGGCCCCCAGACTTCTGCAGACAGTGCAGCCTTCAACAGCGGACCCGGAGTCCTAACGCACTTCTCTCCTTGCTCAGACCAGACCTTGCAGACAGGGCAGCCTTCAACAGCGGACCCGGAGTCCTAACGCACTTCTCTCCTTGCTCAGATCAGACCTTAGTCGTTCAGGAAAGTGGAGACACTACAACCAAGCCTGCTGATTCCTGGAGTCGGCAAAGGTCCTTACGTCATCCTTGGCTCACTTAGTGCTTCGCACCTGTGCATCAGCTTCGAGGTATTCTCCCTGGGGGAACTAGCCACTCTGCACCTTTTCCTCCAGAAGGCATGGATGGTAAGAGCACCTACCTAATTACGTGGCGTAGGGTTCAGTGAGTCTCCGTGAGGAGCTTACAAAGTTTCCTGACACGTGAGGGGCTCTTATCTGTTAGCTGTGGCTGTGAGATCACATAGACTGTGGACATGGACTTGCAGTCGTAGCCTCCTTCTTGCCTGCCGACCGGGATCCTTGCTGAGTAGGACTCTTGCTGTCTCTGTGGCTGACACAAGGTGGGAGAACAATTCAGACTGAAGGACCAGCTCGATGGAAGGAACATGAGTGTGACCGTGCAGAGCTGGGCAAGATGGTGCCGGAGAAAAAGAAGATGCGGGGGCAGAGACGAAAGATGGAGGAGATGACGCAACCGGGACGAATGTCTTCAGTAAAATACTCCAGAATTAACTCAATGTAAAGAATACTGGCATTTACACTGCTTAACAAGCAGCAAAGCAGTACCATTCGGAAAGGAATGATTGATGTGCTATCTACAAATTTTAAAATTTCAGTGGGGATTGTGAAATCTTGAAAATTCAGATCAAAATATAACACCTAGAAAAACCATGTTTTGGGCATAGATCACTCATGTGGGTCATTTGTATTAAATTAACTGGGAGTATAATTATCCACTTGTTGCAAAGATGACCTCTCTTCCGCAAAGCCCTGCTCTGGGGCTGGGACTCTGGAAAAAAGGAATAAATATATGAAAACACTTCTTTGGGTGGTTGGAGAGTTTGCAAGATAATGCTGGTAATGAGCTCGAAGCTTCTCAAAGAATAGCCCTTGCAAAATCACACAGGGAGGCTCATTATAGCGGTGTCCTCAGGAGTAGCCGGGCCAGGGGAGTGCTGTGCATGTGCTAATGACATCCCCGTGGTCGGCAGACAGACAGGCCCCCGTGGACACCGCGCCAGCGGCCCGTCTGCTGCACAGAAGCCCAGGAAGGGCACCCGGCACCTGAGTGAGCACCGTGCTCTTTCCCGCCCAGCACCTGTGTCGGGGGCTTTGTGTGCAGGTGTCTCTGAAGCGTCCTTCCTTTGTGTTTTTAACAAACTTTTGGTGGCCTCCTCCTTCGTGGAAGGTGATGAATAAAACGACCCTTGCCTTCCATTCCCTCATAGCTTCTCAAGGTAACGCTCCCACTCAAACACAAATATGCACACAAACAAGCCGATGACCAAAACAGACAGACTGCTACCACTTCTGCGACTTGTGCTGCTTGTTCCAGGAAAGTGACGCTCTGTTCCCAGGAGCGGGCCTTTCCCTGGAGCCGTGTCCTTGAACGGTGCTCACTGCGAGGCAAGAAGGTCACCGAAGGCTTTGCAATAAACACAGAATTCAGCTGACGGCGAACCCTGCCTCGGTTGCCCCATCTGTAAAGTGGACCGGTGCAGCTGGTGTGTCTCATCCCTCCCTGTCTGTTTCCCTCATGGACAGCGGATGGGCGGCCGGGCAAGGGAGGCCGGGCCATCTCGTGGGCCAACCTGACTCAGCCACCCCTCCACCCGCAAGCCGGAGGACCAGGGCCATTCCTCAACACTCCAGCATCCTCCGTCAAACCTCACTGAACCTGGAGGGAGCCTCGCTCCACGCCCGTCCTGATGGATTTGTGGAACGATCATGCAGATCATGACAAGGCGGCCAGACTGCTCCCCGGGACTCAGCTGCCATTTCCCCGCACTCCTGACATGCGGCTCAGGTCTCCAGAGATGATAGACATAAAATATGCAGAAAGCCCAGAATAGCACACCGCTGCCAAACTTCAGTGGCTATGTGAAAGCCCTCAGCGCCTTAACCTTTCTGGATGTGCTTTTCTACATGAAGCACGTTTCCTTCCTGCAATACGCCTGTGTAAAGCCACATCTTTGCTTAAATCCTGCACCACCTGATAGATTTGGGCAGTAGATAACGAACCTGAGTTGCTGCTTTTTTTTTTTTTTTTCTTTTCCTTTCTGTCTGCAAGCATCCTCCAAACTGCCCTCACGGAGCGAGGCGGTCATTTAGTTGCTGCTCACTAATTAGCCAAACTCCGGGGGAAAGGCTGGATGGTGCGCTAATTCCTCGCTCCCCAGGCTTTCTCCTTCAGTAATAATTAAAAACCAAGGCCAGGGAGTTAAACCATCCTGCAGAGACCGTGGTCCGTGGTTTCCCTGGAAATGTCAAGAGTGCGAGAGGTGTGAGTCCTCAAAGCGCCTCTGGAAAGTTTGTAGGTCCGGGATGTGGCTTGGAGAATTTAAATGAGTTCTGTATTCAAATGACCAAGGGAGAGGAATTTATGCGAGTCGAGGGGGAGATGCATCCGTCTCAGGTGTCTTAAAAACCTTCATAAAAACTTCACGGATGTCACTAAACGAAGGAGACAAAACGAGCTTTCTTAATATTCAAGTGGATAGTCATTTATCTTATCTAGATCGCAGGCTTACAGATTTTAAAAGTATCTTTACTGGAGGATGGCTGGTTTACAGTGTCACGCCAGGTTCTGCTGTACAACGAGGTGCGGCAGCTACACACACACGCAGCCCCTCTTTTTTGGGTTCCCGTCCCATCCAGAGCACCGAGTGGAGCTCCCTGTGCTCTGCAGCGGGTGCTCTTTAGTTAACTATTTCACACACAGCAGTGCATACGTGGCAGTCTCAAAACTCACCCCCCTCCCCTTCCCTTCTCGGTGTCCATACATCTGTTCTCTACATCTCCATCTCCATTTCTGCTTTGCAAATACGTTCATCTGTACCATTTTTCCAGATTCCACATATACGCATTAATACATGATGTTTGTTTTTCTCTTTCTGACTTACTTCACTCTGTATGACAGTCTCTAGGTCCATCCATGTCTCTGCAAATGGCACAGCTTTCATCCTTTTCATGGCTGAGCAATATTCCTTTGTACATACATCCCACATTATATAACTTAATAAGTGCTGCAGATTGAAGAGTATAAAATAAAATTATGCTTGAGCTATATGACACGCCAACAATTTTATCTTGTGGTGAGGATTTTTAAAAGGTTTTCCCAGCACAAATCTTAGCGTTTCCTTCTTGGGAATAATCGAGTGGGAGGATGCTGTCTGCAGAACCAGTTACACCTCATAGGTGGTTCTGAGGGCCGCAAGCAGGCAGTCCAGGGCCTGGCCGTGGGCAGCCCCTGTGCAGAAGGTCACGGGAGTCCCAAGTGTATCCTTTAAACCAGGCTGAAGCCTGCTCCCTACGTCTGCCATGGTTACGTGAAGGTCTGGTTTATCAAAATATCTTATCAGGAAGAGGGTTTGGAAGGAGCTGCAGGTTTAGCCTCAAGCTGAGCACAGGGAGCTCTGTGAGTCCCGGACACAGAGCAGAGCTTGAAGGGGCGGCCGAGCGGATGGGTCTTCATGCGGTTCTCAAAGGCAAGCAGGATTCTGGGAAGTGTCTGGCGGCCAGACTCCTCGGGAAGGAGCTCATGCTCGGTGCCCTTTTCACGGTGTAGGTTTGAGTGTTGAAAACAGAGAACCTGGGCAAAATCAGAGTCGGCTGCACCTGCCTTAGCTCCTTTTTAAAGCGGTCTCTGGGTCACACTGCCGAGGCTGGAGCCCTGCACGCCCTTTGAAGGGGCTGAGAAGGGACATCAGGCCAGGCAGCCAGCGGTCTCTGTGCCACGGAGCTGACCGTTCAGTGATCATATGGTGGTCAAGCAGAGCACTGCGCAGGCCAGGGAGCTGGCCCTGCACCTGTAACGTGAGGCAGCAGCATTGATCAAAGCACGGGGTGGCTTCACCTGCAAAGGAGGAGCTGCTGGCACCCCGCCCACACCCCTGCATGCCCTGGCTCAGGACCCCCTCAAGTTAATCCCAGGTCCCATCGCAGCCAGGCCCAGCCTGCAAAACTAGCAACGCACTCACGGTCAGGCAGTGCGCAGCCCGGAGCCCGGTAGTGCAGCCTGACGGCTCCCGTTTTCATTTTTTTTTTTATTAGTGGCCCTCATGGCAAGCTGGGGCCGTGGCTGGCATTTGACGCACAGATGGGGGTCCGCGGGCACCACACCATCACTTCAAAGCCACAGCCCACTGGCTCGGCTTACACCTGAGCCAATTAGCCCAGAGATCAGAGAGTTAGGAGGGAGGTGGCCCTGGCCTGTGCACTGGCAAAGCCACTTGATCCCAGGTAAGGTGATACGGCGGGAGCAAGCGTGGATAAGCTGAGGGAGCGGCCGAGGCAGGAGAAACGGGAGAAAGGGACCCCGGCCGGCCCGCGGCTCTCAGGGGGCTTTGCCAGGCTTTTGTTGGCAACAAAGAGGCTAATTGAAATGAAACAGTCTGCAGTCTGTGTGTTGGCACATCAAGTATGCTCTAAGATGTGCTGATTCTTGCTCCTCCTGAATTATTGAACAGCCCGCTTCCAGAAATAAGGCAGGCAAGCCAGAGAGCGCGCGGGGTGGTGGGGCGGCCTCTGCAGAAGCCACCTGGCTCTCCGCCCAGGGTTCTGTTGCGTCTGCTTCTTTTCAAAGGGGCAGAGGATGGGACGCTACAGAACGGAGGAAGGAAGTGTTTTCTCTGCCCTCCTGAGCCCCCCCTCCGGTTCTGACACTGCAAACTGACCGAGCGCCCTCGAGCGGGACGGGGAGCGTGGCCCGTTTCCAGTTTGCGGGCTGTCCCGGGGCCGTCCGCACAGAGTGCCGGTCTCGGGGGGTCCGAGCGAGAGGGCTGTTGGAGGCAGGCCGAAGCGCCGTCCTCACTGAACTGTTCTGAGCAGCTTCCAGGGAAGCACCCCAAGTTTCTGAGGGTGAAGTCACAGGACAGGGAGGCCGGGGCTGGGGGTGGCCTTGTGTGTGGTCAGGAGGGACACACTGGGACACTTCCCACGGACGCCACGGCCCCTGTGGGTGGAAACCGTGGAAGAAGCACATCGGAGAACCAGGCGCAGGTGTGTGCACGCGGGTCACGTGTGTGTGCACACGCGTGTGCCCCTGCTCCCGTGTGTGTGACCACGGCGCTGGACACCCCAAGAAGGAACGGCAAGGGGACACGAGCAGGCTGTGACGTGGGGACCAAACGCAAGCCAGGGGTTCACTCGTTTAAAGCCCGGAATTGAACCTTGTTGAATTCATGAACAACGTAAGGTGTGTTTCTATTTGTGCGGAAAGTGGGGATTGCAGTCTCCCTGCATTTTGAAATGGAAAGCATTTCTTTTCTCTGCAGCTCCAGGAGGGAGGCAGGGCTCTAATTTAACCACCTCCTGGACGGCCTGCTGGAATTTAGCCCAGACCTGCAGCCTTACTTCCAGTGAAGAGAGAGAGCTGGTGACCATGGCTGACGGGGGACAGGGGTGCTGACCCGTAAGTCCCCCACACACCACCCACTGTGCCTGGAGCACCGGCCCCAAGGCCCCAAGACCCAAACGGGCGCAGGCGTGTCAGGACCCGCCCCTGGAGTGGCCCTCCCCTCCCCTCCCCTCCCCCTCCATGCCCCTACCTCCCTCCTCCCATCCCTCCTCCCCCTCCATCCCCCTCTGCTTCCCTCCTCCCATGCCTCCTCCCATGCCTCCTCCATCCCCTTCCCATCCCTCCTCCCCCCTCCCTCCTCCCCCTCCTCTCTTTCTCTTCCTCCCTCTCTTCCCCATTCCCCTCCCCCCTCCCCTCCTGGAGAGAACACCCTGACTCCCACACAGCGGCAGCCAGGCCTCCTCTGTGACTCCCCCTGAGACTCTTACTGGACAGGCTGACCGCTCGCTCCAGTTCTGACACCGCAGCCCACCCTGCTGTCTCTCCAGCCCCGCAGTGCTGACAGCCTGGTCCAGCCCCCGGGCCGCCCTCAGCCCCTCGTGTGGCCTCAGCATCCCGTCTCAGGAACATCACCTCTCAGGATGCAAGCTCCTCCTTCCCCGAGGGCACCAAGGACAGGTGCCAGCATGCTCACTGTCTCTGGACCAAACCCAGGTACAGGGCTGGGCCACAGAGAGAGTGCAGGCCAGGGGCATCGGGGTGCGGGTGGGGGCAGAGGGTGGACGAGGGGGAGGCCCCCAGTCCAGGAGCCTGATGGTGGAGACCACACCTCTGGGGGCAGTGGGAGGCGGCAGGGGCTGTAGGTCAGTCTCACCCAGGCCGAGCGAGGTTAGGAAGGCACTTGACGACTTTGGCTGCAAAGTAAAATGGCCTTAACCCCGTGTCATACTTCATGGCTCCTGGGTCAGCCCCTGCCCCCTAGAGGCCAAAACCTCCATCAGCTGCCTTTTGCCTCAACCGGGCAGGCTGCAACCCGAGTGACCTGGAGGGCGAGGGCGAGCCTCTGTTTATCTGTAAGCTGCAAGCAGAAGGAACCCTCTCCTGGCACGGCTTCTGTGGAGATTCGGAGGAATCACGTGGGCTTGGGGCGCTTTTTAAGTGCTCCCCACAGGCTAGTTCTTGTCTTATCTCCAGCCCTTCTGAGGCCACCCCTCTCCTCACCCGTCCTGTTCCAGGCAATTGCTTTTTATTCAATATAACGTTTTCCTGGAAAGTTCTTTCTACCATTCCTTTCTCTTTGCTAAATTTTATCCATCCTTCATGTATCACCTTGAGTTTCACTTCTTCATTTGATTATAAGGATTCCACATCTTACCTGAAGTAACTGAATATCAACTCTAAGCAGATTGGGTTAAGTTTAAGATGCATGTTGTAACCTCCATGGCAGTGTCTAAGCGCTAATGCAGAGACTCAGCTAGGAAGGCAATCAGACCAGCTCAGCTCAGGCCTCAGTCGTGTCGACTCTGCGACCCCAGGAACCGCAGCTCGCCAGGCCTCCCCGTCCATCACCAGCTCCCGGAGTTCACTGAGACTCACGTCCATCGAGGCAGTGATGCCATCCAGCCATCTCATCCTCTGTCGTCCCCTTCTCCTCCTGCCCCCAGTCCCTCCCAGCATCAGAGTCTTTTCCAATGAGTCAACTCTTCGCATGAGGTGGCCAGAGTACTGGAGTTTCAGCTTTAGCATCATTCCTTCCAAAGAAATCCAGGGCTGATCTCCTTCAGAATGGACTGGTTGGATCTCCTTGCAGTCCAAGGGGAGAAAGGCAATAGAGGCATTAAAATAAAACATATTAGTATGCTCTCCAAGGAGCAAATGCAGAGATGGGATTAGATATCTGAGAGCCTTCCAGGAGAAGATGCCCACAGGGAATTCAGGGTATCTGAGAGACTTCCAGGAGAAGATGCCCACGGGGAATTCAGGGTATCTGAGAGACTTCCAGGAGAAGATGCCCACGGGGAATTCGGGTCAGATCATGCTGCAGACTCCCTCCCACAGGAGAGGGAAGGGAGAAAGGATGCGTAGGAGGCTGAGACTGTGATGTGGGCTGACAGAGTGTGACAATGCCAATGGGGTCCTCAAGGAAAAGTGACCGCCCCAGGGAGGCCCCACGTCTCACAGGGCAGGGCTGCACACTCCTGCCTGGGACCTGGCTGTGGGAGCGCGGCCGTCTCACAAACACACTGACGCACTCGCATTGCAGCAGGGCTCTCTGCACTTAGAGATCTGAAAGGTGTATTTTCATGACCACCACCAAGAATGGAAAGTATTTGATTAACACTAAAGAAGATCGGAAAAGAGGGACAGAAAGCGTGAAAGAGGTGAGACAAACAGACAGCAAGTGGCACAATGCAGACGTGAATGCCCCACGTGGGTAAGTGCAAACACGGAAATGGACTAAACCCTTCAGTCTCTCAGGCATGTCTGACTCTTTGCAACCCCATGGGCTGCAGCACGCCAGGCTTCCCTGTCCTTCACCAACTCCCAGAGTCTACTCAAACTCATATCCATTGAGTCAGTGATGCCATCCAATCATCTCATCCTCTGTCATCCCCTTCTCCTCCTGCCTTCAATCTTTCCCAGCATCAGCGTCTTTTCCAATGGGTCAGTTCTTCACATAAGATGGCCAAAGTATTGGAGTTTCAGCTTCAGCATCAGTCCTTCCAGTGAATATTCAGGACTGATTTCCTTTAGGATGGACTGGTTGGATCTCCTTGCTGGTCAAGGGACTCTCCAGAGTCTTCTCCAACACCACAGTTCAAAAGCATCAATTCTTCAGCTCTCAGCTTTCTTTATGGTCTAACTCTCACATCCATACCTGACTACTGGAAAAACCAGCTTTAAACACTTCAGTGAAGGCAAAGATTGTTAGACAGAACCATAAAGCAAGAGCTGGGCTTCCCTGGTGGTCCAGTGGTTAAGAATTTGCCTTGCGATGCAGGAGACACCAGTTTGATCCCTGGGCCAGGAAGATTCCACATGCCTTGGAGCAACTAAGCCTGAGTACCACAACTACTGAGCCTGTGCTCTGGAGCCCACCAGCTGCCAAGCCTGTGAGCCGCAGCTACTGAAACTGGTGCCCCCAAGGGCCCTGCGCCCACAGCAAGTGACGCCAGGACAAAAGAAGCACAGGAGGGCAGCCCCCACGCTCAGCCACTAGAGAAAGCCCCCCGGGCAGCAACAGAGACCCAGCACAGCCAAAAATAAAAAGCAAACAAACATTAAAAACAAAAAATAAGAACCAACGACACTGTCTATCAGGGATGAACTTTAAATACTTGAACATAAAGTGACTGAAAGCAAAAGATTAGGGAAAAAATGCCAGGCCAGCTGTAAGCACATAAAAGCCATATTGGCCCTGGAGATATCAGACAGAAGGGGTCTCTGTCCAAGAGCTTGATTAGAGACCCCAAGGCTCACTCTTGCTTGATGAAAGGGCCATTGCACCAGAAGGATTCAGCAGTTGTAAATACATATGTGCCCAATAACAGATGTGGGAGCAACATGATCAAACTCAGGTCTCCTGCATTGCAGGTAGATTCTTTACTACCTGAGCCACCAGGGAAGCCCAACAATACTGGAGTGGGTTGCCATTCCCTTTTCCAGGGGATCTTCCCAACCCAAGGATCGAACCCAGGTCTCCCACATTGCAGGCAGATTCTTTACCATCTGAGCCTCCAGGGAAGCCCTATACTTAAGGTAATAACAAGCTGCCATGAGAGTTGTAAACTAAGGAAAAAAACACAAGTCTGCTGACACCCGTTAATGGGTCCACTGGTTCAACACTAACGCCTTGTTAACAATCGCACGTCTTCCTTGTCTAACTGGTGGTGTCTCAGTGACTCCCCAAACCTGTAAGCAACTTTAGTTGTTTGTACTTTTATTCAACTTTTCTAGCTACTCAAAGATGGAAAGATGGGCTCGCATAACTGGTAAATCATAATAGATGCAGAACAGAAAGCCCTTTTTTCTGATAACCTCTCTTCCCAGACAGTTCTGTGCCTGCCTGCTGCACTCTCCCTTATGTAAGAGCCTGAAATCTCTTCTAATAGGTATTACCATTAGTTGCAACCATACACAGAACCTTATCTCTATAGTTGTGTTTAGTATCTTTGATTTCTATTAGAATTTAGCTCCCTGAGGGTAAAAGCATGTTTGCTTTGCCCGTCACTCAGTCTTCAAAACTGTTGTTGTTCAGTAGCCCCGTTGCATCTGACTGTTTGTGATCTCATGGACTGCAGCATGCCAGGCCTTCATGTCCATCACCAACTCCCGAAGTTTGCCCGAGTTCACACCCATTGCATTGGTGATGCCATCCAGCCATCTCATCCTCTGACTCCCTCTTCTCCTTCTGCCCTCAATCTTTCCCGGCATCAGAGACTTCTCTAATGAGTCAGTTGTTCACATCAGATGACCACAACACTAGAGTTCCCGCTTCAGCATCAGTCCTTCCAACGAATATTCAGGGTGGATTTCCCTTCAGATTGCCTGGTTTGATCTCCTTGCTGTCCAGGGGACTCTTAGGAGTCTTCTCCAGGACCACAGTTGGAAGGCGTCAATTCTTCACAACTGTACATGATCACCAGGGAGACTGTGGCCCTGACCACATGGACCTTTGTCATCAGAGTAATGTCTCTTCTTTTCAACACACTGTCTAGATTTGTCATAGCTTTCCTGCCAAGAAACGAACGTCTTCTGATTTCATGGCTGCAGTCACCATCTGCAGTGATTTGGGGGCCCAAGAAGAGGAAATCTATCACTAATTCCACATTTTCTCCTTCTATTTGCCGTGAAGTGATGGGGCTGGTGGGCATGATCTAAAGCTTAATGTCTAGCTTTAAGCCAGCTCTTTCACTCTGCTTCTTCACCCTCAAGAGGCTCTTTACTTTCGCTTTGCTTTCTGCCATTAGAGTGGTATCATCTGCATATCTGAGGTTGTTGATGTTTTCCTGCCTATCTTGATTCCAGCTTGTAGCTCATCCAGCCTGGCATTTCTCATGATGCACTCACTGCATAGATTAAACACACAGGACAACAGCAGACAGCCCTGCCGTGCTCCTTTCTCAATCTTGAACCAATCGGTTGTCCCATACAGGGTTCTGACTGTTGCTTCTTGACCCACATATAGGTTCCCCAGGAGACAGGTAAGATGGTCTGGTATTCCCATCTCTTTGAGAGCTTTCCATGGTTTATTATGATCCACACAGTCAAAAGCTTTAGCGTAGTCAATGAAATAGAGGTAGACGTTTTTCTGGAATTCCCTAGCTTACTCTACGATCCAGAGAACATTGGCAACTTGATGTCTGGTTCCTGAGACCAACTCAAATAGAGATAGACAGATAGACAGTAGGTAGATAGACGTAAGATAGAGAAGGGAAGAGAGGAGGTGATGCGTGGATAGAGAGGTAGGGACAGAGGCTGAGGATGAAGATGAATGAACTGGGGAAGGCACGCACATTCTTGGTCATGCTCCACCTTTCACAGTGTGTAGGGACTTCCAGGGGGTCCAGGGGCCCTGGGCCTCATCTGTGACTCAGAGGCTAATCTTATTCTGCAACATGAGTAAAAACCATTAAAAGCACTGCCCAGCGTATGGTACAGCAAGCAATTTAAAAATCAGTGTTAATGGTACAGTATGTAATGGTTTGGAAAAGACCCTGATCCTGGGGAAGATTGAGGGCAAGAGAAGGGAACGACAGAGGATGAGATGGTTGGATGGCATCACTGACTCGATGGACGTGGTTTGAGCAAGCTCCAGGAGATGGTGAAGGACAGGGAAGCCTGGAGTACTGCAGTCCATGGGGTCACAAAGAGTTGGACATGACTCGTGACTGAACAACAAATGTGATGGCTCAGAATTACAATCCAGATAAAACTGTTTTGCAGAAGAGGGTCTTCGGAATATCCCCCTCAGATTATTCTATATAGTCCTCAGTCTTAACTCAAGTTCGTATTGACTGGTTTTGGGACTCAGGCCTTTACATTGCCCCCATTACAGTGGGTTTCTCACCTCTGACTATGCCGTCTTTTTCTTTTTTTTCTTACTTTCCTACTCTTGTAGTCCAAACGGTGACTTGGGGAAGCATTCTCTTTTGGGGAAGGCATGTGCGTTCTTGGCTGTGCTCTACCCCACTTTTTGAATAGTGTGTAGGGACTTCCCTGCTTATCCAGTGGTTAAGAATCCATGCTCCCAATGTAGGGGACGTGGGTTTGATTCCTGGTCAGCCAACTAAGATCCCACATACCACTGGGCAGCTAAGCCTACGCTCTCTAGAGCCCATACACCATAGCAAGAGAAGCCCACACACCACAAGGAGGACCCAGTGCAGACAAAAATAAATACATAAATAATAAGCAGTGTGCAGCTTACGGAGATTTTTCCTCTTAGGAACACTCATTTTTCCACTAGAACCAAAGAACTAGTTTTCTTTCAGGAGGAGTTTTCACGTCTGTTCAATGCATCAGTGAACAAAGATCAAGAAAGCAAGGGCCAGGGAGTCAATCGCTTCTCCCCCAAGAGGAGCAGGGAGAGCCTTCAGAACCTCAGCCCGACCTGGCTCCCCAGCCTCTGGTCTGCCTGCCGGGCTTCATTCAGCTTGTGTCCCTGGGACGATTGTCTCAGCAGTCAGGCTGTGGAGACCTCTCCATGGTTACCGACGATAATTCCTAATGTCTTTCTGCATCCCAGACCCAAGTTCACCCAACATCTCTTGCTTTGCTTTCTTTAAAGACAAGCAAGAACTTCTCAAGCAATTTATTAATTGCGCTGAACTTGGGCTTCATAGAAACAGCTCACTATTATTCCGATTTGAGTTTTTATCTTGAAAGTAATGTTGGGTCAGTGAGATCATCGAGAAGACACTCGGGCACCGTCAACAACGATGCTCCGGAAACCTGCCACTCAGCACGCAGGGGCTGGCGCGTGTGTGGCGGTGCAGAGAGCCAGCGGCTGCAGCTGTCCGTCTCACGGAGCGGGCGGGGGGCCCTGGACACCTCAGCAGAGGTCTGGTGACACGGCAGCGGCAGAGACAAGCCCTGCTTTGCATTCATCCGGTGCCCTCTACGCCAAAAACCACTGACTCCCTCCATCGACTGCTTTCCCTCTCTCTGATCTTATTGGCAACCAATGTAATTTATTCTTCTGCTGCATCTTCCTGACAAAGCACCGGGGGATCCTCGGATAAATGATGGACAAAGCTCCTCGTCCGCCCAGGAGTCTAGGTGGTGGAAGGCAGCCGTCATTAATCCAGCTTGGTAGCTGCTATAGCAATGCAATTAGAAAGAAGGTGCCAGGCTGCCCGCCACACTGAGGATCCGCCTGCTGCTGGGTGCATGGGTGGCGGAGGAGATCTGGAGCCCAGCGCCCAGACACCCGCCGCCCCACCGGGCCCATCTGCTACCCACGTGAAGTCAGGCCCGCACCTGCCGGGATTCCAGACGTCAGGTCCTGCTGCCGGCTGAACAGAGAGCACCCCCCCACCTCCACTGACCCCCGACACCCACCCTCCTGGGCAAGAGAACGAGCCCTTGATTCTTTTAGGTGTTTCTGGGGGCGTTTAACTTCACTTTTTTCCCAGATGAGCCATTTACACGGCTGCGTTCCAGTTCTCTAGGTTTAGAATCTGTGCACTGGCTTTCCACTTCTAACCGTGGCTGAACCTCCACCCTGGCACACGCGCGCATGCTCACACGCCATGGCCTGTGGTTTCCGCTCTTGCACACACTTTTGCTCCTGTTTTGTCTTCCCTGGCTTTCATAGTTTTCTCTCACCTGCACACACCTGCACCCAGACTTTCTGTCGGAGCTAGAAAGTTCCTCTCGGTGGAGTGAGCCTTCACCCCCCGGACGGTCCACAGGGAGGGGCCTCCGTCCCAGGCCCATGTGGAGGAGTGTCCCTGCGGCGGCTCCTGCTCCCCGGCCAGGCTGGGGGCCCCCTGCTGTCGGGTGCCACACTCTGGATCCCCTCTCACCCTCTGGAGAGCTTCTGGGGGAAAGACTGTAGGAGAGATCATCCAACAAGACTTCAAATGTTTGCAAACAGCTCTGAAGTTCTCTTGTACACTTGAAGCTTGGGGATGCATTGAAATAACTGAACTGATGTGCCTGTGTAAGTGCTGTCCCAGCTGAAAGACCCCCATCTGAAAACCATTGCAGAGTCAGGGCTCCTGGCCAGGGGGGTCTTTCACAATAAAAAGTGCTCCAGCCTCAGCAAGCTGGGGACCTGGAGGGGCCGGGGCTGGAACACCCACAGGACCCTCACATCGCCAGCCAAGCAGGCGCCCCAGGGATGCAGCCCCTCTCGGGGACTCCCCCCACTGTGAGCCTCTGGCTCCTGTGGGCATGTGAGGTGGGGGTGGGGAGGGGTCTTTGCAGCCCCTGCTCTGTGTCAGGTGCAAGGCCACCCCCTGCTCTCCACCCGGGCTCACGGTCCCAAATCCAGATCTTCTTGCAGGCTCCGAGCTCTGAGGGGTCCCCAGCCCACCGTCTACTCCCATCCGTCAGCCCCCTGGACCATATTCCTCCAAGTTCAAGTCACCCCGGCCCACCCAGTGAGGCTTTGCCCCCTCAGTCCCCTCTGTCTGGGTAGTTTATGCCTATTTTATTCTTAGATGTCCTGAGAGCTGCAGAAAGAGAACACGCAGTGTCTGTTCAAAGAACCCCGATGCACTGAAGCTTTAGTGTGCCTCAGGAAGCAAAGAAACGTGTGCTTCAGGCACACCGTGCCACACTTCTGCTGTGCTCTGACAAAAGTCAGAGAAAGTCTGTCTGAAAAGACAAAGTCTGTCTCCTCGGAGAGTCGGGGCAGGATAGGAAGCAGGCCTGCCCCTGGGGGTGCGTCCTTTCCTCCTCCCACTCCCTCCCGGACTTCACATGGGACTGCCGGCAACCACACATGTGTGCGCACACACATGCACACACATGTACACACATGCATGCTCGCACGTATGCACACACGTGTGCATGCTCGCCCGCACATGTGTGAGCACATGTGCATGCTCACACGTGCACACATGCGTGTACTCTGGAGCCTCCGACCCAGCCCTGGCCTCGTGACCGCCCAGGGGTGAGGTGCGAGAACGCTGACTTCCTCCTGAGGTCGCCGTGCGTGGATCTGGCTTTTGGCCACGTCGGGGGCGACCTTTGTGCTAGTTTGTCGTACGCAGCTCTTCCCTTTCTTCCTCCGGTGCTTCTCACAGCCTCGCCTCTTTCCCGCTCCCCCTCTCCATGGTGCTCTCTCGGGTCCTGCCGGGGGCTCCGTCCCAGGGCCCCGGGCATGGATGCTTTGGGCCCACAGCACCGGCTCTCCCGGCCCTGGAGCTGGTGATGGCACTTGCAGGCTTTGCAGGGCTCCTTCCCTAGTCTCTGGCTCCCCCAGTAGACGGTCCGGCTCCGCGCAGTGGCTCTGCTGAGTGAGCGCAGGTCCCCGGCAGGACCCCTCGAAGCAGCCCCCAAAGGTGACCCATGAAGCCCAGCCCCTGGTTCCCAGCTTCACAGGCTCGGACCACCTCCCACAGGCCACACTAGGATTTTTAAAGGAACCACGTCTCTTCTCCCTTTGATGCTATTAACCCTAGAAAGCTATTTGAAAATTTTTACTGGACATCATGTATTAAAACAGCAAGCTAATTCTCAAATTTAGGAAAAACACCCTAATCCTTACATGCATGCTTAATGGACCTTTGCACACGTATGTTGAATATCATGCCCATCATGGTAACATTAATTCACGAGTGGTACGTTTCACCTGTGCTGTCCCAAGGCACTTGACAAACCTTTTCACGCCATTCTGTCCATTTCCACGTAAATATAACGTGCACTCTGATACGCATACACACAGCTTTTTCCCTTTCGAGTAGAATTCAAGAAATCAAACTCTTCTGAAACTTTAAGGCTTTCTTTTATTTATTTATTTTTTGCGACACGGTAGGAGCTTGTAGGTTACCTGTTTTAAATCCAGTAGTGTGCACATGCCAATCCCAAACTCCCAATCTAATTTTCAAATTCTTAAGTAATTTCAAATTACCTTGCGGATGTCTTCCTCGCTCTTCTTCTCCTCAAGTCACCCGTCAGGTGAGCTGACGGCATGCCGGCGTGAGGAGCTGTCCGCGCTGCAGGCAGAGTGCCTTCCCTGCGACCCGTCCACTGGAAGGAGGGGGCCGTCGGTGAGTGGTGCCTGTGGGTTCCAGCAGGAACCAGAGATCTGTCTTCAGACTCAGTGCAGAGAACGTGTTTAAGTTCAGCTGTGACGTGCCAGCTATTTTTCCACAGTCTGGAATTCTAAAGACATAGAAAATGCAAAGCCACATTCTTTGCAAAACTACCTTTCACCTGTTTTCACTGTTTTATCCGCATTTGTGGTGGTTTAGTCACTACGTCATGTCTTGCAACTCCGTGGAATGTAGCCCGCCAGGCTCCTCCATCCACGGGGCTCTCCAAGCAAGAACACTGGTGTGGGTTGCCATGCCCTCCTCAAGGGGATCTTCCCCACCAAGTCTCCTGCATTGCAGGTGGACTCTTTACCAGCTGAGCTAAGCATGAAGCCCCTAATATCGTTATTTAATTGTGGCCTATTTATTGGCCCAATTTTTAAATGATCATCGATGTGAATGAGGTCTTTAATGTAGCAAGGAATGTTTTCAAGGACACCAGTTTCTAACATGGTTAAATTGGTTATAGTAGCAGATACTATGAAAATCAAAAGAAAATAATAGTTTTTAAAATGGGAGGCTATTACATGTAATGATGGGGTTTTTTAAATCTCATTGAATCTTAATAAAACAAAAACAAGTCAAAACCCTTGGAAAGCAAGGAAATCAAATGAGTCAATCCTAAAGGAAATCAACCCTGAATATTCATTGGAAGGACTGATGCTGAAGCTGAAGCTCCAATACTTTGGCCACCTGATGCAAAGAGCTGACTCACTGGAAAAGACCCTGAGGCTGAGAAAGATTGAAGGCGGGAGGAGAAGGGGACAACAGAGGATGAGATGGTTGGATGGCATCACCGACTCAATGGACCTGAGTTTGAGTAAGCTCCAGGAGTTGGAGATGGACAGGGAAGCCTGGCGTGCTGCAGTCCATGGAGTTTCAAAGGGTTGGACATGCCTTAGTGACTGAGAAACAACAACAATTAAAAAGAAAAAGTCACAGTACCAGGAGATATTTGGTATTCGAAAAAGTAACCAAGGGAGGCTGTGAAATTCCTGAAGCTTTAAGGGGAAAAAAATGACACCTACTCTGCCGGTATCACTTAGGGGAGAGTGACCAGAGGCAGCCCTGCTGTGTGTTGGGGAATGTGTGGGGAGGGAAGGGGCATTAATGGCAAAAAGCAAATGCCGCGCTTCAAGTCCGCAACTGTCGTGAAGAAACTACCAGTGCTCCTCACGGCTGCTCCTGCGCGAGCTGGAATTTGATTTCTTTCTCTCCCTCCATCATCTTTTCTGCAATGTTTGTGTATTTATCACTTTTGAAAGGTTTTGCTGAAATGGACCTGAAAAGAACACTCTCCCTGGGACGCTGAGCAGTGAGGGTGGATGGGCAGTGTTTTCAGATCGCCAGAGATGGAGCCCAGGAAGCTGGAGCCAGACCCTGGGGAGCAGCCCCCCACCCACTCCCCAGCCTGCAGGCCACCCCCAGTCCTGGACTCTGAGCCCCCTTCAGCCATTAGCAGCGGCTCGGATAGGTGTGAGCTGAAGGTTTCCTCTTCACTTTCCATGCCTAAAGATGAATTTACAAATTGAAAACTCTCTGGATAACTGAGAAATAGTTTGTGAAGGGGAACAGGAGGCATTTGTGTCTAGACAGCCCCTCCTCACTTCTGGAGATGGTCAGAGGATGTCTGAACCTGTGGGTCAGTCCCTGACCCCTAAGCCCTGGCAGGGTCTCTACCATGGTCTTGATTCTTCACTGGGGGAATGACCCCCGTGCCCTCATTCAGGGTGGTTAGCTGATGGCCCCGAAACACGGACCGAACAGGGGGATCCCTGCTTCCCTAAGCCCTGTCCTCTCCACCTGAGGCTCCCTGAATGGGTCATCTGCACGCACAAGTCCCTGACCTTCTAGGAGGAACCCTTCTCTTCTGAAACCTGGGGACAGCCGGCCGTGGGCACGAGCATCAGCACAGAGCCGGCCTCTCTCAGTCCACCTCTGCGTGCCTTTCATCACACGACAGTCAGTCCGGGGCTGCTTTCTCCTGGGAGCCCAGAGACTGCCCCGCCCCTGCTTCCCCGGCGCCCAGGCCCCCGCTCCCGTTCAGATGGTGAAATGTGACTGCACGGTCTGCGTCTTCGACTCCCAGGTTCCCTCTGCAGCGTCTTCTCCTTCAACAGATGTTTCCGAAATAATTAACTGTTGGGGAGCATGCATTATTGAGATGTCGGATGCCTCCCTAATATGCTCCACATTTGTAGTCAGCACAGAATCAAGTGCTCAGGAGAGTTGGGCTATTTATTTTGCAAACCACAGAACATTCACCCCAGACCAGAGCCTCTTCAGGGACCAGAACCTGAAAACCTTCTGGTCCTGCAGAAGCTCTGCAGTCAGTGGCCCCAGGAATCATGGACCCCTATGTGGTCTGTGAGTGGGGAGCCCTTCTTAAAAATAGCCAGTTGATCACCCATCCGTGAAACAATCCTGAAATCTGGGCCATTTATTAGCTGAATTTTTAAATTTCAGAAGTTTCACGTTTTCTGATGACAACCTGTGATCAACATAAAGTCACTTTGGGACTGGGAAGTTGCCTTTTATAACTAATCATTTTAAACATGCCTATATCTGCTCTCTACCAAGCCAGGCTCCCCGTGGCGCTTGCTTGGCTTCACCTCACTTGGGGCTGGTGCTGAGCTCTCTAGCTGCTGGGCCTTGGTTCTGGCCAGCGTCTTTGTGTTGGACAGGTAGGCACCTCAACAAGCCCACATCTTCCACTTCCAGCATGTGAACTATTCTAAGAAATACACGGGCCTCAGCGGTTGAACTAAATCTGCATTTTCATATGACTCTGGACCTCTATCACCTTTTGAGAGCATATCTTCGGGTGCAGCTGGACTTACCATCATAGGAAAGTTTTGAACTTGGTGCTTCAAGTTTGAGCAGATGACCTACACTTTTTCACTTTATACCGCAAACACACAAGTCTGCTAGACTCCGCTCCAATGTCACAGGAGACTAAAGGTCAGTTAGGGCGTGGTGTTTCCATCAGGGTAAGATCCTCAAGTCAGTAAGAGCTGTTCAAGGTCAAGAATATCTTTATATAAAGAAGCATGTTGTTCCAGAAACGTCTTGGCCTTAAGGGTGACAATGTTATTACTTCTTTTTACAGTAACTATTTATGGGGGTCTTACCAGGTTCCAGGTGTTATGGGTGAAGCCATAAATGTGACAAAGGAACCTCCAGCTTTCCAAGAATGTTCACAGGTGGAGACTGGGTAAACGAATGCAAAGCACCATCTCAGGTCTTGACTGAAGCCCTGGGAGGCAGGTCTCCTGACCGCCGCAGGCTGCACGTCTTCTTTCCTAAAGATCAAAGTCCCCAGCGCTCCCTGCCACACGAGCCTTCCCCCCTGCATTCTGGGTGGTTTGGGAAGGTTATGACCTGAGCTGTGTTCAGGGCTGCTGGCTTAGTTAGATACAGTGTCCTCTGAATGAGACACGGCCCCTTCATACATGTATACACTATTGATACTCTGCATAAAATAGGTAACTAGTGGAACCTACTGTATAACACAGGGAACTCTGCTCAGTGCTCTACGGTGACCTAAAGGGGAAGGAAATCCAAAAAGGGAGGGGATATACGTCTGTGTATAGCTGATTCACTTCACTGTACAGCAGAAACCAACCCAACATTGCAAAGCAACTACACTCCAATAAAACTTAGTTTAAAAAGTGAGGACGCACCAAGTCCAGTGACCTGGCCCTGGAACGTGAAGACTGTCCAACTCTCTGTCAAGCAGAACTGGTCAGTGGCCGCTCGCTGGGAAGGGACATAAAACAGAAAGTGGGAGAAGAGGAGGGGAGGAGGACACGGACGAGAATGACTTCAAATCAAAAAGGAAGAGAAGCAGTGTGCATTTCACTGGGATATCGCATTTCCTGTTAAATGACGTTTCGGATTCCATCAGAAGTTTTGATGAATGATGAGAACACCGTCCAACATCACATGCCTTTAAGAGACTTGAGGCCTCACAGTCAGGAACAGGTTTACCCCGCAGGAGGGTGCGACATCATGAAGGTGGCAGAGCCGGCCGACACTCCTCAAGCAAGTTGTGCCAAGCTAACTCCTAAGATGCTGACATGCCCGAGAACCACAAAAGAAGCTCCTCTGGGAAAAGACGAATGATTATAGAACCTCTTCCTCTGTGGAGATGGAAAGCAAATATTTTCCTTAAGACTGAGGGCAGGAGGAGAAGGGGATGACAGAGGATGAGATGGTTGGATGGCATCACCGACTCAATGGACTTGAGTTTAAGTAAACTCCGGGAGTTGGTGATGGACAGGGAGGCCTGGCGTGCTGCAGTCCTGGGGTTGCAAAGAGTCAGACATGACAGAGCCACTGAACTGAACTGACCCTAAAATCTGGGCTTCCCTGGTGGCTCAGCAGCAAAGAATCCACCTGCAATGCAAAACATCTGGGTTCTATCCCTGGGTTGGGACGACCCCCTGGAGAAGGGAACGACCACACAGTCCAGTATTCTTGCCTGGGAAGTCCTACGGACAGAGGAGCCCGGAGCACTACAGTCTTGGGGCTGCACAGAGTCGGACGTAACTCAGCGACCACACAGCAACAGCCCTAAATCTCAGGACGTTACGTATGAAACAAGCGCACAGACTCTGAAACGTGGGAGAGAAGAGACTGACGAGGAACGTCAGGGCGGGAGCCCCCAGCGGGACGAGCGGGGACCAGCTGGGTTTCCTCCTGCTTTTTGTGTGCCGGACATGGAGTTAAAGAAGACAGAATAATAGAAGCTACCCAATTTAAACAGCTGAGAAAAGAGAAGCCGAGTTATCAGCGTCTCAGTGACCCGCGGGGCAAAGCAGGTGCCTGATACGCGTGTGGTGTTGTTGGAGTCACAGAAAGACAGGACTGAGAGGCTCTGGGAGTCTCCCGTGCGTGGCGAAAAGACTCAAACCTGCAGATTCGAGAAGCTGAGGAGCACTTCCTCAGAATAAAACTCCTGACAGAATAAACCCCCCCAAAATTTATACCAAAACACATCATGGTCAGACTTCTGAAAACTGAAAGCAGAGAAACACGTGAGAGAGAGACAACGGGTCCAGAAGAAAATGGCCTAAGTTACAGCAGAGCCCTAACTGGACAGGAGCGGGTCCAGAGCAGGCGACGCGGGACCGTCAGTCGCTCAGAGGAAAGAGCTGCCTGCCGGGACCCTAACCCAGTGAGACTCTCCGTACGGGACGAACGGTGGGTGTATCAAGGCGCTCTCGAATGGAGGAAACCTAGGGATGTGTGCTGACTTACCCTAAAAGAATGGGAAAGAGCTTTCTTTAAACAGAAGGAAAATGGTAAAAGAGGGAATCTTAGAATATGAGGAATAAAGAAAGAAGAGCAGAAAGAGCGAAACCTGGGCGAGTACCCGCCCCCCGCAGGGCACGCCTCTGAATCCAGCCCCATGAAACGCGTTTCCCATTCTAACCCTGGCTAACAAAGGACTGTCAGCATCACGGTGATGCCAAGGGGCACCGCAGTCCCCAGGGACCTCAGAAGGAAGAAGGTTGACAAAGCCAGGGCGCTACGTTAGAGAGGACAAAAATGACCACCGAGGTACGAAGCCGCATTAACTTAGAAGGTGCTGCATAAAAAACAGCAAACTCCCCAAGTCCTGGGACTAGAGTCCGGTGTCTTTTCCGGGTGCATTCCAACGAGATGAAAACCGTGAGCCAGCAGCCCTCCTGTGCGCTAGAACCCTTAAATTACAGACGGTCCGTCTCATCCTCACAGGTCATTAGAAATCCATGCCCTAAGCTCATCAGCACCCGCCCCAAGTTCTGATACAGGAGGCCCAGCATGGGCCCAGGAATCTGCATTCTGAGACAGTCCCTGGTTTTGATGCTCGTGACCTGCGACCCACACACTGGAGTGGGAGTGAGGAGGGCCACACAGACACCTCCTATGGGGAACCACAGGGCCCCCTGCTCCAGCAGGGCCATCTCACGCTGGTGATGGACAGCAGGCTCCTCGAGACCAGAAACGGTTTAGGCTCATCTGTCTTTTGAGCCTCATTTAACAGTGTGCAGAGAAGGCATAGATCCTTTAATTTCCATGGATGGTTTCTCCCCATTTACGCTCCAGCAACAGCTTGTTTGGAAATGGGGGTGATCAGATGGTACCCACCAGCCAAAATGCACCAGTGTCCCATTTCCTGGCGGCTTCAGCACACGGTAAAACGAGCACTGTATCATTTCACGTGACGTGTGCTCCACAGAACATATTTCTATTCTTTTTCCCCAAATTCTTGACCCCATAGTCATTAAAACTGCGCATGCGACTCTGTGGACTTCAGGCAGCAGTTAGGATCCAGCTAGCGAATGAAAAGGCACCTGGAGGCTCCTGACAACATGCAGCTCACTCTGAGAATTGAGGATTTGCGCCGCACTGATGCCTCAGAATCAGTTGAGGCCTCACACACAGCTCAGCTTGCTTTCCGGCTGCATGAAGATACAGCTCGCATTCGCCTGGAGAGCAGGACACAGCCCGCCTTTCAGGCTCCCCAGGCCTGAGCCCCTCGCCCTGCAGAGGTCGGCCCCGTGACAGGGGGTACAGCTCTGGGGGGCCTTACTCAGGCTCCCGCTGTGTTTCATGGCAGCTCTAAAGGACCTGCTTCTTGGGCCAAGGATAAGGCTCTGCCAGTGGTGGTTGCTGGCCTTGGGGAAGCAAGCACTGAAGGTTCATTTAGGTGGATCAGGCAAGCTTTGCCCCAAACTGCTTTTCCAGTGGTGGAGGGCTCTCCTGGGGACATTGAGAAGGTGGTGGCCGCCTGGCCAGGTGACCCAGAAACTGCTGCCGGACGCCCCTTACGGGGCAGCCCCCAGACCTCATGAGGAGTCCTTTCGTTTGTATTCACCTCGTGTCAGTGGTCCCATCCACCACTCAGGGGTCGTTTCAGCTCTGGTTCGGGGCTCCACCCGAGGGGGAGGACAGGCCCTCCCGCGAGCAGTTTGGTCCCTGTGTTGCCGTGAGATCCAGGCCAGCTGCTCCCCTGTTCCCCGCTGCAGGAAAGTCAGGGTGCAGGGCAGCCCGGCCCCGTGTCGAGCCTCCAGGTGGGCTCCGAGAGTCCGCCGTCAGACCCAGAGCACGGCTAAAACCACAGCCCAGCACCGAGGGTCTCCCTGCACTGCTTACGGCTTCAGGTAGAGGCTGAATAGAGATAGCTCTGCTTCCTCTGAGTGTGGAGACAGCCTCAGAGGACAACGTCAGCCTCAGAGGACAACGTCAGCCTCAGAGGACAACGTCTGCCTGCCGCTGCCAGCAAGGTGGGCGGGGCTGGGACCCACCCCCCCCCCCCCACATGTGTTTTTCTGACTGTCTGCAAGAGCCATGGCCATGTCTGCAGCCCAGTGTGCATTCCTTTCTTTAAGGGAGATGGCTAACCCTGGAAAACTAGCCATAGAAAGCCATGATCCCAGGGAAAACGGTGTTCCCAGTGAGTTCAGGACTCAAAGCCATGAACAGCCAGTCACACAAGGTACAGAAATTTCCTTTTGAGATTGCCTCGAGCTCTGCTTTATCTCCAGAGTAACAGGTGTCTTTTAGACTGCACACTCCCCCCAAATAACAAATAACTAACGCTATAGGCTGTTTGTTGGTGCGTGTGCTAAGTTGCTTTGCTGCTGCTGCTAAGTCGCTTCAGTCATGTTCGACTCTTAGCAACCCCATGGACTGCAGCCCACCAGGCTCCTCCATCCATAGGATTTTCCAGGCAAGAGTACTGGAGTGGGGTGCCATTGCCTTCTCCGCTGTGTCCGATTCTTTGCAATCCCACAGGCTATAGCCAACCAGGTTCCTCTAACCATGAGGTTCTCTAGGAAAGAATACTGGAGCGGGTCACCCTTCCCTTCTCCAGGGGGCCTTCCCCACCCAGGGATCTAACCTGCCTTTCTTGTGTCCCCTGCACTGACAGGCAGGTATCTTATCACTAATGCCACCTGGGAAGCCAAAATTCGCATGCTGAAAGTCTCACCCCAGGCGTGGCTGTGTTTGCTGACAGAGCCCCTGAGGAAGCAATCACCATAAATGAGACCCTAAGGATGGGACCTTGATGCCTTAGGATCCACATCTGTGAAGGAGGAAATGCCAGCAAAGGCAGTGTGCAGAGTGGGAAGAAATACTTGCAAACCATCTGTAAGATAAGTACATGTTATATAAAGAACTCACACAGCTCAGTAGCAAAAATATAAAACAAAAACAAAATTTAGAAAATAGGCAAAGGATCTGAATAGACATTTCTCCAAATAAAACATACAGATGGTCAACAGATACATGGAAAGATGCTCAACATCGGTAGCCCTCAGGGAAACAAATCAAACCACGATGAACTATCACCTCACACCTGTCAGAATGGCCATCACCAAAAAGATATAACAAATGCTACGGCAGATGTGGAGGAAAGGGAGCCGTCCTACACTGCTGGCGGATATGTAACTGGGTGCCATCACTGCGGAAAACAATCTGGAAGGTGCTCAAAAAATTGAAAACAGAATTACCGTGTGTCCAAGCAATTTTATTTCTGGGAATGTATCCAAAGGAAATAAAAACACTAACTCAAAAATGTATCTGCACCCCAGTGTTGACTGCAGCATTATTTATGTATGTTTATATATATGTATGGATAAACATTCATATATATATACACACAGTGCTGAAGCTGAAGCTCCAATACTCTGTCCACCTGATGCAAAGAGCCAACTCATGAGAAAAGACCCTGATGCTGGGAAAGATTGAGGGCAGGAGGCGAAGGGGACGACAGAGCATGAGACGGTTGGATGTCATCACCGACTCAATGGACATGAGTTTGAGAAAGCTCCAGGAGATGGTGAAGGACAGGGAAGCCTGGCGTGCTGCAGTCCATGGGGTCACAGAGTCGGACACGACTGAGTGGCTGAACGACAACAAGCTATACATATATATACTGTATGAGAGAGAGAATGGAATTTTATTTGGGCATAACAGATTGGAAATTCTACCGTTTTTGACAACATGAACGGACCTTGAAGGCCTCGTGCTGAACGAAGTAAGTCAGACAGAGAGAGACAAACGCCCTCAGGCCTCACTTATGCGTGGAGCCCAGCAAAACGGGAGTGGAAAGCAGCAGAAAGATCAGGCTTGAGGTTAGCAGAGGACTCGGAGGAGGGTGGTCAAAGGCATAAGCTTCCAGGATAAGGAGGGACTGGGGACATGGCGTGCAGTGTAAGGCCCACGATGAACGCTCCACGTCACACACAGGAGGGGTGTTCAGAGGGCAAGTCCAAGGCTTCTCATCACAAGGGGAAGTGCCTTCCTCTTCTCTTCTTTCTTCTCTTTTTATCATATCAGTATGAGACGATGGCTGTTTACCCAAAGTTATTGCAATCATTCCGCCATGTATGTAAACCAAGCCATCGAGTTCTACACCTTAAACGTTCACAGAGTGTAGTCAAGTACTTCTCAAAAATACATCAGTGAATAAATGGAGGTGTCTCCCTGGTGGTCTGGAGGTTAGGACCCAGAAGCCACTCAGCACAGCCAAGAAAAACATTATTTGAATAAATAGGTAGGTAGGTGGACAGAGGACTTCCTTGACCAAGAGGCACCCTGGCCAGCCCACGAGCAGCAGAGCCGCGTTCCGGGCCTGCTCGGGGAGTCTGAGGGTCCCGGAGACTCCCGACTCACCAGGAGGCAGGCACTCCACTCCCCTGGTGACCACTCGGGCTGGTGGGCCCCAGGCGAGCAGCCACGGCCCCATGCGTCTCTGCCTCAGGCCCCGAGTTTGACACTTGGTGGTATCCAGTTGGGATGTGAAGGGCGGATCATCGGCGCAGCGTGACTCAAGCAAAGGGTGACTGATGTGAGAGCTGGCTGTGGAAAGCGTCTCAACAGAAAGAACGCAGACCCAGAACTGACAGGACCTAGGGATTCTCTTTGTTCCAACTGAAAATGAAAATAAAACAAATCTGAGGGGCCCCTAAGCACCAGTCCAAGCAAAGAGCCAGCAGTGTTTTTGCCATTGGCATGGCATCCAAACTACTCAATTAATCCCCTTTTATCTCTTACGATGCTCGTGTAGGGTTGACTTTCCAGGGCCAAGAAGGAATCTTCCATGTAGTCTGTGTCCAACAAGTGTTGTGAAACAAACAAACCCCAAACTGTCTTGGTACAGGTACGGAGAAGTGGACCGGAGGTGAGGTCATGCTCTTCAGAACGGAGCTGCAGTGGGACTGAATTATTAGGGGGAAAGTACTGTCTCTTATTAAGTCACCACTGTGGGGTCAAGACTGTGATTCCCATTACTGTGCCCTGCGCCTTGGGCTCCGGGGGAGGCTTGTCCAAGAACACTTGATGGATGAAGAAACGCATTCCTAGAAGCTTGGGATTAACACACACACGCCACTGTGTATAATACGGATAACCAAGAAGCCTCGATTGTGTAGCACGGAGAAGTCTGCCTGGTGTCCTGCAAGGAGCTATGTGGGAAAGAAGATGCTGTGCTCAGTCGTGTCCGACTATTTCAGCTTATGGACTATAGCCCTCAAGGCTCCCCTGTCCGTGGGACTCCTCAGCAAGAATACTAGAGTGGGCTGCCATTTCCTCCTCCAGGGGTCTTCCCGACCCAGGGCTCACACCCTCGTCTCGTGCGTCTCCTGCACTGCAGGCAGATTCTCCACCACTGGCCCCACTATGTTACGCAATGAGCGGACCACTCTGCCGCATGCCTGAAACCAGCTCAACATTGTTAACCAAGTGTACTCCAGGATAAAATAAAAATTGAGCTTAAAAGAGAAAGAAACAGAGTCCTTCCACCACAAAGGCGAGCTGGGAGTGCCATTCTTGGCGCTCTGCGCTGTGGGCTTTCTCAGGAGTTGGAGGTGGGGTGCGGCGGGGGTGGTCCAGGGTAAGCAGACATTTTACGAACACCCAGAGCGCCCACTACTGCTAACTGACACCTAAGCCTTAAATACCTGGACTCGGTGCAGCTCTGGGGCTAAGGGAGGAATCGGAGCAGCTGGAAGGTTCACTAACAATTAAAAGTGGTAAAAAAGAAAAAAAAAAAAGAAGATTGGACCTCCTGAAACCGCAGCCCTTGACGTGAGTTCTACAGGACGGAGCTGCGCCATCCTCCACCGCTTCATGTGATTTCTTCATACTTTTCCTTTTTCCTCTCAAAATTCTGAGTATTGTAGCACATAATTTAGCTTTTCTGAAAACCCAAGTCTAAATTAATTACAGCTCTGCTAAAGGGGGGAGAAAAGATATTAGAGGCCGAAGCTAAAATAGAACGAAATCTAGTTCTTTCTTCCTTTATTAGATTTTAATGGAATTATTATAATAATTAAGCTTTTCATTACTTTTTTCATGCTTATTGAGTCCCAGTTCCCTGCAGGTTTGAATCATATTTAACATATAATTATGGCAGTCCGTTTTTAGAAGGGAATTTGAACGTGGGGAGGTGGGGCTTTACCTACACTTCTTAAAACTAAAATGAGCAGCAAAGGGACCAGCTCGCTGTCTGTTGCTGAGACCCCAGGGCCTCCAGAGAAGTTTCCCACTGCCTCTCGGAGGGGGTCTGGGACTGGACCCCAAAGGTGCAGGGATGCAGGTGTCTTGAAAAGTAAGGAGCAGAACATGTGATTCTAAACTTGTAAAACCATCAGTACAGGTGAGGAAAACCCTGCTGCGTGTGGACACAGAAGCAGGAGTGTGCCTACAGTATTTTCAAGCCTCAAAACTGACACCCTTGGGTGCGGTGGCGTCTGGTCCTACCCTCTTGTCGGAGACCAGACGGAAATGCACGCCTGTGTACCTCCACCGGCCGCGCGAGGCTTCTCTTCGCTCTGTGCTGATGACATCGAAGATTTCTTCTTTTCAGATTACCCACCTGACTTTCGAGCGTCTGATGTGCTAGCTAACAATCAACTGACAGCAGACATCCGAGGCTGGTTGCGCAGCTGGAGTGCGCCAGGCTGGGTCCATGGGGACTGTTGGCAGCACGGTGGGAGAGGCGCTGGCCCAGAGGGACCACCCTGCCGCTTTGGGCTTGGGGCCCGCCTGGGGCCTGGAGACGGCTCAGCCCGTCTCCTCTGAGAGTGGACAGGGTGTGGGCACTTCCAGAAGCAGGTCCAAAGGGCAGGCACGTGTGAGTGTCGTTTCCTCACTCGTGTTTTGCAAAGCGTGTCCAGGAGTGGGTGGCGGAGACCAGGGAGAGGACAGGGGCCCTGGGCGGCAGCCACGTGACCACAGCCTCAGGAAAAAAGCTGAGACGGACGGCAGACGTGGATGCGAATCTGCAGGTCTAAGTGTCTGCCGGGCACCGGTGTTTTTCACCAGTTGCAACAGTTTACAAATGACGAGTTAAAAGACCGTTGAGATGATACAGATAGAGATGCTCTGCAGACACAGCTTCGGACTCATGGGAATTCTGTTCTCACCCTCAAATCTGGGTAACAAGAGTCCCCTGTCCCGCTCTGCGGTGGGAGCATCTTTGCTCCCTGGTCTCCGGAAATTCATCCCGGAGCTCGTTTACCAACACCCCTCCCTGCTCTGTGCCATCCTTGACCAGCTCCTGATGGGTTTTGTTTGAAGGAGACTGAATAGGTGAGCCATTCTAGAGCCTCTCAAGCCTCAGTCTCCAGGGGAAGACCTGGCAACGTGGTTTTTACCCCCGGGGGTCGGTGAGGAGGACAGATTTCCCAGCTTCTGAGTGTCCCCCCGGGCCTCTCACCCCTGTGGACGCCCCCCCACACCCCGTAGAGCTGCTCCGGCCCCACAGGCTCAGGCCGAGTTCAGAAGGACGACGCACACGCAGAAAAGAAGGTCAGGCTGCACTGACTCCTGGCCACCTGCCTTCAACAGCCAACTTTGCAGAGAGTGGCCCCCGGGGTCTCGGAAGCCCCTACTCCAGGCAGGCTGGCTCGCACCAGGATGGAGGCAGCCTTGCAGGGCAGGGCGGGGCGGCTGCAGGGCAGACAGGCCTGAATGCACACGGAAGGTGTCTCACCGATTGACCAAGGGCCTGCGCCCCTGGTCTGGGGCCAGCAGTTCCCCACCCTCAGTAGTGAGTCAGGTGCAGCCTTGTGAGGGGTGGAGGCCTCCTGCCATGAAGGCCACAAGCTCCCGAGGCCGCAGTAGGACTCAGCCAGCTCACTGGGACAGCCACACCCCGCAGAAGCATGGTTGCTTTCTCTGGGGGCTTGGCCAGCTTCTGGGACACAGTCTGGGATGTTTCTCAGCATCCAAGGCCACCACACTCTGACCACAAGCTCGCCCATGGTTCCTGTTCCTGCTGACCACAGGCACGCCCAGGACCCACTCTGGCCACCAGGAGCCAGGAAAGGAGGGGAAATCACCCCGAGCCTGCTGTGAGGCCAAGCGTCACCTTGGGCGGGCTCCTCCATCAGCGGAGGCAGAAGGCCCTGCAGAGCGAGGAAGGGTGGGTCTCAGGCTCAAGCGCAGTTCAGTTCTGGGGAGACGCTCTCTGGGGGTCCTGGGAGCCCATCATCCCATCTCCCGTCTAGCTGGGCAGCCTCCAGGCGGCCTCCATGCTGGAGTCCAGCCCTCCTGACGGAGCCCTTGTGTTGCCCGCTGTGTGTGCATAAAGGAAGAAACACAAGACAAGAAAAGGAAGAATCTGGTTTTTAAAAGGATCCCAAGCTCAGCCCGTGGAGATGAGAGGGGTTTCCACTCCAGCCCACTGCACTCAGCAGTCCTCAAAGGTTAGCACGTGTTGGTAGCACCAGACAGCCTGATGGAAGATGCGTGTGTGTGCGTGTGTGTGTGTGTGTGTGTGTGTTTGGGGCCCAAACACACCTGAGCCTCCTGAAGACCACCCGAGAGGAAGGTCACTCCGTCCTTCCACTCTGCCCGTCAGATTCTTGGAAGGCTGGCCGGTCACCTGCCTCCTCACTTCTTCGTGTCTTCTGCCTGAGCCTTCAGGCTGACCGGAGAGCTTCCCGTCCCGTCTAAACAATGACCCCGAGGTACATGAACTTGCCTCTAGGCCACAAAACTCATTAGGATCCAGGTACAATTTCTTGAGGTTCCAGTCTCCCTCTGCGGTCCTGGTGAGGGTACCCATGGGCCAGCCTCCCTGACAGTTACCAGGGCCAAGCCTGGCCCAATGCTTGGGGCATTTGCCAAGGCCTGGGGTGGACCTTGAAGACTCTCAGGTCTCATCTCCACACCTTGGCTCCTGAAGGCGGTTTTCTGAGCCCCCGGGACTCAGCCTGTCCACAGGGGGAGGCGGCAGTTCTCTGAGGCTGCTCTCTGAAGGGTGGGCAAACCGATCTTGCTCTTTGGCAAAGCTGACCAAGGAATAAATCAAGATACAGCACATGAAAACTTCTCCTCTTCCAGGACAAGCCGAGGAAAGGCTAATATACAGAAAGCTGGCCTAGAGCCAGGCTGCTCCCAGGCTTCCAGGCTTCACAAAGTGACTCAGGCCCACCCTACCACGGAAATGCCTACAGACCCTCATCCCACGAAAGCCCTCCCACCTCCTCCCTGAGAAGCTGCTTCCAACACGGCAGCCCCGCAGCTCCTGCTCCTGCTCCTGTCTGCGAAGGCAGGAACACGGATCCTCACTAAACATTCATGAGACCGGCAGGCGGGGCCTCCTTCCCAGGCCGCGCGGCCAGTGGGTACGTTCTCCCTGAGTGCACTCGGTGGGCAGATGCTCCTCGTTCCGACAGTTGAGTTTTTGTGCAGAGAATTTGTTTGGCATGCCCAAGCTGCTCGCATCCATTTATTATTAAAAAGCAAAAACTCTGATGCAGAACCGAGGTTCCCATCACATGGCACCAGGCTACCTTCTTTTCCAAGGATGCTTGAAGCAGACCCCCCCCAACCCCGCAACAAGACAGCCCCTTCCCCAAGGAGCAGAGAGTGATGAGGTCTTCCCACCTCCTCCCTCACCCTCTCTGCCTGGGAAATCCTCAAAGGCCCTTTGATTGTCTTTAGCATGGCATCCTTGCTCTGGCCAGTAGGCCGCCGAGCCAGTCTGAAGAGGAAACATGCATGGATATTGCTGGTGACACGCCGTAAACTTGTCTCTGTCTTGTATCTGCAGAGAACACGGGCCTCCGGGGCTCGTCCTGCCCTGCTCCATTTTTAATGACCAGCCCGGAGAGGCAGGCAGAGCTGGCCGCTGTCACCTCGGCAGATTTCATTCCTGATCAAACAGCAGCCGCGGCCACTCCGTGCACTGCCAAAGCCTCCCACTGCCCAGGAGCCAACCCACAGCCAACGTCTCCCACTTCCCAGGAACCTCCCCACGGCCAACGCCTCCGACTGCCCAGGAGCCAACCCACGGCCAACGCTTCCCACTGCCTAGGAGCCAACTCATGGCCAATGCCTCCCACTGCCCAGGAGCCTCCCCACGGCCAACGCCTCCCACTGCCCAGGAGCCTCCCCAGGGCCAACGCCTCCCACTGCCCAGGAGTCAACCCACGGCCAATGCCTCCCACTGCCCAGGAGCCTCCCCATGGCCAACGCCTCCCACTGCCCAGGAGCCCCCCCATGGCCAACGCCTCCCACTGCCCAGGAGTCAACCCACGGCCAACGCCTCCCACTACCCAGGAGCCTCTCCACGGCCAACGCCTCCCACTGCCCAGGAGTCAACCCACAGCCAATGCCTCCCACTGCCCAGGAGCCTCCCCACAGCCAACGCCTCCCACTGCCCAGGAGCCATCCCACGGCCCTGCCCTGGGCCCAGCCTCTTCACAACTCAGGGAGCCAGCCCAGTAGGGGAGGCCTGGATTTCACAAGGAAAATCCCCAGTGTGTGGATTTGTGCTGAGGGGCTGTTCTTGGACCGTGTTTGTAGACCCATTTCTAGCTCCACCTGACAGGATCCAATCCACAAACCTATAACAGACACTTAGATGGGGGTTGTAAAGGACCTTTGAGGCCACCTTTTCTCCAGGACACCAGCCCGTGACCATCGTAACCATCGTTACCGAGTAGTCTAAGCATGCACAACAGGCTAGCGAATCTGGGAGATGAGGTGTTTGTTGCCGAGAAGAACATGATTTTGAACACGACTTTATTCGAAAAGCCTGTTGACAAAGAAGGCAGCAGACCAACGTCTCAAAATAACCATCCTGTGCTGCCTGGAGGCCAGGCTCTTTTACAGAACAGGGACGCGGGAGGTGAGGAAGTAAAGTTAAAGTGCAAAATAGAGAAGGAGAGGTGATGAGGAAGTAAAGCAAAAAGACCCACCAGTCGTGCGAGGATCTCCTCGAGTGGCAAGCCTCGGGCAGAAGACGCGTCAGTGTCCTCCTTCCCACCATCTGCAAGGGGACAAGGGCCCGAACAAATGCATTTTAGTTAACAGCCAGGCCGAGGGGCAGGGTTTTGATTATAATAACAACAGCAAGGAAAAGCAAGTCAAAGAAACAGTTCCAGTATGGAATCAGAATTGGCTTTTTTCTGCAACACCCCAGACGTGTGGACACCCATCGCCAAGCTGACAGTGAGCTGTAAGACAGGCGTCTTCTTAGAGACCTTCAAAGGAGGCTTGGAAACACTGTTTAGAAACCTCAGGGGCCTGGGGAGTACGCTGGGGGTCTTGTTCTCTAAACCCTGGGGCCATGCTCCACCTGGCTGCCAGGTGAGGTGGGGGGAACCTGCTCTGTGCTTCCATGATGCACTTGTCCACCAAGTGGCTTAAATTCTTGCAAGTTCCAAGGTTCCCAGATGTAACTAAATCCATCCCAGTCACGCCTAGGGTGTCGAGGCCTTCAGAGGTCTCTGCCCTCCCCTCCCACAGTCCCAGGTGATGGTGGAGACAGCTGGCCCAGAGGATGTTGAGGGCATGTAACAAGAGGGGCACCCGCTCAAGTAGAGATGTTCCGAGTCCAACCCGGGGCCTCCTATCTGGAAGGAAATGTTCTTTCTCATCAGAAAATAAATGGAAGTGAAGACTCTGGTGTAGTCTTCTTTCTTCAAGAAGCCAAATGCTGACTCATGTCTTCTCCTGCCCAGGCTGACCTGGTGTTTAGCTAATTGTAAATGACCACTGACCACTGGGAACCTCAGTTTGGATTTAGACAGAGGTCGTGTTTACAGATAGGCATAGCTTTCACCTTTTCAGGTAACGCTTAATGTTCAGTGTGGCTCATCAGACCAAAAGCAGCGGCAGGGGTGAGTGCTGACGCGCGTCTGAGAAGCGGCTTGGCTTAGTTAGCGGGCGGATGGGGAAGGAGCAGGTCTTCTGGATCTGTACCTGGTGGGCCCCGGCAGGAGGCACACACCCCAGGACCCAGCATTTGCATTCTCTTCTCCGGCATTTATCTCCAAGCAGTGAAGACAGTGTTCACACAGACCTGCAGCTTTATTTGTAAGCCCTCACAGCGGGAGACAGGGGCAGGGTCTCCATCAGGTGCATGCGCATAATAGACTGAGGTGCCTCCAGCCCTGATCTCCTTAGGGCTGGCGGCAACTGGGATGGATCTCGGGACCATCACGTCGAGTGAAAAAAATCCCACTTCAAAGCATCCTGCATGATTCCACTTTAGGCGATGCTTAAAATGACATATAAATAAATAAAGATGGAGACAATTTTCACGACTGCCAAGGCTGGGAAGAAGGGAAGGGCGGGCGTGGCCGTGGTGATGTTAGCCCGGGGGTTCTCGTGTGCTTACGGATTTGTATCCAGACTGAGCTGGTGTTGGTCGGAGTTACACTATGAGTGTGATAAAACCACCTAGGGTAAACTCAGGAGGCAGGTGAACTGTGAGCTCTGAGTGAGCCCTGTGGGTGGCTCCCACGGCGATGCCCTGAGTGCACCGTCGCTCTTTCATGAAGGCAGATGTTACCATCAGGGAAAACTCGGTGAAAGGTTTGCAGGATCTCTGTTAATTCTCAAAACTACATGCACATCTACAGTTAACTCAAAATTTAAAAGTTAACTGAAAAAAATTTAATCTTATAAGAAAAGAGTCATTATAGATTAAATATTAAGCTCTGCAAGTGAGTATATGTACCCACAGACATGTATAGGCTGTCCCCCACTTACCATGGTTGGACTTGGGCGATTTTTGACTTTATGGTGGTGTGAAGGTGATACTCATTCAGATCAATTCAGTTCAGTTCAGTCGCTCAGTCGTATCCAACTCTTTGCGACCCCATAGACTGCAGCATGCCAGGCCTCCCTGTCCATCACCAACTCCCAGAGTTCACTCAAACTCACGTCCATCAAGTCAGTGATGCCGTCCAACCATCTCATCCTCTGTCGTCCCCTTCTCCTCCTGCCCTCAATCTTTCCCAGCATCAGGGTCTTTTCCAATGAGTCAGTTCTTCACATTGTGTGGCCAAAGTATTGGAGGTTCAGCTTCAGCATCAGTTCTTCCAATGACTGCTCGTTCAGTAGAAACTGTATTTCAAATTTTTAATTTTTCTCCTTTTCCTGTGCTGGTGACACTGGAATGACACTCTCCTGATGCCGGGCAGCGGCCACCACTTGCCCCCAGCCAGGGGGTAGCAACCGACACTGAGAGCCACTCTAGGCAGACAATCGTTCTGCTTTCCACTTTCAGTGCTGTGTTCAATTCCGTGCGCTATTCAATACTCTATTACAAGACAGACTTCGTGTTGGAGGAGTTTGCCCCACTGCAGGCTCGTGTAAGCGTTCTGAGCACGTTTTAGGCTGTTGGAGCTAAGCTATAATGTTCAGAAGGTCAATGCACTACTTTTTGCATTAGTGATATTTTCAAATTGTGATGGTTTTATCAGGACATAACTTCACCCCAAGTCAAGGAAGATCTGTGTTTAACACACACACATGTGTACTAGGGTCATCCAGAGGAACAGAACCAATACATAAGGCAAGATTCAGTCTAGAAACTGAACCACAGCCATGGAGACTGAGAAGTTTCACCTCTGCCTCCGCCTCTGGAGACCCAGGAGAGCAAGGTGCAGCTCCCTCCAGGTCCAAAGGCCGGAGACCCAGAGGACAGCTGGAGTGAGTCCCCCCGAGTCTGAAGACCTGAGGATCAGGCACTCATGTCCAGGGGCAAGAGGAGACAGTGTCTGGGCTCAGACGAGAGCAGGCCCCCTCCTCCACCTTCCTGTCCTGCTCAGACTTCCATGGATCAGATGAAGCCCCCACACGTGGATTGGTGAGGGGGACCTGGACTCGGCCCCTCCATCCCAATGCTCATCTCTTCCAGAAACAGCCTCAGATATGCCCAGACGTGTGTGTGTGTGTATATATGTATGTATTTTGCTATTGTTGTTCCGTTGCTAAGTCATGTCTGACTCTTTTTGACCCCATGGACTGCAGCATGCCAGGCTCCTCTGTCCTCCACTGTCTCCCAGAGTTTGCGCAAATTCATGTCCATTGAGTCAGTGATGCCATCCAACCATCTCATCCTCTGTCGTCCCCTTCTCCCCCTGCCTTCAATCTTTCCCATCATCGGGGTCTTTACCAGTGGGCTGGCTCTTTGCATCAGGTGCCAAAGTACTGGAGCTTCAGCTTCAGCATCAGTGTTTCCAATGAATATTCAGGCTGGTTTCCTTTAGGATGGACTGGTCGGATCTTCTGGTTGTCCAAGGGACTTTCAAGAATATATATGCATGTAAGTATCGAGTGGCATTTGTTTCTCTGAGTTGTGTGTTTGGGCTGATTTCCTTTAGGATGGACTGGTTGGATCTCCTGGTTGTCCAAGGGACTCTCAAGAATATATATGCATGTAAGTATCGAGTGGCACTTGTTTCTCTGAGTTGTGTGTTTGAAAGAATGATACAAGTCACCACTGAGGTGTTCAGACGAGGACAACGCAGGCTGTGCTGCCCCCGTGGCCGTTGTAGGTACATTAATCCCTGTGAACTGTGTCTGTCGGGAGGAAGGGGTGTGTGTGTGACAAAGACCACAACTGGGGTGATGACCTTCACAACGATGTTTACTGAGTAACCAGCCCTGGACCCGACACTCAGATGCTGGAGCTCCGGCCCACCTTCCCCGGTGACCCCCTCGGCTGTGGCCTGTAACTTCTCAGATGGAAGCAGGCACACATTTTCACAGTGACAGGCATTCCAAGTTTAGACGTGTTTTAATCAATTTTGGGGCCTAGGTCAAAACTTTTTTGAGGTGATAAAATAAAACGGCCTTGTTGGGCAAGTTCAATGCTTTGGATCTTTAAGACACCGCTCATTGCCTCTTAATCCATGCTGCAGTGAGTGAACTGTCCCATCTGCTACCAACAATCTGTGGATCTCCGTCAGGGACGCAGGAGGGTGATGGACAGACCTACATGCAGCCCTGCGAGGCCCCGGGCTCTGCCTCAGGCTCCCCGTGCCTGGGAAGGGGCTCCGCTGAGCTCCAGTCTCAAGGCGAGAGGCAAGTCCTCTCCTCCGTCCACTCCTCCATCCTCACCGCCTTGAGTGGCCAGTGAGCCTGGGCCTGGCTCAGCTGGGACACGCTCCCCTAAAGGGGAAGGTGAGGGCTGGCAGATGCTCGATCAGCCCTCTCTGGCCCCGCCTGGGGCAGAGCCCAAAGCTCCTGTGTCCGTGTGCAGTGCACTCTCTGCCGGGGCCCAGGACCCCAGAGCCCCAGCCTTCCTGGACCACCTGTGAGGAGGGGCTGGAGCCAGTCCCCACACTCCTGACTCCTCCACGGCCTCTCTGCTGGGCAGCAGATGGGAGAGAAACAGGAAGTGGGGGTCAGGGCGGCAGCAGCAGAAGCCTGGGCTACGTCCCTGTGCTGTTGAACCCTGCATATCTCTTCATCACAGCAGGAAGCCCCCTCGCACGCTTCAAAAGGCTGGTTATCACCATTGACTCTGTCCTGCACGCTCCTGGCACAGCCTCGCCGATGCCTTTGTAGCTATACTGCATGATGTAATCGCTGCTGCCTGACCGAACCCCCTTCCCCCCACAACCCACCCCCATGATCCCAGGGCTCCGGGCCTCCGGACTCCTTGGGCAGGTGGAGAGATAAGCAGAGGATCACCTGGGGGCCCCTCACAAGGCAGGCAGTTGCTCCGGGGCCTCACTGTCTCTTCCTTCTCCTAGCCGAGGCCTCTCGCGGGATACCCTGGGGATTCGCCACCTCCACTGGGCACAGCCTCCTTCCACTCCTGTCTCCAGATGCTTCATTTGGTTGCAAAAGCCCATCCCTGTGGAGGTCTATCTGTGACCCTGTGGTCCTCGACCAGCCTTCAGGAACCACCATGATCAGCCCGCAGGGTCTTCCTCCTCTCCAGGGGTGGTGGGTCCCTGAGGGGCCAGTGCGGAGAGGTGGCCACACAGGAAGGAACATGCTGGCCTTCTCACTGAGCAGTCAGACCCCACTCTGTGTCCCGGGGTGGTGTCACCTCTCCCTGGACCGGGCTCCATGGGGAGGGGGCTCTCCAGTCACTGACACTTGCAGGCTGAGAGCCACAGCTGCCCTCTGGGCTGCCCGACACCCCACTGTCCTGAAGGCCAGACTAGCCCGGCCCTGCGTCTGGGCCGGCCTGCCCGTGTTCCGAGCCCAGGTCACCAGCTTCTACTCCCACATAGGGATACGTACCTGCTGCCCCCTCACCTGGTAGGGAGACTTGTATCCTCAGCTCCAGGTTGGTCTCAGGACTTGCAGCTCCAGGGAGAACTGAGTGTGTGGGGTGTGCCACCCAGAGGCCCTTCACTCCGCTGTTCCCACTGGGAATCCATCCCGATCCCCAAGTACCCCAGAGCAGGAGTCCCTGCCCATCAGACTCCCAAGCCCTCCGCTCTGCCAAGGGGACAGTCCGTCACGACGTCCCTGCACCCCTGGTGGGAGCAGGCGGCCTCTAGCAGAGTGAGTCTCAGCGACGTGAGAGGGCACCTTCCAGGAGGAGACTCAGGCGCGGGCACAGAGAGACCCTCAGCTCCTGAGTCGTCTGGGCTTTTCCTGCTGGGGAGGGACCTGCAGGTATGAGCACAGCTTTGCCCTTTGTCCTGACCCGCTGACCTTCCCGCCATCCACCAGGCCCTGTGTTCACCCCATTTAGGGCTCTTCCCTTAACCAACAGAGCGTCATCTCATCAGGGCAGGTCATGTCCTGGGATCGGAGTGTGAAGTCCGAGGCAGGAGGGAAGGCTGCTCGGGGGACTTGGAAACCCAGCCTTTCTGAGGTCCAGGTGGGAGCCATGTGAGATTCCACCACCCCCCATCTGGAACGCAGGTTATTTCCATCCTATCTCTTCTCGTTAAACACAAAACACAACAAAAGGAGCAAGGGGCTAACCCGTGGGGGACGGTGCTGCGGCGCACGTGCTGGACGGGGTGATTCCCTGGAAAAGTGACATGCCCCCCAAGCTCCAGCCCTTCCCCTGTTACTGCAGAGGAGAAAGGTCAGTGGACCCTTGACAGTCGAGACAGGGGCTTGCAGCTAATCCGGGATTAAAGGACAGGGGCTCCGAAGACAGAAGGAGGAGTTCTTCCCCCTTCCTGGGTCACGTGCCCCGGAAAACAAGTGAGCAGTGGACAAGCAGGGCAGGGGCTCAGACGCTGCCCGCTGGGCACCTTAAAGGGCACCCGCCCTGGTCCACTGGCCCGCCCCCTCCCACAGTGCCCAGAAGGGGCGGGGGTCTGCCCTCCTGCCCCGCATTCCTCATCCCCAGCCAGTGCCAACCCACGTCTCCAGGTGAAAGGACTGCCCGGCTGGCTTGGCCCGCGTCCCTAGGGGAGGACAGCTGGGCCCCAGGAACCCATGCACCCCGCCCTCCAGGTACTGCAGGCACCCCAGGGACCCCAGGACACACCCCATATACCCACCCCCATATACCCCAGGACACACACACCCCATGGACCCTGGGACACACCCCATGCCCCCTACTCTGCACATGATCGGAGGGGCAGCGCCCACCACCTCACCCCAAACACGCTCCCAAGCACCTCAGTCTAAAAGTCACCCTTTCTCCACAGGGGAGGACAGCTGGCTGCTGAGAAACAAGCATCCAGGACCCCGTGTGAAGGGACAGGCTCCAGAGTGAGGGGCTGGGCGGGGGGAGGGGAGCAGAGGCCCCCAGGCTACGGGCCAGGTGCAGAGGCTGGCAGGGGGTCCACAGAGAGCGCACGGGGCATGCCAAGGGGGAAGGGGCCGACCTGCTGCGGAGCCTTGGGCTCCCACATGGTCAGCCTCCTGGGAAGCAGCAGGTGTTCACAGCCACCACTATGTCCGCTGAGTTCAACTGCCCAGAAGACAGCCAACTGCTTCTGTACAAAGGTTAATCTGAACTATCAAAACCAGCAATTCTGAAATTGTATTTCAACTGGTTGCTTAATCCAGGAGGGCCTGTTTCTTCCTTTTGTATAAGTGGGGAGGGGTAGTTGGATGGGTAGCATCCCTCCATCCTCAAAGACACACCATGAGTCGCTGACCCACTCCTCACTGAAGCATCACTCCATGGCAAGCCTTGCTTCATGCAGAGACATGGAGGCAAGCCCCCTCCAGACCATCTACTCATTCATCTGCACACTACTCACATATCCACACACCCACCCATCCACCATCCATCTACCAACCCACCCACCTACACACCTACCCATCTACCCACCTACCTATCCATCATTCACCTATACATCCACCATCTACTCATCCATCCATCTACCCAGCTACATACTCATCCACCAAAATACCCATCCATCCATCCATCTATCCATCCACCCATTCAACCATCCATCCATCCACCCATCCATTCATCCATCCATCCACCCACCCATTCATCCATCCAACCACCCATCCATCCACCCACCCACCCATCCATCCACCTATCCATTCACCCATCCATCCACCCATCCATTGATCCATCCATCCATCCATCCATCCACCCATTCACCCATCCATACACCCATCCTTTCATCCATCCACCCATCCGTCCATCTCTCTCTTCTCTCCTGTCCTTTCCACATGGTCAGCAGGATCCTCCCTCACTGTAACACACCCATCCACTCACCCAGAAAGAGGGCAGTTGTGTCACAGGTAGATCAACAACTCTTGATTTGATGGAAGTTCCATCCGCCAATCCATCCACCCACCCATCCACCCATCCATCCATCCATCCATTGATCCATCCATCCATCCACCCACCCACCCATCCACCCATCCATCCATCCATCCATTGATCCATCCATCCATCCACCCACCCACCCATCCACCCATCCACTCATCCATCCACCCATCCACCCATCCATTCATCCATACATCCATCCACCCATCCATCCATCCACCCATCCGTTCATCCATCCATTCATCCACCCATCCATCCATCCACCCATCCACCCACCTATCTACCCACCCATCCACCCACCTATCTACCCATCCACCCATCCATCCACTCATCCACCCATCCACCCATCCATTCATCCATCCATCCATCCACCCATCCATGTACCCATCCATCCATTCATCCATCCATCCATCCACCCATCCACCCACCTATCTACCCATCTACCCATCCATCCACTCATCCACCCATCCACCCATCCATCCATCCATCCATCCATACACCCATCCATCAATCCATCCACCCATCCATCCATCCATCCACCCACCCATCCATCCATTCATCCACTTACTCAGGAACTTCCATCAAATCAAGAGTTGTTGATCTACCTGTGACACAACTGCCCTCTTTCCAGGTGAGTGGATGGGTGTGTTACAGTGAGGGAGGATCCTGCCGACAATGTGGAAAGGACAGGAGAGAAGAGAGAGATGCCTCCCTCTCCATCCCTCAAGGGAAGCCCAGGACACACCCAATATACCCACCAGGAGTCTGTTCTTCCAGGAGCTGGAGGCTTCCATTCCTCTCGTGCAGAAGGAATCACCATCAGGATGGCTGTTACCATTTTATTACACAAAGAAGCTGCTGGAGGCACCACTGGCACAGTGCTTCACGAGGACCACCAGCGTCTGCCTGCTGACCCTCAGTGAACGCTCAAGTCCCCGGGTTCATAATGGACCTCATTGCCTTTGTGTCTAATTAGATTCATACGAGAATAAACATAACCTTTGACCTCTGAATGATGAATTCAGTGCTGCTCCCTGTTATGTGGACTTGTGAGGCTCAGCACAGCTTCCGAATGAATAAATGAGTCACCCACAGTTCAGGTCTCTGATCTTTGTGGATGGATCTGCGGAGCCATGGGGGAAGTTCCGGCTCCTGACATGAGCCCAGGATTCTCCGAGCTGGTGACTAAATGCCAAGCTGGGGTCTTCTGAGGCCCCTGCACTGAACGGCAAGCCCCCAAGGCCCCCTCACCCCCATGGCATCACAGCTCCACCCTGAGCGGGTCTGCAGTGAACGACAGCGTCTGGTCACTTCTGAAGATGTCCACGGGAGGAGGGGCCAGGCATGATTTAATTGCTTTTCCTTCCTCCCTCGGGTCTGCATATTATATTATATTGAAAAGTAATTATGCAGCCAAAGTAAAATGTCACCGGCACTGTCTGGGAGCTGGCCGCCCAGATTGTGAGTGACTCTACTCCGTGCCTCTCACGACGTCCCTGGACCGAGGCACGGTCACACGCTGCAGGGCGCGCTCCTGTGCTGGGTGCTCCTGCACACGAGACGAGGTGCTGGGTTTTGTTCTTCCCTTCTCCCTTCCCGCATCTAGATCCCAGGCTGGTTGCCTCGTTGGCAATGATTGATTACCCAATACCTAATTAAACCTGATCCGATCACTTATTATGCAGAGTGGGACAAACAAACTGAAGGCGACTGTCAGCGGTGATTGATGGTGTGGCCGGCCCGGCTTTTGTGGCTCCTGGTGTCCCGACGCTTGTTACAACCAGGCAGAGCCCCTGCGGACCCCCCCTGTCACTCCCGCCTCCGCCCCGCCCCCCCCCGCCCCCCCCCCGCCCGCCGGGGAAGTGCGAGGTGGAGGGAACTGAGCCTCAGGGTGGGCGGGGCTCAGGGTGCCTCCTTCCAGGGTGAGATCAAAGCCCCCAGAGCCCCAGAGCCAGGACAGGAGAGGTTGGGAAGAGCCTGTGTGTGTGTGTGCGTGCGTGTGCGTGTGCGTCTGTGTGTGTCTGTATGCATGGTGTGTTGTGTGTGCATGTCTGTGTGTGTGCTGTTGTGTGGTCTGTGCGTCTGTGTGTTGTCTGTGTCTGTGTGTTGTTTCCTGTGTGTTGTGTGTGTCTGTGTGTCATGTGTGCTGTTGTGTTGTGTGTGTGTTGTCTGTATGTTGTGTGTGTGCTGTTGTGTGATCTGTGTGCTGCTGTGTTGTGTGTCTGTGTGTTGTGTGTGTCTGTGTGTTGTGTTTCCCGTGTGTTGTGTGTGTCTCTGCGTGTCGTGTTGTCTATGTCCTTGTGTGACTGTGTGTGTCTGTGTGTCGTGTGTGCTGTTGTGTTGTTTGTGTGTCTGTGTGTTGTTTTGTGTTGTGTGTGTCTGTGAGCTGTGTATGTCTGTGTGTTGTGTAGTCTGTGTGTTGTGTGTGTCTCTGCGTGTCGTGTTGTCTGTGTCCTGTGTGTGACTGTGTGTGTCTGTGTGCTGTGTGTCTGTGTGTTGTGTGTGTCTGTGTGTTGTGTTGTCTATGTCCTGTGTGTGACTGTGTGTGTCTGTGCGTCGTGCGTGCTGTTGTGTTGTGTGTGTGTCTGTGTGTTGTGTTGTGTGTGTGTTGTGTGTGTCTGTGTGTGTCATGTTGTCTATGTCCTGTGTGTGACTGTGTGTGTCTGTGTGTCGTGCATGCTGTTGTGTTGTGTGTGTGTCTGTGTGTTGTGTTGTGTGTGTGTTGTGTGTGTCTGTGTGTGTCGTGTTGTCTATGTCCTGTGTGTGACTGTGTGTGTCTGTGTGTCGTGCGTGCTGTTGTGTTGTGTGTGTGTCTGTGTGTTGTGTTGTGTGTGTGTTGTGTGTGTCTGTGTGTGTCATGTTGTCTATGTCCTGTGTGTGACTGTGTGTGTCTGTGTGTGTCTGTGAGTTTGTGTGTCTGTGTGCTGTGTGTGTGTCTGTGTGTCTGTGTGTGTCTGTGTGTTGTGTGTGTGAGTTGTGTGTGTCTGTGTGTTGTGTTACCCGTGTGTTGTGCGTGTCCCTGTGCGCCGTGCATGCTGTTGTGCTGCGCTGTGTGTGTGCCCTGAGGGCTGCAAGGGTCCGGCCCTGGCAGTGACACACCTCAGGGAGATGACAGGTTGGACGTTAGAGCAAAGCGAGCAGGGCGACCATCTCTTCTATTGTCTGCCAAGCCGGCTCCTCTTAGCTGCTCTCATTTATAAATTTTTCAGATTTAATGTTTTAATTATTTAAAATGCAAATAGGTTCAAGAAGAAAGCAGCAGAAAATACAGATTCCCTAAACGAGCCTCCCCCAGAGGGGCTTCGGGGGCCTGGGGCTGTCCCCACTTCGGGTCTAGTCCCAGCCGGGTGCCCAGGTGGCCCTCAGCCCTCGGGGTGCAGCCTTGTGACCCCAGATCCGGCTGAGTCTGAAGTGTGGGACACCCAGCGGCAGCGGCGGGGGCCCCCCACCATCTGTGTTTAGGGGTCTCTGACCCTTCACCCCACCCTACACGGATGGGAGCACGTTCGTCCATCTCAGGAAGCCTGGCCACGGGCCTGTGTGGCCTCAGGACACACCAGGAAGGCCAGCCCCCGTCCCCCGATACCCGGCCGCACAGGGGCATCCACGCCGGGGGGACCAGGCAACCTCCCAGAGGTGGAGGGAAGGGCGATGTGTCCTCCCCGTGGGTTACACTCTCCTCACCCTGACGACACCCCTGGAGGGCAAAGCAACAGGCCAGCCGGCATCTGGGTGGCGGGTGCCCCGGGTCTTCCTCCAGCCTGTGTCTGGGACCAGGGAGCCTGGAGGACGAGACGGTGGAAGGATGGGGCTGGGTGCACGTGCCTCCTGTCTGCTAGAGGTGGGCTGCACACACTCGGGAAGTCACGTCCTCCCCGCGCGGCCAAAGCACCAAGCATGGTCACGAGTCGAGGTGCAGGTGGAGAGGGGCCTGCGTTCGCCCCGAGTCCAAGTGCTCGTGACGTTACAGCAGATCTCCGTGTCCAGCTCTTGGTGTCTGAGGTCTATTCCCACAGGACCGCCTCGTCCCTCTCCTCCAGGGAATGAAAAGAGCTGGCGTTTGGACCGCAGGCCTGGGGTGAACCTGGGCCTGACCTCCCGCGGTCTGAGTTCTTCGTCTGCCGCTTGGGTAGGTTTTCCGCAGCACAGAGCAAGGCGAGGACTCCGGGAGCAGAGCCGCGTGTGAACTGGGGGCTGTGGGGAGAGCTAGAGCCAAAGGGAAATGCAGGCTCCCCCTCAGCCCTGGGGACACAGGACCACGACCAGGGGATGTTAGGAGCTGCTTGCCCAAGACCCGGCCGCCCCAGAGGGGAGGGTGCAGAGGTGCTCCAGGATGTTCCCGCCCTCAGGCCTCGGAGGGAGGAGCCCTAAGAAGGGTGGCCGTGACTTCAGGAGCGGGGACGCGTGCTCCTGGGACCCAACCCAGGCCGGTGTGCGGGCTCCAGGCTGCCAGATCACAGAGGATCCTTGTCACAACCCGTGGACGCTTGTCCTTAAACCCCTCTGAGCGTCCCTCCTCTGACTGAGCAAGTGTCATCGTGGTCCGTCCTCCTAAATGAAGACAAGAAACCCACGTGAGAGATGATCTCAGACCAGGTGGAAACGGGTGTGGGATCCTCGGGGTACTTTGACGTGAGGTTAACTATATCACCTCGCCTTTAATTCAGCATTCTGGGAATGTGAATTGGTGGAGTAGATGAAAAGATCAGGACTCTAGGGGCTATGAAAAATGGAAATCAAGAGCCTTATGCTGTGGAATGGATTTGAACCGTCTACAGAATGGGTTTTGAGCTCAAAAACCACTGAAAACATCGGCCTCCGGGTCATAAAGAAACACTGACCTTGGCCATTACCCGTCCGTATTTCACCAGACACAGCATCACGGATGAGCTGCCTGCCAACCTAGCGTCTTAATCCTGCCAACCTGGGAGGGAGCTTTGGAAAATGCCGGAAACCAAATGCAGTTTCTCGGAGTCTTGAAAAATCAGCGTTTTACGTAAGGACATGGCGAGACGGACACCTGGGTGGAGTTAAACTTAGCCTGAGAAAGGGCGTCTCGGGCGGGCACTTAGGGTGCTTTTGTCTAGATTCTCACTTCAATTAATCTCTAGAAACTCAGTGTCTGATCCCCGTGACAATAGCCTCTGGCTTCTTCAGAGTTGACTGCCGAGGAAAAATTATCTGACACATATCAAACAAGCAGGGAACGACGCTGGACAGCATTAATCAAAACTTTCTCATTTCCCAAAGAATTAAGCATTAAATAATTAATCCCAGCTCGACAGGCAGCTGTAAAAGAGGCCTCATGCCTCCCTGCTGGTAAGAATTTGTCCTTGTCTAAAAGACTAGATTGATATATTTATTATTTATCAGATTAATCATGGCCGGGAACATTAGGGATTGGCAGCTGGGCCGGCCGGTCAACAATGCTGCCGGGCCCTGATCCGAGCGGCAGAGGCTCCCCCGGAAGCAGGATGGACGGGTTGGCCAGAAGCGGCCACCCGCAGGTGCCCCTGGTTAAAGGAAAAGGTGTTCAGAACACTATCTTAAAAAGAGAGAGAAGAGAAAGCAGGGTCTGGCTTCTGAAGACCCCGGGCTGGGGCGGGAGTACTCCGTGAATCAGACGTCCTAACCCCAGCCCTGCCTGACCCTCGGACGGCTCCGAGCCCCAGGTTCAGCTCGTGAGCTCCGTTCTGGCCAGCAGCTGCTCCCAAGGCTGCATTGCAAGGCCGGCATCCAGTCCTGGGGGTGGGTGCGTCCAGCCGGTTGGAGACGACATGGGAAGCAGATGTCTCGAAAAGCATGCATTAGACTCTGGAGCCCAGGAACTGCCAGTGCTTCTGATCCCATCGCGATGACCTCACTTCACAGAACCAGGGCTTCCTGATGGAGCAAGCCACACGCAAGGCCATGCCCTCCTGGATGGGAGGGGGAGGAGGGGGCAGGCAGTGAGCCCACCTGTCCTCATACAAGTGAGCAGAGAGCACCAACCTTTGAGTCTCAAGGTTTTTCACACGCATTTTAAGAAAGAAAGCGGTGGCTTGATTCAACAAGTTTGGAGACTCTGGGCAAATCCACGTAAGCAAGATGCCTTTCTCCAGCTGCTAGGAGTCCTGCAGGAGAAGACGCTGCAGAAGAGGTCTCTTCTGCCCTCTGCAGCTGGGCGCCCACGGCCGTCAGACCTGCAGAGGGCCGCCCTGCCCAGGCCCAGCTCTCGGCTTTGTCTCTGGGTCCCAGCCCACCTCCCGGCCCTGGGAAGAAGCGGGCTCCCTCTGCTTCAGGACCCGGTGGATAACACACCTGTTGACTGATGGGGGTGGTTCTCCCCAGTCCTGCACCCCACCTCAGCCTCTTGGGACCCTCCATTTCACCCCAGGCCCCACACACAGAGCTGGAAGCTACCATACCGTAACCTCCACGCAAGAGCTTTACCTTCCAAATAAAACTTGTGAATCAAATTCATGTGATAAACCACTATAAATGGTTATTAAAATAGCCGTGCAAACAATTCATGCAGAATGAACTTTATTCTCTAAACTCAGCAATGGCACTCCCCTTTGCCCTGGGAATGTGGGTCTCGTCTCCAGCTTCTGGGAATTCCTGGACACTGAACACACCCCTGTGGACCCAGGGCTGTCCGCCGAGGTCAGGGACAACAAGCCAGTTATACCACCAGCCCCGCCCCACTTCCTACTAACGGTCAACACTGGGCCACCCGCGGACCACCCCAGCCCCCGCCTCTGCTGGAGTCAGCCGTACCCTGGTCTCCCTTTTGGAGACGCACGGGCTGAAATTTTCAGAGAGGCCTTCTCCAGGGTGAATTCATGCATTTGAGGTGGAACCTCAGTCTGTTCTCTGAAGTCTACCTCCTGCAAGTCTTAAGCATTAGGGTTTTCTCTGAGTTACCATAAACTGCACCTTGGGTTTGCTTGGTTCACCAAATTAAGATAAAATATTCTGCTTTACAAACAGGAAAACTAGGATACTCACGGCTTAGTGTGACTTTTTCACTGCCACAAACTCTCCATACAGAATTTAACTGAAGTTCTCTCCCCTTCTCTCAGTAATAAGTAACAGGTACAGTGTAAACGACCCCAAATACGTATGCTGAGCTCACTGTGCCCCTCAGGGATGCAGCAGGGCTTTCGTCAACGGACTTGGAACTAAGTTTGATGAATAATGTGAGTAAGTTAATTTCCATTGCCCAGCTGTGCCACCCACAGCCCCAGTCCCCAGGGACACCTGGCATGTATAAAACAAAAATAGGCGACTTTAAAGAAAGCAAACTGCAAGCGTTTCCAAGTCATATAAGTTTCTCCCTCGGAGTCTGATAAACTCAGCATTGCTTTCCGCATTCCCAGCGTCCCGGCTTCTTCAAGATCAGGGCTGCGTCCGAAGCACCGCTGGTAGACACGTGCCGGCGTCTCTGGGGGCCTCTGGGTGGCACAGGCCCTGAGCCCTGGGATGAAGGTGGACACAGCCTGCAAAGGGAAGGCCCACCAGGTGAGAACCCAATGCCCTCAGCTGCTGGGAGGAGGCGTCGGGAGGAGCAGGTATTTGGAAGAAAATGAGGCTGGGATGAGAGGCACGTGGTAACTTACGGAGGCGGGGCCCAGCATGGGCTGTGGCCACCGGCCAGGAGCTGAAGTGGGTGACCACAGCTGCACGCAGCCCCCTGCAGCCCGCAGCTTCCCGCAGGGAGGCTGTTCAAGCAGGAGTCAGCGTGACCGGTCTGCAAGGACCGACAGCATCCACTCAGACAGACCAGCGAGTCTGTAGAAGACTTAAACGGATTCAAATGCTTCCATGCAGAGTCTGGTTTTGAGTGCACCCTTGAAGACCCCAAGTGAGTGTGCGGTTAGCTGATGCAAACTGCTATGCCTGGAATGGATAAGGAGCAAGGTCCTACTCTGTAGAGCGAGGAACTATTGTTGTTTAGCAGCGAAGTCGTGTCCGACTCTTTGCGACCCCATGGACTGTACCCTGCTGGGCTCCTCTGTCCATGGAATTTCCCAGGCAAGCGTACTGGAGTGGGGTGCCACTTTCTTCTCCAACAGGAAACTATATCCCCGGATAAATCACAGTGGAAAAGAACATGAAAGTGGATATACGTGTGTGTATAGCTGAGTCACTTTGCTGAGATTAGCACAACATTATAAATCAATTATGCTTCAATTAAAAATAAATCACAAATAAATAAAGTTGAGTCAGGTCCAGCCTCTGAGAAGGGCTTCCTCCATGCGCCCCCAGTGAGGCCTGGGGGGCTCTGTCCCCGAAGACCCCTCCCCACCCGCCCACTCTCCAGGCCTCGGCCTGGCCCCGGGGAGAGGTCTGCCCTCACCAACTCCCTCCTTCTGAGGACTGTCTTGTGGGTCCAGCTCCGTCCCTTCTTCAGGAATCCCTTCCACGGTCCCGGCTGTGGATGGCAGCCCCTCCTTGAGGCCCCACACCTGCTCATCCACATCCCCTGTGCGTCCTCAGGCAGTCCCCGTGGTCTGCAGCCATCTCTCGAGCCACGTGTGTACAGCCCACCCCATCGTCCCCGTCCTCAGCTGGGGGCCCCGCAGGAAGATCTGGCCCACTAGGCTGGGCACACAGTTGGACATCAGTAGACTGTGGATTTGCGCCTATTGTCCGAAGGCTGACCTGATGTGGGTCCTGAGATCTGAGCTTGTGTGGACTCCTCTCCACTAAAGAACCTGGGCAGAGCACTGGCTGAACTCCAGGGGGACGTCTTTCTGAAGGACTCAAAGTTTATGAGCTTAAACAAAACCAAGCTCCAGGCCCTCGCGAGCTGTGTCAGCCAGGGGGCTGGTAAGAAGTCTTCTCCTGGGGGCCAGGGGGGTGGGCGTGGAGGGGAGAAACATCCCTGCTTCGAGGGACCAGGCAGCAGACGGCCAGAACCGCAGTCAAGGTGGGGTGGGGGTAGTCAGAGAGCGTGCAGGATGCTCTGAAAGGGTTATAAGGGAGGCTTTTAAAGATAATAATTTGGAAACACCAGTACAATTTATAATTCTCTGGGAAGTAAAAACGACTGAAATTAATTCAAGGTGAAGGAACTTTGAGGGGACTAGTACTGATGAATGGAATTTAAAAAATCAAAGGGTCATTTCTATAGCAGTTTCTAGGGCAAAGTGAATTTATTGGCTAACCTTGTCAAAATTTCGAGAAGCAGTTTCTTTCAATACCTTATAAATCACAAGAGAGCTAAAACAAACAAAAATCAGACAAGCTACTCAATTCAACTCACAATAACACAAATCTGGGTGTGGAAACGTGACAAGGGAGGCCTGACTCTGCCTCAAGCGTGAATTCACTGCCGTTTATGTGGACGGCACGGCGACCCACCCCAGCGTTCTTGCCTGGAGAATCCCATGCACAGGGAAGCCTAGAGGGTTACAGTCCGCGGGGTCGCGCGGAGTCGGACACGACGGAAGCAGCTTAGGAAGCACGTGAGAGCCAGCAGCTAAACTGTGGGGAGTTTTGCAAGCCAGTTGGGGAAAACTGACCATTATTAAAACTGACCATTATTAAAAATCAAATTATGTAAACTTGAAGTAAATTATATTTAAGAGGAAATCCTGAAAACCTCTCACTTCTTAATTACTTTGCCATCATGTACGCTCTTGTGTAGTGGACACTCTGCCTGGGGTGACCACTGTGACCCCCCGAACTCTGTATTCTGTGTCCCTGCTGACAGCGTGAGGTCAGCCTCCATCCCAGGGACGTTCATACCACAGTCCCTGGCTAAGCTGCAAATAGGGCTCTGGTTTATCATTTTGTGTGACTGACCATCTAGGCTGGTAAGTGATGGAGAAAAAGTTAAAAATGCGTATAAACTTACAAGCGTGTCAAGTCTTTAGCCATTTCACTGTGAGCCCAGAAAGGGGAGGCGAGATCCTTCCGGTCTGTGAGATCTCTCACCAGCGAAGGTCTGCTCGCACAGCTGGCAGGAGAGTGAGGTTCGGACAGATCAGCGCTGAAGCCCACGGCCCGTTGCAACCAAAGGCTGGCTGCAGAGTCAAGGGTTTAGCAAACCCAATAAAGCAACCCGAGGGTTGATTGTTCATATGGCACTTACAGCAAAGAGTATTGCATATTTTATTATTTATCCTAAAGCTGTTGTTCAGTCACCAAGCTGTGCCCTCACGGACTGCAGCACGCCAGGCTTCCATGTTCCCCGCCGCCTCCAGGAGTTTCTCCAAGTTCATGCCCATCGGTATGTACACATGTGCTCGCGTACACTTTTTCAGAGAGCTAGGTGTTTGGCAGCACATAACTGCATGCAGTACTACAAGTAGATCAAATTCCACCCAGATCAAAATTGATTTATCAAAGAAGAGTAAGGCGGCTTGTTTAAGGGTGTGTGTAAGTCAGATCACTGTGTTGTATATAAAGTTAGGCAGTGCTGTGTGTCAATTATGTCTCAATAAAACGAAGAAAAAACTAAAAAGAATTGAAATTAATTCTTAAAAAGGAAAAGTGAGAAGTTTAATTGAGTAATATATCTGTTAATATGCAATGTCACATTAATAGGCTAAGGACGGCCTATCATCACACAAGCAGATGTCGAGGTGTTGCCACTCGTTGACATTGTTACATATTAATTACGTATAATAATATGTTAATATTAGTAATTGGCAATATTCAATTAGCATACATAACTAATTCTAAAACACCACAGAAGAGCGTGTGTTTAACCTGGTAAGGAGTATGTCCCTCAACCAGGCCATCGGAGTCACCAGCCGTTCGTCCTCCGGCCGCGTCCCCCGAAGGCCGAGGACGGGCAGGCCCAGTGCTTCCTCCTTTGCAGCAGCCGGTCCTGCCGTTGGGGTCAGCTGGTGTTTCTTTCGGGAGGTCAGATGATGAACGTGAAGTATACGGGACCGTGCTCTCATCAACTTCAGGAGCTAAATACCCTGTGGTCAACACACCGCCATGAATCAGAAATGAGGCAACACAGGAAGTGAAGCAGTTTCTGGTCAATTGTTTGACAAAGAATCAAATGGAGGAAACATCATCGCAGGAGGCTGAGAGGAGACGTCCGTGTGTGGTGTCAGCAGATCACTGGGTTTTATGTTGAATGGAAATGATCATTTGGAGGATGAGACGGGGAGAAGGTAATTCAGTTTATCAAACAGAAAAAAAAATCAAAAACTATGAGTAGGCCTGTGAGGAAAGGCATTTTTATTGATGTAAATGGAAAGACATAGAATAGAATTTGAGTCAAAAGAGACTCTGAAAGTTCACAGAGACTCTGAAAGTCCGCAGGTTGCATGAATTTAAGGAAGCACCTTGGGGACAATTTTCAGGGTAAATGTGACACAATGTTTCCAAATGATCTAAAATAAAATAACAGCAAATAGCTTTTCTCTCCCTCCTTTCCCCTCCCCTACCCTTTTTTTGGTAAGGAAAGATTATTTAATATGGAATACTGTTAAATATATTTTAATTATTGAAGTTTAGTTTTTATGCCAAAATATACAAGTGAAGAAAATAGTTACATCCGCTGCTGCTGCTGCTGCTGCCAAGTTGCTTCAGTCGTGTCTGACTCTGTGCGACCCCAGAGACGGCAGCCCGCCAGGCTCCCCCGTCCCAGGGATTCTCCAGGCAAGAACACTGGAGTGGGGTGCCATTTCCTTCTCCAAAGCATGAAAGTGAAAAGTGAAACTGAAGTCACTCAGTCGTGTCCGACTCTTCGCGACCCCATGGACTGTAGCCCACCAGGCTCCTCCGTCCATGAGATTTTCCAGGCAAGAACACTGGAGTGGGGTGCCATCGCCTTCTCTGTACATCCACTAGGATATGAATATTAACATTTAATATATAATTTACTGGGGCTTCTCAGGCTTCCCTGGTGGCTCAGCTGGTAAAGAATCTGCCTGCAATGTAGGAGACCCCAGTTCCATTCCTGGGTCAGGAAGATCCGCTGGAGAAGGGATAGGCTACTCGCTCTAGTATTCTTGGGCTTCCCTGGTGCTCAGCTGGTAAAGAATCTGCCTGCAATGTGGGAGACCTGGGTTTGATTCCTGGGTTGGGAAGATCCCCTGGAGAAGGGAATACCCACTCCAGTATTCTGACCTGGAGAATTCCATGGATTGTATAATCCATGGGATTGCAAAGCAGACACGACTGAGTGACTTTCACTTTACTGGGACTTCTCAGGTGGCGTTAGTGGTAAAGAACCCACCTACCAATGCAGGAAACATAAGAGATGCAAGCTTGACCCCTGGGCCAGGAAGATCCCCCTGGAGGAGAGAATGGCAACCCACTCCAGTATTCTTGTCTGGGGAACCCCATGGACAGAAGAGCCTGGTGGGCTACAGTCCATGGAGTTGCACAGTCAGACAAGACTGAGTGACTTAGCACTCATGCACCCATATGATGATTAGATATTACAAGTAAGTGATCATTAGTAATGATTATAAGAAAGCTTAAAAAGCTAAACATAAAAAATGCAACCACATGAATACTATTTTTTAAGAAAATCTCTAGTCACTAAATCTTTGGATGCAAAAAGACTTCCCAATACACAAGGTTTTGAAGAAATGAACACATGCTCATTGATACTTCCCATGGTTTAAGCAAACACATTTGTACATTTAAATATGAAAGTAAGTGACAGACAAACCAAGAAAATATTGCAACAGACGTGAGTTTTAAAATCTCGTATGAATCAGTAAGAAAAAACACTCAGACCTCAACTGGCATGTGAAATCTCAGACAGATGGCTCAGAGAAAGACTCGCTCATGAGAATAGCAGCCACGGGTCTGTAGGTGACTATGTTAATAAAAAATAATAGGGAAACACCATTTCTTATCTACCGAACCTGTGAATTTTTTAAAACATTAAAATACCAGTGAGGCCAGAGAGTGCTAATATGCTTCTTCATGCTGCTTCCATAATTCTTTTAACATTTTCATAATATCTATTAAGATGATTTTTCAAGTTATGGAATGGATCTACGGTCACTGTAGAATTTTTTTGCTGGAAAAATGATTAAGAAGAGAAACAAAAATATGCCACAGGTGGACCGTTTATATTGACTTTTCCCACCAGACAATTTGGCGTGAGTGTGAGTATGTTTTCATGTCTATGTTCAAGCACATATAAAATGTATATGAGCACTTCCCTGGTCCCGTGTTTAAACGTCCGCACTCCTCATGCAGGGGACCTGGGTTCAAATCCTGGTCCGGGAACTAGGTCCCCAATGCCGCGACTAAGAGGCTGCCTGCCACAGCTAAGACCCAGCACAGGCAGAAGGAAAGAAAAGCCAGTGTGTACCTTGTACGTTCATACATATTCTGTGCACATATGGAAATATATCCCACAGGAAGCAGAGACATGCTGTTTTATTCCGCCCTCTCTACTTAGCACGCAATCACTGCTTTGCCATTTACTGAATATCCTCAAACATCTGCCTTGATTGGCTTCATATTATCCCATTTCGTGAGTGCATTTTAATTACCCTCCCTGTTGCCTGTTCGAGCTCTTTCAGACCTTTCACCATGGCAGACGGCTCTGCAGGACATGACTTTAAGCCCACCCGCTTGGCACGTCTCTGACCACTGCCTGCTGTCCCCTCTGCCCGACTCTAATGGCTCATCCCCACCATGGGGTCACAGTTCCTGGAGAGTTTCTTGGGGGACCAGGAGTCTCTGGTCTGAGCCGGCCCATTTCCAATGCCCGGGACGAGAGAATGAGCTGCCAAGGGTCCCTGCAGAGCCACATGTGACAAGGACCTGCAGTTAACCTCTGTGACGCCCCCTGCCTGGGCTGCCCACCAGGCTGTCCGCTTGCCCACCATGTGCCAAGGCCACACCCAGGACAGAACTTCACAAACGTGACACCGGTTTTCCTTCCCTCTTAGCCGACCCCTCTCCAGGGTGATGCCGTGGTCAGCTTCACTTTCCTGGAGTGGGTCACCTTCACGTGGCCGAGGACTCCTGCCTTTCACACCGTGAAAGGTGTCCCCCACATCTATACCTCCTAAGCCTCCTTCGATCTCAGCAGGTCCTTTCAAGAGTCTTGTGCCATAGGAAATGTTTCTGGTCCCATTATTACTGGGTCTGTCAAATATTTGATAGCTAGCTACCTAGCAAGCTGAGTATTTGGTAGCATACATTTCAGTTCATACAGATGAAACCCCAAAGCTTTCTTATTGCTACTTATTTAACTTTAAAAAGAACAAAATAGACAAGAGACAGAAGAGCACAAATTAAGATAATAAAATTAGCATTTCCAGCCACGCAGAGAGGCAGCGTTTGCCATCATTGCTTGGCTTTGATAATAACCTAAGAGTCTAATTTTATTTTAGTTTTAAGAAATAGGACATTCATCTTATTAAAAATAAATATTTTATACATGTTTCCATAATTACGTTTCCATAATTCCCTGGTAACAGATTGCTGTTGGAACTGTTCGCACCCATCTGTCTTGCTCCGTTCGGGTCTGGTCACAGAGCTTGATTATTTCTTCATTGAAGTTGTTTCATCCCACCGAGCATTACGACTTTGAATTTGTGTCATTAATTTCATACCTGACCCTGAGCTATATTTTTATTACATTAAAGAGTTCTGGAGGAGATGGTGTTCATTTAGAAATAAGCATCAGACAAAAAAAATCCAGCTGAGGACACAGTGAAGCCTTTTCTGTTTCATCTGCGCCTCTGTTCCTCTTGTGAATGCGGTCGTCGGGGTCTGAACCAAACGCGTCCTCGGAGGAAGTGGGAAGGTCCCCTGGGTCCTAAGGAGCGAGGTGGCCCCAGAGACCCACCTGCCACTCCTGCCTGCACCCCGAGGCCGGACTCTGCTGCCCCTCTGACCTGGGGAGGGGGCCTTCTCAGCCTCCTGGCAGCCCGCTGGTCCTTGTAAGGGCACTGCCCCTGGATCACCCCCTGCTTTCCAGGCCCCGAGGTTCCCCTTCGGCCCCGGAGCTACGCCCAGCCCAGCGTGGAGGCGGACGGAGGTCCAGCCCCAGGAGGAGGCGGATGGCTCTCTCCCAGCACCTGCTGTGCGCGAGGCGGGGCCTGAGATGAACTTTTCCTTTTGGCTTTGGGTGTTTCGCTTTTTTAAAAAATTTTCTCTTACACAGGACATTCCTTACTGAGGGTGACGTGTGAGGCCCTGCTCAGCCAAGGCCCCGCCTCAAATGTCCTTTCAGCTAAAGAAAAGCTGCCAGGATCTGGCTCAGTGGTTAAGAACCCACCTGCCAATGCAGGAGACCCGGGTTCGATCCCTGAGTCAGGAAGATCCCCTGGAAGAGGGAACGGCAACCCACTCCAGTGTTCTTGCCTGGGAAATCCCATGGACAGAGAAGCCTGGTGGGTTACAGTCCGTGGGGTCACACAGAGTTGGGTACAACTGAGTAGACACGCACATACACACACACACACACACACACACACACACAGACTGCATGGTGCTCGTAAACCATGTCTGGCTGATGCAGCCCTACACACACACTCATGAGTGCACACACTCACCTGCTTACACACTCACACACATGCACACACCTTCCCCACTTGCTCTCCACGGACCTCTCCTGCTCGTTGTGCTTGAGGAACCAACACATGGCCCTTGCTCGTGTGGCCGTGAACCTGTGACAGCCTCTGCGGAAGGCTGAGCTCAAGGTGGCCACTGGCGGCCCCAGGCTCCTCCCTAGGCATCTGGCCAGAGATGACCCAGCAGACAGAGTTCGCCAGACCTGAGGTTCAGCGCCCATGTAGCCTGGGGGGGGTGGGTCCTCAACACTTGAGCTCCTGACCACCAGAACCTTAACCTCTCCTGTCTCTGATGTCAGTGATTCACTGAAAACCCCACAACTACCACCCGTGGGGGGCCCCTGTCCCTAAAACCCCCTGAGGACATGGCTCCGGGGGTGTGCCCTTGCTGGCGGTGGAGGCAGGTCTGAGGCCAGGATGGCTGACATCGCGCAGGGCCCGCTGTGCCAGGAGACCCTGGCTTAGTCTCTAAATGATCAAGATGAAGACCTGGGCACAGGGTCCCGCTCAGGGAGGTCCATGATTGACAGCTTCACAGGCTGCCAAGCCGCGAACACGCAGGAGTTGAGATGTGTTACCTACAGAAATAGCTCCTTGCTAATTCGTTAAGCAAATATCAAAGATACGCATGCAGGCACCAGAGGGAGTGCTTTCGGGGTTCTATTTACAAATTTCTAATCACATTTTCTGTTTGAATTGGTTCTCCCAAGAATTAAAGGCCGCGGCGTTGCCTGGCGCTGCTCTTGTGAGTTTCCCCCGTGGCTTCACTCCGGGCGGGCCTGGCCGTCGCGCGTGCGGGGCTGTGCCCGTTAACTGGGCTGCACGTGACGCAGGAGAACCAGGCCTGGTGTCCGCAAGGGTGTTCGCCCCCAGCCCCCTGGCCCACCTGTGCCGCTCACGTACGGTTCCCCACGGGTTCCCGACGGGCCAGCTCGGGGAAGCCGGCGTCCACACTTGGGGTTTTCAAACGTGGCAGGACCTCTTGCTAATTATGTTTCCCTCAGACGTGCCTCTTCAACGTTATATGTTTAGAAGCCTTCAGCAGCAAAACCGACTTCCGAAGTCCCCCAGTGACTCTAAGGCTCCTGCTTCTCCACGCGATTCCCTGGCTAAGACTTCCGCAGGGCGGCTGCGCGGTGTCCGCCCGGTTGATGGGCCGTTTTCTGCAGAGCCTTCCGCAGGGCGGCTGCGCGGTGTCCGCCCGGTTGATGGGCCGTTTTCTGCAGAGCCTTCCGCAGGGCGGCTGCGCGGTGTCCGCCCGGTTGATGGGCCGTTTTCTGCAGAGCCTTCCGCAGGGCGGCCGCGCGGTGTCCGCCGGGTTGATGGGCCGTTTTCTGCAGAGCCTTCCGCAGGGCGGCCGCGCGGTGTCCGCCCGGTTGATGGGCCGTTTTCTGCAGAGCCTTCCGCAGGGCGGCCGCGCGGTGTCCGCCCGGTTGATGGGCCGTTTTATGCAGAGCCCGGCATGACCTCCATACCCGGAGGCACCCACTCCTTGTTTCGGAAGCGATGGGGCAGCTCAGCCCGGCTATGGTTTCCCGGCCTTTGCTCTGAGCAGAGACATCGGATGCCCTGGAGTTTCACCCCAAAGGGCCCACAGCCCAGGAAGGCCTGCCCTCTAGACCGCCCTCTGCGAGACAGGGCTGTACCCACAGGCATGTGACTGTCGGCTCTTCGTGTTTGAGGAGCTGAGGGTCAGAGCCACATCTCGGGCGTGCCAAGACCTCGGGGTGTGCACCTGAGTTCCTCTGGGGCGTGCCGGGGTGGGATTGCCTGACCCTAACGACCAGGCTGTGTCCCACCCGAGCCCCGAGCTGTCAGACCATCTCTGGCTTCTCACAGGGTGGCCCAGAGGTCACTGCAGACCCCTGATTCTGGATGTAGCCCCCAGATGGCACCAAGCAGTTCCTTAGGGCGTCCCTGCCCCCTGCCCGGCTCCACCTTCTTGGAGGGGCAGTTGGAGGTGGACGGTGACCCTGTCCTGCGTCCTTGGGCTGCGTGCTGTGCTCTGTGAACACGGGCGGGTAGGGGTCTCGCTCCCAGGGCGTTTCCATGCCGGGTGAAGTCAGGAAGCTGGCAGAGGGGGTCCCAGCCCCACAGCCCAGCAGACTGGGCTCCCTCCCCGCTCCTGCCGCAGGCTCCTGCCCACCTGTGCAGGCAGGAGCCCTGCCTTGCTGACAAGCAGGCTGCCACACGTCCACCCACCCTAGGCAAGTTCCGGGGACACTTGCATTTTAGCGGCCTCCAGAGTCTTAGCCGGAAAAGCCATGGGATGTCGGGTCAGAGAGCAGTAAGGCTGGGGCATTCCCGCGCAGACACGTGGACACTCAGAGTCCACCATGCACACACCACCCCCACAGACCAGACCTGACAGGCTCAGCTGACAGCTCTTCCAGGTCTTCTTCACGGTGCTGGGAACCCCTAGCATCCCCGAGGTCAGCGACCCCATCACCATCACAGAGGCTGGTCCAGAGGGTCTGCAGCACCAAGACCCCCAGGACGACATGAGGGAAAAAGAAGCAGAGCTCCGGGGCCAGCCAGCCCCCAGGCGCAACCCCTGGGCCCAGGGGCCTCACTTCCGCCTGCAGCTGTGTGCACCACGCACAGGCATATACTGCCTGCGTGCGTCACTTCAGTCAGTCTCTCAGTCGTGTCCCACTCTCTGCGACCCCATGGGCTGCAGCCCGCCAGGCCTCCCTGTCCATCACCAACTCCCAGAGTTTACTCAAAATCATGTCCATTGAGTTGGTGATGCCATCCAACCTCTCATCCTCTGTCGTCCCCTTCTCCTCCCGCCTTCGATCTTTCCCAGCATCAGAGTGTTTTCCAGGGAGTGAGTTCTTTGAATCAGGTGGCCAAAGGATTGGAGTTTCAGCTTCAGCATCAGTTCTTCCAATGAATATTCAGGACTGATTCTCTTTAGGATGGACTGGTTGGATCTCCTTGCAGTCCAAGTGGCTTTCAAGAGTCTTCTCAAACACCACAGTTCAAAAGCATTAATTCTTCAGCGCTCAGCTTTCTTGATAGTCCAACTCTCACATCCATACATGACTACTGGAAAAACCATAGCTTTGACTAAACGGACTTTCTTGGTAAGGTAATGTCTCTGCTTTTTATTATGCAGTCTAGGTTGGTCATAGATTATCTTCCAAGGAGTAAGCGTCTTTTAATTTCATGGCTGCAGTCACCATCTGTAGTGATTTTGGAGCCCAGAAAAATAAAGTCTGACACTGTTTCCACAGTTTCCCCATCTATTTCCCATGAAGTGGTGGGACCGGAGGCCATGATCTTCGTTTTCTGAATGTTGAGCTTTAAGCCAACTTTTTCACCCTCCTCTTTCACTTTCATCAAGAGGCTCTTTAGTTCCTCTTCACTTTCTGCCATAAGGGTGGTGTCATCTGCATATCTGAGGTTATTGATATTTCTCCCAGCAATCTTAATTCCAGTTTATGCTTCATCCAGCCCGGCATTTTGCGTGATGTACTCTGCATATAAGTTAAATAAGTAGGGTGACAATATACAGCCTCAACGTGCTCCTTTTCCGATTTGAAGCCCACATACCTGTACAAACATACATGCATGCCTAGCCACACATGCACACTTGCACACATACCCATGTGCACACACAAATGTACATGTATGTACATAGTCATACATACACGCGTGATGTGTGCACATACATACACATTACATGTGCACACACATATGCTTGCACACACAGACACATGCGCGTGTATACATATACTTACATGGTACACACACGCATACACATACCTATACATATACATGCATCAGGTCAGGTCAGTCAGATCAGTCGCTCAGTCGTGTCCTACTCTTTGCGACCCCATGAATCGCAGCACACCTGGCCTCCCTGTCCATCACCAACTCCCGGAGTTCACCCAGACTCACGTCCATCGAGTCAGTGATGCCATCCAGCCATCTCATCCTCTGTCGTCCCCTTCTCCTCCTGCCCCCAATCCCTCCCAGCATCAGAGTCTTTTCCAAGGAGTCAGCTCTTCGCATGAGGTGGCCAAAGTACTGGAGTTTCAGCTTCAGCATCATTCCTTCCAAAGAAATCCCTGGGCTGATCTCCTTCAGAATGGACTGGTTGGATCTTCTTGCAGTCCAAGGGACTCTCAAGAGTCTTCTCCAATACCACAGTTCAAAAGCATCAATTCTTCGGCACTCAGCCTTCTTCACAGTCCAACTCTCACATCCATACATGACCACAGGAAAAACCATAGCCTTGACTAGATGAACCTTTGTTGGCAAAGTAATGTCTCTGCTTTTGAATATGCTATCTAGGTTGGTCATAACTTTCCTTCCAAGGAGTAAGCGTCTTTTAATTTCATGGCTGCAGTCACCATCTGTAGTGATTTTGGAGCCCAGAAAAATAAAGTCTGACACTGTTTCCATAGTTTCCCCATCTATTTCCCATGAAGTGGTGGGACCGGAGGCCATGATCTTCGTTTTCTGAATGTTGAGCTTTAAGCCAACTTTTTCACTCTCCACTTTCACTTTCATCAAGAGGCTTTTTAATTCCTCTTCACTTTCTGCCATAAGGGTGGTATCATCTGCATATCTGAGGTTATTGATATTTCTCCCGGCAATCTTGATTCCAGCTTGTGCTTCTTCCAGCCCAGCGTTTCTCATGATGTACTCTGCATATAAGTTAAATAAGCAGGGTGACAATATACAGCCTTGACGAACTCCTTTTCCTATTTGGAACCAGTTTGTTGTTCCATGTCCAGTTCTAACTGTTGCTTCCTGACCTGCATACAAGATACATGCATTCCACACACACATGCCATGCACACAACACACACATGCTTACACACATATACATGCATACATGCTTACACACACACTCACACACACACTCCTTCCCACCACCAGCACTTGGCCCAGTGGCTCTCACCTGTGTCCCAGCTGTGCTGGAGAGGAAAGAGTCAGGGACGAAGCCCAGCCCTGGGGCTGCTGGTCAGGGAAGGGATCAGAGGTCTCCAGTGGGACGCAGACGTCAGGGTCAGCAGAGCTCCAGGGTCTGGTCGAGGTGGAGGACACGCAGCACCACCCTGCAGCCAGCCCGCCTGGGGCGCTGGTTCTGTTCATGAAGGCCAAGCTCCTGACCTCCCCGCTGTCCTTCCAGGAGCTACTGCATGCCGAGCATGCCCAGGTGGCCTTCATCCTCGGGCAGGACTCACAGCCCTCAAGGAGGGCCCACCGTGGTGGGGGCGATGCAGCCAAGGGTGGTCTTGAGCAGGGGGCACCTTGGTGCTGCTGAGAATGGGGCTGTCACTTCCCCAGACTCAGGGCTCCACTCCAGGCCCCACGCCACCTGATGAGGCCCAGCCTGATGGCTGGCTTGAGGGCCAGGGTCTCAGCCACACCTGTCTCTTGCCGGCCGGACCTTTGGGGGTGGACATCCTGCCGAGCTCCTGATGGTCACCCACCAGAGCCATGAAGCGGGGCCAGACCTGCATGGGCTCTGATCCCAACACTGACACCCTTCCTGCCATGGCACACGCAACCTTGGAGAGTGAGGTGAGCACAGAGGCTCCGGCCAGGGTATCAGAAGTCACCCATCAGGGACATCAGACACCAAACCTCAGAAAATAATGTCTCCTTCCCAGTGAAACCCCAGTCTCACCAGCAGAGGTCGTGAGGATGGACACTGGGCTGGGGACTGTGGAGCACCTTCTGCAGATGCCCAGGCTGCCCTGGGGGTCAGGGAGGACTCCGGGTCAGCCCCCCGCCAACTTCCCACCCCTTCCCTCCCTCCCTCCCTCCCCTCACATCTGTCCAGATGACGAGGGGAAGAACAGGGTGACCCTGCCACCCCGGGCCTGACCTTCCCGCTCCTGACCCGAGTGCCCCCCTCAGCTCTGATAGTCCTCCCATGCCCCCCACCGCACCCAAGGCATGTGTCCACATAAGCAGGCGTGCCAAGACGGAGTGCTGGGCACATGAGCAGACTCACACGGACGCACACACACACGGAGGAGCAGGAGGCCGCACTCTGCCTGCGGCCAGCCCACACCGGGAGCCGTGCCCGCCGGCCAGCCCGGCCAGGCTGCTGCTTCCTGAATGCTGGAAAAGCCGCAGACAGGCGTGTGCACACACAGGTCCAACACGCGCACAGGCCTGCACACGCAGGGTCCTGAGAGCTCGGCCCGGAGCGGCCGTCACAGAAACACACCCGTTCGTGTCAGTCGCTCGGTCTTGTCCGCCTCTTTGTGACTCCCTAGACTGTCGCCCACCAGGCCCCTCCGTCCATGGGATTCTCCAAGCAGGGATACTGGAGTGGGTTGCCAGGGATCAAACCCAGGTCTCCTGCGCCACGGGCAGATTCGTTACTGCTGGACCTCCGTATCTGTTACATAAAACCCATTTGTTAGCAATTTTCAAATCATTTGTGACTGAAGGGTGATTTGACTTAGGTATAGATCAAATAAACCTAGCGAAAAATGCTTCTCTAAAATTTGTTTTAAAAATCTGTTATATTTTGCAGAAATCACTCCACTTGCCTAAGAGCGAGAATATTTTACGAACCGTTTTTGGCCTGGAATTTCTTCAGAGTGTCTGCACAGATACGTGAGTGCCATCTATAGAAAGAAGGGGGAGCGTGTGGTCCTTGAGTGAGAATCTAGGGGAGAAACAGAGGAAGAGAGAGGAAAGTGGAAGTCTGGGGTGCGTCTGGGAGGAAAAGACCCCCAGCTTCTGACTCTCAGGGCATCTCACTCTGTCAGAGGATGGTTTTTTTCCAGGTTTTGAATTTTATCGTATCTCCTCATTTATATAATATATGTAATTAAATCTAGTACATGAGCATCTCAATATTTTAAAAGAAACGATGGGTCTAAAATTAAATAAATGAAACTTTATACAGATGTGACTACTAGAAGAAATAATTTCTTTTTTTCCAAAGACGAGGGGGGCTTACTTTGAACTCTAGTCTTTGGATCATGGTTTCAGCAGAAATGACATCATGTGAAGAAAGATTTTCAGTAGTTTTGAATCGTCATGGCCCCGGAGCAGAATAAAGCAAACAGGGACCCTCACTCGGGGCTCCTCACCTGATTTGCTTGCTTTGATCTTCTTGTCAGGACTCCGGTGGAAGCTGTAGAGCTACGAAGCCTTTCTCTCCGGACGATCTGATGAAGGCTTTCTCTATTTGCCCGCTTGCCCCCGCTCCTGCTGAAAAGGATTTTAATTGCAGGGCTGGGACGTAGAAGTCCTTTATGCGAAGCCTTTCTGGTAGTTGTATATCTTTAAGTCACAAACATATCCAGCTTGTAACTTAAATCATAATTGTACTTTCTATGGAAGATACTGAGATGAAAAGCAGAGGGCAGCCTACCACATATAAATGCAATCTCACACACATGCACACACACACACACACACACCCCAAAAAAAAAGGGAAAAGAAAAAAGGATGAACAGAATAAAAACAGCTGTGTCAGTCTTTAAAAAAAATCCATTTGTGATCACAAATGAAACATTTCCAATCTCATAATGGGTGGATTGCTCAGTTTTATTACCAGCCATGCAAAGCAAGACCTCATCAAAAGAAGAGCTGCACCGAGGTCCCGTTTTCCATTAAAATAATTTCAAAAAGCTTTTTTTCTCCCACTGAAAGAACCCATTTTGCAAGATGATTTAGCTCAAAATCTGCTGGGAGTCACCCTTGACATAAAGTCATATTGTGTTGGAGTTTAGTCCTAAATTCATACATCAATTATTTACTGTCAACGCCGATTGTATAAGTGTAGAAAATTACTAGGAATGATATTTTCTCTCAGGCAGAAAAAATGTGATACAGCAGCTCCACCCACCTAATGTGCAGCCCCGCTGTCCAGAGCCCCGAATGATTTATGCATTAGAAGCCGCACGCGGGCAAGAGGGAAAGAGCGGGCAGAGAGCGACAGACACATTATTTTAAACCTTTCATAACACCCATAAATATTTCATAACAAATAAATAAAGAATGTCGGGCTTGTGTGGAGACAGCTGTAGACGCACGGTTCAATGCTCTGCAAAGCTCTGGGGACCCCGCGCTTACCCGCGGTTAAACCCCCATTTCTTTTTAATCATCCCCTTAGTGCACTCTGGGTAGAGGGGCTCTCCAGGTGAGCGGGGATGCTGAAGGTTAGGGTGGTGAAAGCCGCTTTCATCCTGCTTCTCTGCTTTCTTTCTGATTTTTTCCAGACAGAAAACTGGGAAAGCAGGAGTCTCCTGTTTGCAGAAATCTTTTCAGAAGTCTTGTCTGAAGGTCTCACACCAATGTGACGGACACATGTTGCCTCTACCATTTTCCCCAAACAAAAAATAAGTTTTATAACCCACGGAACCCATATTTTTTTTAACTTAACATTGTTTTGAAATGCCACTGTTTTGAATTGTCCCAGTTCAGCTGCTGCATTAGAGGGTGTGATGACCTTTCTTTCTCTTCAATTTACTGGTTTTTAAATGAATGGATATCCTTCATGCTCCCCCAAAAAAGAGAGAAAAGAAACAAACAAAAAAAGAAGAATGCTCACACATTAGCAGAGCACCATTTACTTTCGAATAAATAAACAGCATGAGAACTGTTTGCCTGTGTGTGAATGTGTGTGCACGAGTGCGTGTGCCTGCATATGTGCATGTGTGTGTGTGAATGAGTATGCCTTCATGTGTGTGCATGTGTGTGAATGAGTGTGCCTGCGTGTGTGCATGTGTGTGCATGTGTGCGTGTGTGCACATGAGTAAGTGTGCCTGCGTGTGTGCATGTATGCATGTGTGTGTGTGCATGTGTGTGCACTAGTAAGTGTGTCTGCGTGTGTGCCTGTACATGCTGTGGTTCTGTCCAATGTGGTGACAGCAGGCGTAGCCACGTTTACCAGCAGGGGCTTGTGTCTGACTGGGAGAAACAGTTTTCAAATCTACAAGAAGCCAGTGCCCTGAGTGCCTGGGCAGTTGGGTTCCCCAAGGGGCCCGGCCTCCCCAGGCAGCGGGAACACGCATGAATGTCTTCCTTCAGGCAGGAGGGCCCTGCCATGGCTCCAGCCCCCCAGAGCTGGGGAGCGTCCCATCCTAGCGTCTCTCTCTCCACCGTCTGGGACATGGGAAGGCAGGTGTGATTGAGATGGGGCGTCTCAGGCGGGTGAAGGGACACCTGTGGCCTCTTCGCCCCTGGCTTGCGGAGCTGAGGGTTTGCTCCTGGAGTGAGCGGACGCTCCTCTGGCCTCAGGAGGGTCACAGCCGGCATGCAAACTAGACGTCACAGTCCAGTGTGCAAAGGCCCCTCTCAGTCCCCGGGGCGGGTGGCGATCTCCCCCCTTGGGGCCGCTGTCTGTCCGTGGGTGCTGGTCTAGAGCCTCTGGGGGCCTCTCCAGACTCCACGAGGAGGCACGTCTGAGGGTACCGGGCCAGGGCTGACTCGGACTCAGACAGGAAGGGTGAGGCCGGGGGCCTTTGTCTGCCTCCTCCCGGTGCGGACGCTCAGGCCCAGGTCATGGGAGCCACTGGCCCACGGCTGCTATTCTCATTTCCAGGCGCCCCCTGAGCCCTCCTGCAGGGCTGGAGAGGGGTATCCTGGAGTTCCCAGCCATGCAGCAGCAGCCACCCCTCAGGGCACAGCGTGCCACGTGGTTCTGGGACTGGATTCAGTTCCGACCCAGTGATCTTGTGGGGCCCAGAATCCCTGTTCCAAGCCCTTCTTTTTGGTAGCTGGAGTGCTTTCCCCACCAGGACCAAACCCTGGCTGGATAATGATTCTTACGGATCAAGGCAGCCCCCACCTTGTCCAGGATCACCGTCTTCAGATTCAGTTCTGTCGGTCAAGCCACGCTCTTTAGAACACAGGTCCTTTCTTTTCTGAATTTAGGGAGACGGGGACATTGTGAAAAGAAAACCAGTCATAGTTTAAAGTTTTAATAAGCCTCTCATTATTTTTTAAGCACTTGAGGCTAGAACAAAGATCCCAAATAATCTGCTAAATATTTATTTCATTAATACTTAAGCACACATTTATTTTACTAATTATTGCACACGTTGCTGTGGTTGATTTACTGTGAGCTCATCAGCAGTCATTTCAAGTTCAGAAGAGAGCAAGTCACAGGCACCCAAACTCCAGTTTTTCCCGCAGAGGATGCATGGGGGCACTTTGACCAGGTCTAGGCCTCTGGGTCCCTCGTCCCAGACAGCAGGCGCCCCGGGGCCTGGGGAGGAAGGATCCGCCAACGTAGGCCCCCAGTGACAGGCTCAACCAAAGTCCTGGCGTTTGGCTATACCCTTTATTTACATTCCCACTGTCTCCCCAGCTCAGGTTCTACTGGGCAGGAGTGTTGCTTCGGACAGTAGAAGTTTTTCTATCATTAATGTCAAATACTGCTCACCTTTCTGTCATTAACGTCAAATACTGCTCCCCAGAAAAGGCAAAGGCAAGTCTGAGTTTGGATTTTGCTGGTGATTGTAGCATTGTCCTTTATTTTCTTTTTTTAAACAAGGAGACTATTTTCAGAGTATTGATTCACATTATATGAAATCTTAGACTCTTGGTCATGTCCTTGGGACTTTGCAGTTACTTCCAAGTACATCATGATGTGCTGGTTAAATATTTAAGGAAAAATTGTCATATTTTCTTTAACTGTGAAGGCACGTGTTGATGCCCTGTGACTCCCTATCTAATGAGTTGCCAGTGGCTCCCTAACCCGACTGCTTGGGTTTCCACCTACAAGTCTCCTGCAGTGGGGCTTCCCTGGCGGTCCAGTGGTTGGACTTCACCTTCCACTGCAGGGGTGCAAGTTCAGTCCCTGATGGGGGAGCTAAGATCTCACACACGTGTGCATGCTTGTGTGCTGAGTCGTTTCAGTCATGTCCAACTCTTTGCAACCCTAAGGACTGCAGCCTGCCGGGCTTCTCTGTCCGTGGGATTGTCCAGGCAAGAATACTGGAGTGGGTTGCCATGCCCTCCTCAAGGGGATCTTTCTGGTCCAGTGATCAAACCTGTGTCTCTTACATCTCTTGAGTTGGCAGGTGGGTTCTTTACCATTAGTGCCACCTGGAAAGCTCAAGATCCCACATGCCTCATGGCCAAGAAAATCAGAACAACAGAAGCAATATTATAACAAATTCCATAAAGACTTTTTAAGAATTGTCCACATCAAAAAAAAAAAAATTCTCCTGAAGCAGCCACAGAGCTAGAGACCAGTTATCCGCTAAAAATGCAAATCTCTGAGTGAAAGATCTCATTTGAGTAGACACTCGAGGGCCTGCTCGGGAGTGCAGTCCTGAGGTCTCAGGCTGCCACACTCATGCCTCTCAGTGCAGCTGGACTTGCCCGGGGCTGTTTCCCCGGAGAGCCCAGGAACCCAAGACCCCTGCCTAAGGCTCCTCCTGGTGAGACAGGAGCTGCCCGGGCCAGCGGTCCTGGCTGCTCCTCGGAGACCCGGGCAGAGTCACGTCGCGGGGGCGCCTCTTGCCACCCGTGCAGGCGATGGGAAGCAGAGCTGTCAGGATCCTCAGGCAGCCTTGGGCTGAAGAGGGCGGTGCCCACCCTGAGCCGTCACTCTTTGGGGGGCCCACACCATCTTGGCTCGGCTAACGCTGGGTGACACCTGGCCCGTGAGGTAGTTTCTCCACCAGTCAGGGCACTCCAGAGACAGGCTTTCCTCAGTCACTGAGTCTCACAGGGTTTTCCTCTCTTGGGGCCAGTGCTGGGAGCCAGGCTGGTTGAAGCTAGAGCCAACGGTGCAGCTGGGTGGTCCAGCCCCAAAGACACACACACACACACGCACACACACACATGTGCACACACATGTATACATGCTATGTACACACAAACATACATGTGTACATATCCGTGCACACACATACATGTGATGCATGTAAATGTGTACTTGCACATACATATTACCTGCACACATATGTATGCACACAGAGACACACACACATATACTTACATGATACACAGATGCGTGCACATACCTACACATATACATGCATACTTAGACTAGACACACACATTCACATACACACATGCCATGCACACAAACACACATGCCTACATGCATGCCCATACATCCACGCACGAGACACACGTTCACATGCCCCCTGTATACACACATGTGTACACACATGCACACGCATACACGCTTGCACACACACTCCTTCACAGCATCAGCACTTGGCCCAGTGGCGCCCACCCTGCCTTCCCAGGGGCTGGCCATCAGCTCTTCCTGTGGGGGACAGTGGTTGGAGACGGAGCCTGGCTCTGCAAGATGGCACACTCCCCCAACCACTCACGCTTCTGAGCCCCCAGAGCCAGCCTGTTCTGGAAGGAGTGCCCCTCAGGTCGGGCCAGAGGAGCGTGGGTTCCTGTCTGCCCAGAAATGCTCCCCCGCCACCTCCACCCTCCTCCTTAACTGTTGGAAGGGCCTGACAGGGGCCCCCACCCATCAGAGGTGTGCGTGCCGCCCTGGAGGAGCACACCTGTGCCAGGAGCAGGTCACAGGTGGTGGAGCTCCGTTCCCTCACTTGCAGAGCAGACTGATGGCAAGCTAGGATCTGCTGTCTCTGGGCTGGAGTTCCCACCAGGCCAGGTGCAGATCAGCAAGCAAAACACGCAGCCACCACGACCTCCGGACATCCATCTTGTTGAGTTGTTTTTAAGACTCAAGTGACATATTTTGGTGTTGTTGTTCAGTCACCAAGTCATGTCCAACTCTCTGCAACCCCACGGACTGCAGCACGCCAGGCTTCCCTGTCCATCACCATCTCCCAAGTTTGCCCAAACTCATGTCCATCGAGTCAGTGATGCCATCCAACCATCTCGTCCTCTGTCGTCCCCTTCTCCTCCTGCCTTCAGTCTTTCCCAGCATCAGAGTCTTGTCCAATGAGTCAGTTCTTCACATCAGGCGACCAAAGTACTGGAGTTTCAGCTTCAACATCAGTTCTTCCAATGAATATTCAGGGTTGATTTCCTTTAAGATTGATTGGTTTGATCTCCTTATGTTCCAAGTAGTTCTCAAGAGTCTACCCCAGCACCACAATTCAAAAGCATCAAATCATTTACTTTTCTGGATCCTTCAGAAAACTGAGTTTGCAGGTCTGAAATCTTGAGGGACAGGGGAGTCCAGAGAGATGCAGCAGCCAGGATCCACTTCCCTGGAAGACAAGCCACAGATTGGTGGGAGCAGCCACACGTGAGCCAAGGGAGAGGGAGAAATTTTTAGGGGCTGGGGGCTCAGCAGACCCCACCCTTCCACTGACTTTATCTGCAGGAACAGGGCCAAGGTCTCCTAGTGAAGATGGAAGCAAGGTGTCTTCATGACTCCAGCAGTTGGGAGGTAAAGGGCGGCCATTGTGAAATACACCCCGTTCTCTACTCCAAGGCAGAAGCCAGAGCCAATGGAAGGTGCTCCTGTCCCTCCTGCCTCCTCCAGTCTTATGGTCTCAACCAGTGGGAGGAAAAGAAGTAACCCCAAGAGGGAACCTCTGTGAACATCACACCCAGGGCCCCCCATCAGACATTCCCTCCCCAAGCCTCGCCCAGCCTGACACAGCCCCGGTACAAGCGCAGCTACACCAGAGGAGCGGCAGAAGTCCTCTGAGGAGCAGCTGCTGGGGAGCCCAAGGTCAGGAGGGACAAAGCAAGGACATGCGAGCAGGAGCTCCTGGTGCCCAAGGCTGGAGGCGGCCTGACTCACAGACCAGCTCCAGTCCCACTGACAGAACCTCTCACTGCAGAGGCTGCTTCCTCAGATCTCATCACAGGTATGCCTTTAAACCAAAAACACAAGACATCCAGAAAGATAAAGAAGAAACATAGTCTGAAAAGATAAACCTAGCCTCAGAACCAGACTCAGATATCACTCAGGACATGATGGACCCTTCAGGCAGGGAATTTAAATAACTATTCATAACAACATATGAGCCTTGATGGGAAAGATAAAAAGCATGGAAAACAAACAGGTGATGGAATCAGAGTGATTGAGATTCTGAGAAAATTTTTTAAAATTGTTAGAAATCAAAAATACTGTGACAGAAATAAAGAAAGTGCCTCATTGCATTTGACATTGTTGAGGAAAGAAATGATGGACTTGAAGAGAAGGAAAGAGAGACTTCCCAAGCTGAAATGCAAAAGAAAAAAAGGACACAGAAAACAAGACCACACACACAAAATACAGCATCTGGAAACTGAGGGAGATTTTCAAAAGGCATAACACCGAGAATCGGAATACCAGAAGGAGAAGAAAGTTAAAATGGAGCAGAATAAATATTTGAAATAATAACAGCCAAGAACATCCTACTGTTAAGGGCAGACACCAAACCACAAATCCAAGATGCTCTGAAAACATGAAGCAGAATAAATACAACAGCAAATACACATAAGCATATTACGCTCTAACTGTAGAAAGTCAAACGAGAACCTTGAAAGGAGCTCGAGAAGACAAATCTCCTACAGAAAGTGTCACAGCAGAAGCTCCACAGAGTTGGCTGAAGAGGAGGGAACATGAAGGGGATGAAGAATTTGCTTTGTTAAAAGAAAAAAAAAAAAAGCCAACAATCTAGAATTCTATAATCAACAAACTTAACTTCCAAATGGGAAGAAAAAATAAGACTTTCTCAGAGAAATAAAAAGTGAGAGAATTTAGCAGGATGTGATCCAAGAAATCCAAGAAACAATAAAAGGTTTTCAGGGAGAAGGAATAAAAACAGGTGAGAAGCCTGCACCTACATAAGGAAGATGTCAGAGAAGGAACGAATCAAGGCAGCAAGTCCTGGATGACGTGATACAAGGACAAGAAACCCGGGACAGGAACGTCGCAGGGATGGGAAGGCGATTAATTCTCTGTCGTAAGGCACGTGCCCTACTACACAGGAACCAGAACAGGGCTGCTTGCAGGCTTGCTTGCTGCTGCTGCTGAGTCGCTTCAGTCGTGTCCGACTCTGTGCGACCCCAGAGACAGCAGCCCACCAGGCTCCCCCGTCCCTGGGATTCTCCAGGCAAGAACACTGGAGTGGTTGCCATTTCCTTCTCCAATGCATCAAGTGAAAAGTGAAAGTGAAGTCGCTCAGTCGTGTACGACTCCTAGCGACCCCATGGTCTGTAGCCCACCAGGCTCCTTCGTCCCTGGGATTCTCCAGGCAAGAACCCTGGAGTGGTTGCCATTTCCTTCTCCAATGCATCAAGTGAAAAGTGAAAGTGAAGTCGCTCAGTCGTGTACGACTCCTAGCGACCCCATGGTCTGTAGCCCACCAGGCTCCTTCGTCCCTGGGATTCTCCAGGCAAGAACCCTGGAGTGGTTGCCATTTCCTTCTCCAATGCATCAAGTGAAAAGTGAAAGTGAAGTCGCTCAGTCGTGTACGACTCCTTGCAACCCCATGGACTGCAGCCCACCAGGCTCCTCCATCCATGGGATTCTCCAGGCAAGAGTACTGGAGTGGGGTGCCATTGACTTTGTTTAAAATATGTACTGTGAATTTCAGGGAAGCCACTGAAATCTTTAAAGACATTTAATTGATACACTAAGGGAGAAGATAAAATAGAATCATATGAAATTCTAAATCTAAAACTAGAGAAGGCAGAAACAGAAGCTTCTGGCAATGAACGGAAAACAGCTTCAAACATGATTGATTATATTTGATCAACCGATTAGATCAATAATTACCCAAACAGTCAACATTGGTGATGCAGAAACTGAAGGAGCTGAAAGGAGAAATGGAAAACTCTGCTATTACCACTGGGGACTTCAGTGAGCCCCTGTTAATAACTGATGGATCCAGAATGTAGAAAACCAACAGCAATGTAGCTGAGACTTCACATTCAGCAGGCTGAAGAAAGTTGACCCTTCCTCAGGAGAGGCAGAGACAGAGATCGGGGGCTCTGAGGTGCTGGAGCAGAAGGAAGGAGCCAAGAGTGGGGAGTTCCGGGTGACTTGCCCCGCCAACCGCTGCCGTCACAGGGAGCCTGGGGGCAGCTGCATCTGAAACGTGATCTTACCTGAAGTTCCAGTGTCCTCAACAGACATCAGGGAAGGTTTGGGAAACAGAAGCTCTTCTTGTAGCTGTTCTCATCCATTAATGAGTCTAGGAATCACTGAGAATACTTGGTCCCAGTCCCAGAAACTCTGCTCAGTGTTATCGGTCTGGGGTGGACCCTCAAGTCTGCAAAGAGAGTAAGCACCCCAAGTGGAGACCCTCACACAGGAGCTGAAGACTGTAGGGCTCGCTGGAACTGGAACAAGCCTGCATCCTGGTTGGAAGCTGGTCCTCAGTCCCCAGACAGACCCCCAGCCCCCAGATGTGGTCCTGGAGTCCCCGAGTCACACGGGCACCACCCAAGGGCAGGCACCTGCCTTTTAGCAAATGGTCTGACTCATAGGAGCCCAGGTAATAGCCCCCCTTAGCCCACCTCCCCACTGGCTTCTGTAGCTGAGTCCAAGCTGGGGGTGCAATCCCTATTTGCTATTTTCAGCCACGAATGCCTCTCATAAACAAAGGAGGCTGAAGCCGTGAGAGGCACCACTGGCGGGTCCCTGGAGGGGGGTGGGCAGGCAAAGGGTGAGGGTGTTCCAGGTCATCGCCTCCACTCCATAAATTGATTCTAAAATGACAGTTCATTAAGTCGCTTACACATGCACACATACCTACAGCTTGAGCAATGCTAAAGTAATCTTCTGTCAGTAACCAGATCTATTTTATTATGTTTTCCCTTCCGGCAAAGAGGTAAAAAATCCTACCTATTTTAGCCTTTTATGGGAAATGGGCGTGGCCTTCCCTAGGATATGGGTAAAGCATAAATAATGTTTCTGATGGTTTCAGCTCACAGCTGTCGCTGGACAAAATGTCAGTACCATGCTCTTTCTAACTCAGGGAAAGACACAACAGCTCAGGAACTTGAGCACACCTGATAAAACTGCTAGATAAGACCATTCACTAAAAAACAGAATTGGACACTTGGAACTTTCACCATTAAGAAGTGCAGGATCTTGCGGTCTCTCATGAGGTCTGCGCTGACAGCTTCATCTCTGTCCATCCTGTTCTGCACAGAAGCCCTGCTGCCCGGGGCTGCAGGGGTGCGTGCCTGGTCCTGGGGTTGGTCTCAGCCTTCCCATGAGTCCAGTCCCCCAGACTGCAGACTCACAAAGTGCTCTAGGGTGTGTTTGGTTTGTTATCTCCCCTTCGCAGGGACAGGGCAGTTGGAGCTGGAACGGCACCACCACGCAGGTCAGCCGGGCTCTGATGAGTCCCAGCAGGTCAGGCTCTGGTTAAACCACCCTCCTGGGGGCTGCCTCCTGACGGAGACAGAGTTCTCAGGCCTATTTCAAAATGATTCCCTTCCCTTCCAGCCCCCAGAGGCTGGAGGAGCCTGTGTCTGACCTGAACTGCGAGGAGCTGGCAAAGCTCCTGGAGGTAAAACTCACAGACGTGCAGGTACCTTCCTGTGCCTGAGTGCCACCTTTACCTCCCTGGCGTCCTCACCAGGCCTTCAGCCCCAGGATCACACCCAGGCTGCCCGCTGCCCTTCAGCCTGGGCCCCAGGAGAGTTCCGCTCCAGCAAGTTCTGATTCACTGCACCTGCTGGCCGTCTCTCCAGTTTGAGGGCAGCAGTTTGCGACTTCACGTTTCTCAGGGAATCTGGGGAGACTTGATTTCCAGTGTGTTCTGCTCTCTTCTTATTGTGACGATGAGAATGAAGATTTCCACCATCCTGTGTGCCTGCTAGGAGCCACGAGTCTGAATCTTCCTGCCCTAAAGGTGGATAAGCAGAGCATGGGGGTGCTTTACGAGTGAGACACGGTTGCTGCTTAGGGTATGGTGGGCAGACGAAGTCCCTTCCCACTGGAGGTGCTGGCGGGGAAGGCAGGCCTGGATCACATCGCAGAGGCTGGAGGGTGTGGGCTGACCTCCCTGAGAGGAGGCGGCAGGCCAGGTGCCACCTGGTTGCTCTGCTCTTGAGTCTGTCGTGGGTGAGGCTTGGCTACCACACCCTGGGGCACTGGTCTCCACGGGCCTTTCTGAGTCAAGTGCCAAGGGTCCCGGGGATCTGCCTGACAGACATGCCCTGACTTGAAGACCACTGCAGTTTCACCTCATCAGAGCTTCTAGCTCCTTCTCCAGCCTCGGGTCAAACCTGATGGCGAGCTGAGACCCAGCCCACGGATGCCCTTCCCTTTTCTGGCAGAGACACCCCCAGTGACATGGACCGAGGTCCTTTCTCCCCAATGGACACTCACAAGGGCAGAAAGAGTGACTGGGCTTAGCTGTGGGGTTGAGTCCACGGACTCCTGCTTGAGCGTGGCTGTCCCCCTGGCTCTGATCGGCTCCCTGAGGAGGCAGCCCTGGACACGTGCCTTTCAGGTGGCACATCCCACGGGAACCTGACAGTCGCCCTGCAGTTTGTGAGGGGCCCACCTTGTGTCCCTGCCTAGCACCGGCGGTGGGCTGCAAACCAGCTCCCAGGGCTGGATGGAAGGAGGCGGGGCCTGGAGAGACGCCCTGAGGTCCTCACGTCCGGGCCTGGTGGCAGGAGGGCACAGCCCCTGGGAGTGACCAGGGCCGCTTTCCACGACTGGTCGTCTGCAAAGAGTCCATTGCAGACATTAGTCTATCTGCTGTAGCACAACCAGGACCTAGCTCTCTGCACAGAGACGGGGCTGAACATTAAGTCAGGGAGCCCCACTGAGGGGCAGGGTGAGCGCTTTGGACCCTAGCTGCTAATATGTCCCACCTCCAGGACCCAGACCCTAGCTTTCTGCCAGCTGCACCTCCCACACTGGCCCATCCTCTGCACTCTCCTTAAAGGTCCAGTGATCCCGCCCTCTCTGCTGATCAGTAAGAAAAGGACAGCAACATGCAAACCCTGAGATGAGCAGAGAGGAGATCGCCTCAGCTAACTGTCCCTTGAGTTCTTGGCAAGTTCCCATTTTTGCCTTGCTTATTTGTTTATTTTTGGCTGTGCTGGGTCTTCCTGCTGCACAGGCTTCCTCTAGTTGAGGCCGGCAGGGCCACTCTCTAGCTGTGGTATGCGGGCTCTCGTGGCAGCGTTTCCCCTCGTTGTGGAGCGCGGGGTCTAGGCCGTGTGGACTTCAGTGGCTGTGGCTCCTGGACTCCAGCGCGCAGACTCCGTAGCTGTGGTGCACAGGCTTAGTTGCTCCAAGGGCATCTTCCTGGATCAGGGATTGAACCCGCGTCGTCTGCGTGTCCAGGCAGGTTCTCTGCCGCTGATCCCCAGGAAGACCTCCATCTTGCTTTTACTCTGCGCTTGGCTTCTGGGAGCCCGTGTACGTTTTCAATACACTGGGGTACCTGCTGTGTTTAAGTCATGAACCAAGAGCAAAAACGCCTCACACTGGTCTGTCGCCACCTTCTCCATGTCCGCTGGGGCCTAGGACGCTAAGCGCACGGGGGCTTCTTGCTCTCCCACTGAAAACAAGAGGTTTGCAGGGCTTCCTGCGGTGGTCAGCGGGCCCCCAGCCCAGCAGGAAGGTGCTGTCCATGGCCTCCAGGTCGCAGGACAAGGAAGCCTCAGCTGGCAGATTGATTCCTCACCTGGGTTGTTAGGGACCCACCTGGGGGCGGAGAGCGCCACCTCCCCAGTCCTCCACTCCCCCCATGTCACCCTCCCATCCGGGTGGGGGTTCGGAAGGGACATTAAGATGACGTGGACAAAGGTCACCACCAGCGTCACGATGGCTTCTGCTTGTGCTCCAGTCCTTGCTGTTTTTAACTCTAGAAACTCTCGATGTGTAAGTGGCCTCTGCATGAAACAGCCCTGATGCACTTTTTTATTTCAAATGAAAAAACAGAGTGAGCATCTGTTGTTCCTTTGCTGTCTGGGTGATGATCTCTGAGAGTCTAGGCTTTCCTCGTGTGAGAAGTGCTGCCCACCGCCTTCTGCTCCTTCTCTGACCCCTAATCACCTAGAAGTCGCCACAGGCTGGTTTGACGGGGCCCCTGAAACAGCCCAATTTGATGGGAAAAGCAGTAAAATCAGGACCTCTGCAGTAACAGCTTCCTGGGGATAGTTCAAGGTATTTTTTCTTTCCTTTTGTTCCCGTTCTGAGTTTTCTTCAGTGAGTTACTTCAGAATTCAATTACAACAGATCTGAATTTTCTTTTGAATACACCTGTTTTGGCACATGGCATGCATATCCTCTAACCACCGGGACTCTGAGTCCAGGTTTTCTGCTGAGGAGCCCCAAGTCTGCGACCTTGGAAATGAGGCATTTCCCACATAGCTGCACCCAAGCTCCGGGGAAAATGCCCTGGACCTGCTACACGGACTTAACCTTCTCCTCTTAGCCCAGAGGAGCGCAGGGCTTAGTCTCTGTAACGACACACGTTTAGCTCTAAGTTATCAGAACGTGAAATTACCAGTGTGCCCCCCACGTTCTCTTGTGAAAGGTTCTTTTCAGAACGCAGCCTGAATATGCACCCAGAAGGCGCACCCCTCGTGTTCCTTCCTGCATTTGGCCCCAGAATCTGGACGGCGCCTGTGCGCATGGGCCCCGGTGCTGGGGTCCTTCCCTAAGGGCGCGGGTGTGTGTGTGTGACCCAGGCGGGACCGTCCTCTGCACGCCTCGCCCTTTTTACTGCCCGACAATCACGTCACAGAACTTGCGCAGGGGCTGCGCCGGGTGTGGCCTCGGGCTTCCAGGCGGCTTGCTGGCCCCCAGAAAGCGCCCCACAGTCGCTCACTCACCTGAACTTTAGGAGCCCTGCCAAGGCAGTGAAGGCGCACCTGGAGGGGGTGCCTTTCTGCAGGGAATTGAAAAGAACAGTGCGACCACCCCAAAGGCATGGATGGATTTCCATCCTCGCGAGGCACAGGCCTAAACCGTGCCGGTGATAAAGGACCTTCCTGGAAAAGAGTCTAAGTCCTACAGCTGCTTTGGTTGCCGTTGGCTCTGTGAGCTTCACACGAGTGTGTGTGTTGTTTATGCTGCGATGAACAGCATTTTCTTGGTGGAGATAAATGCTGAGAAATCTGGCCACACCATGGAGACCTCATCGGCGTCCCTCCTGAGGTCAGTTCAGGGGGTTCAGGCCTCAGTTCTGCTCGGCCATCCCTGGCCCAGACCCAGCTGGGGCTTCATGCCCTGAGGGGTTAATCAGGGACTCAGAGTGATGACGACAGAACAGGAAGTATAAAGACAGAAAGCACGAATCTCTGCGGCTCCGTCCTCGGATCTGAGGTGCCTGACCCAACCCTGCCGACTTTGCTTTCATTCAATCTGCTTCGTGTTGGAAAACAACAAAAACAAAATCTCCCTATAATTACCCTGTTTCAAAGAATCTCAGAATTTATGATGCAAAATCTGGCAGGACTATAAGGAGAATTGATGCTTTTGAACTTTGGTGCTGGAGAAGACTCTTGAGAGTCCCTTGGACTGCAAGGAGATCCAACCAGTCCATCCTAAAGGAGATCAGTCCTGAATATTCATTGGAAGGCCTGATGTTGAAGCTGAAACTCCAATACTTTGGCCACCTGATGCAAAAAACGGACTCATTTGAAAAGACCCTGATGCTGGGAAAGATTGAGGGCAGGAGGAGAAGGGGATGACAGAGGATGAGATGGTTGGATGGCATCACTGACTCAATAGACATAAGTCTGAGTAAACTCTGGGAGTTGGTGATGGACAGGGAGGCCTGGAGTGCTGCAGTTCATGGGGTCACAAAGAGTCGGACACGACTGAGCAACAACAGGCAACTTTTGAAGATGATGCTGTGAAAGTGCTGCACTCAATATGCCAGCAAATTTGGAAAACTCAGCAGTGGCCACAGGACTGGAAAAGGTCAGTTTTCATTCCAATCCCAAAGAAAGGCAATGCCAAAAAATGCTCCAACTACCGCACAATTGCACTTATCTCACACACTAGTAAAGTAATGCTCAAAATTCTCCAAGCCAGGCTTCAGCAATATGTGAACCGTGAACTTCCTTATGTTCAAGCTGGTTTTAGAAAAGGCAGAGGAACCAGAGATCAAATTGCCAACATCCACTGGATCATCGAAAAAGCAAGAGAGTTCCAGAAAAACATCTATTTCTGCTTTATTGACTGTGCCAAAGCCTTTGACTGTGTGGATCACAATCAACTGTGGAAAATTCTGAAAGAGATGGGAATACAGACACCTGACCTGCCTCTTGAGAAATTTGTATGCAGGTCAGGAAGCAACAGTTAGAACTGGACATGGAACAACAGACTGGTTCCAAATAGGAAAAGGAGTTCATCAAGGCTGTATATTGTCACCCCGCTTATTTAACTTATATGCAGAGTACATCATGAGAAACGCTGGACTGGAAGAAGCACAAGCTGGAATCAAGATTGGTGGGAGAAATATCAATAACCTCAGATATGCAGATGACACCACCCTTATGGCAGAAAGTGAAGAGGAACTAAAAAGACTCTTGATGAAAGTGAAAGTGGAGAGTAAAAAAGTTGGCTTAAAGCTCAACATTCAGAAAATGAAGATCATGGCATCCGGTCCCATCACTTCATGGGAAATAGATGGGGAAACAGTGGAAACAGTGTCAGACTTTATTTTATTGGGCTCCAAAATCACTGTAGATGGTGACTGCAGCCATGAAATTAAAAGACACTTACTCCTTGGAAGGAAAGTTATGACCAACCTAGATAGGATATTCAAAAGCAGAGACATCACTTTGCCAACAAAGGTTCGTCTAGTCAAGGCTATCGTTTTTCCTGTGGTCATGTATAGATGTGAGAGTTGGACTGTGAAGAAGGCTGAGCACTGAAGAATTGATGCTTTTGAACTGTGGTGTTGGAGAAGACTCTTGAGAGTCCCTTGGACTGCAAGGAGATCCAACCAGTCCATTCAGAAGGAGATCAGCCCTGGGATTTCTTTGGAAGGAATGATGCTAAAGCTGAACCTCCAGTACTTTGGCCACCTCATGCGAAGAGTTGACTCATTGGAAAAGACTCTGATGCTGGGAGGGATTGGGGGCAGGAGGAGAAGGGGACGACAGAGGATGAGATGGCTGGATGGTATCACCGACTCAATGGACACAAGTCTGAGTGAACTCTGGGAGTTGGTGAAGGACAGGGAGGCCTGGAGTGCTGCAGTTCACAAAGAGTCGGACACGACTGAGCAACAACAGGCAACTTTTAGTGATGGGTAGACCCAATAGCTAAAAATTCACTCTGTAGATGTGTTTAAAACTATGGTCAAAACATTTGGGTGATGGAAACATGGGACACTGTCCCAATTACTACACGGCAGGCATTCTGTTCAGGCATAGATTTTATGAACTGACAAAATGCTGGGCCTTAAACAAGTCTCAACACGTTTCAAAGGATGGAAATCACAGCAGTGTGCTGTCCAACCAAGTAACCTCCATCCAAATGTTAATAACCCCCAAATAATTAGAGCGTTATCTCCACAAGTTTTCAAATTAAAAAATGTACTTCTAAGTAGCCAATGTCAAAAACAAAATCATAGTGAGAAGTTGGAAAATGTTTTGAACTAAATAATAAAAATATTACAAATGAAGATGTTGGAGTTGATCCTGGTGGGAACATGGTGGCCGCTCTGCTCTGAACGTGTCTCCTGCACCTTTGAGACAGGGCACCAACAGGAGCATGAAACTGCACTCCAGGGGCCCTGGGGAGAGACAGAATCTGCACACCCCAAGATGCCCACTATGTCCCCAAGGCAGAGGAGCAGCTGATGAGGTGTCCCGGGAAGGACAGTGGGCAGGGAAGTGGGTGGGGACCTCAGAAACACCCAGAAGGAGATGCCAGTCCTGGACATGTGACAGACATTAGGGCAAGAGAGGAGCCTGGGATCCTCACAGGCATTGAAAGGTAGCACGTCCTAGAAAGAGAGCAAAATGCAGCTTGGAGAGCCATGGGCCCGGCTCCTGGCGTCCAGGGCTCTGAGGGGCCCTGAGAGTCCAGGTTGCACGACGCTCCTCTGCACCGGGGCCACTGCGGACTGCACTGCATTTCAGCACGACAACAAGAGCATCCTTGACGCTGGACACTTGGAGAGCTTCCTTGGCCTCCGCCCAACCAGTCAGAATATTTCTGTTGCAAACTCCTTCAAAAAATAAACTTCTGCATGGCCAAAGAAGACAAAACACACAAACAAGCATCAGAAAATACTCAGAAGACAAACTGAGAAAGGGGCTTTCAAATTCCTGTCAAAGACAAGGGTTAATAATATATTTTAGGTGCAAAAAGCCCTGGGAATCAGGAAGGCATAGATTGAAAATCCAATAGCAAAATAGGAAAAGGTCATAAACAGAGAAACACAAATGACCCTTTCAAACAGTAAATCCCAAGGAATTGAATCAGGACACCAACTTAAAGCATACACCGTCCAGCACTAGAGAAAATGTGGTCTTCCACACCTGAGCTCCGAACATCCCTGGGTTTGCAGAGTGTCCTCTGTGCGCGGTGGGCCTCGCACCTGTCCAGGGCTGTTGCCGCCTCGCTCTGCGTTGGCCACATGAATGCCACTGCAAATCAGTGACAGTCCGCTCAAAACAGAACTCATCTCCTCTTTAAACCCTTGAAACTTTTTTTTACAATGTTGGGAAATAATTACGACATGATACTATGTTGATGCTCACAAATTTATTTTTAAGTGTTTTGTTGTAAAATAAAGCAGATAGAGCAAACCCTCTAAGATAAACATATGGTGTCATGGGTCATTCAAGCAGAATCTATAGCTACAACTCCATCCAGTTGCCCTGGAAACCCCATCCCATCCCAGCGCCCCCCTTGGCTCCCATAGAAACCACGTCCGTGTTTCCTGACAGGTTATTACCCAGTGCTGCAGCTCAGCCTCCCACTTTGAATCCTTAGGTTGTCTAGGTCTTACTTCATCTGTAGTTTCATTCCTCTCCAATTTCTTTTTCACATTTTTGTTGGAATAAATTCAATGGCAAGATTCTCCTTACTCACCGCTAGGTCCTCCAGAACGTTATGAAAGGAAGGTGGTCCAGATCGCTACTCAGTATCCTTTATTCAGTTTTCAAGGCAATCAGCTGGCTCCCTCTCACCCTCTGAAGGGATCTATTATTTTTGAATAGTGTTGAGAATGCATGGATTTAAACATAATTGGTAGGTCATCACTAACTGAAGTTGCTGCTTTGAAATGCAACAGCCTCATCTTTGGCTGGAGGCCCGGGTCTGAACCTGCCCTTGTGTCCTCCTGGCGTGACCAGGGGCCGTGTGAGGGCTCTTCGGCATCTGCCAAGCAGCACCCTTTCTGGTCCTGCACATCTTCTGCTCCAGGCCATAAATGAGACATCCCCCCAAGAAGCCCGAGTTCCTTCCAGCAGGAGAGGGTGCTTCAGGACCACTCACTGCTGATGGCCAGGGTTCCCGTCCTCTGGGGAGAACACAGATGCGGCGTTTGCACAGAAGCACATGTCACCTCTGGAGTTCACACTGGTGTTTCCTCCCCAGACTCGGGACCACAGAAAGTGTGCTTGCCCCTCTGGTGCGTCATGTAGATTCACCTAGGCTGTGAAGCCTGTTGCTCAGACACAGAGAGAGAGAGAAGTCGCTCAGTTGTGTCTGACTCTTTGCGACCCCGTGGACTGTAGCCTACCAGGCTCCTCCGTCCATGGCATTCTCCGGGCCATATTACTGAAGTGGGTTGTCTTTCCCTTCTCCAGGGGATCTTCCCAACCCAGGGATCAAACCCAGGTCTCCTACGTTGCAGGCAGACGCTTTACTGTCTGAGTCACCAGGGAAGCCTCGCTCAGAGGAGGTCTGTGATTAGAGTGTCTCACGGTCACTTGCTGACTTGTCCCCGTTAAAGATGACCACACCCTGCTGTCAGTAACACTGACGCCACCTTGGAGAATCTGTACGGAAGGTTGTACTGTGACTGCAGATGCCGATCAGCCTTCGGGGAGCTCTGCTCCTCGCTGATGCTGGCACCAACATGGCAAAGCGCTAAGTCACAGTTTCTCGGGCGTTTTCCATTATCTATTATTGGTTCTCTGGTAGATTTCTCAGAAAGGGCTCGGGGACATAATATTCCTCGGGATGTTTGCAGGTGACAAATGGAAAGTCTCCCAGGCTACAAAATTATGGGCTCATATTTTTTTTCCTGTTTATCACATACATTCTACCATTTACTACTGGCATAAAGTGTTATTGTTGAAAAAACAGGATGAAATATGTAATTTCTCTCCCTTATGAATTTCTTGCAATTTTTGCCAGGACCCCAAAAGGAGTTTTTGTTCTTTCTTTTGTAAAATCCAGGAAATTTATGAGGAGGTGTCTCGATCGTGGCCATTTGAGTCCAGATTATCAGACACGTGAAGCTCTTTGAATAAGTAGATAGCATAGTCTTTTTCTTTTTTTTTTTTTTTTTACATTTCAGAATGTTTTCTTGAGTTGCAGCTTCCAGTATTTCTCCTGTATCCTCAAGCTGTTTATTTTTACCCTGAGCACCTGTTATTTACAAGAGGAGGAAATGGCAACCCACTCCAGTATTCTTGTGTGGAGAATCCCATGGACAGAGGAGCCTGGTGGGCTACAGTCCATAGGGCTGCAAAAAGTCAGACACGACTTAGCAACTAATACTTTTATACAACTTTAACTTCAGCATTTGTCACTTTCAAATCCTTTAAGCTCTTAATTTTATTAGTGAAATTTTTCTTGTTCCTCTTCCTGTTGGTCTTCTTCTTTGTATTTCTTTTAACTTATCCTGTTTTCTGATTATTTTCTCCTAATTACTTCCTGTTTGTCCTTCACCTCATTTCCTTGTGTTTCTGGTTCTGATTGACGCTTTTGTCCCCCGTCCTGTATCGTTTCTAGCGTCTTTCACCTTATTCTGGACGAGCGTGTGAAGGTCTGACCTGCCTGCCCATCACCTCCTCTTCTGCCCTTGCAGGGACTGAATTCTACGCCTCCTTCCTTTCTAAGGAAAGCTTTGTCTGCAATTTGGCTTTAGAGCTTTTACGTGACGTCAGCTTTCCTGAACTGGAGAAGGTGGTGTGGCTCAGGGCAGCTCTGTCATTCCCTCTGTGCCTGTTTCTCTTTGGTCGCAGAACCTGCCGTTGCTGGTGGAGGCCCGCAGCTCTGCCCTCTTTTCTCTGGAGTCCCCGCCCCTGCCCCCTCTGCCCTGCTTGGCTTCCTTTCATCTCCCCAGAAGTGCCTTGCCCTGGGCCCCCGTCCCAGGAGGAAGCCTGGAGGGGGTGGACAGGCTCTCCTGGGCTCCTGTGCCTCCTCCAGGCAGTCTTCAGGGCTTTCTGGGCTCACCGGCCAGGTCCTGAGTCTCCTCTGTTTGGGTTCACAGACTCCGCATTGCGTCTTCTGCGTTTCTCCACTTGGGCACTCACAGCCGGCAGGTCTCATGGGTTCGTCCTCACCCTCCTGGGGTCACAGGTGCCTTGTCCCCTACTTTAGTGGCAAGCATTGCTCATCACTTTCTACTTTGCTACCTTGTGGGCTGCCTGTGGTAGGTACAGACTGAGATTCAAAAGCTATCCCGTGACACAGCCAGGTCTGCCTGACTCTCTCAGTAAATTAGGGAAAATGAAAGGAAATTGACCCTGAATACTCATTGGAAGGGACTGATACTGAAGCTGAAGCTCCAGTGCTTTAGCCACCTGATGTGAAGAGCTGACTCACTGGAAAAGCCCCTGATGCTGGGAAAGATTGAAGGCAGGAGAAGGGCATGACAGAGGATGAGATGATTGGATGGCATCACCGACTCAATGGACATGACTTTGAGTAAACTCCGGGAGTTGGTGATGGACAGGGAAGTCTGAAGTGCTGTAGTCCATGGGGTCAGGAGGAGTCAGACATGACTGAGCGACTGAACAACAAAAAACTAATCTCTAAACTCTTCTTGCCGAAAGGATCAGGGCCAAAACATATCAGAAGGCTACAGAACTCTGCTTCTGTGTCTTAAGTGCATCCATTCATTTCAGTGACAGATTCTGCTGCTTCTGAGACCAGTTTAGAAGAAATCTCAAATGAGGACATTCCGACTTTTAAATCAGGAACAAGCGAACAAGGAAGCCATTCCATCTCAAACCTGCTTCTCTCCCTGCATCAGTGACACGTGTCCTCCCGCAAGAACACTCCTGCTGGGTGAGTACAAATTCCAACCCCGACTCGAGACCGCAGACAGGACTCCAGGGCCCCAGCCCCTCCTGCGCTCCTGTGACAAGGTCCACCAGCAGAATAAATATTTTTCCTTCAACCGCTGAAGGAAACACGGCTCCTTGGCTGCGTCTCCTGTGGAATTTGCGTTTAGTCTCTGAGCTGTTTCCCATACGTTCAAAGACCTCTTAGCATCGCCAACACTGAGACGAAGTGGATCTTGGGATGTCGGTTGTTTTCTTTTTCTGCTTTTCTTACAGAGATTTTGATGTTCTTGGTTTACATAACTTTCAAAGTTGGCTTTTTGAAATTATGAAATGATTCCTCTTGACACAACTCAGAAAAATGGGAAAACGCAGGAAAAGGCAAAGAGGAAAATAAATATCAATCACAATTACAGAATATCAAAGTTTATGTTGTGTTTTCATCCCTTTTTCTTCAAACAACAATGAGGCAATCATTTTAGTAACTAATATGAATTCCAGGCAACATCTCAAGCCAGAGTCAGTGAACCATAGTGTGAACTGTTCCACTCTGTGCTGGCGTCTGTACAGCCCCAAAGCTAAGAATGTTCTCTGTTTTTAAATGCTTTTTTCAAAAAGTCAAAATAAGAGTATTTCATGACATGCAAAAATTAATTGGAATTCAGATTTTTGCATCCCAAAATAAATCCTCTTGGCACAGTCACTGCCTTTGCTTACAGAGTGCCTGTGGCTGTTTGAGAGCAACACCCGAGTCAGTCAACTCGTGACAGAGACCTTGCAGCCCCCAGAGCTGAAGCCGCTCCTGACCCGGGTCAGGCAAACACCAGCCAGCTCGGGGCTGTGCTTTCTGCTCTGCATCCTCCCCACAGTTCTGGGAGGCAGGAGCTGGTCTAATCTGCATTTCACACACAGAAAGTGAGGTTTAGGGATGCAGTGACCTCCGGACCCAGTACTCGACCCTGGCAGCCACGCTACACTTCCCCTGGGCAAACTCACTTGACTGCCTCCCTGGATATTTTCTGTGTGGTATGTTTGTGCATTTAAAGTGAATTAGAGATTATGTGGCTTGAGTTTAATCTAATTGCATATTTTTTTCTTGTCCCACGGTGCTGAACACTGCTTAAGATTACGAAAGGCCCACAGAGCTTTGGGATCACACTTGAGGAAATCAGAGTGCCATCGTGCTACGGCACATTCAGTCATCTTTATTTTTCACTATGAAAATGACGTTCAGGCCTCCCTGGTGGCTCAGTGGTGAAGAATCCTTCTGCCATGTAGGAAACTTGGCCTGGGAAGGGCTCACACGCCTCGGGGCAGCTCAGCCCACACATGACAACTACCGCAGCCCTACACCCTGGCCCGGAGCGCCCAGCAAGAGAGGCCCGCGCCCCGCAGCAGAGAGTGGCCACTGCCCTCTGCCACCAGAGAAGGCCCAGGCACAGATGCCCAGCCCCAGCACGACCGCACTCTTACGCGCTGGCACGCAGGGAACGTCTGCCTGTGTCTCTGCTGATGGAGCCTCTGTCCACGTCCACATCCCCCACTCGGGCACACTCCAGGTTCCCCACGTTTCAGGCTCCTGTGCTGTGTTTCTCCGTGTGTCTCCAGACGAGGCGGCTCTGCCTCCGTCCCCGGGTGGAGGGTGTGTGAGCCTCTGTCCACCAGCCCTGGGCAGCGTCCACCCTGCTCTGAAACCCCTGGCAACCACTGGAGGCCCAAGTCAGAATGTCCTGAGTAGTGATGCCTTTGGTTGTGAATGAGATGAAAGTCTTTTTCTTTCTGACATTTTTGGGTTTCTTTGTCAGCCACCTATTGATTTTTTGGCTCATATTTTCTGTTGTTTTTTGTTAGTCTTATTGACAAATGTATATATAAGAGAACTCCTCCTAGTAAATGTATTAACCTTTTTTCTGCCACATGTGCTAAAAAAATAGATTTCTCTGTTGGTGACACTGGCCTTTTAATATTAAGGTGTTTTACAATATAGTTTTTTTTTTTTAATTTAATGTCGTTAACCTGGGTATGTTCCTGGTGCTTTTCCATGTAGAATGTTCCAGCTCACTCAGAGATTAATGAATATCCACGTAACAGTCTTCTGCTTTTCTTTACTGTGGTTTTTTTTTTTTTTTTTCATTTCTTCAACCTCCATCCCCTTTTTTCTCTCCAGTCCTGTGTGTCCCTAACCCCTGTCAGCTGAGGCCGACCCTTGGAGCCGCAGAGGCAAGACCCCCTTCCCTTCAGGCTGAGCAGGGTCTTTCCACGTGGATTGCTGCCTGGGGGAAAGAGCTCAGAAGTGCGGGGTTTCCTGATACAGAGGAGGTGATAGAATCCTCCTCCAGGTCCACCTTGGAACCCCACAATGAGTCTGTTAGAAGCACTGACCTGGAGGCTTCGGATGGATGCCTTCACTCCTAGGGTCGAGGGCCCAGGATCTTCTCAACGCTTCTCTGCACTTTGTCATCTGCTCCCCACAGCAACACAGGCTAGAACAAAATCAAGCAAAACCGAACCACTGGGCCCTGAATGAAAACAGGAGAAATTTCAGCAGGTGCCCCCACGCCCTGGGGACTGTGCTCCGGGAGGCTCTCTCGCTTAGGAGACAGGGCCACAGGGCCCCATGAGATGATCATGGGGGTGAACAGATGGACCTGGGCTTGGTTCTGTCAGACTCTGGATTCCAGAATCAGACCAGCGCTTGACCCAGACACCCCTCTGTGCCTCATCCTCTCATCCACAGGAAGCGGGTCCAGCGAGGCCCCTCCCCTGGCTGCCAGGACCGTACCCGCCCGTGTTCATGAAGAACGTTGGGAAACACAACCCTTGGGAAGAGCCAGGTGGCTGATGCAGGACTGGGATGGTCCTGAGGGCACTGCCAACAATGAAAGGAGCTGTTTGATGCCTGCGTCTGCACAGCAGGCCCAACTCGCTCTTCACGCAGCTCTGGGGCATCTAAGGAGGCTGGGCTCTCAGAGAAGTGAGCGGCATCGGCGGGGAAGAGCACCTCCGAAGTGGAGAATCAGAGCGGTCGAGCAGCCGGCGCCTGGAGTTTTATCTAACGGAAAACGAATGGGGTTGGGTTTGGGGGGAAAAGTGATACATTCTTATTTATCAGGATATCCTGAAATTATTCAGAATATATAAAATAAAAATTCATGGCTGTTAAACCTCAGTTTCATAAAATCAATCTTTTTACAAGAGAATGAGTTTCAAAAGACTGATGAAAGCTCACTGAGCCTTTTATTTTTAGCATGTTAAGAAAAATCCGAGGGACACCCCTGTTTCTTTTCCACACGATTTCAGAAACCTCTGCGTTTCCCGCCCCCTCCCCCAATTCCTCTCCACCCCACTCTGTCTCTTCCCGCTTGTTTTCTGCTTATAACCGTCACAATGCTTTCCTGAGTGTATGCTATAACTCTCTCCCGTTTGCTTTATCTCCTTGTTCCTACAAGCTGGCCTGAATAAAGGGGTCATTATCAGCGGGCCCACAAAGGACCCAGACACCCTCAGTCCAAATGCTGTGCAGATGAAATACTGATCATCCCCCGTGAATCACGGGGCCCCATGAAAGGAGCAGAGAAGGCTAGCGGGACAGCCACGCCGGCCACAAACGCGGCATTCAGCAGCGCAGGGTCCCGCCACCGATTATAGTTACCGCCGACAACAGTCAATGTCAGGGCTGCCTCTATTTATTGGCCGCGATCAATGATCGTCTGTGGGCGACACATTGAAAATTCATCTTACAAACCAGCACCCTGATTGCGTTATTTGCTTCCTTCCGGGGACTGCCGAGAAATAACCCCGGAGCTGCCTGTGGATCCCTCGTGTCCACTGGCCGCAGGGCACGGGGCTGGAGTGGGTGCAGGACGGTGTGGGCAAGAAAGCCCGTGGGGGCCTCACAGGCCAGCCAGGGCGGGCCCCTTGGAGGAGGAGCCCTCAGGGGATGGGGAGGGAAGCGATGGGGCCGTGCCCTTCGGGCCAGCCCGGGACCAGGCCAGCCAGGGCGGGCCCCTTGGAGGAGGAGCCCTCGGGGGACGGGGAGTGAAGCAATGGGGCCGTGCCCTTCGGGCCAGCCCGGGACCAGGACAGCCAGGGCGGGCCCTTTGGAGGAGGAGCCCTCGGGGGACGGGGAGTGAAGCAATGGGGCCGTGCCCTTCGGGCCAACCCGGGACCAGGCCAGCCAGGGCGGGCCCCTTGGAGGAGGAGCCCTCGGGGGACGGGGAGGGAAGCGATGGGGCCGGTGCCCTTCGGGCCAGCCCAGGACCAGGCCAGCCAGGGCGGGCCCCTTGGAGGAGGAGCCCTCGGGGGACGGGGAGGGAAGCGATGGGGCCGTGCCCTTCGGGCCAGCCCGGGACCAGGCCAGCCAGGGCGGGCCCCTTGGAGGAGGAGCCCTCGGGGGACGGGGAGGGAAGCGATGGGGCCGGTGCCCTTCGGGCCAGCCCGGGACCTGACCTTGGGCACCAAGGGCCCCGCCGTGGGCAGTGGCAGTCACTGTGGGCCCTGCAAGCTGTAGCCAGCCTGACTCTTCCAGACCCTGGCACCCTGAACACCCAAGGAGGCTAAAGATGACTTGGTTCCCACTTGTCACTAAAAATGGAGTCTCGCAAGCCCGCCTCCAAAAGGAAGAGGCCGAAAACTCTGCCACAAAGAAACTGGGCCCTCAGCATGGACACTGCTGCCCCAGGGCGGGCGGAGGGGGATGGTGACCAAGGGAAGGTCTGCCGGCTGCCCCCAACTGGCCGCCAGCTGGTCAGATGGTCCCTGCGCAGGGGCCGGGAAGGCTGGCCTCACGGAAGGTCAGCGTAGCAGTTGGCGACGCTCCATTTCTGTGCCCCCGTTTTCCCTCCAACCTGGGGGATGGCATCATGTACTGTGTGCCCCTCTGAACAAGGCGGCTCTGTCTGTGAACTCAGGTTAGTCTGTCTTCCTGGCCGGCTCACAGCAACCCCGAGAACCACTTTCTCGGGAGAGCGCTGCCCAGGCGCAGCAGGCTGAGGTCCCGTCTGTGTCCTTGCTGGCCGCCCTGCCCTGTCTCCAGCCCTGCCGGTGGTCCCTTCCCCCGTGACCGACCCCCTCTCCTGGGAAAGCACTCACCTGCCCCCTGCCCCCAGCCCGAGCCGCAGGGCAGGGAGAGTATCTGGCAGGAAGGGCGGTGGAGGGGGGCTCTCTACCCCTCAGGAGAGCAGGGAGCAGGGCTGTCGGGGCTGGCTGCAGACACCTGGCAGCTGAACTCACCGCCCCGAGGTGCTAACGCGGCGTCTGGGCAGAGGAGGCCCCCAGCGGCGGGAACCCTTCGAGTGTTGAATGCCACGTCCTGTATCCAGGGAGGCTGTAGGTCTAGCAACTGCGGGCTCTACTTATTTGTTTAATTTTTACTTTATTTTGGAGTTTAGCTGGTTAGCAAGGTAGAAATAGAGAGACAGACGTAAAGAACAAACGTGTGGCTGCCGAGCCGGGAAGCGAGGGCGGGATGAATTGGGAGGCTGGGAGACTGCCACGCGTAGACTACTGATGCCGTGCGCAAAACGGAGAACCAGCGAGAGCGAGCTCACTGCTCAGCACGGGGAGGCGGCCTAGCGCTCGTGCTGACCTAAACGGAAGGAGTTCAGGGAAGCGGGAGACGTGGACGCGCGCCGCTGATCCACTCTGCTGTGCTGCAGGTGCTAACACAGCACTGTGAATCAACGGAACTCTAATAAAATTTAATGAAAGAAAACAAGGAAAAACAATGTGTTAGTTTCAGGTACACAGCAAAGTGATTCGGTTTTATATATGTGTGTGTGCATATATACACCCCCCCCCCACACACACACACACACATATATATGGGCTTCCCTTGTAGCTCAGGTGGTAAAGAATCTGCCTGCAATGCAAGAGACCTGGGTTTGATTCCTGGGTCAGTCCTTGGAGAAAGGCATGGCAACCCATCCCAGTATTCTTGCCTGGAGACTCCCACGGACAGAGGAGCCTGGCAGGCTATACAGTTCATGGGGTCGCAAAAGTCAGACATGACTTACCTAGTAAACCAGCACCATGTACACAAACACACTCACACACACACTCACACAGGTGGAATCTACTTCTTATTGCATTTTGCTGGACTAAATCACTTATTCCGTTAAACGGGCAGAAATAAGACTGTCACAGCCACACCCAGGCACACGAGGCCATGATCCTCAGGACTCCCTGTCCTAACACCTACCATGGGGGTCACACAGCGAGCAGCCTCTGCTGAGTGTTTTGTTCAGGGCTTGGCTTCCAGACTCTTTACTGCGGGAACCCACAGCCGTCCTCAGGGGAAAATGTGATGTCAGCGCCTGCGTCTCCACAATGTGAGCACATGACCCTGTGGATGCCATCCCTGGGTGCATGGGAGGGCATTGTCCAGTCTGACCCTGACGCCTGACCCTCTACTAACTTTTGTCTCCAGGAGACAAACACAACTCACCCAGAAACCACAGAGCAGTGAACACTGGATGGAAGGCTGTATCTTAAGGTCAGGTGTAATAACACCTGGATAGCAGCCATTATGGTAGACGGGGCAGGCGCCAGACCCGTGACTCCGGTTGTCAAAACAAAAGGAGCCATTTTCCAGGCGTTCTTTTGCCCGAACGACATAGGATTTTCTTTCCACTTTTCCCTGCTATGATTTCAGACTTGGACACCATCTCTACTGCACGTTGCTAGAACCAGACCATTTTTTAAATTAATTTTTAATAATGTGTAATAATCTGAGTGGCCCTGGTCTGTGTGCAGAATTAGAATTCCTCTGATAGAAAAAGAAATATTTGTGCAGAGTTTTATGAGCAGAGTTGACCTGAGGCTTCCCGAGGCTGGTGCAGAAATTGCCGCCCAGGCGGCTGTTAACCCTTCCCGCCCGGGCAGCCTTGGCTCGGCTTCCCCAGCCCGGCCGCAGCATCCAGCCGCTGCAGTGTTATTAGATGCCGCAGACTGCAGGAAGAGCCTCCTGGATATTAAGAGGCTCTGAAATTGAACCTGGGCTTTATTTAAAAACGCCCAGAGACCGTGAGGTCACAGGTCAACCCTGATATCCCAGCAGGCACAGAACCTCACCTGCGGCAGAGACCAAAAACCGACGTGCCAGCTCTCTGCTCCGACCGCAGGAAGCCAGGAGCCGGTGGCGGGTCGCACCTGTCCCCGGCCCTGGAGACGTCCATCTGGGGCCTGTCACTGGGACAAGGGGGAAGGGGGCCCCTTGTAACGGGGGTCACTACAGCATCAGGCACGAGGTCGGGGGTCCCACCTCTTCCCGGAGGGGTCTGGATCACAGGTATCCGTGAGGGTTAGGAAGAAGGCTTATGCTCCCCTGAAATGAACAGCAGCAAGAACCCGGCCACTGTCATCGGTGTGTTAATCTCCGAGACCTTCCTGTCCAGGAGAACATAGTGCCCTAGTGATGGGCTGACACCCGTCTCCCTGCCCTCGTTCTGATTGTAGTTATGTTTTGATGACTTCCAGTGACTCCAAAACACTGAAGGTTTGGCTTCAAAACTATTCTTCTTAAAACCAGGTTGAAAATAGATTCATTTCCAGCCCCCATTCCCCAAGGGGAAAAGCAGACCTAAAACCGCAGCTATGAAGTTTTGAAGGAGCCGCTGAGGGCGATTTGTTCTCTCTCGTCAGCCCTTTAACCAAGGTCCCTCTGGGCTGCAGCATCCTTTCCTGGCATGAACTATTTCAATATGACAATCGTGGAGCAGTGGTTGGGTTATTAAACAGAACACACTGCTTGCTGAAAGTCTGAAACAAAAGCAAACCCTGTAAGTGACTTTTGAAAGCATCTGTTGATTTTTAATCTGAGTTTTGGAGCAGATCCTATAAAAATTTTTGCTAACCAAAGATTTAAAGTGATTTCAATTTATCTTGTTTGCCCACAATGACCAGCTATTTTAAATCAGGGGCTGTTTTTCATCAGAAATAAACACAGGTCACTGTGGAACCTGGGGGGGCTTGCTTATTTCAGCAGGGAGATGCCCTGAGCTCGGCCCACTGGTTCTGAGCACCTGAGACAGCATCCCACCCACCTATCAGGAGCCCTGCCAGGCACACGCAGGGACCCCCAGCGTCTTGGAGCCACACAGAGGGCCCCCTCGGGCACCCAGCCCCTCAGAAGTGTAAGCCAGGGACCGATGCTCCTCAGGGCTGTGGCTCCAGCCTCCTGGTGTCCACCCTGCAATGCTCCTCCCGGACACGGTTCCCCCACCCCAAGCCCTGAACTTGCTGGAGCGGCAGGACCTTGGGAGCACTGTGACGCCTGGTTACACCAGGCCCTGACATCTGCGGCCTCCAGCTGGGGAGAGAAGCGGTGATGAGACCGCTCACACCACACACGTTGAGCCCCACGCACGGCCTCCCTGCTGTTGTCTGCAGGACGCGGAAGTTCTCGGTGGAAGCGAGGTCTCACTTCTCCTGCGACCACCGCAGAGTCCCAGCAGGACAGTGGAGTCCCAGCCTGGCCCAGGGGCTCTGGCGTCCCACGCAGAGGCCCCTCAGGAGCCCCTCTGTGGTCTCTGCATCCTGACGCCGCCTCCCAGCGCATCTGCGCGGCTGGGCTCTCGTCCCGGCACCTGAACTAGCGCTCTCACAGACTCTGCTCTCTGCCTTCCTCGGGGGACTGCTGGATACCCCTCCCTTGATGGTCCGCCAGCCCTGGCAGAGACTTCGGCTGGGGCTCCAGCCCAGGCTGCCCTCCGGGGAAAGACTTCACTCCCTGCCTGTGGCCCCTTGTTGGTCTCCAGCTCCACAGCAGAGACTGGGCCAGGCCTGGGGAGGGGCCGGGCAGTGTCTGGGGGACAGTGTGTCGTGGGGATGCCCCAGTTCAGAGGCGGGAGGGCAGCACAGTGGCCTGGCCGCTGAGAACAGCACAGCCAGGGCACCCATGCGGACACAGCGGCATCACCTCCCAGAACCCTTCTCTCCCCCCGCAGCAGGACCAGACCTGGTGGGCGGGAGGTTCTCTGTGAGGGCCAGCGGACCATCTCGGGGAGGCATCAGACAGCGCCCTGGGGGGGCAGTGAGGAGGGTTTATGAGAGGTCAGGCAGGTGGTCATGCCTCCCATGCACACCCGGCTGAAGGCAAGGGAGGGTGGTCCCCAGGAGATGGAGGAACATGGGAGAGCCACGTGGCCCCTGACCACTGCCTGGCCCCTGGCGTGGACCGCAGCCAGCCTGGACAGCCCTGCTGGGGGCAGTGAAGACTGGCCTCTTTGTCCTCCGCCCTCCAGTCTCTCCTGACTCCTTACTGGCCAAACCGATGGGAAGCAGCCTCCCGAAGCTCCAGGCAAGTGCAGAGCATAGGAGGGGGCAGGGGTTGGGGGACAGGCAAGTGGAAAACAGCTGCCCCGGGAGCCTTTCTCCCCCAGCTGGAGGAGAGAGACACCAGGTGTGAGGAAGGGTGAGGAAGTGCAAGAGATTGTTAGTTGCTCAGTTGTGTCCGACTCTTTTCGACCCCATGACTGCAGCCTGCCAGGCTCCTCTGTCCATGGGATTCTCCAGGCCAGAATACTGGAGTGGGTAACCGTTTCCTTCTTGGGGATCTTCCCAGCCGAGGGATCGAACCTGGGTCTCCTGCACTGCAGGCAAATTCTTTACCATCTAGCCACCAGGGAAGAACAACCGGGCATGTCTTTCCTTTACTGAACTTTCAAACTTGATGCAAAGTCTTTGAAATGTCTGTTTGAAAGGTTTTATGACCATCTGAAGCTTATTTTTTAGCTAAAACATTTTACACTTAAGTGGCCTGCTGCGAGGGGGCAGAGCCACCATATGTGACCAGCACTGGGCTCCAATGTGGGGGCCCAAGCCCGGGACACGGGTCTCACGGACCCACATCCAAACACAGATTTGTCTCCCGGAAGCCTCTGTGCCCCTGGAAATGATCTGTGTCTCAGTTTGCACACCATCGAAAGTGAAGCCTAAGTCCCACAGAAACGAGGGGCCTCATACCCTTTCTTGTAGCAAGGAGCTCGTCAGGAATGAAGAGCACTGGGTTGAAAAACGATTACTTTAAATCACCTGCCCCACCCCCCCTGCCCACATGAGCTAAATCCATACAAGTCCTACCAGAGATTCCCTGGATAAGACGAGCAGAGCTCCCATTGCCAGGACCTTTTCTGCTCTGGCTTTGGTTGCTGTTTCCACATCGCCAGCAGAGTGTCTGAGACTCTGCTTTGTGCCAGGCGTGCTGCCAGGGCGCAAGCCGGCAAGTGTCTCGGCACCAAGGAGGAGCTCGCCTCCGGGACCCGGCACACCCGTGCGCCCAGCTCCCGGCTTATGCATCTCTCGTGGGGTCAGCAGCAGTGCCTTGCGGCCCTGAGGACATGAAGTGAACGCGCCAGGCAGAGTCTGACAGAACTAACGCTTTACAAAGGCTGATAGCTGGAGGCGAAAAATGCCAGCAGAGCCCAAATTTCCTGATGTTCAACCCATGGATCCAATGACACTAACTCTCCTCTGTAACATATAAAGTGTTGTATACTTCACTTAACTGTAAACAAATCATTATCAAATTAGAAAAAGGAAATCAAAGAGACACAAAGGTTCAGGCCAGAGGAGGGACCCAAGAGAATATTGACTTTCTTTTATTTCTAGGAGGTTTGAACATTGTAAATTTTCTTACACAGTCCCAGTAAACCTAAATTGTTAAGAAAAAAATGTAAAGGAAGTGGCTCTCTATAGATGTGAAAGCAAATTTAAGTGTATATTTTACCTTGCAAGAATGTGACATTTCAAAGTAGAACTTACATATTATAAAATATTTAATGCTTAAATACTAACTTTTCCCAAAACTTCCACTATCAACCTGTCTTATTTACAAGAAGAAACAACTCTCCTTAAGGAAACACAGTGAAGCCTTAGGCTGAAAATTGAAGGGCCACCGATGGAGTCAGGGCAGGACGGCTGCCCGGGACGTTCCTTTTAGCTGTGTGCGGAGTGTGATTTAACAAGGAGACGATGACAACGTGACTCTAAACCCAATGAGTTTCCATCCCTGTCGCCACCTCCAGTGCTGGCTTTGCCACTTTGGAGTCTTTCTGACCGGGAATCAGATGGGAAAACTCCAGATTCTCAGGGCCAGCGAGCAGGGGGCGCACTGCAGCTTAGGCTGCGGTCAGGTCTGGGGACTTTTAACCAGTGATTCTAAGTCCGGCAATCGGGTTCCTCCAGAAACATTCTCCATCACTGCCCGTCCTAACAGTGGACCAGGAGCTGGGGAGCGCACCTCCCTCCAGGCTCCTCCCAGCGCCCGAGTGACCTGGGGTGGGGTGGGGGGCCGAGGAGGGGATACCCAGCACCTGGGTGACCTCTGTCACTGGGGGAGAAGGTGCCCAGCGGTGTGAAACAGAGACACCTGCTGGCCGGCCGTGCCCCGGGCCCCACTCCTGGCTCCTCGCCCCCGCAGACCTGGCCCTTCTGAGCTGCCCTCGGGCTAGGAGGGGAGCGTGGCATCCCACGGGCTTCCGCGCACAGGGACTGCTCTGAAATCCGCAGGACAGAGCGAGTTTCCCCAAACTTCTGCTCGGGGAGTCCAGCGCATCCCTGTGCGGCCATCCCTGGGCACCGGCAGACAGGGCCCACCGAGTGACGGCCCAGATCCCGTCTGCTCTTGTTTTATTTCTGTGTGCATGCATCTCGTGCACAGAGGAATTGTGGCCACGGGGCACCCATGTGTCTTTGGAGTTGCTTTGTGAGCGCAGAGGCCAGGCCGTGCTCTGCGTCTCCGGGGGGGTGAAACTCCACCCCCAGGGGTGGCGGGCAGGGGGCTGAGGTCCACACTCTCTGCGGAAGCGGCTGTGCCTCCAGCCCCTCCGTCGGTCTGCTCCGCACCACCCAAGGCCCCCCGGCACACGGCAGGGGTCGCCTTGCAGCCCCCCTGGCTTCCCGTTGATGCCGTCCCCCTTCCGAGTCACAGCACCAGCAGCTCCCAGAGCGAAGCTGCTTGGAAGCTTGGGGTCTGGGCACCGGCCAAGGCCTGGGCTGTGTTTCACTGACCCGTCACATGGTTACAGCTTCTTTCCTCCCAGGCTGCAAGCCCATCTGAGGAGCTGCAGAGCTCGGCCTCCCAACCCTGGGGTCACTGGATGGGGCGCTCTTGGGGTCTGCGTTGGCCGAGCCCACTGGGAGGGCTGCAATCAGGAGGGTGAGGGGTGATGTCCCTGCTCACCGACTCCTCTGGGCCCGGGAGCCCGGTTCTTTCCACCACGGCCGCTGCCCAGCCAAGTGGAGAGAGACAGCGCCTCTCCCTGGTCCCTCGGGAAGGGGTTTAAATACTCTCAGTGCTCAGCCTGCCTCTCCACTGAAGTCCTGAGGCTCTGGCCCGCCCTCGCCCAGGCTCGCAGCCGGCAGCCCCAGCTGGATGTGGACCTGGCATGCGTGCCGCCACCGTGCCAGTGTCCCCTCTCGGGGCTCGACTGAGCAGGGCCGCCCGCTCGGGTCTAATTGTTGAAATGTGCTTCGTCCACATGAAACAATGGCTCCCAGAGAAAATAAAACACCCCACGGAGGTGCTGAGTTGTGAAAAGAGCGCCCGTTTGGGAGTCTGGTTTCCTGAATAGACTTGTTAAAGACCATGGCTGATGGATGCGGAGTGGGCGTTGGGGGCAGGGCGGGAGGCGGCGGTGGCCAAGCTGGCCGGGACCCTCCCCAAGCTGGGCCTCAGGAGGAGGACCTCCTCAGGAGGAGGACCCCAAGCCCACCGGGCCCCCTCCTCTGTTTTTATTTTTTTTTCCGTTTCTGCCATGCAAAGATAATCAGGTTTATGTAAAGTGTGTGTGCTCTTTTGACAGCCCGCGGTATCTCATTAATTCAATCACACCAAACAGCTTTGTTCCCAAAGTGTTTGAAATGCGATGGGGACCCTGCCTTTCTAGTCCTGTCAATCACGGCTAACATTTTTCTTGCAGTTGCCATGGCTGGGGCCAGAGTTCACGAAAACAGAGAATAAGAGCCAACAAAACAAGAATAAAGACTTATTTGAGATCCTCTTTTTAAAGGACATCTAGCATCCACAGAACATGGGAAGTGAATGTAGACAGGTCTGGACGCGGTGCTCGCCGAGAGGAAAGAGGGTGGAAAGAATTTGAAAACCAAATAGGCCTCTAAAAACTTGACCCAGGAGTCTCTGGGAAAAACCCGATGAATTGCCCCCTCGTAGAACAATGTTCATTCTTTCGCGTGTTCTGCAGAGGGACAAGGCCTCGTATATTATAACACAGGCCACCGGGGTCTTTACACTGTTGTAAGCGGCTCAGCCGACAGAATGCCGATAGCAGACGACGAGGGAGTGCACGGCCTTCCCTGCTCCTCGCCAAAAAGCAAGCACTGGGAAAATCCTCCTGCACAGAGACCCGCAAAGCCAGGCTGCAGACGGGCTGTGGCGCACGGCCAGGTCACGTGGCTCACGGAGGAGAAAGGGCAGCCTGCAGTCACCCGGAGATGCACACTGTGGAATTCCCCTTTTATCTGCTCGGGTGTGCCCGCGCCCACTGGGGCCGTCTCTGTGATGCCACGCAGGTTAGGGGGGGACGCGATGTCCACGCTGCCGGCGGTGTGGGGGCCACGACCACAGCGCCCGCACCTGGGGCTCCCAGTGGAAGCCCCCCACCCCGCCCCCTGCACCTGGCAAGTCCCCCAGCGCCTGTGTCTCCCCCCAGGAGAGGCGCGCCGGGGAGGGAGGGGTCCCGCCGTGGGGGTGCGACTGCGGCCCCTCCTGTCTGCCGGCCTCACGTCTCCACTGGGGAAGAATAGGCAGCATGTCGGAGGGCAGGCTGATTTCAACGCAGCCAACGTCATGTCCGTCTCTTCCGTCTCGCTCAGAGGCTGCTTGTGCCCCAAACTTGGGACGCGCCGTCTGTCCGGTCCGGGTCCTGCAGGCTGAAGAGCAGTTTGTCCCTGGGTCTGCCTGCCCCTGGGCTCCTTGCACAGTCCAGAGCCGGGCTCCGGTGAGTCACACCTCTGGTCACTGCTCAGGACAAGATCCCGGGGTCCCTCCCACCGCTCGGAACGCGAGACAGCAAAAGGGCTCAGCATTGTCCGCCATCCCCACGGCCAGCACCCTGCCAAGGCTTCCTCCCCGCATGACTGGGTGCAGGCACAAGACTCCCCGGGGCTCCCTGCCCCCACCATGGCCCCCGCAGACCCTCCTCCACCTTGCTGGTGTCACAACACGTCCCTCTGGGCTCCAGACCTCCAGGTGGCTGAGCATCACTTGGGGTCAGAATCCTGGGTCCCCCCCGTGCCCACAGACCCCTCTTCCTCACGGGCTGCATCTTTCAGAGTCTCCCCCCTCCCTCCTCCCCCTGGACAACCAGCCCCATCTCCCTGCGCCTGCAGAGCCACACCAGGGACCGCCAGCCCAGCTTCCTGCTCCGGGAGGCTCTTTCTAGACCTGGGCCCCTGTCCTGCGGCTCCCTGGCCTCCCTGTGTGTCGCCGGCAGGGGGACATCCGCTCACCCGGCTCGTGTCCGTCTCGGGCCCAGACCGGAAGCAGCAGGTGGGCACAGGGGCCCGGCCCTGCCCTCGCCTCCTGTGCCCGCAGCTCCCTGGGCAGGCCCCTGGGCGGCATGTTTGGAATGTCCCCTGTGGGGGTTGAGAACAGACTAGGGTGCCGTCAGCCCAGCAGCCCCTGGAGCGCCTGCCAGTGGGGTGGGGGCGGCGGCGCAGGACATGCCCACCCCCAGGGTTGGCAGAGAGAGGGCTCAGACTGTCCCTGGCCTAGCCCCCGTCCGCTTTCTCTCCCGTCATCTGCCATACACTCTGCTCAGCTGCATCAAATCCTGACTTGGGTCTGGGCCAGGTACCCGCAGCCACAGTAAATGGTGTTTGTGCAAAGGGGCAGCCGCAGCCCCCTTGGGCTAAAAGCAAGCTAAGTCTCCTCTCCAAGCCAAGAAAACACAACTTTAACGCGATCCGAGTCACCCACCCTGTGCCGTCTTCGGTCTGGGTCAGTGTACACGGCATCGCAGTGACAGGCTCACACCCAGAGCTTGCGTGTCTGTTCCCACTATGAACCTTTCACCCTCTTTCCTGGGTGCACACTCAGGGTCCAGGAATGGTTTCCCCCAGAGGCACCTGGGGACGCAGTTTCATCAGTGAGATTTGTGCTTGTTGACACTGGGTTCCTGAGAAGGTGTTGGGAACACACGGGGCCTTGGCGCTGCCTCGGAAGCTGCTCACCTGGGGGTAACTGTCTCACCTGGGCACCTGTTTCCCCTGGGGTACCTGTCTCACCTGGGCACCTGTTTCCCCTGAGGTCTCTGGCCTGCTCCCCTGACACCCATGACATCTGTGCAGCTTCATAATTGCCCAGACATTTGTCTTTTTTTTTTTCTTCCTGTTGAACAGTTCTGAAAAAAAGAATACTAACTCAGCTAATTCGAGACTTATTTTTTACTGACTTCATCATTCTCATCGTATTGAAGCTTGCCTGGCTCACTTTTTAATCAAATGGTTTATTAGCCTAATTCCAAAGGTTCCTATTCATGTTCCCCCTCTGGCGTTAACACGCTGTGCTTTTTTTAAAGAACCTATATTTTTTCCTTTGTATTTTAGAGCTACTCATTCCAGCCTCTCTGTCTGACGTGCTCGTGGTTAATCACGTCCTTCAGCTCTGACGACCACCACCGCCCACCCCTCCATGCTGGCTTTGACCGCTCCTGACGCCCACTTTGCATCCCCTCTCTTCCTCCATTTCTGTCCATTTCCCATGATAAGGGAAGAAACGGAACGTGTCAATGACTTCAGACTGCACATGAGCGCAGATGTTTAACACTGGGTCTTGCAACGTGTTGTAATGTAAAAGAACATCAATTAAGACTTAAAATGTTAGCACGTGTGAAAGGGGCTCACATTCTTTTCTGTCTATGAAAAGCACCTTTCCCAAGATGACACCGTGTGTCAGGACCTCACGTTTTCCTGGTGAAACATCTTGCCCATGGGGTCTCAGCTCTCTCCTCTTGTCTACTAAAGCCCAATCCCATGGACCTTTCAAGTTTGAGGCATTTGAAAATAAAATGAGGGAACAGGTCTAAACATATTTCCCACTTCAAGCATTCGATGGAAGTTGGGGTTCTCTGAAACATATCTAAAAGAGGAAGGGTGATTCATTCAGCGTGTTGGCTTACTGATTAATGTTACTGCTAAGTAGCTTCAGTCGTGTCCAACTCTGTGCAACCCCAGAGACGACAGCCCACCAGGCTCCCCCGTCCCTGGGATTCTCCAGGCAAGAACACTGGAGTGGGTTGCCATTTCCTTCTCCTGATTAATGTTAACAATAGGCCTATTTCTTAAGTACCCTCCCCCACTCCAGGTGCCCGGCTCAGGCTGCCCAGGTGAGCCCAGTGCAAGGACACCCACTGGGCACCCAGCTGCACCCTGAGGGTATGCAGACAGGAGCCAGGCTGTCCCTCCCACTCCTGCCTCCTCCGGGCTCTAGGGCTGGAATCCCACCCAGTTTGCTGTCAGAAACGGCCGTCCCGTGAGTGCTGCGTGCTTCCCGCACGGATGCACCATCAGAGTGACAGGAGCCAAGGTCGCTGGATGCCTTATGGCGGAAAACAGAAAGGCTCCCGCCATCGCAGGCCTGCGTGTCACACCCCTGACACAGTCTCAGGCATCCACACGAGCTATTTTGTTTGAGTTGAAATCAATCACTGATCATTTCTAAAGAACTGAGCTCGTAAGTGGTTTAAAGTAAAGCAAAATGTTCCAGATTATTATTGTGATCACAAACATAATAGAAAAACAACAGGGTTCGAAGTCTATTCAAAACAACAACAACAAAAATCTTCCAAGGAAAGAGTTTTTAAATGATGGGGAAAATCTGTAAAGGTCCTGATAGTGTTCTAGTTGTACCTCGTTCATAACAAAGTGTCCTGACAGTTTGTTCCAGATCCCTCTCTGTCTAGGGATCCGATACGTCATGTCAGTTTCTGCTGGGAAGAGAGAACTGGGAGGCATGGGCGGTGGGCACAGGGCCTCCTCATTCTGACTGAAGTGGGGGCCTGGGGGCCATCCCCAGCCTGGAAATGCTGCCAGCTCTGCAAGTGAGGGAGGCAGAGCCCAAGGAGCCCAGTGATTCCTCTTGGTTTTCAGGGTAAATGTGAGTCGGCCTCTGATCTTTGGTCTCTGCTTCCTCCTGTTGCCAACCTGAAAGAATTAGAAGGCATTAGGCCTGAAATTAATGGAAATGAAATCTGACCTACGAAATATGAACACATAGTCCAGATACGGGGGGAACCTCAAGAATTCTCCTAAACAGCAAAACCTCCAGCACCAGGTCTCTACTAAGTAGCATTTCTAAAAACGTGATGGCGAACCAAAGTTTCCTCACCATTTCCCAAAGAAGCATGTGAAGTAAAGGAATCAATGCCAGTAAGGGGGATTTTCAGAGTTCTGCTTAAACTCTTAAGAGGCTGGGAAATAGTTTTCACCTACTTCCAAGAATTTGAGACAAGCTTCCCAGGTGGCACTAAAGGTAGAGAATGTGCCTGCCAGTGCTGGAGACACAGGAGATGAGGGTTTTATCCCTGGGGTGGGAAGATCCCCTGGAGAAGGGAATGGCAGCCCACTCTGGTATTCTTGCCTGTAGACTCTCATGGACAGAGGAGCCTGACGGGCTACAGTCCTTGGGGTTTCCAAGAGCTGGACACGACTGAAGCGACTTAGCACATGAGCACGCATTTATGCATAAGGGGTCCCCAGGCCAAACACAGGTGAACTGATCCAGAAGAGAGCCAGCTCTCCCCAGGGTTTTCCAGACTCTGAGTCTTTTGCAGTCATCACGTCCTGAGGCCCCTGACAGGCGGCGGTTTGCTCCTTGCCGTCCGGCTTTTGACACGGGTATTATTTCCTGATGTATGTGAGACTCTGTTGCAGGCGCCCTTGGGTGGTCTCTGCACAGGTGTGCATGTGGATCTGGGGCTCAGTCAACCCCAGCACGTCCCTCCTCCCCTCAGGAAGGACGTCTCCTTACACACCCCTTGAGCACACGCTCAGCCCTGGAAATCCTCAGGGCTGCACGCCTGTCTTCAGCCCTGGATCTGCGTTGTAACACAGCTGATATTTACCAGGCACGGAGGTTGTCTCTAACGACGCTCACAGATTCCCCAAGGGCATCTCTTGTTTCTCAGAAAGGACCCTCGGAGGAAGGGGAACAAACAGGGCCTCGGGTGGGCGAACCAGCTCCTTTATGCCCTGACTCTGGGGGCTCGATTCCAGCAGGAACACGCAGAAAGGCTCTGGCCCGTGAGAACAGGCGGGTGTTGTGCGGAGCGGGGGAGAGGTTGGTTTGGATTAGCAAGCAAAACTGTGTCCTGTTTAAGAGCCCTTGATTCCAGTCGACTGTGTCGGATTGTTCAAAACGCGAACATTGTGTGTGACTATTCATTTTTGTCACCTGCTCTTGATTAATCCCGTTCTAAATGGCGTCCGCGGACCCTGAAATCTCATACTACTTAATTAAATTAGTGACACAGTTGTCTCCCCGTTTCCCTATCAAAGGGCTGTGCTCGGGAGAAATAAAACCTTTGTTCCCCGCCACTCCGCATAATTTACACCCTCTTCTCCCCTTTTCTCAGCCAGCTCCTGGCTCAGATGCTAAATTGTAGCTGGTAATAGGGAGCTATTAGGTTTACTGAAGCATGTCAGAGGAACAGGCAGTGCAGGCCCCGCTGAAGGGTGCGGGAGCCCACGCAGCAGCAGGGTCAGGAGTCCTGACCAAGGGCAGAGGGGGCTGTGGACCCCAAGTCACACTTTCTGAGCCAAAATATGGGGCCTCGGTGGGTGGAGGGGAGGAGAAAGCTGCTGCTGAACGGGGATTAAGGGAGAGCAGAGCCCAGCACCCCGCGCCACGCTTCCACGCTCACAGCCCCAGGGGCAGAGGTAAGGAGGTGCAGGGACCCCAGAGCACCTCCCAGTCAAGATGGAGGCACTCCCGTGGCTGAACCCACAGCAGGCACGTCAGCCTGAAGTCATCCAAGTCAGTAAGTAATCAGCATCAACCGTTTAAGTGAGCGATGGAGCTGTGCTTTTCAGCAGACAATTCCAGATGCCTAGGGTTACCAGTCTCAGGGTTTCACCGTATCCACACCCCTGTCTGTGTCGATGCTCGGACGACACTGGCCTTAAGTTCTGTTGGTGTTACCATGACTGATGCTGGCGATTTGGAGGTGGGAGGCGTCTGACAGGCGCACAAAACCCAGTCTCACACCTGAGCTTGCCCTGTGCGTGTCGCACCTGAGCTCGCCCTGTGCGTGTCACACCTGAGCTTGCCCTGTGCGTGCCCAGTAGCTCCGGTCGTGTCTCTCTCTCTGTCACCCCATGGACTGTACCGTCAGGCTCCTCGGCGCAGGGGATTCTCCCCTCAAGAATACTGGAGCGGGCTGCCGTGCCCTCTTCCAGGGGATCATCCTGACCGGGGATCTAGCCCGCAGCTCTCAGGTCCTGCTGCACTGGCAGGTGGGTTATTTACTAGCGCTACCCGGGAAGCCAGAATTTGCCCCCTACCATCATTCAAGCCAAAGGAAGACGCACAAAAGCCTGTGCACGCTGACCACTGTGGAAAGTGTGCCACGTCCAGGGGATCCCCAGGCACAGGTGCCTCTCTGACCAGGCGGCCGTCCCCTGCTGACCTTGGTCCTCCTGCCCCCCAGGAGGAAGACACGTTCCTCATGGAGTCACGGGGATGCATCTTAATGTCCTCTTGGCTTCAGGGCTTGGTTCTGGCCCTGGGAGCTCACGCGGTTCACGTGAGGAGACCCTGGCGACCGCACTGCGTTTGGGTGGATTGTAGGTGCTGTCCCTTGGTTTGCTTCAGCACCTTGGTTGTCCTGAGCCCCTGGTGCCTGGCCACTGTGTGACACAGGTGTGCACACACCCGCCCACCTGAACACTTGGCTCCCTCCTGGGGAAGCGACAGCCAAGGGTGAGAGTCCAGCCGAACCAGTCAAGACAGCAAAGCGAAGCTGTACACTGTTAAGGGAAATGTAGGAAGGGTGGGGAAGAGTGCGAGCCGGGTTCTCAAAGCAGATGAATGAACTTAGGTGCCTAAGCCTAAACCCACAGTAGTAGCAGACGGAGCCCCTCCGTGCCGCCAGCCATGGAGTGGCGTGGGAATCTCACCACAGCAGACCAGCAGGCGGCCGGGCAGATTCTCACATGACCCATCCCCCCAGGAAGAACTCCACAGCACCAGTTTCGTCAGCATACGATGTGCTCTCATGCTAATGATAAAGGATAAATGATCACGTAGCCATGGGGTCATTACAGGAGGATTATCTGGCAAGTGATGACGACAGACAGATTGTATTTGGGGAAGCACCTGAGAAGTGTCCCACACGAGCGCACGCTCATCACAAAAGCCGAAACTTCCAGGCTCACTGCTTCACAAATGCAATTGACAAACAGGAACCCAGCAGGCTGCCTGTGGATCTAAATGTGCACGAGGGGAAAGTGGGCGTCCCAGACGCGGACGGGGCCCCTTAGAACAAGCAGAGCACAGGAAGAGAACGGGGTGAGATGCTCCTGGGGCTGGCCCAGCAAAAGGAGGAGGGGCAACTCCTGGAGCCACACACAGCAAGAGCACGCGACCCAGAGCGGTCTGCCTGGGGGATGCCCCCAAGGAGCTCTGGGAAAACAGTGGCCTCGTAAGGGATAACAAAGGAAATCAATTTTAAAATCAGATGCCATGTTAGTGGTGCTTGTATTCAGGCCTGCCTGACTGTGCGACCCCATGGACTGCAGCCCGCCAGGCTCCTCTGTGGGAGGAGCCTGGGATTCTCCAGGCAGGAATACTGGAGTGGGTTGCCATGCCCTCCTCCATGGGACCTTCCCCACCTAGGGATTGAACCTGCATCTCGTGCATTGGCGGGTGGGTTCTGGACCACTAGCACGACCAGGGAAGGCCCTGCATCGAGCGCAGCACTCAGAGAGCATCTTCTCGTCTTTCCTGGTCTCCTCTCCTTACCCTGTATCTTGACTGTGAAGGAGCTCTCACCACCCTGTGACACCAACCTGCCCGCCTTCTGCAGTCACCACAGCACCGTCCCTGGACCTGACCTCTGAATCCAGATTGAAATCCAGTCCTTTTTTTAAATCTAAAATAAGAAATGCATTTGCTTATTAAAATTGATTTTGTTAACTTATTTGCATTCATTTTAAAATATTCACTTTACCAACTGGAGTCTTTAGTAACTTCACTTGTTTATTTTTGGCTGTGCTGATCTTCACTGCTGTGCAGGCCCGCTCTAGCTGGGGCGTGAGGGTCTCTCATCGCGGCTTCTCTTGTTTGGGAGCCTCTCATCGCGGCTCCTCCTGTTTGGGAGCACGGGCTATAGGCACATGGGCTTCAGTAGTTGCGGCTACTCCCTCCTCCTGGGAGCTTTAACCTCCTCCTCTGGTGCCCAGTCCTTCCTCAAACAACGCTAACGTCTGATAATTCAACGACCTTAATGCCCCACCGGGAGTGGCACTGGGAAGTCCCCACAAGCCCATCAGGACTACCTTCAGTAGCCCCTAAAACGTACGTAATGTTCTATGTCAACTGTGGTTCAATAAAACAGGAAAAATCTTTTGAAGTAAAAACATTTTAACTGATACCCCCTGAAAATAGCAGTCAGTTCAGTGTTCAGTACCTTAAATCCAATATCATTTTACAAAATCGTTTCACTGCCCTTGTTCCTCGAGGATATCATGAGAAGCTTCCTTGCATACCTTTGCCAATTAAGACCCAGTGTTTGGCACAAGGCTCTCTAGCAGTCCTACTAAGAAAGAATTCACCTTTTCAGCACAGCTTCTCATCCAGCCCTCCCTCCTTCTACAGCTGACATCTGGCTCATTGTAACTTCTTCCCCAGCATCTGATTGGTTGTGCACTAATCATTAGTACGTGTCCACTGGGTTCCTGTGTCCACTCTCTGCTTTGCAAAATCCATCACTGGCCATTTCCAAAGCTGTCAGTGCTGCAAGATTCCATGATTGACCAGAGAATATGCTGAAAGCCGTGATCCTCAGAATTGTTTATAAGCTTCAGTCTGTTCAAGCTGCTGCAACAAGCACGGCAGATAGGGGTGGGGAGTGGGAGGTGGGCTTAGACAACAGCATCTGTGCCCACAGCTCTGGAGGCTGGGACCCCTGGGGCGAGGGGTGGGCGCATGCGGGGTCTGGCTGCAGATGGCCACCTCCTCATTGCACCCTCACTGGGAAGAGAGGGCTCCCTGATTGTCTTTCCTTCTTCTAAGAACACGAATCTCATCAGGTGGGCCCCCCTCTCACAACCTCATCTAAATCTCATGGCCTCCCAGAAGCCCCCTCCTAACACCTTCTCACTGGGAGTTAAGGCCTCAGTGAGTCGAGGGCGAGGGGACAAACATCCAGCCCACAACAGCAACAGCATGACTGTGCTTCCATCACAGAGCTCGGAAAGAAGGTAGAGTAGTGAATTTCTGTGTTGACAAATTAATGGAATTAAAAGAAGCTGTTCACTGGCTCAGTCATGTCCCGTTCTTTGCAACCCCATGGATTCCAGCACACCAGGATTCTCATCCCTTCACTATCTTCCAGAGTTTGCTCAAATTCATGTCCACTGAGTCAACAACATCACCCATCTCATTCTCTGTTGCCCCCTTCTCTTCCTGCCCTCAGTCTTTCCCAGCATCAGGGTCTTTTCCAGTGAGTCAGTTCTTTGCATCAGGTGGCCAAAGTATTGAAGCTTCAGCATCAGTCCTTCCAATGAATATTCCAGGCTGATTTCCTTTAAGATTGAAGAACAGCCTAGAAATAGCTAAGAAATCAGAGGAGAGAAAACTGCAGACCCAAAATAGACAGAATGGAAAACTTCCTAAAGGTAAGAGTTCTCCCCAAGAATCACCTGCCCTAAAATAAAAACAGAAAAATAAACCAGTAAGCAAATGGAAAACTAAAGAGCTGGAGAGCAAGTCAGAGCTTGGATTGTGGGTGAGAAAATGAAGCCAGGACTCTGGCAGAGCGAGAGCCCAGAAAGAACTGGTTCCAGAAGACTTCTGGAAGTTCAAGAAAGAAAGACAATTCAGGCTTCAAGATCCATCAGAAGACCAAACTTCGGCACTCCTCAGTGAAATCTGATTGCCAAGAATAAATGAAGAATGTGAAAGTGTTTAAAGATGCAAAGGAGGAGAAACCCAACTATTTGATTAGCCACAGAGAAACAGAAATAATATGGATGTGACATTCTGCCACAGTACTGCTGAATTTAAGAAGACACTGGTGTGATGTGATAAGTGCCCTGACAATGGAGAATAAAAGGCCAGGCTGGATGAAGCACAAGCTGGAATCAAGATTGGCAGGAGAGATTTCAGTAACCTCAGATGTGCAGATGACACCACCCTTATGGCAGCGAAGAGGAACTAAAGAGACTCTTGATGAAGGTGAAAGAGGCGTGAAGAAGCTGGCTTAAAACTCAACATTCAAAAAGCTAAGATCATGGGATCCAGTCCCATAATTTCATGGTAAATAGATGGCGGGGGCGGGGCGGAGGCGGGGGTGGGGGCGCGCACGACGGAAACAGTGACAGACTTTATTTTCTTGGGCTCCAAAATCACTGTGGTTGGTGACTACAGCCATGAAATTAAAAGACACTTGCTCCTTGGAAGGAAAGCTATGAGAAATATAGTATATTAAAAGGCAGAGACATCATTTTGCTGACAAAGGTCCATATAGTCAAAGGTGTGGTTTTTCCAGTAGTCATGTACAGAAGTAAAAGTTGAACCATAAAGAAGGCTGAGCATCAAAGAATCAACGCTTTCAAACTATGGTGCTGGAGAAGACTTCTGAGAGTCCCTTGCACAGCAAGAAGATAAAACCAGCCAATTCTAAAGGAAATCAACACTGAATATTCATTGGAAGGACTGATGCTGAAACTGAAGCTCTAGTACTTTGGCCTTCTGATTCAAAGATCTGACTCACTGAGAAAGACCCTGATGCTGGGAAAGATTGAAGGCAGGAGGAGAAGGGGATGACAGGATGAGATGGTTGGATGGCTTCAGTGACTCAATGGACATGCATCTGAGCAGGCTCCAGGAGATGATGAGGGATAGGGAAGCCTGGCGTGCTGCAGTCCATGGGGTCACAAAGAGTTGGACACAGCTGAGCGACTGAACAACAACATCTAAATCTGATCTCTCTATCCACATCTATTTCATCTATACGTATTTATGTATTTTATATACACACACACACACATGTATACTCACGTGTAGTCTATGTTATCTAAACTTTATGTCCATATACATATGTATACTCACGTGTAGTCTATGTTATCTAAACTTTATGTCCATATACATATGTATACTCACGTGTAGTCTATGTTATCTAAACTTTATGTCCATATACACATGTACACTCACGTGTAGTCTATGTTATCTAAACTTTAAGTCCATATCTAACCCTAATCTAGATCTATGTCCACATCTATATACACACACACACATGTATACTCACGTGTAGTCTATGTTATCTAAACTTTATGTCCATATACATATGTATACTCACGTGTAGTCTATGTTATCTAAACTTTAATTTATGTCCATATCTAACCCTAATCTAGATCTATGTCCACATCTATATACACACACACACATGTATACTCACGTGTAGTCTATGTTATCTAAACTTTAAGTCCATATACACATGTATACTCACGTGTAGTCTATGTTATCTAAACTTTAAGTCCATATCTAACCCTAATCTAGATCTATGTCCACATCTATCAATATTGTGCATTAATAATCCTTCAAACTAGGCTTCAGCAGTGTATGAACTGAGAACTTCCAGATGTTCACACTGGATTTAGAAGAGGCAGAGGAACCAGAGATCAAATTGCCAACACCTGATGGATTGTAGAAAAAGCAGCAAAATTCCAGAAAAACATCTACTTCTGTTTCACTGACTACGCTGAAGCCTTTTACTGTGTAGATCACAACAAACTGTTGAAAATTCTTCAAGAGTTGGGAATACTAGACCACCGTACACCTATCAGTACACGTATGCAATCTAAACCTAGATCATGTACTTCTCCATCTACAATATATTTATATATATGTACATAATCTGTATATTCTAGATCAAATCTAACCTCTGTGTGTATCCACATCCCCATCCATATATACCTGTAAATGTACATGGAGCTCTGTATCTACATGGAGCTTTTCCCCCCCACATCTGTATTTTTCCAGGTTTTCTTAAGATACTTGCTGTTCTAGTCAACAAATGATTTTGCGCCTTGGAATAAAATCCCTCTGGGATCATCGCTAGGATCTGTAGAAGAGCAGTGGACAGCCAGCCAGGTGGGCAGACACCGCGTGTACCTCAGTCAGCACACCGAGTGTCCCACCGCCCTCCTGTTGCTGCCAGGATCGGGCTAGCCCCGTGTGCGGGATGTGGTCACTTGGTGGCGTGGTGGCAGGTACCCGGCAAACACAGACTCACACAGTGCTGAGTGCAGGCGTCCCCCGCCCCCTGATATCCTGATTCCTCGTCTGTGAGGCAAGGAGGTCTGTGCTTCCTCCCGGCATGGCTGTGATGAACAAAAGCCTAAGGGGCTCAGGGTGCTAGCACAGAGGAGATGATGCTATCAGCATCCCCTCCAGCAGGCCCAGCCAGCCAGCAGAGAACAGGTGCCTGCAGCCTCCGCCAGCCCTGGACTGGGCTCCTCTGCACTCAGAGCTGCAGACAGGATCGGTGAGGACCCCTTCTGGAATCTCTCTGGCGGGAGTAGGCTCTGTGGCCTGGGTGCACGGGGGTGACGCTTCCCCTGTCCCCAAATCCCCTCCCCAGGCTGCACATGAGAAGAGGCTCCCATGAGACCAGCCATCACCTAACTCCCAAGAGATGCTGGCGATATGGAGCCTGGGACCCCAAGAGTCAGTGACCCACCTCTGCCTCTGAAGGCACTTGCAGTCAACCTCCAGAGCTGAGGAGCCTGGGTCCCAGACAAGCTGGGGTCAGGAGTGGGTCCTCGGGTCCAGCAAGGGCCAGGCTGGGCTCTGAAACCCATGCTGGGAGGAAGGGAACCATTTCTCCCATGAAATAGAAAGGAGGTTGTGTTAGTCGCTCAGTCGACTCCAACTCTTTGCAACCCTGTGGACTGTAGCCCGCCAGGCTCCTCTGTCCATGGGATTCTCCAGGCAAGAATGCTGGAGTGGGTAGCCATTCACTTTGCCAGGGGATCTTCCTGACCCAGGAATCGAACCCAGGTCTCCAGAATCGCAGGCAGATTCTTAATCACCTGAGCCACCAGGGAAGCTGTGCAGAAAGGAGGCTGGAAACCCCAAACAGACTAAGCAGAGTCAGTTTGCTCACAAAAAGGCGATGTGCTGATAGGACTCAGATTCGAAACTGGATGCTGTGAAGGGGAGCTTAAAAAGTCACATCTAACTTGATGTAATAAGGTTACCTCCCCCACTCAGCGGGAAAATGGGACACAGACAGAAGTGTGGTTTTTATTTAATTACCTTCCTCTGAGTGACAACGCGGGCCATCCATCTTCTTGGGACAAGGAGCCAGGGCAGGGATTACAGGTGTCGAGTGGGCACAGGGCTATGAACAGGGAGCCTGGGCATGACAGATCTGGGCAGGACACATAGGTGGCTGTGAAAAGCTCACCATCTCCAGCCTTGAGCAGGGGACACAGTCAGCCAGAAGGTACACCTCACTCTCACATCAGACTGACAGAACACATGGAAGATAAGGCCTTCACCTTAGCTCATAACGCCCGTCTCTGCCCTGGCAGCCCGATGCCAGCAAGGCCGTCACAGTCCGAGGGCTCTGAGAGCTCTGTGACGCCCGTCTCTGCCCCCGGCAGCCTGAGGCCAGTGAGGCCGTCACAGTCCGAGGGCTCTGAGAGCTCTGTGACGCCCGTCTCTGCCCCCAGCAGCCCAATGCCAGTGAGGCCATCACAGTCCGAGGGCTCTGAGGGCTCTATAAAGCCTGTCTCTGCCCTCAGCAGCCTGAGGCCAGAAGGCTGTCACAGTCCGAGGGCTCTGAGGGCTCTATAACACCCGTCTCTGCCCCCGGCAGCCTGATGCCAGCGAGGTCGTCACAATCCGAGGGCTCTGATGATGTTTCAAGCTGGAGGGAGAAGCAGAATTTCAGCCACGCGGTAGGTTAAGAATGAAGAAGCTGGACCTGAGTGAGTCCTGGCTGTGTCTCCCAGGGTCAGGACCCGGGATCCGGGCACCTGCTAAGGCAGTGCTGAGCCTGTGATTCTGTGATGCCTAACACCTAAACCATTACCATGGGAACAGGATGCTGGTGTTCATGAAATCACCAAGCAAACCTCGAGTAGCAGGCACAGGTCAGCTACTGTGACACATCGCACTCTGGAAGGATTTCTCTCTTCTTCTCAAGCCCACCTGTCGTGAAATGTACACATGTGTGGACAGCTCGACCTGTCCACAAATGGCCAGATACGGCACTGGCAGCGGCACTCCTGGTAAAGAACGCGCCTGCCAGTGCAGGAGGCGTAAAAGTCACGGGTTCCGTCCCTGGGTCGGGAAGATGCCCTGGAGAAGGGAATGGCAACCCACTCCAGTATTCTCACCTGGAGAATCCCCATGGACAGAGGAGCCTGGAGGGCTACAGCCCAAGGGGTCGCAAAGAGTCAGACTGAAGCCACTTAGCATGTGTGTGCACACAGGGTCAAAGGCTCACTGGACACTTGTGTGGCCTGAGTTAGGATTTTAAATAGGAGAGAACTTGTGACCATAGTCATGGGGCCTTGACGCCTTTAGACCAAGGTCTAGTCTTCTAGTCCAGGAAGATTCCAGATTTGTGGGAAGGGAGACACTGGGGTCCAGCTACCCACCAAGCTCATTAAGGACGTGCTGGCTGGTGGGTGAGACAGCAGGAACCTCAGTGGAGGCACGGCTAGGGGGGACAAGGTCCGGTTTGTCCCCCCAGGCAGGCGTCCGTCTTGACGGTCTGGAGAGTAGCCTGAGCCCCGCCCTATCCAGAATACTCAACACCGGGGGCGCCGGGCAGCAAGGATACGCTACACACGTGCTGCAAACCAATCAAGCACGTTCAGCAGGGATAAATGTCAAGTGTGACTGAGGCTTAAAAAGCCAGCTTCAGGATTGCAGGGAGGTAGTGACCTAGATTAGCAGCAATTCAGTGAAAAAGTTCAGTGTTTTCCAACTACAAGCTTTATAAAATGTAATATGATCAGAAATGCTTGCAGCCCTTCAAAACCACGTGGACTCGATTCCATGGAGAGAGCTCACAGATGGAGAGGTGACGGGAGCCGGCCGTGGGGCTGGCCTGAACCGGGGGCAGCCAGCAGGCCTGGGCGTCCAGGGGCAGCTGGGAAGGGCAGCTCACTTCACCAGGCTCTCCCAGCGCCCTGACCCTGTGGGGCCGGAGAAGCTGGGCAAATGTGGACCCGCGAGAAGGACAGAGCATCACCTTCTCAGCCTCAGCCAGCCTCAGAGGAGGAGGTGGCCAGGACTGACCAGCGGTCCAGCTCTGCAGGGTAGAGCCAGGCGGAGGGCTGCATCCCAGGCAGTTCTGGTCACAAAGGTGGGGAAGGATGTGGCTCGTGGGACAGGAAGACCTCCAGCACCTCCCAAAAGTGCCGGGGACACTGGACAAGGACTAGAATCCTTCCTGAGTGCATGTCAAGCCATAACAGGATTCCAGCATGACCGTACATTTAACGTTACTTAGGACTTCCCTGGTGGCTCAGATGGTAAAGTGTCTGCCTACAATTCGGGAGACCCGGGTTCAATCTCTGAGTCAGGAAGATCTCCTGGAGAAGGAAATGGCAACCTACTCAAGTATTCTTGCCTGAAAAATTCCATGGACGGAGGAGCCTGGTAGACTACAGTCCATGGGGTCGCGATGAGTCGGACATGACTGAGCGACTTCGCTTGTGGGCTACTGAGGGCTCAGAAGGACCCCCTCCCCCAGTTTCCAGTGCTCAGAAAAGTACACCCAGAGAAAACTGCCAAGGAGCCTGTTAGCTCCTGGGGTGTCTCCCTGGGACCCTCTCAGGGACTCTTCCCCTTGCCCTGGAACACACCTCGTCACCAGGTTGAGGAATGGTTCTTCCTATAATGAATATGTTTATCAACCCAGGCCTCAGAGTGCAGGGCGGTGATTGAGTGCAGACCGGAGCGTGACACGCTATGAGAGCAGGAATAACCTTCACGACACGAGTACCACAGGCTCACAAAGCCCCGGTGCTGCCTCAGACCATCCTGTCGGGTGCCCGATAAATCAAAGTCCTCTTTGGCAACTTCCTCTTCCAATGTGAGCACCTTGGCGGCGTTTCATTTCACAAATTCTCAGATCCATCAGAGGATTAAGAGACAGTGATTGATTCTTAACCGGAGCCCATCAACCTCGGTTAAAATTTCATCATATTCACATTAATTAAAGTGCTTCATTATCCATTTTCTTTTGCACACCGTGAGCTGGCACCTCTGGGCTTTGGAAAAGCAAACCTGTTTGAAATGCAGCCCTGGCTCAAAGCATTTTCACCACCGGGGAGATGATTGCAAAACATTCAACAGGGAGTATCAGAAGAGGGTTGCAGCAATAGATTCCCCAAAATAAAAACTCGTCAGGCAGGGCCTGGGCACGTCACTGGCGTGGAGCAGTAGGCGGTTGTAGCACAGAACATTTAAACTACAATTTTTCAGACTAACTTATTAGGAAGTATCAGAAAAGCTTCAATTTACTGAAAAGATAATATTATGTGCTGTGCTTAGTCGCTCAGTTGTGTCTGACTCTTTGGGACCGCATGAACTGTAGCCCACCAGGCTTCTCTGTCCGTGGAATTCTCCAGGCAAAAATACCAGAGTGGGTTGCCATGACCTCCTCCAGGGGATCTTCCCAATCCAGGGGTCAAAGCCAGCTCTCCTGCATTGCAGGCAGATTCTTTACTGACTTAGTTCTTTACCAACTCAGGTCTTTACTGACTGAGCCACCAGGGAAGCCCAGAAATACAGAAACGCCACAATTTAATGAAAAGATTATATTATACTGCAGGGCTAAGAAAACTGTGTCAGGATATATCTAAACTTACCTACAGTTTTCTAAGCCATGGTACTATGTGCCATTTCTACACGTCTGATATTCCTTTACTCTACAGAAGTGTGGAACGGAGATTTGGGAGGGAAAATTAGCGGGAATTAGAAAAACACGGCGCATTTCTTGATTTCTACAACTTGTATGTTGGATTTTTAAAAATACGGGAAAGAAAGATCAGGCGAGACAGCACTTTATTGTTGCTGTTTTTCAGTCACTAAGTCGTGTCAGACTCTGCGACCCCATGGGCAGCAGCATGCTGGTCTTCCCTGTCCTTCACCACCTCCCAGAGTTTGCTTTATTACCATAGAATATATAGTATATATTCTGACTGGACTCTTCCCTCACCGTGATAGCACTCCATAATAGAAATTCAAATAGACAAAACTGATAATTCAATGCTCTAGATGCTATGAGAAAAAATTCTTAGAAGTACTATGGATTGTTGGCCAAACTGTCACATCTCAAGGTCAACAATTTTATCTCAAGATAGGGTGGTGAAACAATCGCTAAAATGGTTCTCGTGTAATCGCTAAACTGTATTCAATAACTGGCTGGCTCTGATTGTACCTGGACATTGCAATTTTTGCCCAACAGGCACAATAATTATAATAATCCAGGCTTATCTTCTACACTATTGACTTCACTAACCAGAAAAAGCAATTGGAACATAACTCAATAACTGTCATAAGGAAGCACTAAATTGGACAGAAAATGGCTTTACTCCTCCTTATGAGATGCAGAAACGTAGACAATATTATTCTCCAATTTTGAAAATGGTGAAGAAATTCTGTCACAGCAGAAGTAAGAAGAAAAACTATAAAACTGAAATAAGCCCAAATTTTGGCAGGAACAACCTTAAGGTAGCTGGAGCCTGACACCGACCTGGAAAGACAGTAATGAGAAATAGAGACGTGCTCGACCGCCACCTCTGAGCCCCCGAAAGTTGATGTATTAACATGGGCAATTCCTGTTTACCTTGTCATGCCCATAAAATGATTGAAATTGAAATCCACTCCACTCTGGTGCTGGTGGAATCACTTCTATCTGTGAATCTAAGGGTGGAATTAAAAGCAGCAGGGCTCTGTGTAACTAGTTCTGTCTATAGGAAGAAGTTGTTTCTTAGAATCTGAAGTCAAGGGTTTGTTCACCCTTCTTAATGGCAGGATTGACTTGGCACCCAGCTTACAGAGTTCCCATCTTCTCCCCTGGATGGAAGCGCTTGTCACTCAACTGTTCCTCTGAAGATGGTAAAAAAGGTTGAATATCGAGACTGGGAGAAGAGCTTTTCAGGAATAAGTCCAAGCTGGTGTTGGGAGTGGTGATACGTGGTGATGGCAGTGATGACGCTGGTGGCAGTGACGATGATGGCAAAGGTGGTGATGATGAGATGTGGTCGTGGTGGTGATGTGGTGATGTGGTGATGTGGTGATGGTGGTGATGTGGTGATGTGGTGATGGTGGTGATGGTGGTGATGTGGTGATGTGGTGATGGTGGTGATGTGGTGATGGTGGTGATGGTGGTGATGGTGGTGATGTGGTGATGGTGGTGATGGTGGTGATGTGGTGATGTGGTGATGGTGGTGATGTGGTGATGGTGGTGATGGTGGTGATGGTGGTGATGTGGTGATGGTGGTGATGTGGTGATGTGGTGATGTGGTGATGTGATGATGTGGTGATGGTGGTGATGGTGGTGATGTGGTGATGGTGGTGATGGTGGTGATGTGGTGATGTGGTGATGGTGGTGATGTGGTGATGTGGTGATGGTGGTGATGTGGTGATGGTGGTGATGTGGTGATGTGGTGATGGTGGTGATGTGGTGATGTGGTGATGGTGGTGATGTGGTGATGGTGGTGATGGTGGTGATGGTGGTGATGGTGGTGATGTGGTGATGGTGGTGATTGTGGTGATGGTGGTGATGTGGTGATGTGGTGATGTGGTGATGGTGGTGATGTGGTGATGTGGTGATGTGGTGATGGTGGTGATGTGGTGATGGTGGTGATGTGGTGATGGTGGTGATTGTGGTGATGGTGGTGATGTGGTGATGGTGGTGATGTGGTGATGTGGTGATGTGGTGATGGTGGTGATGTGGTGATGGTGGTGATGTGGTGATGTGGTGATGTGGTGGTGGTGATGTGGTGATGGTGGTGATGTGGTGATGGTGGTGATGGTGGTGATGGTGGTGATGATGGTGATGTGGTGATGGTGGTGATGTGGTGATGGGGGTGATGGGGTGATGTGGTGATGGTGGCGATGTGGTGATGGTGGCGATGTGGTCGTGGTGGTGATGTGGTGATGGTGGTGATGTGGTGATGTGGTGATGGTGGTGATGTGGTGATGGTGGTGATGTGATGATGTGGTGATGTGGTGATGTGGTCGTGGTGGTGATGTGGTGATGGTGGTGATGTGGTGATGGTGGTGATGTGGTTGTGGTGGTGATGTGGTGATGTGGTGATGGTGGTGATGGTGGTCGTGGTGGTGATGTGGTGATGGTGGTGATGGTGATGTGGTGATGTGGTGATGGTGGTGATGGTGGTGATGGTGGTGATGTGGTGATGGTGGTGATTGTGGTGATGGTGGTGATGTGGTGATGGTGGTGATGGTGATGTGGTGATGGTGGCGATGTGGTGATGTGGCGATGTGGTGATGGTGGCGATGTGGTGATGGTGGCGATGTGGTGATGGTGGTGATGTGATGTGGTGATGTGGTGATGGTGGTGATGTGGTGATGTGGTGATGGTGGTGATGTGGTGATGGTGGTGATGTGGTGATGTGGTGATGGTGGTGATGGTGGTGATGGTGGTGATGTGGTGATGGTGGTGATGTGGTGATGTGGTGATGTGGTGGTGGTGATGTGGTGATGGTGGTGATGTGGTGATGGTGGTGATGGTGGTGATGGTGGTGATGATGGTGATGTGGTGATGGTGGTGATGTGGTGATGGGGGTGATGGGGTGATGTGGTGATGGTGGCGATGTGGTGATGGTGGCGATGTGGTCGTGGTGGTGATGTGGTCGTGGTGGTGATGTGGTGATGGTGGTGATGTGGTGATGTGGTGATGGTGGTGATGTGGTGATGGTGGTGATGTGATGATGTGGTGATGTGGTGATGTGGTCGTGGTGGTGATGTGGTGATGGTGGTGATGTGGTGATGGTGGTGATGTGGTTGTGGTGGTGATGTGGTGATGTGGTCGTGGTGGTGATGGTGGTCGTGGTGGTGATGGTGGTGATGTGGTGATGGTGGTGATGTGGTGATGGTGGTGATGTGGTGATGGTGGTGATGTGGTCATGGTGGTGATGGTGGTGATGTGGTGATGTGGTGATGGTGGTGATGTGGTGATGTGGTGATGGTGGTGATGTGGTGATGTGGTGATGTGGTGATGGTGGTGATGTGGTGATGGTGGTGATGTGGTAATGGGTGATGTGGTGATGTGGTCGTGGTGGTGATGTGGTGATGTGGTCGTGGTGGTGATGTGGTGATATGGTCGTGGTGGTGATGGTGGTCGTGGTGGTGATGGTGGTGATGGTGGTGATGTGGTGATGGTGGTGATGTGGTCATGGTGGTGATGGTGGTGATGTGGTGATGGTGGTGATGTGGTGATGGTGGTGATGTGGTGATGGTGGTGATGTGGTTGTGGTGGTGATGTGGTGATGTGGTCGTGGTGGTGATGGTGGTCGTGGTGGTGATGGTGGTGATGTGGTGATGGTGGTGATGTGGTGATGGTGGTGATGTGGTCATGGTGGTGATGTGGTCATGGTGGTGATGGTGGTGATGTGGTGATGTGGTGATGGTGGTGATGTGGTGATGTGGTGATGTGGTGATGGTGGTGATGTGGTGATGTGGTGATGTGGTGATGGTGGTGATGTGGTGATGGTGGTGATGTGGTAATGGGTGATGTGGTGATGTGGTCGTGGTGGTGATGTGGTGATGTGGTCGTGGTGGTGATGTGGTGATATGGTCGTGGTGGTGATGGTGGTCGTGGTGGTGATGGTGGTGATGGTGGTGATGTGGTGATGGTGGTGATGTGGTGATGGTGGTGATGTGGTCGTGGTGGTGATGGTGGTGATGTGGTCATGGTGGTGATGTGGTGATGTGGTGATGTGGTCGTTGTGGTGATGTGGTGATGGTGGTGATGTGGTGATGGTGGTGATGTGGTAATGGTGGTCGTGGTGGTGATGGTGGTGATGTGGTGATGGTGGTGATGTGGTGATGGTGGTGATGTGGTCATGGTGGTGATGTGGTGATGTGGTGATGGTGGTGATGTGGTGATGGTGGTCGTGGTGGTGATGGTGGTGATGTGGTGATGGTGGTGATGTGGTGATGGTGGTGATGTGGTCATGGTGGTGATGTGGTCATGGTGGTGATGTGGTGATGTGGTGATGGTGGTGATGTGGTGATGGTGGTCGTGGTGGTGATGGTGGTGATGTGGTTGTGGTGGTGATGTGGTGATGGTGGTGATGTGGTCGTGGTGGTGATGTGGTCGTGGTGGTGATGTGGTGATGGTGGTGATGTGGTGATGGTGGTGATGTGGTCGTGGTGGTGATGTGGTGATGTGATCAAGGCAGTGATGACGATGATGAAGGTGATTTGGGTAAGCTGCTGATTTTGATCGTGATGATGGTGATGATGACAGAAGCAGTGTTGGTAGTGATGGCAAGGTGGTGTGATGATGCTGAAGGTGGTGACGTTACTGATGACAAGGTGGTGTGATGTGGTGATGGTAGTGATGACTGGATCATGACGATGGTGCTGATGATACAGGGGTGATGTTGTCAGTTATGCTGCTGATCACACTGGTGATGATGGTAGTTAGGGTGAGGTTGGTGATGGTGATGGTGGTGATGATACGGTGCTTATGGTGATGATGGTCCTGAAGATGTTGGTGGTATGACGGTGGTGATGGTGGCGGTTGTGACGCCGATGGTGGTGGTGGTGGTGGTGGCTATGTTGCTGATGGTGACAACAATCATGACGGTGGTGGTAAAGATGATGATCATCGTCATAGCTAATATCTGACGAGGTCTTACCACATGTACACTTACTGTGTTCCAGGCACAGCTATTAAGGCTTTGAGTATACGAATATCACTAATCGTCCTGAAATCCCTATGAGATAGAGACAGTTATTACTATTACTTTACTACAGACAACATTAAGATTTAAAGGGTCAGAAAAATGTGCTCCAGAACATCCCAGGATCTGCATTTATCACTCAGGCTCCTCCATAGAACTGAAACAGAAAAAAGTGTCCATCACAGAGGTTAGAAACTAAGACTGTCGGTTGCTACTAAGGTGCTCTCAGCCACCAGAACAGGCAGCATCTTCCTCACTTTTTTCACGGATCTCTGCTCCTCATTGGTAACCTGAAGACACAGCCAGCTCCATTAGAACCCAAGGCTCCCCTAGACACACCCATCAGCCGCACCATTACCCTCCCCCCTCTGCCCACAGCACAAGTACTGTCAAAAGGTCATTCTGAGCTCCCCTCTTCGTCCTCATCCAGCAAGGTCTCCCTGTCTGGAAACAAGGGGGGGAAGTTTATCCTCAGCTATCTCTGATGGTCTGGACCCCAAAGGCCTGGGGAGTAGAGTTTTCTTTATAACGCGAATGCAGACTGTGAATGTACCTACCACGCTCTCATCTCAAACTTCACTCTGCTCAGTCTATAGCATATTTTCCTAATTATTTCTCAGGAGCTCAGGAATATCAGACACTGCCATGCATTGCCAACTCCTTTGCTTGGCTCTCTTCCACCCAGGTGTCCACAGAGCTCACACTCTCATGTCTTGAAAGTACTTGATCCAATGTCCTCTCCTCAATGGTCGCTGCATTTTAAATGCACAACAGCCAGATTTCCAGTTCTACCTGCCTAGATCTATTTTCTCTGATGGCACTCATTAGCATCAGACACCCCGTGCCATCTGCTTTATTGCCAGTCTACACCTCACCGAGCACAAGCTCCACAGGGGGAGGTGTGTTGTCTGGCTGGCTCACCACCACAACCCGGCATCTAGAGCGAAGCCGAGGAAATCATTGCTGCTCAGTGTGTATTAGTTAAATGTATGAGCTCCCTTCGGAGAAGGCACTGACACCCCACTCCAGTACTCTTGCCTGGAAAATCCCATGGACGAGGAGTCTAGTAGGCTGCAGTCCATGGGGTTGCTAAGAGGCGTGTCACTTTCCCTTTTCCCTTTTCCCTTTCATGCATTGGAGAAGGAAATGGCAACCCACTCCAGTGTTCTTGCCTGGAGAATCCCAGGGACGGAGGAGCCTGGTGGGCTGCCATCTGTGGGGTCACACAGAGTCGGACAGGACTGAAGCGACTTAGTAGTAGCAGCAGCATGAGCTCCGTTATGTTAATGTAGGCACTGATTTAAGTCACTTTCAAAAACAGTATGATTTCTATCAAGATGGAGTAACCAGGGTGGCACTTACTCTCCCCACTTGAAACAATTGAAAAATGACTTTTGAAAAAAATTGAAAATATATATATATAGTCATTTTATACATATATATATATATGAAATAATAGTTTTCAGATGCTGGACATCAGGCAGCACAAGCCAGACATCCCCTAGAGAGAGAAGAGACCAGGTGAGTCCTAGAATTGCCCAGCTCCTGCTCAGAGAGAGAAGTCAGGATGCCAGGGCCGTGGCGGGGAAGGGGGGCGGGGGTGAGGCAAAATCAAGTGCATTTCCTAAGCTGAAAAACAACAACAACAACAAAAAGAATTTGGATTTTGTGGTGCTCATGGCAGCTATAACTCAGGTGTCAGGGTCCTAGAAAGAGGAATGATACATAGATTAGAAGCTGCAAAGAACTGCAGTGTCCAAACGTCCCCCTGCTGAGCAAAGCTGAGTGATGGCCAATGCGTGCATGTGAGGAAGCTCTCAGGGGACAGAAATGCCCTGAGAGCACAGGCAGGAGTAAGGTCCTGCAACCCCATGGACTGTGGCCCACCAGGTTCCTCTGTCCGTGAGATTTCCCAGGCAAGAATACTGGAGTGGGTTGCCATTTCCTCCTCTAGGGTATCTTTCCTACCCAGGGATCGAACCAGAGTCTCTGGTATTTGCAGGCAGCCTCTTGCCTTGCAAGCAAATTCTTTGCCGCTGAGCCATCAGGGAAGCCCCTGTGTTCCCATGGATTAGGGAGAAAAAAATCACGCAATTAACTGGCATTGGGTAGTCAGAAGGATATTACCCCAATAGCAGGGCAAAACTAGCCCAAACTGAAGGTCCCCTGGCACCACACAGCAAAGCTCAGAAACAAGGCTCCAAAGGGTCAAATCTTTTCATGTAATTTGACTGTAATCCAGACAAAAGCTTAGGATACTCATAGAAATATAAAAAAAGTGTCTAGTAGCCAGCAAGGCAAAATTGACGTCTGGCAAAATTGACGTCTAACAAAATTTACCAGTCATGGAAAGAAGCAGGAAAACATGATCAATAATGAGAGGAAAATCAATCAATAGAAATAGACTCAGAAATGATACAAAGGGTATCATTAGTAACAAGGACATTAACAGTTAGTATAACTGTATGCCAAGTCACAGATATAATATACGGCCCAGGAAATATAGTCAATAATACCATGACAACTTTGCATAGTGTACACTCTGGGATAACACATTTAAAGTTCTGAAAGAAAACACAAAACAAAACATATCCAGCAAAATAACTTTCAAAAATGAAGGTAAAATAAATTTCTGGCACACAAAAGCTGAAAAATAATCCATAGCCAGTAGACATGTCTTTTGAGAAGAAAAATGACACCAGGTGGAAAAGAATACAATAAAGAAATAAAGAGCATCAAGAAAGGTAAATATAAATGACATTTCTTCCTTTTAAAAAATTCTCTTCAAAGATGACTGCTTTAAGAAAAATGACAATGGTGTATTAAAGAATTTATAATATATATTGCATTAGTCTCTCAGTTGTGTCCAAATCTTTGTGACCCCACAGACTGTAGCCCACCAGGCTTCTCTATCCATGGGATTCTCCAGGCACAAATACTGGAGTGGATTCCCATTGCCTTCTCCATACCATATATAAAAATATAATTTATAACAGCAACAGTACAAGGACTAAGAGAATTGTGAGTATAATTTAATATGGTTGTCATACTATACATGAAGTGGTATAATATTACTTGAAAATAGACAATGAAAAATTAAATATTTAGATCATATCCCCTAAAATCATCACTAAAAAATATATAACTTTAATATCCACTTGAAATATAAAGAGTGCAAAATATACACCATGCTAACACTAATTTTTAAAAAAAAGCTAGATTGTTTATATTAATATCAGACAAAGTAAAACAGAAAGTATTACCAGGGATAAAGATTATCTCATAATAATCAAGAGTTCAATCTACTAAGAAACCACAAAAATGTTTCAAAATGTATGCATTTAATAACATAAAACACAAACAGTTAACGACTAAAGAAGTTGTGGTAGTTTTAGAAAAAAATAAACAATTAAGGTCAGAGATTTAAACCCTTTTCCATCAATAACTTATAGTGCAAGTAGAGAGAAGATCAGTAAGAAGACAGGAAACGTGAAACTCGTGCGACCTAAGTGCCGATAAACATTATTCTCAAGTGCAGAATATTCACAGTTTTCAAGGGCACAGAAAACACTTGCCAAGACATACCATGTTCTAAACCATATCACGAGTCTTAGTAAATCTGAAATAATTCAAATCATACAAGCCATATTTTCCAACTATAGTGAGATTAAATTTGAAATCAGTAACCAAAAAAAAAAAGGAAAAAAATTCTAAATATCTGTAAGCTAAGTAAAGCACTTAAAATAAATGCCTCAAAGAATAGATCTAAAGAAAAATTTAAGAAAAAAAACTGAACTGGATGAAAATCGTAACATAACATATCAAAAAATTTTTGGATACATCTTAAGAAATGTTTACAAGTTAAAATATCTATATTATAAAATAAGAAAGCTCCCAAATTAATAACCTCAGCTTCAACCTTTTAAGAAACTAGAGAAAATAGCACATTAAACCTAAAAGAAAAATGAAAAAAGAAGGGTAAGAATGGAAACTGATGGCGTGGGGTAAAAAGAACAAAGAAAAGAAAGAAACTGAAAGAAGTCTTTTGAATGCAATGAAATTAACAAGCCTGTAGCTACATCTCACAAAGGAAAGACATACATTTGCAAAAACAGAAATGAGACATCACTGCAGATTCCATAGATATTAAAAGCAAAATAAAGGAATAATGCAAATAACTTATGCCCTTGAAGTTGACAGCTTAGATGAAAAATATAAATTTATTAAAAGAACAGGCTATTAGATTTTACTCAAAAAGAAATAATAACCTGAACAGCTCTACATCCATTACAAAAGTTGAAATTGTAGTTAAAAATATTTGTACATGAGAAATTTGAGGAGGAATCCCTCGTCATTTTTCCAGTTAAGGGACTATCTACCTACCTCGACCTTCCAAAGTTCAAGTCTACACAAACTCTTCCAAAAACTAAAGAAGAGGCAATACTTTCCGAGTTATTTTGGCCAGCATGTACACCAATACTACCAAAACCAGACAAAAAGATATTCCAAGACAACTACAAACCAGTATCTCTTATAAATGCAGATTCTTACCAATTTTAGCAAATCAAACCAATACATCTAAAAATGATATGTTGCAGCCAAATGGAGTTTGTCACAAAAGGCAAGATTACTTTAAATTTAAAAAGTTAACTGGTGCAATCCACCATACTACCAAACCAAAAGAGAAAATTCATACAGTCATTGTAATCGGTATAGAAACATGTTTAATAAAATTCAATACCCATTTTCAATAAAAGTCTCAGCATACTAATAGAGAACTTTCCCAACCTAATAAAAGGTAACTACAAACAGTCAAAGACCAAAATAACTACAGCTAATACTGCCCTGGACAATGGGAGACTTATCCCTCTGCCCTGAGACCAGGGCGAGCCAGGGCATCTGCTCCCATCACTGCTGTTTGATGCTGTACTGGAGAGGCTGGTCAGCACAGGTCTAAAGACACAGATACAGACACAGGTGTAGATACAGATATACAAGTACAGATATAGATATGTATATAAGGTTTTACTGGTAGCACAGTGGTAAAGAACATGCCAGTCAATACGGAAGACACGGGTTTGATCCCTGGGTCCAAAAGACCCCATGGAGAAGGCAACGGCAATCCACTCCAATATCCTCGCCTGGAAAACCCCATGAATAGAGAAGCCTGGTGGGTTACAGTCCATGGGGTCCCAAGAGTCAGACATGACTTAGCAACTAAACAAATAGTTCTACAGACAGATATGGAGATACATATAGACACACCACTCTAATGGCAGAAAGTAGAGGAAATAAAGAACCTGTTGATGAGGGTGAAAGAAGAGAGTGAAAAAGCTAGCTTGAAACTCAGCATTAAAAAACTGAGATCATGACATCCAGTCCCATCACTTCATGGGAAATAGAAAGGGAAAAAAGTGGAAGCAGTGACAGATTTTATTTTCTTGGGCTTCAAAATCACTGTGGATGGTGACTGCAGACATGAAATTAAAAGAAGCTTTCTCCTTGGAAGGAAAGCGATGACAAATCCAGACAGCATATTAAAAAGCAGAGACATCACTTTGCCAACAAAGGTCTGTCTAGTCAAAGCTATGGTTTTTCCAGTAGTTATGTACAGGTGTGAGAGTTGAACCATAAAGAAGACTGGACAACAAAGAATTGATGCTTTCGGATTATGGTGCTGGAGAAGACTCTTGACAGTCCCTTGGACAGTAAGGAGATCAAACCAGTCAGTCCTAAAGGAAATCAACCCTGAATATTCATTGGAAGGACTGATGCTGAAGCTGAAGCTGAAGCTTCAATACTTTGGCCACCTGATTCAAAGAGCTGACTCAGTGGGGAAGACCCTGATCCTAGGAAAGATTGCAGACAAAAGATTCTAGAAGGGGGCAGCAGAGGATGAGATGGTTGGATGGCATCACCAACTCAATGGACGTGACTTTGAGCACACTCCCGGAAACAGTGAAGGATAGAGGAGCGGGCGTGCTGCAGTCCATGGAGGAGCCTGGCGTGCTGCAGTCCATGGCGTCAAAAAGAGTCGGACACGACTTAGCAACTCAGCAACAACAAATAGACATATAGATAAAGAAACAGATGCAGATATACATACACGCATAGATACACATACAGATGTACAGACACAGATGATACAGATACATAGGTAAACACAGAAATAGATGCAGATATAGATGGGCTTCCCTGGTGGCTCAGTTGGTAAAGAAGCCACCTGCAATGCAGGAGGCCCTGGTTTAATCCCTGGGCCAGGAAGATGCCCTGGAGAAGGGATAGGCTACCCACTCCAGTACTCTTGGGCATCCCTGGTGGCTCAGATGGTAAAGAAGCCACCTGCAATGCAGGAAAACTGGGCTGGGAAGATCCCCTGGAAAAGGGCATGGCTACCCACTCCACTATTCTTGCCTGGAGAATCCCGATGGACAGAGGAGATTGAAAAGTGAAAGTGAAATTCACTCAGTGCTGTCTGACTCTTTGCAACCCCAGGGACTATACAGTCCATGGAATTCTCCAGGCCAGAATACTGGAGTGGGTAGCTGTTCCTTTCCCCAGGGGGTCTTCTCAACCCAGGAATCAAACCCAGGCCTCCTGCATTGTAGGTAGATTCTTTACCAGCTGAGCCACCAGGGAAGTCCAAGAATACTGGAGAGGGTAGCCTATCCCCTCTCCAGGGTATCTTCCCGATCCAGGGATCAAACCAGGGTCTCCTGCATTGCAGGCAGATTCTTTATCAGCTGAGCTACCAGGGAAGCCCCGGACAAAGGAACCTGGTGGGCTACAGTCCATGGGGTCTCAAAGAGTTGGGCACGACTGAGTGTCTCAGCACACAGCACATAGATATAGATATATTCCAGACTGAAAAAATGAAAGTTCCTTTGTTTTTCAGTTGAGGCAATCATTTATATATAAAACCCACAGAATCTGCAAAAGCTACTAGAATTAATCAGAGATTCTAGCACGGTTTCAGGGCACAAGGTCAATGCAGAACAATCACTCATGTTTGCATGTGCTACAATGAGTTACTGGAAATTAAAAAACAAAACAATTCCATTCACAGGAGCATTCAAAGCACATTAAATACTCAGAGGTAAATTTGATAGAAGATAAGCAAGACCTGTGAAGTAAAAACAATAAAACCCCATGTTCAGACATCAGAGAAGACCGGGGTATGCTTGGGGATCAGGAGCTTCAGCTTTGCTAAGGTCTGAGCTCCGGGACCAGTCCTGACTTTAGGAATCCACGTTATACTCGTCAGTAAGGAAACATCTTGTTAGTCACAGCAAATACCAGTCACTTTAGAGGTCGAGTCTAGTCCAGTGCTTTGTTTGTTTGTTTGTTTTAATTTATTAATTTATTTTAATTGGAAGCTACTTGCTGCTGCTGCTGCTGCTGCTGCTGCTGCTGCTGCTAAGTCGCTTCAGTCGTGTCCAACTCTGTGCGACCCCAGAGATGGCAGCCCACCAGGCTCCGCCGCCCCTGGGATTCTCCAGGCAAGAACACTGGAGTGGGTTGCCATTTCCTTCTCCAATGCATGAAAGTGCAAAGTGAAAGTGAAGTCATTCAGTCGTGTCCGACTCTTAGCAACCCCATGGACTACAGCTACCAGGCTCCTCTGTCCATGGGATTTTCCAGGCAAGAGTACTAGAGTGGGGTGCCATTGCCTTCTCCAGGAAGCTAATTACTTTACAATATTGTACTGGTTTTTGCCATACATTGACATAAATCAGCCATGGTGTAATGTGTCCCCATCCTGACCTTCCCTCCCACCTCCCTCTCCATCCCATCCCTCAGGGTCATCCCAGTGCACTGGCCCTGAGCGCCCTGTCTCATGCATTGAACCTGGATTGGTGATCTATTTCACATCTTATAATATACATGTTTCAATGCTACTCTTTCAAATCATCCCACCCTCACCTTCTCCCACAGAGTCCAAAAGTCTGTTCTTTTTTTCTGTGTCTCTTTTGCTGTCTTGCATATAGGGTCATCGTTACCATCTTTCTAAATTCCATATATATGCGTTAATATACTGTATTGGTGTTTTTCTTTCTGACTTACTTCACTCTGGATAATAGGCTCCAGTTTCATCCACTTCATTAGAACTGATTCAAATGCATTCTTTTTAATGACTGAGTAATATTCCATTGTGTATATGTGTTTATGTCCAGCATTTTAATTAGATGTTAAAGTGCTTTGAGTATCTAAAAGGCTCAAGTCCTATTCTTTTCACCACCAAGCATCTCTTGGGCAGACATATACAACCCCCACCTCCGCATGGGAGTCCCTAATCCATGCTGTCTCCTGGCAAGGTGCCCAGCTGAGGCAGAGGACGCCAGGCCTGGGTTGTGCCCACCCCATGCATTTGCTGCACAAACAGCAGGGTGGGGGCTGGGTGGACACTGGAGAATTGCTTATTCAGCAGATAAATGCGTGCCTGGCACCCTCTGTCCAGAGGTAATGGCTATTTTGGCTTGGAGCAGGTTGAAGGGTTACCCCAAGAAGAGGTCCATGTTCTGACTCCAGAAATCTGTGAATGTCAACTGGTTTGGGAAAAAAAAAAAAAAACAGCCTTTGCAGGCTAAGCTAAGGATTTTGAGATGAGTTCATTGCGGGATTACCCACGTGACCAGTGTCCTTATGAGAGAAGAGACTCCCATGTAAGGCGAGTGCAGAGAAAAAAAGAGAGTAAGCCAGGCAGCCAGGCAAGAAAAGGAAATTTATCAGAGGGAACGAGGGGGCGACTGGCCCTCAAGGAGAGCCAGCGTCATCCCTTTCTGATGGGGTCTTCTACCCCACAAATGAAAAGCTCTTTGAAGGGATGGTTAACATTTAGCCTGCAGGTGAGTCCTGTGGTCACGTAGCCAGAGGTCTGGAATCCAGTGGCCTTGTAGCCTTGAGGAGGTAGGCGCCAGCGGGAAAACAGAATGTTGTTTGGGCAATTTGGTCAGTCTCAAGGGTCACTGTGATTTTATTCTTTGTTTGCGAGATCAACATCATGAGCCATTTCTACCATGAGCCCCCACGGAGGCCCCATCACCCGGACACCAGGGGAGGCTCGTGAACAGGTGCGATAGGGCAGAGGCTGGCAGGAGGCTGCTGCAGCCCAGGCACACCTGGAGTCCCAGGAGTGGACGGTGGAGGCAGGAGGGCCCCTCCCCCGGAGCCAGTCGTGGGTGTGAAGCTCTGGGACCCATGATCTCAGATGTTCAGCCTCCAGAACCCTGAGAGGGTAAATGGCTGTGGTTCTAAGCCCCTCGTCTGTGTTAACTTTCCGTGGCAGCGCCAGAAATCTCAGATGGGGGAGGGAGACATTTGGAAATAGCACAAGCATTGTTCAGAGAAGAGACCCCAGTACTTGGTGATGTATTGGGATTTGGAACTCAGACCCTGCCACTTACAGCCGTGTGACCTTGGCTCTCTGGGACTTAATTCCCAAATATAAAAAAGGAGCTTAGAGACTTTTTGAGGGTTAATTAACAAGCATAAGCATGTAGATCAGTCATCAGTTCAGTTCAGCTCAGTCTTGTCCGACTCTTTGCGATCCCATGGACTGCAGCACACCAGGCCTCCCTGTCAATCACCAACTCCCAAAGCTTACTCAAACTCATGTCCATTGAGTCAGTAATGCCACCCAACCATCTCATCCTCTGTCATCCCCTTCTCCTCCTGCCTTTAATCTTTCTCAGCATCAAGGTCTTTTCCAATGAGTCGGTTCTTCGCATCAGGTGGCCAAAGTATTGGAGTTTCAGCTTCAGCATCAGTCCTTCTAATGAACATTTTGGACTGATTTCCTTTAGGATGGACTGGCTGGATCTCCTTGCTGTCCAAGGGACTCTCAAGAGTCTTCTCCAATACCACAGTTCAGAAGCATCAATTCTTCGGCACTCAGCTTTCCTTATAGTCCAACTCTCACATCCATACATGACCACAGGAAAAACCATAGCCTTGACTAGACAGATCTTTGTTGGTAATAAGCCCGTAGAAGTAAATGTCAACTAAAAAACTATAGCCACACCCTTGAAGTAGAGAGTTATTTGGTGGGGATGTTTAGGGCTGGAGCCTGGGAGACAGTATCTCAGTAGCCCTGAGAAAACTGCTCCAAGGAGGTGGGAGAGGAGTCAGGCTGTGTACATACAAGTTTACAAGGGATCAGCCAGTCTGAACATCAAAGACAGGTATCAAGTTGAGGAATTTAGCATTCTAGGTATGGGAAGATGCAAGGCTCTGGGCTCCGCTCTCTGGGGCCAGCTCTGTTTCCTTGTTCCCCTGAAGGAGTGGCAGATAGCTACCTCTCGCATCCCTCCCCCGTCTCCAGGTCCTCAGGGAGGTCACCACGGGTGGGGGCGGGGGGTGGTGTAGGCATCTGCTGGACCGCGGGCCTCGTGTTCCGTTTTGAGAGACCTCACTCCCCTTGGGAGGGCAGATTTGCTGATGGCTGTGACATTTCTGCCCACCGATATGGCAGGAAATATTTTCATTTCATAAATGCTGTCAGACCTTCCTCTTAATATCTTGCAGCAGCCAAAACGGACAATTTGGTGCGCGATGAAGATTAAAGGTCTCTCCTGGTTCACATCTGCAACACTGTTCAGTACAAGTCCTTTCGAGTGGAGCGAGGGCGGGGCGGGGGCTGGGCAGACCTCAGGAAACTTCTGCAGTAACGCAGGCCTGCATCTGCATTCCTGAAGGCTTGTGTGAAGCTGTCCACCTCCCTGAGTCCCGGGCCAGGCTGAGAGCCGCGTGGTGTCTGAGCCAGAACACCCCAGCCCCGCCCCGGTCGGTACACATTCCCTTCAGTGAGGACACACCTTACCCAGGAGCCAGTCTGCAGGCAGGTTCAGAGGGAGGGGCCGCCCCTCCTCCCGGGCATCGTGGCCCCCAGCAGGGAGGCGGCTGGGCAGGTCCGCGCCCGCAGGCCAGAAGAGGCACTCACCACCCCCACCAAGTGCACCGCGGTGACCCCACCTCGGCCGGAAGCACTGGGACCCGCGGCTTCAGAGGAAATGGGAAACTGGGTGCTGTGAGCCACCCAGGCTGGTTCACAGAGCTGAACACTCAGGAAGACGGGCGGTGAATTACACAGGGTCTCTGCTCTGGGTCGTCTCATTAGCCCTCCTCGCAAACAGCAATTAAAGTGCACCCAGAGGCCCGATTCCGGGCCAGAGCATCTCTCAGCCTTAAACGATCACCGTAAACAGTCGGTTTGTATCCTGCAATTGGCAATGAAATGCGGAATTCACAAGTGACTCTTAAACAGTGTTACTGAACTGAAGTGCAGTGGAGGCTATTGACATGGTCAGGATGGGGCAGCCCCTCCGTCTGGCGTCCTGGCCCACCTTGCATGGGGATGTCTGTGCCTGAGGGTCCTCCAGGCGGTGCGGGTCCCACCCACCCCGCTTTACAGAGCTCGCAGGAAATGTCACCCTACCGTCAGGGTTGAGTCCAGCTCCGTCGTCACCCCGGCCTCCGGGATCCCCGTGAACTCGGCCCGTGGAGGCTGCGGGAAGCGTCCATCCGCTGGCCTGTGTGTGTGACCCCTGGAGACACAGCCACGGCTCTGTCATCTCACTTACCGCCTTACGCTCTCCACGTTCCATATGCGGCCGCGCCAAGCCCATGAGTGGCGCTCACCTGTGACGACGCGGTCGCTTGATTTGCTCCTGTGTGGAGACGAGCCTCCGCTTTCTCCTGAGTCTACTCTCAGGCTGCCCCGTGCCTGTGTGGGCGCTGGGCCCCAGGAGGAGGATGCCCTGAGACCATCTGCCCGTCAGGCACAGGAGGTCCCAGGTGGGGACCCACGCCGTCGGGGGACAGTGACGTGGGGGGCAGAGGTGGAGCCGACAGACCGCGGAGGGGACGTCCATCCCATTCACACACTTTACCCGTGTCCTCGGGCAGCTCGTAGCTCAGATGGTAAAATATCTGCCTGCAACACAGGAGACCCCGGTTCAATTCCTGGGTCAGGAAAATCCGAGAAGGGATAGGCTACCCACTCCAGTATTCTTGGGCTTCCCTGGTGACTCAGCTGGTAAAGAATCTGCCTGCAATGCGGGAGACCTGGGTTCAGTCCCTGGGTCAGGAAGATCCCCTGGAGAAGGGCATGGCAATCCACTCCAGTATTCTGGCCTGGAGAATTCCTTGGACTGTATAGTCCATGGGGTCGCAAAGAGTCAGACATGACTGAGCGACTCTCACTTCACTTCGGGCAGCAGATGGCCACTGGAGGCAGGGGCTCCCAGACTCCCCAATGGTGGCAGAAGGCCCGGTGGGGTGGCTAAGGATGGGCCCGGCCCACCAGGCCCTGCTCGGAGCCTCCCCCGTGGGCCCAGCTCGGCCCTGGCTCAGTTCTGAACCTGCTCGTCTGGGGACATCCGAGGAAGGAGCTTAGAGCGGCCCCACCCTGCAGTGAGGCGGGCCCGTGACAAGTGACCTGCCCTCAGCGTCAGGCTGGGGCAGGGAGATGGACCAGAGGGGCTTGGGGGGTGGCACAGGGGCCCCAGGGCCCCCTCCCGGGCAGCACTCACCCTGCTCTCAGACACTGAATGTGGGAAACCCCTGAGTAGCCGTAATTGCTTGTGGGCATCCAGCCTTGCCCATCAGGCCTGAACCTCCTTCCCACCCTCAGGGGTCCCCACCCCTGCCGCAGGCAGTCGGCTGCCAGGGTCCTCACTCCAGCGGACTCTGCATTTCAGCTGGGAATTGAGGGTCTGGAGACGGTCCAGGACCCTGAAGAACGCTGGGATAACTGTGGATGCCGACTTCAGGAGATGCTGTGGCTGAGGCAGGGGCCTGGGGGGCAGGGGTTCTTCCATGATGCTTCCGGATCTAACGGGCCTGACCCCAGCCTGACCCCAGGGCTGGAGGCTGGAGGGCCAGCTGAGGACTCCAAGGGCTTGGGAGATGTGGATGGACGCTGGCAGGGAACTCCCCACCTACCCCATGGAGAGCCCCGGGAGTCACGGCAGGACATGGGACCATGAGCGGATGAGTGGGCTGGGGCAGGGGGCTGGCTGAGCAAAGACAGCTCGGGGCCACAGATCCACACAGAAAGCCTGCCTTCCTCTGGGTGCGAGGGCAGGAGAACCGCACGGCTGCTCCCTGCCGGGCCCACCAGCACCCCGAGTCCACGCTTTAGGGTTCGGAGGGAAGCTGTTCCTCCCTCCCACATGCTCAGAGAGAGCAGTGTGAAGACACTCTTCCCAAGCCCATTCTTCCGCCGGCTGCTGGCGGAGGGAACCCAGGTCAGCACAAGATTCCTCCTGCACAGCAAGCCTTTAAATCATTCACTCGAAGCCTGTATTTCATTCACATTCAAATTCAGTTATTTGAAATAAATTTACCTTTAAATAAATCATATGCTATATGCATTACAAATCACAGTGATTATGACTAGGGAAGATGACAGGCCCTGACTTACGAATAAATCAGGCGTTTTCCCAGCAAGGGATCCCGTGATAAATGGGCTGTGGACGTCTGACTCACTTTTTTATCCAGATTCCATCTGGGATACTCAGCATACATTCAAAAGGTCCTGATGATGCTGCAGCTGTTTAGACGTGCTCGGGCTGAACCAGCCCATTCTGCATGCAAGTTGGAGCCCTGCTTCCAGGGTCCTTTCGTTCTCTGCCCACTTCACCCGCCAGTTCCAGAACCAAGGGGCAGTGGCGACATCCCCAATCCAGCTCACTTTCGTCTCCTGCAAGGGTCGATGTTGTCTTCCTTTCTGTTTCCTGGGATCCACGGGAACCACGTCCCTCACAGTAGCTACAGCGTGGATTTACCCTCAAGGAAATCATCAAGAAGGAAGTTAGATGGCAATCATCGCTTTAAACAATTAAGAAAATGGATTAACAGGCAAAAATGTTAAACTCCCTAAAGGAATTTAAAAGAAGATTTCTATTGTCTGCTTCACTTTTTTTAAACAGTAGACAGAAAACTCAAGAACAGTGAACTGGTCTCTTAAATATGATAAAAACCAGAGGCAGACCAGGCTTCCCAGCTCTCATGGTGAAGAACCCACCTGCCAGTTGTTCAGTGGCTCAGTCGTGTCCAGTTCTTTGTAACCCCATGGACTACAGTATCCAGGCTTCCCTGACCTTCACCATTTCCTGGAGTTTGCCCAAACTCATGTCCATTGAGTCGGTGATGCCATCCAACCATCTCATCCTCTGTCGTCCCCTTCTCCTGCCTTCAATCTTTCCCAGCATCAGGATCTTTTCCAATGAGTCAGCTATTTGCATCAGGTGACCAAAGTATTGCAGCTTCAGAATCAGTCCTTCCAATGAATATTCAGGGGTTGATTTCCTTTGGGATTGATTGGTTTGATCTCCTTGCAGTCCAAGGGACTTTTAGGAGTCTTGTCCAACATCACAGTTCAAAAGCAATGCAGAAGACATAGGAGACATGGGTTCAATTTCTAGGTTGAGAAGATCCCCTGAAGGAAGTCATGGCAATCCACTCCAGTATTTTTTCCTGGAGAATCTCATGGACAGACGAACCTGGAGGGCTACAGTCCATGGAGTCACAAAGAGTCAGACATTACTGAAGTGACTTAGCAGAGGCAAACAGAGAGAGAGATCAGTCCTGAGTCAGTTCTGCAGAGCGGCCCCCAGACTGGCATCAGCAGCAGCATCCTCAGACACATGTGGAAATGCATATTCCTACAAACACAGGGCCCACCCGAAGGCCCCAACCGCCTGGGGGAGTGTCTGGAAAGCAGGTTCCTAGGCAGCCGGCCAGGAAGGCTCAGTGGTGAGCCTTAGTTGAAAAATGTGCCACCAGTGGCCTGGAGCAGCCACCCACAAGGACAAGAGAAGGCCCAGGACAGTCCATCCAAATACCATTCCTCCCAAATTAATCTAGAAATGGAAGCCATTATGCTAAGTATAAAAAGCAGAGACATCACTCTGCCAACAAAGGTCCATCTAGTCAAAGCTATGGTTTTTCCAATAGTCGTGTTTGGAAGTGAGAGTCGGATCATAAAGAAGGCTGAGCACCAAAGAATTGATGTTTTTGAACTGTGGTGTTGGAGAAGAGTCTTGAGAGTCCCTTGGACTGCAAGGAGATCCAACCAGTCCATTCTGAAGGAGATCAGTCCTGAATATTCACTGGGAGGACTGATGCTGAAGCTGAAGCTCCAATAATTTGGCCACCTGATGCGAAGAGCTGACTCATTGGAAAAGACCCTGATGCTGGGAAAGATTGAGGGCAGGAGGAGAAGGGGATGACAGAGGATGAGATGGTTGGATGGCATCACCAACATGATAGACATGAGTTTGAGCAAGCTCTGGAAGTTGGTGATGGACAGGGAGGCCTGGTGTGCTACAGTCCATGGGGTCGCAAAGAGGCAGACACGACTGAGCGACTGAACTGGACTGAAAAGTGGGCAGGGCTTGACCTGCAAGACCAGAGCAGGGAAGTCTCCCAGCAGAGGGAGCAGTGGGATGTCTGTCCTGAGAAGGTCAGACACACAGGCCAAAAGGAGGAGGGGGCACCAGCCTTGCATACATGTCACAAGTGTTTCTCTGAACTGACTGATGCTAAGTATATTAATAACAAATAAAATAACATTAACAATAATGAGATCATCATAGAAATAGTCTTAAAGTAAATAAAATAATTGGGAATTTTGAGCAGTATGAAAGGCGCTTTTAGATAATCTGGTGAACTGATTCAAAAAGGATAAACTTTGAGAAGCACGTAATGAGGGCCCTGGGGACACTGCACTGTGGCAAAGCCACATTATTCAGTCGTGAGTTTCCAGCACTGGGGCCGCAGGAGAGTCGACCCTGACATCCCCAGGCTCTGTGACCGCCCCCCGACTCTCTCCCCTCTTTCCACCTTCCCCAAGCCCCTCCCCCACCCCCACTCGGCGATATGATCCACCTAGCCATGCCTCACACGTCATCCATCAACACTTTCCAGATAATTTAAAGTTTTCAACGTAACCCAATAAGGGTGTAAAATATATCTGAAGAGTTATATGAACTCAGAATAAGGGAGATATTACCAAGGTGCCACCAAATGCAGACACTCTTGAAAAACCAGTTTGGTGGGTTTGACAAACCAAAATGAAATGCCGAGCATGTGGAAAGACACAGGAGGTAACACCAAAGGCGAGGTGCAGAAGCGCCTCTGCAACCCAAGGCGGGAAAGGGCCGGCACGCCTCTCAAACCCAGGGAAACCTGCAGCAAAGTCCGGGCAGGGGAACAACAGTCAGCCCCAAAAAAGGTGGAGAAAACCCTAGCGGACATTCACTGGACAAGTGCCAGTCCACTCCACATACAACTCCAGAAACTAAGTCAGAACAGAGACCAGAGTGTGCGTCACTGGCCCGGCCAGTGCGGAGGGAACTGGGCTGTCCTGGGGGACGCAGGGTCCCTATCCCTGACCTCTGACACACCACCCCAAGTGGGGCTGAGCCTAAGATCTCTGCAAGCTCAAAGCACAATCCAGGAATATTCAGTGCAGGTGTCTGGAGTGAAAAATAGGAGACACTCTGTGTATTAACTTAGAGAAGGGGTCTGAGGAAGAAAGAAAACAATGATATCTAAGCACACTTTGCAGCCCTGCGAAATGATGCTACGGAACATTATGGTGGATGAATTCACTGTATTTGTTCCTAGTGGAAAAAGCTGACCGACCAATGCAAAAACTTCTACTTCTTGCTGTTGCATATTTGAAAAAATATAGAAAACGTGTACTTATTAACGCAATTACATCTTGGTGCTAAGATAAAAACATACATTTTTATTTCCACCTTTTTTCCCTGATTTCTATTTGACTACATGACATTTTGTCTGTGTGTGTATTAGTTGCTCAGTCGTGTCTGACTCTTTGTGACCCCATGGACTGTAGCCCACCAGGCTCCTGTGTCCATGGGATTCTCCAGGCAAGAATACTGGAGTGGGTAGCCACGCCCTTCTCCAGAGGATCTTTCTGACCCAGGGATCAAACCTGGGTCTCTTGCATTGTAGGCAGATTCTTTACCATCTGAGTTATGTGGGAAGCCCTGATGACATTTTGTAGTTACCTTATTATATTTCTCAAGAAAAAGTAAATGAGGAAAGAAAAAGATGTCTGAAAGTTCTATTTAAATTCTGACAGGAAACATGCCTCCCACCCCACTAAGCACCGGAAAAATCCTGCCACTTGCCTGAAGCTCAGCCTTCTGCCCCAGCCCCACTCCACCCAGGTGTCTAACAGTTGAGACACTGGGGAGCCAGTAACCCAGCTCTTCCACCCAGGGGTGTCTCGAAGCTGAGAAGCAGCATAACACGTCGACAGAAAGGCTGGCGCTGACATTCAAGTATAAAGTGCTGTTGTTTCTCCGCCTTTCAGAGAACTCACTCCCAGAAAAAGTGCCTAGACAGAGTGTGGGTCTAAGTGTTCTGTTCATCCTGCTCGTGTGGATCCTTAGAATCTACAGAAGCGACTCTCAAAGCCCTTTTCACAGTCCTGGTCCTGGAAGGTGGCTTTGCACCCAGGTCCCCTGGAGGACAGCCCCCTGGTGCCCGTGGTAGAGCCCCCTGTCCTGGAGAACCGGCTAAATCTCCCTCCGTCAAGCCGCGACTGCACTATAAATAACCCTGATTTCCACGTCTATGAGAGTCCATGATTTCTCACCGTTTCCCCCAGGACTGAAGGCTCCTTCCACAAACAGGGGCAGAGGACCACAGGAAGCCCCATTTTCCTGAGCCCCCAGACCCCGCCAAGACTCCGCGACCACAGAGGAGATGAATAATCCCATTTGCAGTCCTTCTCTGCTGTTCGTCAAAGCCAGGGCTCCAGAGAAGCCCAAGCGCAATTGCCAACAGGCTGCACTGAAATGAAAACATCATTTTTCCTTCCGTCCAGCTCAGGGAACTCTGAAACTGCCTCAGATAATTAATCCACAGAGAGAAATCAATACTACAACTGGTTGAAGATGAAACAACCCATAGCAAAATAAACTTTCCAGGGATGCCTCAGCGGCTTCTGTGGACGCAGAGTACCTGCTGCAGATGTGAAAATGTGGGATCTAAACAAATGTTGCTTTCTCTCCCCAGATCATCCCACCCCAAAGTCAATTACCCGGACCGTTTTAAGTTGTACAACACTTTTGTATAAATACATCCTTTGTTCTCCAAATGTTGACGGGTCGGGCTCCTTTTTCCCATTAGGCCCAACAAATGGGTCTACGGTTTGGTAGTCGCAAATAGACTGAAAGAAGTCGTTTCGGGGTGAATGATTTACGAGTGAGGAGGAAAATCCAGGTTTCTCATATGGGCCGCTCGTAAGTCCAGTGTGGTCTGGTGGAGGGGGCATGTTTCCTTTCCTTACTCTGGTTTCGGGTTTTGGTTGAGGTTTTGTTTTTTCAGTTTAACTTACCTTTGGGAAGCCAAGCTGAGTTGGCAGCATGCACTGACCCTGTGTTACCGTTCAGCCTGCTGTTCGTTACAAAGGGTTACAACACAGCGCGTTAAAGAAATGAAGGAGGTTTAGGTCTTTTGCTTACCGGGAGCCCTGGAGTGTTCAGTGAAGGACCACAGCTCCTGGAGAGATGAATCCAACACAGCACGTCATTAGGCTCCAGTGAGAGAAGCATTCCCACAGCGAATGAGCATCGCTTGGCCGACTTCCGGAGCACCTGTTGGATTGAACAGGCTAGCCGGGCCCCCTGACTGGCTGGAAGGACAGGAGCCTGTGTTTAGCATACCACACGGTTTTCTTAATCCTTATAATAACCTCACACTGATCTAGGTTTGCTTGGGTCTGGAGTCAGGCTCTGCCTCTTGATAGCTGTGCATCCCTGGGGAGGTCACTTGCCCTCTCTGTGCCTGTTTCCTCTTCCATAAAAACAGCACTTCTCTCCTGGGGCTGTCATGAGGATTGACAAAGTATGATGTGCGATAGAGCTTAGAGCAGTGCTCGGGGCATGCCACGAGCTACAGAAACTGCCGTTATCTAATTGCTGTCCCAGAAAGGTGAGGTCCCTTGCTCAGACTTACACAGTGAGTTGCAGAGTTAGAGGACATGACCATGTCATTTAGATGCCAAATTCCGTACTCTGCCCATTGTTTCTGGAAGTGGGAGGAAGGCAAACAAGCACCTGGGCGTGAGCTTACTGCTAACTCGGCTCGTGGAGCAGGTGAGGCTGAATTCTTTCGAGAACCGAGGCTCCCTCCGAGGAGTAAACAGCCACACGGTCTCATTTTGGTCTTTCAGACCCTGTTCCTTCAAAAGGAACAACGTGATACTCATTGACTGTATAAATCAAATTTCCCCTAGCGATTTGGGAAAAAACAAACAGAGAGAAAGTGTGTTGAAAGCCCAAAGAAAAAGGAAACACTCCCACTTCTGGAGAAAGCCACCAGGAGGTCCCTTTTCAGTCCTTCCTGCATGATGCTGGGCCAGTGGATGGAATTCTTCATAATAGAACTAAAGTAAGCATGGGAAATTCTGAAAGAGATGGGAATACTAGACCACATGACCTGCCTCTTGAGAAACCTATATGCAGGTCAGGAAGCAACAGTTAGAACTGGACATGGAACAACAGACTGGTTCCAAATAGGAAAAGGAGTTCGTCAAGGCTGTATATTGTCACTCTGCTTATTTAACTTATATGCAGAGTACATCATGAGAAACGCTGGGCTGGAAGAAGCACAAGCTGGAATCAAGATTGCCGGGAGAAATATCAATAACCTCATATATGCAGATGACACCACTCTTATGCCAGAAAGTGAAGAGGAACTAAAAAGCCTCTTGATGAAAGTGAAAGTGGAGAGTGAAAAAGTTGGCTTAAAGCTCAACATTCAGAAAACGAAGATCATGGCATCTGGTCCCATCACTTCATGGGAAATAAATGGGGAAACAGTGGAAACAGTGGCTGACTTTATTTTTGGGAGGCTCCCAAATCACTGCAGATGGTGGTTGCAGCCATGAAATTTAAAAGATGCTTACTCCTTGGAAGGAAAGTTATGACCAACCTAGATAGCATATTAAAAAGCAGAGACATTACTTTGCCTACAAAGGTCTGTCCAGTCAAGGCTATGGTTTTTCCAGGGATCATACATGGATGTAAGAGTTGGACTTGAAGAAAGCTGAGTGCCGAAGAATTGATGCTTTTGAACTGTGGTGTTGGAGAAGACTCTCAAGAGTTCCTTGGACTGCAAGGAGATCCAACCAGTCCATTCTAAGGAGATCAGTCCTGGGTGTTCATTGGAAGGACTGATGCTAAAGCTGAAACTCCAATACTTCGGCCACCTCATTCGATGAGTTGACTCTCTGGAAAAGACCCTAATGCTGGGAGGGATTGGGGGCAGGAGGAGAAGGGGACGACAGAGGTGACTCGATGGACATGAGTCTGAGTAAACTCCGGGAGTTGGTAATGGACAGGGAGGCCTGGCGTGCTACGATTCATGGGGTCACAAAGAGTCGGACACGACTGAGCGACTGGACTGAACTGAACTGAACTGAAGCTATCACTGGTTCCTTGAGCCAACAAATTAAACTTTAGTCCCAGCCAATAGTCTGTTTTGTTGACTTCTAAAACCAGCCAGAGGAGAAGAAAACTCATCTCTGTAGGAGAAGGGAACATCCTCCAGAAGAGAGACAGTTCCTCCCGCCCACCACTTCTGCCTATCCTCGGTTCAGAAATCTCTCTGCAGAAGTAATATTTGCCCTGACGTCTCCGCGTTTCCGCCTGCAGAGCTCTGGAACCACTTTAGCTCACCCTTCCAACCTGTCTCCTCACCAGGTGGTTTCCCGGTTTCACGTCTACATTCTGCAAAAGGCAGGAGCCGCAGAAATGCTTAAAAGGAGGTGATGTTAATTATCCACTATCTCGAGCCATGGGGTAATTCATTAGTTGCACCTCCTTGCCTTGCAAAAGGCGTTTGAGGAAGAGATTACACGTCTCAGAGCAAAGCACTCCGTTCATTATGACCGACGTGTGGGGAGTCTGACCGTGAGGTGCTCCGCGCGCCTTCCGCCTTTAGACACACTCAAGTCCTCCCGAGTTCAGCGCAGACTGAAGTGACTTCGGAGCCTCCCTCTGGGGAGCCGTGAGAATGCTCTTCTTCTCAGAGTGGGTCTGCACCGACTGATCGGCTGGCTGCTCACCTGCAGCCCGGAGCCGGGCCCCTACCTTCATCTGCGAGTTGGCAGAGAGGCTGACTCCGGTTGGAGCCATTATCTCCACAGACGCTGAGACCACCGCGCAGCGGGCGTCCCCACACTGCGCCCCGCTTACCGTGAGGTCCGGGCCTCCGCCCACCGCCTCTCCCCAGGGGGAGGGAGGCCCGGATGGAGTCGGCCGGCCGGAGCGGAGCGTCCAGCCAGTCCCCCAGCGGCGGCTGGCAGGTCTGGGGGGCTGCACGCACCTGTGTGGCTTCACCCCAGCTCAGAAGGAAGGCCCTGGGGGAGCAAGTCAGGTGGGCGGGGGTCCAGGGAGAGGGCCTAGCCGGATGTCTCCGCGGCAGCCGGGGCGGGGTCCTCAGAGGGGCCGAGGGGACAGAGAGTGGGAGGAAGGCCGGCCAGCGCCCCTCCGGTCGGGCCTCACGCACAGCCACGCGGATTGTGCAAGCGGCCCGCTCCCTCAGCACACGCCCACCGTGGACCCTGACCACCGGGAGCCCGCAGTCCTGGGACCCAAGTCCAAAATGAGGGGAGGGAGGGGTGGCTCCTCTGCTGATGGCCGAGCCTCGGTCACCCCGGGTGCTGCCTCGCGAGGCAGGCGCGTCTGAGCGCTCGGGACTCGAGGCCCTGGCCCACCTCGGCCGCTCCAAACACCGTCCGTCAGCAACCCAGCTTATAAATCACGGCCGGCCGTGCGCCGCGGGGAGGTCCGGCGTCCAGGGCGCTTAGCCAGTTCCCAGCCCCGCCCTCGCGCTCTCTCCCCACCTCCAGCAGCGGGACCATCCATCATCCCGGCCCAGGAGGCGGGGGTTCTGACAAAAGGAGGCCTGGGAGCCAAACAATGTGATCCGTTAAGTCTCGGGGACGCGGAGCTCTTTAAAATTTCCAACCAGTCCCTTAGCCTTTTGTGTTAACAAAACCTATTCATTTCAGGATTTGGCAGTTCAAATTATTTCAGACAAGACCTCAAGACAAATGGTTATTTGATAGAGTCACACAGGCGCGAGTGGCAGCCGTAGAAAAATGGATGCTCGTCCTGGAGGACGGGAGGGCGGCGGTTGGCGGGCGCTGGGGAGGTGAATCGGGCGGTTCCTGGCAGCGGTCGGAGCCACCTGCGCTTTCCAGAAACGGCGCTTTCTAGACGCCTTAAATAGAAGTTTCCCCAGATCACACACACGTGAAGCCCAAGAGCGCGGGGTGCAGGTCTTCTCAGTACTCGGCTGTGACAGCCACATCTAAAAATGACAAGAAGAGTGACTTTTCTTCCCATGCTGTGCTAGCCTCTAAGTTTCTTCTTACAGAACTCAAATAGGATTTTTCCTGGAAAGGAAAAAAAAAGACATAAATTGTCCACCATCTAGAAGAAAGTGGGAGAGAGTGTAGGTGAACAAAGAGTTCTCCTCAGTCTCTCGCAGGCAAACAGGGGGCTGTGCAGGCTGGAGGCGCAGGGAGCATGTGTCTGAATCCCTGGCCACATGTCCAGGAGAGGCCCCCGGGGGCAACCGTCTCCACGTGCTGCTGTCGGATCGGCCAGGTGGGCCTGAGGGTGAAACAGGAGAAACAGCGGGCGGGCTTCCGCAGGAAGGGAAAGAATCGGAGCTCGGCATCGCTGCGAAGAACAGGCCACTGCAGCGAGCAGCCCCCTCAGACGCCCTCAGGCCCTAGGGACCCCCGCAGCCCCTCACTGCATGAGCTCTTCATCAGGCCGCACAGAGAGACTCTCCCTCCCATCTGCGGAGATGGAGTCTCTCGTAAAGAAATGTAACCCCAAGAGGGACCCCCACCCCCTTGGCCAGTCTGTGGGGCAGAAGAAACGCCAGGAGGCAGGAGTCACGGAATCATCTTAGGGTCTGTCTGCTGATCACATGCGCATGCCCAGTGGCTCAGTCGTGTCCAACTCTGCGACCCCATGGACTGTAACCCGCCAGATTCCTCTGTCCATGGGATTCTCCAGGCAAGAATACAGTAGTGGGTTGACATTACCTTCTCCAGGAGATCTTCCCAACCCACCCATTGAACCTGGGTCTCTTGCATTGCAGATGGATTCTTCACCCACTGAGCCAGCAGGGGAGAATTAACTATTTTCATATAAGCCCCTACCTCCTGCATGCATTTAAGATGGGCTGTCTGAAGAGCTTTGTTGAAGGACTGGCATCATGTCTCCCATCAGCCAGAGGGTCGGCCCTGCTTGTGAAGGCTGCCCCTGACCCTGGATACTCTGCTGAAGACACCAACATGTCTGAAGACACCAAGGGGCCCCAAGGAGGCTCAGTCGCCCTTCTGCAGACGGGCACTTAGAATCACAAGACTCCACAGAGGTGGAGGCAGGTGATGTGTTTATTGAGTATCTGCTGAGGGAAAGCCACTGGGAGGAGCCAGGAGAAGGGCTGCAGCACCTGTTTGGGGGCTCAGCATATTATGTTATCCCCCTAAAGATCCAGGAGAAGAATGGTAAGGTGAGGTTATGCATCTGGCATCTGCAGGGAGTCCTGTAAATAAACAGTTCCCAGGATGGAAAGCTGAAGCTCCAATCCTTTGGCCACCTGATGCAAAGAGCCAACACATTGGAAATACCCTGATGCTGGGAAAGACTGAAGACAGGAGGAGAAGGGACCTACAGAGGATGAGATGGTTGGATGGCATCAGCAACTCAATGGACATGAGTTTGAGTGAACTCTGGGAGACAGTGAAAGACAGGGAAGCCTGGCGTGCTGCAGTCCATGCGGTTGCAAAGAGTCAGACATGACCGAGCGACTGAACAACAGGATAGAAAACTCCAAGCAGAACTTAAAAACTGTAGACCCCAAAGCAGCAGGTGCACAAGAGTATAATGAAATTATAAAATAAGTTTTATGGACACACTTAATTATAGACACAGAAAATGGGTTGGAGCGCCTCTATTCGTGTATTAGAAGTAGGAAGAGGTATTTAAGCTGTTTTGAATCTTTACCAAAAACTAGTGGATACTTAATCAAGCCTATTAACTTTTTAATCAGTTAGGGGAAAAAAGACTTCACTTGTGAAGCTTTGGGTGAAAAGAGGGATGAAGTGGTCTGCTCTGTGGGACCAAGACCGCATCCTGCCACCGGCGTGCTCATTAGAGGCCGTGCAGGCCCCTCCTGCCCCTTCACGGGCTCTGTGAGATGCTGTCGTGATTCCACACTCAGGCCTGTGTGGGCTTATCTCTGGTCCAGCCCTCACTTCTGATCTGAGTGGATCAGCTGCCTGGGCTGGTCCAAGAATGAGGCGTTTCTTCCATGACAGCCTGTGTTTCACAAATGAATGAGGTGTTAGGTTCTTGCGTAGCCTCCTGTGGGCTTCCCTGGCAGCTCAGTGGCAAAGAGCCTGTCTGACAGTGCAGGAGATGCAGGAGACGTGGGTTCATCCCTGGGTTGGGAAGATCCCCTGGAGAAGGAAATGGCAGTCCACTCCAATATTCTTGCCTGGAAAATCTCATGGACAGAGGAGCCTGGTGGGCTCCAGAGGGTCGCAAAGAGTCAGACACGAGTCAGTCAAGCACACACACAGCTTCCAGTGGGTCGGATGGCAGAAGGTGGGAGAGTGGTTGCTGTTCAGTCACTGAGTCGCGTCTGGTCATTTGCGATCCCATGAACTGCAGCACGCCAGGCTTCCCTGTCCTTCTCTATCTCCCGGAGTTTGCTCAAACTCATGTCCATTGTGTGGGAATGCGGAAAACCAAATAAATTCAACAAAACCATGTGTGAACACTCACCAGGACCCCTTGTAGAGAAGAGTCTGAAACTTCAATAAAACCAGTCATGGGCGATGGCCCTGAAATCATGCCAGAAAGAGAGGGTAGAAAGAAACTGAAGATGCCATCTGGGCACATTCAAGCTCTCGGCCCCCAAACACTGAGGCATGGGCCGTGGGCTGGCCTCACTTACAGCTTCTGACAGGCGGGTAAGCAGAGGCCCACGGGAGAGCACGCATCGGGGCCCAGGGTAGGAGCACCAGGTAAGCAGGCGAGTGTGGCTGCAGGGCCAGGTGAGGATGCAGCTACAGGCAGGCAGACAGGGGCCTTGCAGGGCCAGGTGAGACGCAGCTGAGTGCAGGCATCAGGGGCCTTGTAAGCGAGGTGTGGCCGCAGTGGATATCTGTCGGGGTTTCAGCGGAAGGAGGCCTGAGGTGTGAGTGTTGCATGAAGCTGTGTCCAGGTGAGAGAGCAGAGGCATGTCAGGGCGCGGGAAGGTTCCCGGGGCTGGGCCTGGGGACGCAGACAGGTGAAGAGAGACAGGCGCCCCCAGTGCTGCAGAGCTGCAGCCAAGGGGGCCTGCTGATGGGTCAGCGAGTGGTGGGACTACACAGAGCAAGACCCCTAAAGGTGACACTGGCCCTGGGGGGGAGCTTGGGCAGGGGGCTGGGCAGGAAGCAAAGGTCTGGAGTCAAGAAGGAGGACAGAAGCCCGGGGTTCTAAAGACGGGGCTGCGAGCCGCGCAGGACACCCTGGAAGCGCCGGGCCACTTGGCCCATCAAGGACGCCCGTCTCCACCAGGCTCGGGAGCACCACGCCCCCATGCTCAGGCGATGGGCGTGGGGGCCAAGTGCGTGTGTGCGCTGCTGCGGGGGAGAGGGTCAGAGAGGCACCCCAGTGGGAGCAGCCCCGGGCCGTCCAGCAGGCTGTCCTTCCCTCCAGGAGGACAGGGGCCAGCCCCCGGGACTCGTCCAGAGCCGGCTCCCGCTGTGCGGCTGAGGCTGTCTCCCTGTGTCCACTGAATTCACCCGCTACTGCTTTTTCACTTCTCTTCAGTAAATATGGACGTGGGCTCCACAAACGGCCATACCCAAGTGCCCCCCGAAGGAAAAAAGGAGCCCTTGCCCACCCAGCCCTTCCACAGGGGCACTCCTCCAGCCACCTGAGTCCGCCCCCCACCCACCTCGAATGCCCTTGAGAAACAGACGTGTGTGCACGGCCCCAGACGGCAGGGCCCCCTCTCTGCCCCTCCTCCCTGGCCCTGCTGCTGGCACAGCCCCGTCCCTTTCTAGGAAGCACCCAAGCTTCTGAAGCTGTGGGCATCCGGGAGCATGAAGTTTCCTCTCCCAGGGAGGCTGAGCATCCACTCAGCCCTCTTAACTGGCCAAGCCTCTTCACCCAAGTGCACCCTAAGCGAGCAAGCCCATGCTAAAGATGGTGATACAGTCTCAGCTCGGTGGAAGGCTTGCCCTGGTCACGTGCTGAGAACAGCAGTGTTGGCAAAAGAAGAAAATTGTTGCTCTGTAGAGTCTGTAATTACATGTCAAAATAAACGAGATCTGGAAATATTTTATTTAATTAAAATGATTATTTGTATATGTATATTAAATTATAACTTAAGTTTAATCTGGAAATTAAATAATATTAAAATGCAATAATATTTAAAATACAAAAACAACACTTTTCCTATTTAAAAACCAGTGACCAATTAGAAATATAAAGGTATAAACAATTCAGCCTATAATAAAATAGCTATTATAATATCTGTAAATCTAAGAAAATGCAACATATATTTTAAAACATTACATAAATACATAAAAGACTAATGAATAAATAGCAACAAATCATGTTCTTGGCTAAAAAGACAAGTATATAAAGATACCATCTCTACTCAATTACTCTACATTTTAATGCATTTCCAGTTTGAGTAATGGCAGAATTTTCAGTATTTGCTGGTAGAGAGAGGACCTGTGTAATGTGACATAATAACCCTAAAGATTTTTCTGGAATGTAAACATTTTTTAAAAGGAAAGTTTTGAAAAAAGAGTAATTCAGGGACTCGGCCTTCTTTGACTGAAATATATCATTAAGCACAACAAATAAAACCATAGGCAAGAAGTCAGCATGTAGATCAAGTAAAATATATTAAGCCCAGAGGTGAAATAAAATTTAGAAAGATTAGCTTGATAAAAGTAGCATTGCTAATCTAAAAGATTAATAACTTCAGAATGGCACTGAGGCCAGCTGCCAGCTAACTGCAGTGAGGGATCTCTTGCCACACCTGACAACTAAAGAGTTTCTTGATGGAGCATCAAGTCCTGTATACCAATTAAAACTATCAGAACAAAATCATGAGTAATAAGAAAACAACTAAACTTTCATTAGTTTCTCTTGAGGTTCAGATGGCAAAGAATAAGCCTGCAATGCAGGAGACCTGGATTCGAGCCCTGGGTCAGGAAGATCTCCTGGAGAAGGGAATACCCACTTCAGTATTCCTGCCTGGAGAATCCCACGGACAGTGGAGCCTGGAGAGCTGCAGCTTCTGGGGTCACAAAGAGTCAGACATGACTGAGCAACTTTCACAAGCTTTCATTAGAAGAGCACTTCCTACATATAACAAAGAAGTGGTTTCATAAAAGGTGAAGCTGCTCAATTTTACTTCACAATAATGAAAAAGTTTTATTGAGCAAAGCATTCCATAAATAGCCAAGTGACAAGTCAGGAGGCCTATTTGCAAAACCAGAAAGGACTCCTTACAAATTAGTAAGCACTGATTGGCTTAAGAAAACCTGACAGTTCAGAGTAATAAGAAAAATGGACGATAAGAACGGACGCTGGAGGCTAATTCTGCGGCTCTCTCTCACACGCAGATGGGCAGCTTGGCCCCAGTGCCCCTCCCCCACCCCAGTCCACGCAGGTGACGGCGCACGACCTTCTGATTACCTGTCGGTCCCAGTGCGCTCCACAGCAGAGTCTGGGGAAGCGTATATTGTGCATGCCCTGTGACCTCGCGATCAGACTTTGCAGGGAATATCCCACCGGCACAGGATACAGGGATTGTTTGTGATGCGGGAAACGAAAGCACCCTGGGCAGCCACCGGCTGGGGCCACGGGACACCGGAAGCCATCAGGAGAGCCAGCACAAAGTCCTGTCTAGGCTCACTGTTACGCGGAAAACAGATTCAGAAAACTGTATGCGATGTGATGCTGTTCTTGCGCTAAAAGAAAGATGGATGAGCAGACGGATGGATGCTTGGATGGATAGTTATGGGTGGGTGGATGATGGAGGTATAAATTGCATGGAAGAATATCTTTATCCATACGTAGAAAATATCTGGACACATAGCAAGAAAACGATAAGCAATGGTTGACCTGGAGTGAGAGGTCTACAGGGACAGAACAGAGAGTCTGACTCCGTTTTCAATGTTGACTGCTGACAGCTTTCGGCATCACCTCTGTTTTTTGCTTTGGCCTCACACCCGGGCAGATCGCTAAGAAAGCCTGGGTGCCCCGCCCCTGGAGTCAGAGGGAGGCTGAGCCCACTAAGCTCCGCCCCCGTGCGGAACCCGCGGCGGTCCCTCCCTCAGCCACAGTGCAAACCCTCTGCTCTGCCGGCTACAGACTAAGGACTCGGCCCTGCTGTCCCCGAAGGCCTCGATCTGTAATGAACTTTGTCGTACACTGAAAAGCAAAGGAGAAAAGGAAAGATATAAACATCTGAATGCAGAGTTCCAAAGAATAGCAAGAAGAGATAAAGCCTTCTTCAGCAGTCAATGCAAAGAAATAGAGGAAAACAACAGAATAGGAAAGACTAGAGATCTCTTCAAGAAAATCAGAGATACCAAAGGAACATTTCATGCAAAGATGGGCACAATAAAGGACAGAAATGCTATGGACCTAACAAGCAGAAGATATTAAGAAGAGATGGCAAGAATACACAGAAGAACTGTACCAAAAAAGATCTTCACGACCCAGATAATCATGATGGTGTGATCACTGACTTAGAGCCAGACATCCTGGAATGTGCAATCAAGTGGGCCTTAGAAAGCATCACTACAAACAAAGCTAGTGGAGGTGATAGAATTCCAGTTGAGCTATTCCAAATCCTGAAAGATGATGCTGTGAAAGTGCTGCAGTCAATATGCCAGCAAATTTGGAAAACTCAGCAGTGGCCACAGGACTGGAAAAGGTCAGTTTTCATTCCAATCCCAAAGAAAGGCAATGCCAAAGAATGCTCAAACTACCGCACAATTGCACTCATCTCACACGCTAGCAAAGTAATGCTCAAAATTCTCCAAGCCAGGCTTCAGTAATATGTGAACCGTGAACTTCCTGATATTCAAGCTGGTTTTAGAAAAGGCAGAGGAAGCAGAGATCAAATTGCCAACATCTGCTGGATCATGGAAAAAGCAAAAGAGTTCCAGAAAAACATCTATTTCTGCTTTATTGACTATGCCAAAGCCTTTGACTGTGTGGATCACAATCAACTGTGGAAAATTCTGAAAGAGATGGGAATACCAGACCACCTGATCTGCCTCTTGAGAAATTTGTATGCAGGTCAGGAAGCAACAGTTAGAACTGGACATGGAACAACAGACTGGTTCCAAATAGGAAAAGGAGTTCGTCAAGGCTGTATATTGTCACCCTGTTTATTTAACTTATATGCAGAGTACATCATGAGAAACGCTGGAAAGCTGGAATCAAGATTGCCGGGAGAAATATCAATAACCTCAGATATGCAGATGACACCACCCTTATGGCAGAAAGTGAAGAGGAACTAAAAAGCCTCTTGATGAAAGTGAAAGAGGAGAGTGAAAAAGTTGGCTTAAAGCTCAACATTCAGAAAACGAAGATCATGGCATCTGGTCCCATCACTTCATGGAAATAGATGGGGAAACAGTAGAAACAGTGTCAGACTTTATTTTTGGGGCTCCAAAATCACTGCAGATGGTGACTGCAGCCATGAAATTAAAAGACGCTTACTCTTTGGAAGGAAAGTTATGACCAACCTAGATAGCATATTCAAAAGCAGAGACATTACTTTGCCAGCAAAGGTTCGTCTAGTCAAGGCTATGGTTTTTCCTGTGGTCATGCATGGATGTGAGAGTTGGACTGTGAAGAAGGCTGAGCGCCGAAGAATTGATGCTTTTGAACTGAGGTGTTGGAGAAGACTCTTGAGAGTCCCTTGGACTGCAAGGAGATCCAACCAGTCCATTCTGAAGGAGATCAGCCCTGGGATTTCTTTGGAAGGAATGATGCTAAAGCTGAAACTCCAGTACTTTGGCCACCTCATGTGAAGAGTTGACTCATTGGAAAAGACCCTGATGCTGGGAGGGATTGGGGGCAGGAGGAGAAGAGGATGACAGAGGATGAGATGGCTGGATGGCATCACTGGCTTGATGGACGTGAGTCTCAGTGAACTCTAGGAGTTGGTGATGGACAGGGAGGCCTGGCGTGCTGTGATTCATGGGGTCACAAAGAGTCGGATACGACTGAGCAACTGATCTGATCTTGGTTCTGCGAAGTAATCAAGCTTGACATCCAAGCCCCGTTCTGAGTCGTGGTCTCGTCCATATCTCTAAGGAGATATGGAGAGAGATGGAGGAGAGTTGGAGGGAATTGACCCTTTTTATTAACTATTTGTTTTAACTTCTCTTTTAAATTTGTTTGCAATGAATAAATATGGTCTCGATAATTAAAATGGTACCTTTTTTAATTTGAATCAACAGTAATAAAGTAGTTCTATACAAAACAGCCCATGCTAGACCAGCTCTCAGTTCAGTATCTGAAGAGCCTCCTCGCTGGTCGTGTTACAGATGGGCAGTGTGACCAAGACAGCCTGGCAGACTCTTCTCCTATGAGCCTCCTTCTGGAAAACCTGCACCTCACCCTCACTCAGGCTACAGAGTTTCACCAAGTGCGAGATGAGTTTGATCAACTTTTTGGCTTCAGGCACTACGGTCAGTGTAACAAGTATGGGAAATGATTTCTAAAAGCAGCAAGAATTATTAACGCTCAATTATTCATGGAGGCACTGATTATTTTCTCTGCACTCTCTCCCACCTGTCAGATCTGGGCCACACTTTCAGATGAAACACAGCACTCAATCCACAGACAGCCCCAGAGGTGATGATTAATAATTGAAGGCAGTTGATGATAATTGCATGATAACTTTATTGACCAGGCTCTAACCGGACGTGTGATGCGCCCGGGGTCTGTGCAGGGATCGCAAAGCCACAGCTGATGACCTGACGGGTTCCAGAAACAAGCGCCACCTTCAGACTCCACAGGTGCAGGTCCCACTACTTGTCACCCCAGCTGAGGCTTTGAGTTGGGGTCTTCTTATTAAAAATTTTTTAAAACGCACACTTTAAATCTGATAATCACCTTGACAAGTTCTCAAGTAGGTGAGGAGATTCCCTCTGTTCCTCCTGCGTCGGACCCAGGAGCCTGCTTTGCACGGGGTGTTTCCTGAATAATTAGCAAGGAGAATATTAGCTGTGTAAGCTCTGCTCCCCAGCAGTCAAGAGCAGACATATCATTGCCTTTATCAGAACTGCTGGGAAAGCATTTCAGCCAGATTGGGAAGGGAGGCTAACCAGAATCTCAATCCAGCACTCCAGTGTGAAGTATCTTTTTTTTAACTTGAAAAATATCCTCTAAGTTACCTACAAAGTTCATCAGAAGAGTTGCTAAGCTTTCTGTCCTGAAGAAAGGATATTTCTAACCGTTTTGTTGACTGCAGAACCTTCAGCTGAGCAGTTGTGAGACACTCAAGAGTAAGATGGAGCAAAATGTGGAAGAAAAAGACATATTTGAGAGTGAACAGGTTTGCAGGAACCTAACAGCAAACTCTTCTTTACTGTTTTTTTTAACTGGTTTTCAGACTTACAAGAAAAGCTGTTTCCTGCCAGCAGCCACGCTTAGGTACATAACTCAGAGGACACCCAGCCCCCTGCTTTCCTCCCGTGATCCATCTTGTCTTCCACTGCGTCCTGATGACCATCAGTGCCCCAGGCCCACCGCTGGGCTCTTGGTGTGGACCCTGCTCTGTCAGAACATCTTGATGGAAATATAACTAGCTGAGGGGGGGTGTCTTGGAAGCTGCTTACATCCGTTCGGGAGCTTGGAGGGAGAGAATCGTCAGCACACGGCTGTAAATATCCGACACGAAGATCAGGCGAGGAGTCAGAAAGCTTCTGCAACCAAAATAAACATGTATCCTTCGTGACTACAGAGTCAACCCTTCTGCAAACCAAGCCTAAACTCCAATCCTGCAAATAGAAACGTCACAACAGAAGTGGAGAGCACCACTCGAGAAGGTGTCATGTACACTCAGAATGCTGAGTGGGAGGGATGCGGACCCTGAAACTTGGAACGGAGCCCCTGGGGTGGGAGCCAATCCCCCCAGTTCTGCCGAAAGTCCTTCAACACAAGGAGTAGCCCTTCTCCCCCTCTCTGAGGGAGTTAGTTCCCCTTGCCCAGAGAGCTCATGATGACCTCTCCTGGGGCCTTGACGTCCTGGGGATGCCGATCCTCCTCGGACCTAGGCCCACCCTTCTCAGGGTTCCCAGGGTCACTGGTGGCAGCAGGACAGGGTTCAGGAAGATGAGCTGGACCTACGAGGAATGAGCCCCAAGTGTGACCCCTTAGGATGAAACTGCACCCCCAGAGAACTGCAACTTTCGCTAATTTAAACTAACAGATTCTTCATTTATATCAACAGAAACCTGTAAAATAAGACAGGAAATGGATCTCCAGATGTTTCAGGCAGGTGGATGGCTTATAAAGTAAGAACAGAACAAATTCATTGACACAGGTGCACCGAGCAGGAGCTCTGAGTTCGTGGTGTTAACTTGGTTTGTGAGAGCAGCTCCCAGAGTCTGCTCCAACAGCTGCTGGACTGTGGACCCAGAGGTCATCTGCAGTGAAGAGAGCTGAGTTCAAGGGTCCCCTGGTACACCAGAGAGAAGTACCCAGCAACTCAGGGAGACCAGAACTCCAGAATAAATGCAATACAGATGTGAGACTTCCGCACCGCCCCCATGAAGACACGCTTGTCATTCAAGTGCCCTTGAGGACACTCCGTGGGAGGACCATCGCTGGGCCTGAGGGGCCTGCAGTGACCGGACTCTGCAGGCTGCAAAGACCGTGAGGGGCGCTGCGGCTGATGGAGCCCCTGAGCTCAGGGGGCGCTGAGAACACTGACCCAAGGGGCCACGCTCAGGGATTCTGGGGGCCTCAGAGCTGAGAGCAGGGCGCTCAGTCCCACACCAGCGAGGAGCTGAATCCTTTGCAGCCTGAGATGGGGGAGGACACAGCCTGGCTGGCTCCGGGACAGCAGCAGGTGAGGCTGCCAGAGGACTGCACCCAGTCTGGGTGCACGCTTAGCTGCACCCAGACTCCCGACACGCAGGACTCAGAGACAAGAAACGCCTGTGGCTTTCAGCCTCTAAGCCTGTGGTTGGGCTTCCCTGGTAGCTCAGGAAGTAAAGAACCCACCTGCAATGCAGGAGACCTGGGTTCGATCCCTGAGTCGGGAAGATCCCGTGGAGGAGGAAATGGCAGCCCACTCCAGTATTCTTGCCTGGAGAATCCCATGGACAGAGGGGCCTGGTGGGCTACAGTCCATGGGGTCACAAAGACGTGGACATGACTGAGTAGGTAACACAGACACACACACACACACAAGCATTTGGTTATTTGTTATGCAAGAATAGATCACTTACACCACGGAGCCCATGTTGGAAATACTCAGTAAAATATATAGACAAGTAGTAGAACTCACTCAAGATTTCAACAAGTTGTCTGGACACCAAGAAAACTTTCAAAAAGCAGTAGTCTTCCTACAAATTAGCAGCAATGGTTTTTAGAAAATGGAATGAAAAAATAAGATCTAAAATCACATCACATCAGAATTAACCTGATAGAATGTATACAGCACCCTGTGGAGAGCGCAGCCCAGCAGCTCCAGGACCTGGAAAGTGGATAAGAGTGAATACAGTGAGTGAGCTTCCACCCATGACTCAGAGGCCTCCAGAGGCCGGAAAGTCACGCATTCCCTAGATCTGGCTCTCAGTTTGCTGCAGGTGAAATCAGATCAAAGACCCACAGGGATTTAAATAAAAAGGTTTAAATGGATGCTAAAATTCAAATATGAAAAGAAAGATGCGAGAATACTCAAAAGAATTAAAAAGAAAAAGGTGAAAGTCTTCCTCATCCCCTATCAAAGCATTTTAAATACAAAGTAATGAAGTCACTCTAATACTTGTGCAGAGAAGAAAACATTGAAGAAAACCTAGACTCAAATGAAATCCATCAAATGAAAAAGTGAAATAAACAGAGGAAGCATTACAAATTGATGAGAAAAAAAAGAGATTTGGTCATAAAAGCCTCACATGTGGAAAAATAAAGGAAAATTAGACCATCACCCCCAGAGAAGCAATGGCACCCCACTCCAGTACTCTTGCCTGGAAAATCCCATAGACGGAGGACCCTGGTGGGCTGCAGTCCATGGGGTCGCTAAGAGTCCGACTCGACTGAGCGACTTCACTTTCACTTTTCACTTTTATGCACTGAGGAAGGAGATGGCAACCCCCTCCAGTGTTCTTGCCTGGAGAATCCCAGGGACGGGGGAGCCTGGTGGGCTGCCGTCTATGGGGTCGCACAGAGTCAGACACGACTGAACTGACTTAGCAGCAGCAGCAGCAGACCATTACCCCACACACTAAAGAAATATTACAGGTGAGTTTTAAACCAAATGTGGAAAAAAGAAACCATAAGACAAAATTAGGCAATATAAGAGGATTCTTTGAGATGCAAACTGCAGATATGTGATGGGAAAATGAATTAAATTGACTTCTTTACATTTGAAAACTTCTCTATGACACACACAAAAAAACACCTTTAAGCAAAGTTTTAAAGAAATGATATCTTCAGAGAGTTTGCTTCAGCATCTATGACAAAAAAAAAAAAAAAGATTCATACTCAAAACATGTAAAAAACTCTTTACAAATCAGTAAGAAAAATACAAACAACTCAGCCTTATCAGGAAAACACAGCTCATCTGACTGGATCTTTAGGGGCAAAATCCTCTCTGGCACTGGGACCCCAATGTCAGGAAACACATTCCAGCTTGTCAGCGGGAAGTGGGTGAGAAGGTGGGGACAGGCCTCTGAGCCCCCCGTGTGCACGCCCCATCAGCCACAGACCCCACAGCATCACCGTCAGACGCTGTGAAAGAAACAGCCTGAGGCAGGGGAGAAATGCCCCAAGCCCTGGGACCTGTGAGCAGAACTTCATGTGGGAAAAGAGTGATGTCACCTTCTGCGGGAAAGAGATCACGGAAAAGAACGTGAGCAGAGAATGCGCTGCACTATCCCGGGGAGCCTGCGGGCAGGTTCCTGTGTCCTGGTGAGAGGGAGACAAACGGCGTTAGAGGACAGCCACGCAGAAGGGGCCACAGGACCGCAGAGGCAGACACAGCCCAGACATCTGGGGCCCCAGGAGCTGGAAGAGAGACGAAGGGACCCTCCCTGGAGCCCTGGGGCCATGGAGAGAGAAGGAGAGACTCTCCCTGGAGCCCTGGGGCCATGAAGAGAGAAGGAGAGACTCTCCCTGGAGCCCTGGGGCCATGACGAGAGAAGGAGGGACCCTCCCTGGAGTCCCAGGGCTCCAGGATCAACCCTCCCCATCACCTCAGGAGGCAGGGGGGCCCTCCCCATATCTCCTGGTCAGACTTCTGCCCTCCAGACTGAGAAACAATAAATTCTTGTTCTCAGTTTCCTGGATTGTGGAAATTTGTCGAATTGACCTGGGAATCTAGTATTAATATTCATTCAGTTGAGGTTGGCAAGACTCCTGTGGGTGTTTTCCTGTGTTGTTTGTGCTTCATCGTAACTGTAGAAAAATCCAAGCCCAGAATGCGATCCACATTCAAATCTGCCATTTATTCAGATGAAGACTACGTGTGTGTGGAGTAAATGCACACACATGATACACTTATAGGAACACCAGCCAGTCACTTGCCATAGGGAAGAGGGGTTAGCCCGGGTTCTGAGAAGGGGTCTGGTGGGCCCGCAAGCATCTGTGCCAATAAGCGTAAGAGTCCAGTGTAAATGCTGGTGTGAGCTCGTCTAGGAGGACAGTCCACGGCTATTTATCCTGAAATCGTTGTTGTTTAGTCACCAGGTCGTGTCCGACTCTTTGCGACCACATGGACTGCAGCACGCCAGGCCTCCCTGTTCTTCACCATCTCCCAGAGCTTGTTCAAACTACTGTCCATTGAGTCAGTGATGCCATCCAACCACCCCATCCTCTGTCGCCCCCTTCTCCTCCTGCCTTCAGTCTTTCCCAGCATCAGGATCTTTTTCAATGAGTTGGCTCTTCACATCAAGTGGCCAAAGTGTTAGAGCTTCAGCTTCAGCATCAGTCTTTCCAATGAATTTTCAGGGCATATTTCCTTTAAGATTGACTGGTTTGATCTCCTTGCAGTACAAGGGACTCTCAAGAGTCTTCTCCAACACCACAGTTTGAAAGCATCAGTTCTTCGGTGCTCAGCTTTCTTTATGGTCCAACTCTCACATCTGAACATGAGTACTGGAAAAACCATAGCTTTGATTATATAGACCTCTGTCGGCATTTTATATTACACTTTGGGCTTATTGTAGTTTTTAAATGATAAAAGTGAGAATTGTAATAATAACTGTGCATTACTTCCATGCAGATTCATCTCTCTGCAGCACATAAAAACCTTCCGTTCAGATGTTTTAAAACAACAGTCTGTGAGACTCCCACTTTATAGTTCTGACGATGGGCATGTTAAAGAAACAGGCCCTGCAGCGCCCGTCAATCCACATCTATCTTTAATAGTTTAAACTCTATTGCTTTTTCAATGTTCTTATAACGCCCCATTCATTTTGTAGTTACATCTCTGAAAAATATCATCTTTATCTTTTTCTCTCCATTTGTCTCAACCCTTTAATAATAATCCAGGCAACGGCACATCAGAATGGAAATTGCTTCTGAAGAACGTTGTAATAAATATATGTCAGGCACATTACACAGGATTTTGCTTACTTTTGATTTAAAAAGACAACATTTAATCTAAGAACTTAGAACTCGGAGATTCATCTTGCACTTCCGAAGCTCATGAGTAAATGCAGATCTGAGGAAAGGGGGTCCCCCCACCGTTTAAAATTAATCATGTGCCTTTGCCTTCTCAACACTGGGTTCAGGTCTCTGCTGAATATTCCAGGACTGGGCAAATATTGACCAACTGCTGGCAACCGTTTTCCTGTCGGCAAACTGCAACAGCAGGGAGTAATGGGGGTCTTGTGGGGAGGTCAGGGTCTCTGAGCAGGCATCTGCAGCCCCAGGGCGGGAGGATGAGAGATTAAAGGTGTTTGGGTGTTTCTGTGTGGAGAGGTGATTTGAAAGGTGCAGAGTTAAGTTCAAACTCTGATTGTAATCAATCATATTTTAATGCAAAGGAATTGATGGGAAGGTAATATTATGGAAATGGTATCTCAGTGGCTTTTCTGAGAGACCAGAAGAGAAGCCTAAGCTCAGTCACATGCCCCCCTCTGTCCTCTTTCAGATCCTTGGCTAGTTTTTAATTATATTCTATGAAATACAGAATTTTAGAAGAGAAAAGACTGACAGTCTGGATTCTAATGCCCTCATTTCACATGAAGGAACTGAGGCCACGAGATGGAAAACCTCTGGACATCGTGGGCTGCTTGCATCCTGAGTTCTCTTGCCCAGAAACGTGTGCAAAGTAAAGTGAGCATAATATCAGCTTGATTTTTGGCAACACCCTGGTGCAACCCACGCCCTTTCCATCTGGCCTCTTGACTGGTGTCTCTGAAGTCAAGGATTTGCTCAATTCTTGCTGCAACCATAATTATCGTTAAAAGATCAAAGTCTGAATAGATCATTTTTGTACTTAAAACATGCATATGGCCCCAAAGTTCCCCCTGAATAAAGTCTCAGCTGCATAACCTGGACTACAAAGACCCGGTTCCCATTCGGCCTGACCCTGGCCCTGTTCCCCACTAAGTGGTCAGGTCTCTCCACCCTTCTGGCCTTGCTGTGTGCTCTTCACCATCTGTACCGCTGCTGTCCGCCCCACACACACCCGCTTCTCTTGGCTGAGACAGCTTCATTCCAAGGCTGAGTCTGGCTTCCTTTGGTCCTAGAGGGTTTCTCTGAGCCCCTAAGGAGCCCCGGTCTTCACATATGCCCAGCATCCTCACTTTCAATGACCTGCCTCCCCATCCCATCAGGGGGATCTGGTACGGTCACCAGGCATAGTGTCCATCCCTCCTGGCCACAGAGATGGGTGTGACCTAGACCCACCTCTAAATCTTCCGCAGTCTAGGTTCTGGGTGGATCTGTAACAGCAGTCAGTTGTGCTAGTCCCTTCTTGGGATTTGAAATGCAGATTCAGGAGAGATGAGCTCTCTTCCACCCACTGCAGCTTACTCTGTCTGTACCGCCCCCATGCACTCACCCCCAACACACACACACTGCTGTAGGCAGCCACCCTCCGTGAGAGAGAAAGTGACCAACACTGAGACGCAAGCAGATCCAAGAGAGAAAGATAAAGGGTCCTAGTGATGCAGCCTCAGCCCCTGGACCATCCATCCTGGCTCCCCAGAAAGTGATGCAGTCTCAGTCCCTGGACCATCCATCCTGGCTCCCCAGACTATGGGCCAAGTTTTCCTTGTTTAAGCCTTTTTATGTTGAGCTTTGTCCCAGTAAACCCAGGTTCCTGTCCCACCAGGCTCCTCTGTCCATGGGATTCTTCAGGCAAAAACACTGGAGTGAATAGCCATTCTCTTTTCCGGGGGATCTTCCCAACCCTGGTCTCCTGCATTGCAGGCAAATTCTTTACCATCTGCACCACTAGAGTTTTTAAATGGGCATAATGATTATGCTACATTCCTCACTACCTGTCCCCTTTATTTTACAGACCCTGTAGCTGCCTGCCCACTGAATGTGTCCCCATGATAAGGTCTATGCCCACATCCCTAAGATGTCTTGCATCTACTCGGCATGATGTATGGGTATATAAAGTGTATAGTGGAGAAATATGTTTTGAGGAAGGGAAGAAAGAGGAAAGGAGAAAGGGATAAAAGGAAGGAGGAAGAAGGGGGTAAGAAGAAGGAAGGAAGGGGGAAAATCTATTGTGTTGCTAGAGAAAACCTGCAGGTCACACCCAGAGAACTAAACATAAGGTGTAGTCTGATGCAGCCACTGACTCACACCTGAGGGTCACCAAGTTTGTTCCATCTGCTCTTCCTTCTCCCACCTGTGCACTGAGGCTGCCAGCCAAATGGTCTCTAGGTCCTCTGTGAACTGGGAGTGAACTGACCAGCTGAGTTTTCTGTCCCTGGAGGAATACACAGGGAGGTTGAGCCTGTCGAGAGGGAATGCTGCAGCTGAGATTTTAGATAAGACTGGATGTTTCTATCAGAAACATTTATAAATCTCTAGAGTTTAAGAGCTTACTGGTAATAAACCTGTGTGGGCTTTATCTTTCCTGGATTATTGTCCCAGAACAGCATCTATCAAATGGATGGATGAAGGAATCGGTGAATCTCAAGATTCTGGGGCCCAGGGAACAGGTGTCTGTAGTTCAGTGATGTCGCCACTAGATGTCACCCTAGTTCATTCTGGCTGTAGAACATGGGGTTCCAACTCAGATGCAAGTGAGGGGTGGGGAGGGTTTCGGGGAGACACGGACCAGAAATGGGGCGAGTATTAGTATTCGTTGGGAGCCCCCATCCTCCTACAGGTGAGGCAGCACCCAGAGGTAAGGACAGTCAGGAAACAGGAGGCTAAGTCCTCACTGAATTTTTCCCCCTTTGCTGACCCTGTTCTTCCCTGAAACAAAAATGAGTTTTTTGCTAGAAATCTCTTCACCTGACTTTGTAAACACTAGAGGGAAGACAGAGTTAACTGTACTAAAGTTTAGCAAAATTATAATTGAATTAAAAGAAAAATGAGCAACAACAACAACAAAAAACTGAAAGTGTTAGTCTCTCAGTCAGGTCTGACTCTTTGTAACCCCGGGGGCTGCAGCCCACCAGGCTCCTCTGTCCATGGGATTCTTCAGGAAAGAATACTGCAGTGGGCAGCCATTCTCTTCTCCAGGGGATCTTCCCAACCCTGGTCTCCTGCATTGCTGGCAGATTCTTTACCATCTGTGCCACCAGAGTTTTTAAGCGGGCATACATTGTAGATACCCACAATGAATTAAATTTCCAGAACATTCACTTACCAAAGCAAACAGGACTCATGGGCACCAGTGACCTCCTTAGCTATTCATGATACATGGGCCTGTGGTGAGCAGACCGTCTCCCCAGATTAGGCTTCTCTGGTCAGAACCCCTCTCTCACTGAGGCTCCTGGGTTTTATTTTCATCACCCGCCACCTGCTGAGAGATCCTCCCAGCCCCACCTGGGGTGACGTGGTTGAGGGGTCAGACCACCCAGCTGTCCTCCCCACTTTCCACCCCCTGCCCCACTGACACTGACCAGAAGGTTTCTCCAGTACCAAGAATCCAACTGAGCCTACTATAGGACGGCAGATTTCAAACTGGGGTACTGAAAAAACCGTGTTACATCCCAGCCCCCAGGCAGGCCCTTCCCACAAAGAGCGATCACTCCATCTTCAATCAGAAAACCGTGAGTGTCTACGCAAGCAGCTCAGCATATTGAAAAGGTAGCTGCTTCTCTTTGAATCTCTGCAGAGAGGAGCAGGGTGTGGATGAGTCAGTGGACACTTACGGATGTTTATCGCGCTTTCCCCAGGCGTGCCTTGGCCCTGGGTGGAATGTAGACCCCAAGCACAGGACAGAGCCTGATTCACCATCTCTGCGTGCACGTTATCAGCAGTGAGGGTGGTCAGCTCTCAAGGCTTTCAGAGACCCCTCTGCCCATCGCCGCATTTCCTTCCCCAAAAGCCCTGTGGGGTAAATTGAATTGCAGTCACAGAACTGCCAGCTGTCATGCTGGGCAGGTGCCCACCGTGAACTGTCCCAGCCAGCCCTGAGCACAGTGAAAGGCTGGCCCCCAGAGGAGCCCCAGGTTCTGATGAAGGCACCCCACTTCATGTGAGGACAGAAAGACGGTCCCCTACATCTTCAAACACAGGTAAAACCAACACCCCATCTAAAAGAACCAAAGAATGAAAGCAAAGCCAAACAAAAAAGGGAGGGGTCGGACAGACCCGCCCCTTCCGGGGCGTGATCTACGTGCGGATTGCCGGGCTGTGGTCTACGTGTGGATTGCTGGCGAGGTTGTGAAACCCGAAAGTGGCCTTCTGCTTAGCTCCGGTCACAACCTCCCCACTCCAGCTCACACCACAAACCTGAAGGCCTTGGCTCTCGCCAGGAACCAAAGGCAGCAAACCTTCTCCACGCAGGGTAGACGATCCCCCAGAGCCGCCTCCTCATGGGCCACAAACAAGCAGCTGGAGATCAAAGGCCCTGCGCCCACCTGCTCCTCCCGCCTGGCCTGCCGCGGGCAGCGGGCAGAGTCTGAACGGTCTCCTGGAAACCACCAAAGGCTTCAGAGCCAAACCCGTCCCTGGAGAGCGGGGAAATGCCTGCCTCCAGCTTCATCGCACGGCGGGAAGGCAAGGAGTCCTTCGCAGGCCAATTATTCCCATCTGAACTTCAAACACGAACAACAAAAATTAATTCAATGGGAACTAGCTTGAAACTCGATCACGCTGCCAAGAAATAAGCCTGCTGCTCTGAAATCAATAACACTTAACCCAGGGCATTTCAGCCACTCTAATGGAGCTGGGGCAGCGACCGGCTTCTGTGACTGGTCAGGTGAGGACCCGTGACCTGGACCCACCGTGGCCACCCCAGGAGAGGAGGGCGGGGATTCCAGAGGAGCCCAAACCAGCCTGGCAGAGGTGCGAGTCCGAGTGGATCTTCCAAGCTGCATTAGGAGAAGGGCAGTCACCACACTGCAACATGCATCAAGCCTGGCCTCTTTCTCCACACCTGCCTCTCAAATCAGTTAAAATCAAATTTTAAAAAATGCTATAAAAAGAGAAATCTCTGGAAATCCTAGATGACAAGCAGCAGAGTTGAAGCTTTAATTGAAACACACAGACTGTTTTTAAGATCCATTGTCGTCCAAGGGCTCAGGGAGGGTGACGCCCCTCACCGTCCTGCCCAGCGGTGCCTCCCTCTCCTTGCCCACGTGTAAGGTTCACCTTTGAGACGCCGGCGCGACGGCTGCTGATGAGGCTGTGGGGAGTGTGGGCTGGAGGTGCAGAAAGACTGAAAGCAGCAGCCCAGATGAGCATTGTCACCGCCCCATCCCACCTCAACAGAGGAGCATGTGTCTGCACCAGCACGGGACTCAGCTTAAGCATGTGTGCCAGCCTCCCTGCGGCTGTTCCCTTCGGGTGTCCCCTTGGCTGGCTTTTGGTGCCCAGATATTGGGTAAAGCGTTTTTATGGATCAATGCAAAGGAATAGAGGAAACCAACAGAATGGGAAAGACTAGAGATCTCTCTAAGAAAGTTAAAGATACCAAGGGAACATTTCATGCAAAGATGGGCACAATAAAGGACAGAAATGGTATGGACCAAACAGAAGCAGAAGATATTAAGAAGAGGTGGCAAGAATACACAGAAGAATTATACAAAAAAGACCTTAATGATCCAGATAACCATGATGGCATGATCACACCTAGAGCCAGACGTCCTGGAATGCAAGGTCAAGTGGGCCTTAAGAAGCATCACTACGAACAAAGCTAGTGGAGATGATGGAATTCCAGTTGAGCTATTTCAAATCCTGAAAGATGATGCTGTGAAAGTGCTGCAGTCAATATGCCAGCAAATTTGGAAAACTCAGCAGTGGCCACAGGACTGGAAAAGGTCAGTCTTCATTCCAATCCCAAAGAAAGGCAATGCCAAAGAATGCTCAAACTACTGCACAATTGCGCTCATCTCACACACTTGCAAAGTAATGCTCAAAGTTCTCCAAGCTATACTTCAACAGTATGTGAACCAAGTATTTCCAGATGGTCAAGCTGGATTTAGAAAAGGCAGAGGAACCAGAGATCAAATTACCAACATCCGTTGGATCATAGAAAAGGCAAGACAGTTCCAGAAAAACATCTACTCCTGCTTTATTGACTAAACCAGAGCCTTTCACTGTGTGGATCACAACAAACTGTGGAAAATTCTTCAAGAGATGGGAATACCAGACCACCTGACCTGCCTCCTGAGAAATCTGTATGCAGGTCAAGAAACAACAGTTAGAACTGGACGTGGAACAATGGACTGGTTCCAAACTGGGAAAGGAGTACATCAGGGCTGTATATTGTCACCCTGCTTACTTAACTTATTTGTGGAGTACATCATGTGGAATGCTAGGCTGGAGGAAGCACAAGCTAAAATCAAGATTGCTGGGAGAAATATCAATAACCTCAGATATGCAGATGACACCACCCTTATGGCAGAAAGTGAAGAGGAACTAAAGAGCCTCTTGATGAAGGTGAAAGAGGAGAGCGAAAAAGCTGGCTGAAAATTCAACATTCAGAAAACGAAGATCATGGCATCCAGTCCCATCACTTCATGGGAAATAGATGGGGAAACAGTAGAAATAGGGACAGACTTTATTTTCTTGGGCTCCAAAATCACTGCAGATGGTGGCTTCAGCCATGAAATTAAAAGACATTTGATCCTTGGAAGAAAAGCTATGACCAACCTAGACAGCATATTAAAAAGCAGAGACTTTACTGACAAAGATCAGTCTGGTCAAAGCTATGGTTTTTCCAGTAGTCATGTATGGATGTGAAAGTTGGACCATAAAGAAAGCTGAGCACTGAAAAATTGATGCTTTTGAACTTTGGTGTTGGAGAAGACTCTTGAGAGTCCCTTGCACTGCAAGATCAAACCAGTCAATCCTAAAGGAGATCAGTCCTGAATATTCATTGGAAGGACTGATGCTGAAGCTGAAACTCCAATACTTCGTCCACCTGATGCAAAGAATTGACTCATTGGAAAAGACCCTGATGCTGAGAAAGATTGAAGGCAGGAGGAGAAGGGACAGCAGAGGATGAGATGGTTGGATGGCATCACCAACTCGATGGACATGAGTTTGCGCAAGCTCCAGGAGTTGGTGATGGACAGGGAGGCCTGGTGTGCTGTAGTTGCAAAGAGTCGGACACAACTGAGAAACTGAACTGAATTTTTTGGATATTTCTATGGAGATGCTTTTTAAATGAGACCAACATTTAAATTGAAGGATTCTGAGTAAAGCAGGTTACCCTCCCTAATGTAGGTGGGCCACACACAGTCAGTTGAAAGCCGGGATAGAACAAAGGCTGACCTCCCAGAAGATGGGGAATTCTGCCAGTAGATGGCCTGTGGACTCAATCTGCACCTCTGCCCTGAGTCAGCCTGCTGGCCCGCCCTGCAGACTTTGGACCTGCCAGCCTCCATCACCAAACAAGCTAATTCCTCAAAAATGCCTTGTATATATATAGAGAGAGAACCAACATGTCATCTCTGCCCACTGTCTTCTAAGGAGTAGTTGTCTGAGCAGATGGTTTCCGGTTTGTCTGATTTCGTTAGTGCTTTTGCTTTTTGCTGGATGCCTGCTGTGAAAAAGCAAGCTAGGGCCCCATAAACTTCTCTGCATAAGGAAGGAGTGGAGATCTGAAGGACGTGGGTAGCACACTGCTGTCCACCAGGTCAGGGGAGGCTAGAAGAGGAAAAGTCCAAGCAGATACATTTCAGAGAAACAGTGGGTCCAGTGGCTTGGCTGATGCAAGTATCAGTTTGAAACCCTCCCAAGGCTCCCCTACAGAGGAAGAGCATCACTGCTCACTCATGATTCAGGCGAGCAGATTCCTTCTGGGACATGCAAAGAAGGACGTGCCTCTGCAGGGAAACTGGAGGGCAGGTGGCCTGGGCGCGCTCACACCTGTGGACTCAGAGCATCGCAGGCACCCCGGGGACCTGGGAACAAAGCATGCCGCTCAGACAAGACTGCTGGCCTGCACACACTCCACGACCTTCAGCAGAGCCCAAAGCACACGCACACCCACTGCCTGCCCCTTGTAAGGTGGTCCGAGCTCATCCCCTCTGTCTGGGGGCAGCTGGAGCAAGGAGGAAGGGCTGGCCCCCCAGTCACAGTCCCACCAGCTCGGGGGCGGGAGGAGCGGCGAGTCCTCCTGCAGCCTGCCGGTGGCATCTCTTCACCACTTCCATGCACAGGACGCATCCTCTTCTGGACCGTTCCTAGGAGTCCCTCTGCTAACAGTAGAGCATCGTCTGTGCGACTGAACGAGAGCCCAGCCCAGGCGGCGAGCACCTGGAAGTGATGTTTCTGTGCTGGGTGACGCTCCAGCACCTGGGAGACGCTGAGTGCGTCTGGCAGAAGAGGCCCATGACCGCCTCCAGACGAGTGCCCTGGCGGCACAGGACACAGCCGGGGAGGAGCTCGAAAAGGACTGAGACTCGTCCTTGGCCCAAAGGCTGGACCTGAAGAGGCTAGACCATGGGTCTCCCTCTGGGACACCCCCTGCATTCCGGAAGGCGCACATGCAGGTGGCAAAGCAGAAACAGATGACTCGGTAATAACCCGTGGGGGGTGGAGCCTAAAAGAGGTGGAGAGATGTGTATGAACAATATGCGTATACGTGTGCTATAACTGAGTCACTTTGCTGCTCAGCAGAAAGTAATGCAACATAAATCAAGTGTATACTTCAATAAAAATTAATCCAAACAGCACCCTCACTTCGGCCCCCATTTTATACTGAGAGGGCAATTGATAGACTCAACAAATGCAATTTCAAGTGTAACAAACTAGCAAGAGCGTGCTCAGGGACGTGACAACAGGAGGAGACGGAGGGGCCTCCGGCCCTGAGCAGCAGGCGGGCGGGCTTCCTTCCACGCTCTCTAGGGCCAGGGTCCACCCCTGTGAGGACCAGGATATCGGTGTGCCCGGCACCTGCCTCCCTGGACTCTTATGAAAATTAAATTAGCTGCTGCACACAAAGCACTTAGATAACTGCCGGGCGCACTGAGGACCCACACGCTGTTAACCACCGTTCGCATCATCCTCATCCTGGTCCTTGCAAAGAGCTCACGGGCTGCCAGCATCACCAGGGCCCTGGGACCGTCCTCTCCGAGTCCAGCACCTCAGGCCCTGGGGAACCCAGGCGAGACAGCTGACTGATGGGCGCGCACGAGTGGTCATCCCGGAATCTCATCATTCAATAAAGTTGATAGGAAACTAAATCTGAAAGCGTCTAGGTGCTAAATAAATTCTGGAACATTCAGAGAATTAAATGACACACAATCCTTTTTAGATCATGCTTTCAAACAAAACTGTAAAACAGGGAAACACCATTAGCATAATGTTGAATAAGTGTGACAGAAAAACCGTTAACTTCATCTGCTCTGACTTTTATGTTTCTAGGTTTTTTATTTTATGGAGAACAAAATAGAAAAAAAAATGTATTCATAGTTACCCTAATGGAAATATTCATGTGTTCATATGTATATCTTTAGGCTTTTCTCTAATATTTAAATAGTCAAGAAATGTTTAAAACAAGCCAAAAAAAATGATGGTGTGTTATTTAAAAAACTAACCAGAAGGATGAAGAGAAGGAAGTCTGCAGGTGTGATGACTCCACGGCCTGCTCCCACGCGCAGGGAGCGGCCGGCTTAAGGGCATATGCGTGCCTGATCTGTGGTCAGCCCCTAGCCCCGGAAGCCCCCAGGCTGAGGTCTCTCTCCAGCCATGGACGGAGTCTCAGGAGGAGACGGGCTTGCAGGGGAGGGACGCTTGCAGATGAACCCAGAATGTTCTGTGGGGGTGGGTGCGACTCTCCGCTCCTGGGAGAGCCTCAGGGATGGAGAAGAAGGAGCTGAACCTCCTGGGCTAGGAGCAGGGGCCGCCGCAGGGGTTCTGCCTTCTCCTGCAGGGTCCTTCCTCTGAACCAAGTCAGAACCTCGCGTGGAGGGAGCTGAAGAAGGGCTCTCCAGGCTCTGGGTTTATCAGAGGATTGTCTGAACAGTCACACGTCTGCATGTCCTTCTAAAGTTACCATCCCAGAGCTGAGAGCTGTCCCCAGGGAGCTTGGCCACCCACAGAGCGGGCTCCCGGCGGCTGCCTCTATGGGGGCAGTTGAATTAAGGAGAGTGCGAGAAAGAATCCAACCATAGGGGTGCACAGACTTCAGGACTGACCCACAGTCTGGGGCTTTGAAGGCTTCCAGCGGGGTCTTCAAACCAGAGGCTGGAGGGTCTGCAGGGAGCATTGTCTGCCTTGGAATTCCCACTGCCTGGACCCCTTCTCGCCCAGCCCTTCCTGCCCCCTGCCGCCTGCCACTGCCAGGTAGGCGTATTCAGAGGAGAAACCAAGTCCTCGGAGCCCCAAATAGCAAACAGAAAATACCTGTTAGGCTCTCAGCTGTGTTTCTGTGGCTCAGAAACAAAGTGCGCACACACTCAGAGCCCAACACACGGATCGGACTTGCTCTGGGTACCTGCTCAAACACGCCACTGAGCTTTTGCTTTGTAGTAGATTAAAGTGGCAATTTCGCCTTTCTTCAAAAATAGAAGCTGACACTGTGAGCGCCTCCAGCACCTCATTAGAGCAGTACATTGAGAACGGTGTTTCCTGGAATAAATAGCTTGCAAAAGAGACGTGAAATCAAGCTCCACACGGAGAAGTAAAGTAATGTAAACAAAAAGGACATCTTTGGAAACCCTCCGTCACAGGGCAGACTGGGGCTCCCGGAGCTTCCGGGTCATGCTCCAGCCGGACCCAAATAAACGGACTCAGCCCTCAGTGCCTGCGTGGGGACCGGCCGGCCTGACCAACCTCCCTCTGTCTGCATGCACCGCCCAGCCCACATGGACTGTGCCCCATTTCCAAACCCCCATTTCAGACTCCAGCACCATCCAGGGACACACATTACCTGGAAGGGGAATAAGACAGAGAGTGTCCTGGCCGTCTGCTCACAGATGCGCCAAGCTGGGAAGTGATGTGAAACCACAGTCAGGCCTCCCACGGCAACAGGGGCCACGGCGCCCAGGCCAGACTCAGGCTCTGGGCCCCAGGCCCGCCACTGCCCACACCCCGCGGTCTCTCTCCTGACCGGGGTGTCAGCCAGGGCTCCTTGGCATCAATGCCACTGTCCCCAGAGGCCGGCACTTCCGTGGCAGGGGCTGTGCGTGCCCTGGTGTTTAGCAGGCCCCTGGCCTTGACCACTAGATGCCGGTACACCCCTGCCCTGCCCATCCCAGTCCTGATCATCACAGATGTCTCCAGATATCGCTCTCTGTCCCCTGGTGGTGAGGGTGCAGTGAGCAGAGGGCAAAGTCATGTCCAGGTAAGAACAGCTGCATCAGACAAATCTGACCCAGGATGAGAACTGCGATGACCGAAGAGAGCCGCGGCCACCAGCGCATGACTGACACTTGCCTTGTCAAACGGCATCAAGGAAAATTATGTGTTCAAGATGAGAGAGAAACATAAAACGAGCTAAGCAACAGATGCCTGGCAGGCGATGACAGTAGAGTCAAAAGCTTCACGCCAAGGACTGAGTGTGCAAGCGCAGTCGTGTCCGGCCCTTTGTGACCCTGTGGACTGTAGCCCACCCAGCTCCTCTGTTAGTAGGGTTTTCCAGGCAAGAATACCAGAGTGGGTTGCCATTTCCTTCTCCATCAAGCTGATAATGAGGTAAAAAGAAATAGAAGCAGTGTTCAAGAATCTGGGCTTGTATTAAAACTTGAATAAAAGGGAAGGGCTTGGTGCTGTTATGCCTCATTTGGGCACTGACTTGTACCCTAACTTCCAAGAAGTCTGAAACTTCTAGACAATGTCGCTGAGAAGACCCAGGAACCCAGGAGCACAGGACTCTTCTCCCAACGTGAGGTCTCCTGGCAGACAGAGGAGCTGGGCTCTCCTCCGTCTCCAGGCTCAGTCCTTGCTCTCTTCAGAAAACCTGCTTCTCCTGATTCCTGCAGCTGGAGCTCTCCCCACCGCCCTCCGCCACCGAGCAGGAGAAGCGGTCCTCTGTGTGGCCTACAGGGAACCCTGTGTGTGTGTTGGGGGGGTGCTGGGCGGAGCTGCCCCTTGCTTCCTGCAGCCCAGGTGTCTCACCGGCCCCCACCCGCCTCCCGGGGTCTTGTCCCCAGACTCCAGCCCACGGGGTGTCCTTCCCCAGACATAGAAGCCACACTTTACACCCCAAGGCTCGAGCGCACCTCTCTGGCCTCGGGGTGCCCACACCCCGAGTCCCTCGGTTGTTCTCGGGACACACTCTGGCCAGCCCTGGGAGTGGGAGCAGTCCAGCCTGGGGAGCCCAGGCCTGACCAGACACAGTGGTTCTGCCCCTTGCTTTTCTAGAAGCTGACGCGCCTCGACCCGCCCTGCCGGGCGCCCCTCACTTCTCAGAACAGCCCCCCTGGGGTTTCTCTTCCGGCTCCTCTCCCATTTCTATAACAGAAATATTAGCAAGACGCAACTTAATGGCGCGTCCTCCAAAACGGCTGTGGTGTTCATGACGATGGACTGAAATCCTGCCCAGAAGCGGACACCAGGGGCCACAGCCAAGTGTTACCATAATCGGCGGTGCCGGACACCCAGCTGGCGGGAGGGCAGTAAACAGAAGGGCCCGCATCCAGCAGGCGTGGTTGTTAAATAAGATTCTTTGTGACTTGCAAAAGAAAGAGGAACATCGTGAGGAGTTATGGCTGCGTCCTCCCCCGCAGTAATCTACATGTGTTTATTTAATAAACAGAGATGGCTTTATTATACACGATTGATTTCCATATGCAACCGCCCCCTTATCTGTCACTTGTATCTAAGCACGCCGCTCTCTACGAATCCGCAAATGAAAAATCCAGCGGTGGGCACAGGAAGCTCATTTAATGTCGAGTGTAGTCAAAATCAAGATTTCTTTATTTGTAGTAACAACGCTGTTAAATCAGAAAATGACTCTCCCTTCCTGCACGTCCTTCTTCCTTCACGACTCAGCCGTTTGATCATAAATTGTCGGGTGTTGGCGTGTCTCCTCCGCTCCCCACGCCGCCCAAGACAGATTAAAACCCCGCACACCGCCGACCAGCCTCGGCATACCATTAGCATATATATGAGATTTGAGACATTTTCTAATATTCTCCAGCAGAACTCATCTGTCAGCCAGGTGATGAATTATAAAAACTCTGAGCTTGTTTGGGAAATAAAAGGGAGGGGGGAGGGGAAGGGGGAGGAAGCATTCTGGGCCCCTCCCTGCACCCACCAGGGGTGCGCCCAGAGTCCACCCCACCGAAAAGGGCACGTGTCCTACACGGGGACGGGCACCCTCGACAGGACACGGTCCCTGGGGCAAAGCAAGACTCACCCCGTTCAGGAGGGCTCAGGAGCACCACGTCTGCTTCCGAAGGTGTGCCTCTGAGTCGCCAAACCCTGGAAATGTGAATTCAAGCCTCTGCCTCCAGGCAGAGGGGCATCCCGTCTGCCCTGGAGTTAGGATGTGTGTGCGTGTGCGAGCGGGTCTCGATTCCACAGCCCAGGCACGTCGCGGACTCCGGCGGCTCCGGGCAATGTGAGTGGGACGAAGCTGAGGGCTGTCTGGCAATTAGGATCCCGGTTCTGAGCGGTAAGTTTATGTTCCCCCTAAACTTGATGTGGAGGCTTGGCCCGTCAGGCTGCTAACCGAACGCCACAGACAGCACGCGTGTGTGTTATAAGCAGCAGAAATGAGTTTCTAGCAGCGGGAGGCCGGACGGCCCCGGCCCAGGAGCCAGGAGCTCAGGTGAGGGCCTGGGCCACTCTGAGCTGCTCACCACGTCCTGCAGGCTGGGAGAAGCCACAAAGCTCTGGGGGGCGTTTTATAATAAAGGGTGCTAATCCCTCCATGGCAGCTCCTCCCCCACCCCAACACCCCCCAGAGGCCTCACGTCTGAGAGCCATCACTTGGGGGTTAGGAGTCCAACCTATGAACCCAGGGGGACACAGACATTCAGACCAGGAAGCACTGACGGTTCAATCTGATGCTTCAGACATGAGAAGACTTTGATAATGCGTGAGTCGCTAAAACCGAACAGTTATTAAAGGCTCAGAAGCTCTCACGGTCTTTAACATGGACACTCAGGGAGAGGCCACCCTCCCCAGGGTCCTGCCTTCTGCACACGGCTCCCCCACCATGGCACAGCCCCCAGGAGGGCTGCATGGAGTCAGGGCCTGGGTACTTCTGTGCTGGTCACTCTCACCGAATGCTTGTCCCCCACGAGGCCCCCAGAAAGCCACAGTTCACCTGTTGCAGACACTTCTGGGAGGGGGGCACCATTCCTGGCTGCACAGCTCCAAAAGCATCCGTGTTTTCTCTGTGACTCATCAACGCTGAGCACCAATTTCTCACACAGAGGCCATCATGAGGTACCATCGTTCTTTTCCAGATTTCTGACTTTGTTAATTAAAGGAGCCCCTGGAAACAGACTCTGATCCTCACTGTTGCCCAGACCGAGAGGTCAGAGCCTGCTCCAGGGCCGCGCTCTCCAGGCAGGACCACGAGGGAAGCCAGAGGGACATGAGCATCCCGTGCAGCGCCGGCTCTGGGCCAGAGCAGAGGAGCCAAGGCCCCACGCAGAGTGGATGGACACGGGCCCAGCGTGTGGGTCAGGGCTGGACCACGCTCCTTCTGATGGGTGGGGCAGAGCCAGCCAGACGACCTCCAGCCTGGGTGCCACCAACATGTGGGCATCAGTTAATCTGTGCGTGAACAAATAGGCATCTTGGGGATGATGTTTACTTTAAGGAGCGTGTGTCCAGAGCCGAGCAGAGGGCAGGGCTCCACGGGCACTTAGTTTGCCTATCGTGTCCCACAGCCCCGGAAGGCAGCAAGTGTTTCATCAGCATTGATCCCCATGAAATGGGAGATGAAAGCGATTCATGGACGATAACTCTTCACCATTTCCACAAAAAGTTAAAACATCTTCATGAAAATCATCCAAGATCAGTAAAAGGCCCACAGAGACGTCGGCTGATTAAGTATCATCTCACTGAGAGGGGCAGCGCCGTCCCGGTGTCTGAACTGAGATCGCGGCCCCCCTGGGTACCAGCCTGGGCCCCTGGCCACCCTCACCACCGGGGGGCTCCGTGTGGACGGCTCACAGCTTCCAGGGTCACCGTCTCCTCCTGCTTCTTCCAAACCCCAACACAGGCCTACGGAGTCCTCTCCATCTGAGGTGGGAGGCGGGTGTCTTCCTGATTCCCCTCGGGAGGCGGCTGGGGACGAGGCCCCCCAGCAGCTGGGGTCCTGGTAGGTGAGGCCGCCTCAGGGCAGTCCCCCCACAAAGGCAGCACAAAGTGGGCTCTGCCCCGGGGGTCTCCCCAGGAGGAGGGCGCCATGACCCAGACTCCAGGCCAGGGAATGGCGTGTCCCTCTCCGTGGCTCCCGAGGCCGCCGGCCTGACCCTCACCATGGAGGCAGAGGGCGGGGGCCTGTTCTGTGCGGCCCCCACCTTGGACGAGCCCACTCGCCGCCGTATCAGAGCAGGCAGAGCAGGTGTGTGCCGTCCAGTCTTCCAAGGGAGAGAGCTCCCACTCCCTGCGGGGCATCTGTCCGCGAACCTCTGAGGGCTGGAGATCCCGGGTCTGAGACGACCCCATCCCACGGCGGGGACACACACAGGCAGGGCTTCCTTCCCACTCGGGCCCAGGAGCCCCTGAGAGGAGCCGGCCTTTCCTGGGTCAGGAGAGCAGGCCCCCTGCCAGTGGGGAGGAGCCCGTGGTCCCCGCCTGCGGCACCACCCGCCCGAGCCGGCGGGCCCGCGAGCTGCAGGGGCAGCACGTATACCTCCCCAGAAGGCCCTGTGTCCCTGACAAGTGGGCCCCGCCTGCCACCCCCCGCCATGGGTTTGCGGGTCTCTGCTGAGCCCACTGGCCCTGCAGCCGCCCTGAGGGCCTCTTGCCCTCGACCCTGCCCGGCTCGCAGCAGGCCAGCTGCTCCCAGGACCGCTGGGCCAAGTTCCCAGTGCCCCGAGGATGGCTGAGAGGAGGTGCCCCCGTAACCGGGGCCCCGGAAGTTCGGGGGTAATGTGAGTGGAAGCGCAGCAGAGCGGAGCCGGGCACAGGCGCTGCCCTGGGGACTCCAGGGCCTGGGACAGAGGCCCGTTCGGCTCCTCCGGGAGGTGCCACCCCGGCTGGAGGGCAGGTGACCCCACCCCGGTATGCTGGCCTGCAGAATCCCGTGGACAGAGAAGCCTGGTGGGCTACAGTCCATGGGGTTACACAGGGTCGGGCACAGCTGAGCAACTGTGCCCACCACGTCCCAGACGACAGCCTGCTGGCCCTGGGGGTGGACGTGCCGTCGTGCGAGGCTTACTCGCTTTGCGCCCGTTTGGCTCCTGCCAACAACAGAGGAGAGACTGGGTACAATGGCCCGTGACACCGGGCCCCTCAGCAGGCGAGGCCCCAGGAGGATGCCCTGGTGGAGAGGTGAGCGGACACGCTCTAGCAGCCAAGTCCCTACACGCAGGCCGGTGGACAGGCGGGCCCTCAGCTTCTCTGTGGAGCCCAGCAGCTCACACAACGAGCTCGCTCCAAGGTCGCCGGGCGCCTCCTGAGGCACACCTGTCAGCATCGAAACAGAGCATCCGTGCGTTTTCTAGGAGCCCACCCAGAAGGCCTCACAGGAAAGAGACTGCCCTTCTAGAGGATAGAGACCAGCATGGAAAACAGGTCAGAGTCGCTGGGCACACGGTCAGAGGACGGGGGGGATGGGGGAGTGAGAATCAGAGGAATGAATCTGGATACTGTGTGATGTGGTGACAAGGGCCAAAGAGAAGGCCCAAGCCGGGAAAGGGGGCATGGGCCAGGCAGGAGCCGTGAGATGGAAGAGCCTCGAGGTGGAGGAGCCATGGAACGGAGGAGCCTTGCAATGGTGTGGCCATGGGATGGAGGAGCCTTGGAATGGAGGAGCCATGGGATGGAGGAGCCTTGCAATGGTGTGGCCATGGGATTGAGGAGCCTTGGGATGGAGGAGCCTCGGGATGGAGGAGCCTTGGGATGGAGGAGCCTCGGGATGGAGGAGCCTTGGGATGGAGGAGCCTTGCAATGGTGTGGCCATGGGATTGAGGAGCCTTGGGATGGAGGAGCCATGGGATGGAGGAGCCTTGCAATGGTGTGGCCATGGGATTGAGGAGCCTTGGGATGGAGGAGCCTCGGGATGGAGGAGCCTTGGGATGGAGGAGCCTCGGGATGGAGGAGCCTTGGGATGGAGGAGCCATGGGATGGAGGAGCCTTGGGATGGAGGAGCCTCGGGATGGAAGAGTCATGGGGTGGAGGAGCCATGAGATGGAGAAGCCTCGGGATGGAGGAGCCTCGGGATGGAGGAGCCTTGGGATGGAGGAGCCATGTGTGTCCATGGGATGGAGGACACTCTGGATGGAGGAGCCATGGGATGGAGGAGCCATGTGATGGAGGAGCCTCAGGATGAAGGAGCCATGGGATGGAGGAGCCTTTGGATGGAGGAGCCATGGGATGGAGGAGCCATGTGATGGAGGAGCCTCAGGATGGAGGAGCCATGGGATGGAGGAGCCATGGAATGGAGGAGCCATGGGATGGAGGAGCCTTGCAATGGTGTGGCCATGGGATTGAGGAGCCTTGGGATGGAGGAGCCATGGGATGGAGGAGCCTTGCAATGGTGTGGCCATGGGATTGAGGAGCCTTGGGATGGAGGAGCCATGGGATGGAGGAGCCTTGGGATGGAGGAGCCTCGGGATGGAGGAGCCATGGGATGGAGGAGCCATGAGATGGAGAAGCCTCGGGATGGAGGAGCCTCGGGATGGAGGAGCCTTGGGATGGAGGAGCCATGTGTGTCCATGGGATGGAGGACACTCTGGATGGAGGAGCCATGGGATGGAGGAGCCTCAGGATGAAGGAGCCATGGGATGGAGGAGCCTTTGGATGGAGGAGCCATGGGATGGAGGAGCCATGTGATGGAGGAGCCTCAGGATGGAGGAGCCATGGGATGGAGGAGCCATGGAATGGAGGAGCCATGGGATGGAGGAGCCTCGGGATGAAGGAGCCTCGGGATGGAGGAGCCTTGGGATGGAGGAGCCATGGGGTGGAGGAGCCATGGGGTGGAGGAGCCATGAGATGGAGGAGCCTCGGGATGGAGGATCCTCGGGATGAAGGAGCCTCGGGATGGAGGAGCCTCTGATGGAGCAGCCTTGTGATGCTGTGGCCATGGGATGGAGGAGCCAAGGTATGGAGGAGCCATGGGGTGCAGGAGCCATGGGGTGGAGGAGCCTTGGGATGGAGAAGCCATGGGATGGAGGAGCCATGCAATGGAGGAGCCATATGATGGAGGAGCCATGGGGTGGAGGAGCCATGGGATGGTGTGGCCATGGGGTGGAGGAGCCTTGTAATGGAGGAGCCAGGGGATGGAGGAGCCATGGGATGGTGTGGTCATGCATAGTGTAGTGATGGAGGGCCTCACTGAGAAGGTGACATTTGAGCAGACATGAGGGAGCTGAGGGAGCCAGAAAAGGACGGGGAGGAAGAATCCTGCTTGGAGGAGAAAGGAAGGGCCTGGATGTGGGAGTACGCTGGGCATTGTCCACAGTCACCGAGGGCTCGGTGTAGCCAAAGCAGAGGCCGAGAAGGAGAGCAAAGCTGCGTGAAGCCGGTCCGGTAGGAGGAGCTGCAGCGCACAGCCCCAGAGGCGCTGAGGCAGGGACAGGCTCTCACCCTCAGGGGAGGGGAGGCCCTTTCTGGATTGACGGGGTCACCCAGAGGACCAGCTGTCACCCTCTGCTGGTCTCCAGGGGGTGGGAGGGAAGGTGGGCCCTCCGGGCTTGCTGTCAGGTGGGCCGTGTGCTCTGGAGATGAGAGAAGCCGTGTCTAATTCCAGGGTCGGGACGCGAACGAGGGGAGGAGAGCTCTGCGTGTGCTGAGAGGTGCAGGCGCGGAGGAAGGCGAGCCCTGACGTCAGCACAGGGGGCAGGCGCTGCTGACCGCGTGTGGAAGCGGAGCCATCTGACAGGTGGGTGACTGCGGTCTGGGGGGTCATCCATGCCGCAGATGCAGGCAGGGATCCTCTGCATATAAAGGAGATGGAGTTTCTTTTCTTTTCTTTTCTTTTTTTTTTGCCATTTTTTAAAATTTTAATTGGAGGCTAATTACTTTACAATACTGTGGTGGTTTTTGC